>NC_091796.1:73615000-74240000 GCF_041296235.1 Equus asinus
AATATATTCTAGATACAAATCCTTAGTTGTGTATATATAAATTGCAAATATCTTTTCTGACTCTGGTTTTGCCTCTTCAATCTTTTAATAAACAGACATTCGTAGTTTTAATATAGTTCAACTTTATCAACTTCTTTTTGTGTGTGTCCGGTACTTTTTATGTCCTTTAAAAAAATCTTCCCCTTTACCAACATCATGGAGATATTCTCCTGCTATTTTTTGGAGTAGTTCTGTTCGATGGGGCTTTCTGCATTGACAGGAATGTTCTATAGCTTCACTGTACAGAACAGTAGCCACTAGCCCCTTGTGTCTATTGAACACTTGGAATGTGGCTAGTATGACTGAGGAACTAAATTTTAAATTTTGTTTAATTTATTTAAATTTAAATAGCCCCATGTAGCTAGCGGCTATCGTATTGGACAGCACAGTTCTAAAAGCTTGTTTCACTTTTACATTTAGATCTGCAGTCTTTCAAGAATGAGTTGATTTTTTTTGAGTACGTTGTGTTGAAGCAGGCAAGACTTATTTTTTCCATATGGGTATCCATATGGAAAATATCCAGATGACCCAACACTGTTTATTGAAAAGACCATCATTTTCCTACTGTACTATAGTGTCACCTTCATAAATCAAGTAACCATATATGTGTGGCTCCATTTTCAGATTGTCTGCTCTGTTCCATTATTTATCCTCGCACCAGTACAGTGTTATGTTAATTTCCGTAGCTATATAGTAAGTCTTGACATCCGATGGTGTGGTTGTCTAACTTGTTCTTCAAGATGATCTTGGCTATTCTTTGCTGTTTGCATGTCCATGTAAATATTTTTTAATGGAGATATAGTTGACATATACCATTGTGTAAGTTTAAGGTATACAACATGTTGATTTACTATGTATATAAATTTTATAAATAACTTATTACTTTACATACATAATCTCCTGGAATTTTAATGAGAATTCCATTGAATGTATAGAACAATTTGGAAACAGTTGACGTTTTTAAAATATTGCATCTTCTAGTCCATGAATATAGTATTTTCATTATTGCTCAGATCAAAATATTTTGTAATTTTCATTATGATTTTTCATTTGACCCATGGATTCTATAACACTATATTGCTGAATTTCCAAATACTTGCGGATTTTGTTTGTTATATCTTCATTACTGATTTCTAGCTTAATTTCAGTGTGGTCAGAGAATATAATCTTAATGATTTCGAAAAGTCCTTCAAAATTGCTGAGGCTTGCTCTATGGCTCAGCATGGTCAATTTTGGTAAATATTTTATATGCACTTGAAAAGAATGTTGATTCTACCATTTTAGGTACAATGGTATAAACCAATCAGATCAAGTTTGTTAATTATGTTGGTCAAATGGGCTATTATTGATTATCTGGTGAATCTATCTAAAGTGTACTTCTCTCACTAATGCTCCTTTTTTTTAATATGTATGTATATATATATTTTTTTTCCCTAGGGAATATTTGTTTTGAGTTAACATCTGTTGCCAGTCTTCCTCTCTTTTTGTTTTTTTCTCCCCAAAGCGCCAGTGCACAGTTGTATATTCTAGTTGTAAGTCCTTCTGGTTCTTCTATGTGAGCCACTGCCACAGCATGGCTACTGACAGATGAGTGGTTTGCTTCTGTGCCTGGGAACTGAACCCAGGCTGCTGAAGCTGAGCGTGCCAAACTTTAACCGCTAGGCCATCAGAGCTGGCTCTCTCGGTAATACTTCTGCTCTGTTTGTGGATTTATCTTTTAAAGTTTTCTGTAGGTATTATCATATTGCCCTCCAAAAAACTGAACCAATTTGTATATTTACCAGCAGTACATGAATATCCACTTTCTCATACTCTCACCATCACTGGATGTTATCTTTTAAAATTTTTTGTGCTATGTATGTGTTATGTATGAAAAAACTGTCCTTTTGCTGTATACATTTAGATTTCTTAAATGACTAATGAGGTTATTTTTCATATACTTAATAGCAATTTTTTTTCTTTCTTGGGACTTATCCCTCCATGTGTTTGACTATTTTTTTTTCTGTTTGTATATTTGTTTCTTAATGGTTTGTAATCGAGGATGCCTTTTAATTGACCCAGTGTCTCTGAAGATCTCTAGACTAGGAGCTCAATTCAGTTCAGTTCAATTTAGATTGACAGTTGTTGAGCACCAGTAGAGTGCTCTGTAAGCACGATAGGGGGTGAATAGATGCCAGCCCTCAAGGGGAACACCATGCCTGAGTGAGGGCAAGGAGTGACCCAGGTCCACTGAAAGAAAGCCTAACTATGGCCCCCGAGGACAAATGCTGTTGTTCAAGGATTTGTCTGGTGCTCATTTTACCATAAGTAAACTGTCACTGTTATATGATACTTTTTAGGTCTTGACTGAAGGTTTTTCCTCAGTGCTGCTAATTGATGATTCTGTATATGTTAACTCTTAGTATTGTCTTCCTTAGATTGAGGAGCTTGCCCAGACTCTGCCTTGCAATTATGATCAACCTTCCCCCGACAGCGTGAGTGTGGTTGACTCATCTCCTACCTCAAGTCCTCCAGCTAAGAAATGCTCCAAAGCCCAAGAAAGATGGCAGATGTCTGCAAAGAACGCTCTTCTCTTGTGGGCTCAGGAGCAATGTGCCACGTAAGTAGTTAGCTATGACCAGAGGAGACACTTGGGGCAGCTGAACCCACCAAAACAATCTTACTGACTTGCAGGTCTGGCAATCAGGCCGACTGGGTATAGCAACCACCTGAACACTCCCATCTCATGAAAAGAAAATGCTCACTATCCATCTTCCTCTCATAGTGAGTCTTCCAAATATGAAGGTCAATGAGCTCAGCCACTCTTGATTTTGAAGGCTGGAAGGAGGTATCATCTAGGTAACCAGCCTCACCTCCACCCCTATGTTCAGGTGGCCTATTACTGTGGAAATAAGGTGGCCTTTAAATGTCTGTTTCTTCAGGCACAATCCCCTTATGCATCTGGAACGTAGATTTAGATTCAAAAAGTTTTAGCACACTAGGAGCTCTTTAAAGGCCTGGACCCTGTCTTAATTGACTGTGTATCCCCAGAGCTTAGCGTAATAAGAGTTCATGGTAGGTGCTCCATAAAGTGTTTTGAATGAATGAATGAACAAATGAGTGATCAGTAACCAACTCATAACATTTTCTCCTCGAGCTGTGTATGACTATGTTAAAAGGCCATGGTCCCCATTGTGTAGCAACTCACAGCTCAGGAAACAAAGAGACAAGAGACTATGTGTTTTTAAAAAGTGGGGATGACGGAGGGAAGTTAGTGCTCGTAGTTTCTTTTTTGAATTGAAAAATGTCTTCTGCTCTTGGGAGACGTTTACTTTTTCAGTTTAACCAGTCGCTGGGATGGAGTTTAGGAGAAGAAAGTAGGACGCAGGAGAGCTCCCCACAGGAAGAGCTGTAGAGTTCAAAAGGCATTCCTTGTCACATCATAGCATTGTCTGGGTAAATAACGTCATAAATACATCGTTAAGCCCTGTCACGATGAGAGTGACTCTGTGCTAAGGAAAGGCTGAGATGTGAATTTCTGCCTTCAGGCTTATGCTTCTTTAGTTGTCATTCATCCTCTGTATTCTGTGACGGACACAAACATACATATCTTGTAAGTTTTAAGTTTATTAGATGAACTTTTTCTTGAATCATGTAGAGAAAGTTTTACTTCAGTTTCCTAAATTGTTAAAATCTAAAGCATAGCATTTGTGAAGAGCATTACTGCATCATATTCAGATTTATTTCATTTATGCATAACTAAGCTTCAAACCCTTTCAAAGTCCATATATTTTACCATAGTTTATCTCTTCTCCATGTCCTTCCTTTTTTTCAACCGTAGAGTTTATGCTAAACTTATTAAGATGTAGTTCGTAACTCTTAAGTAATTCATCAGGAGTTTATCCTAGTTTTGGCCTTAATTGGTGGTATTATTAGGTAACTTTTATTTCAATATTCTGTGATGATCTAGGACTCAGATGTAAGACTATGTTGTATTTTCTTATTTCTAAAGATGAATCAGGCCCCCATTTGTGACTTCTAAATGAGCATAAACCAATGTGACCTCAATAAAAAATAATAAAATGAAAAAAAGTATTTAATAAAAGTAAAATAAATAAAATGATAATGAACATGTAAATGTCAAAAAGATTGGAATACAACACAGCGGAATACTAACCAGCAATAAAAATGAATGGAGGAATAAACTGCTGATACTTAGAGCAACGTGGATGGATTACAAAAAATGTAATGCTCAGCCATAGAAGCCAAACATAAAAGAACACATGCTCTATGATCCCGTTTATAGGATGTTCTAGAACGGGCAAAACTAAGCTATGGTGAGAATTAGAGCAGTGGTTGCATTTCTGAGGGGCGTGGGGAGCAGGGTGGGGACCGACCTGGAAGGAGCATGGAGGAATCGATGTTTAAGGGATTGTGAGCCTCACCAAACTTGTCATTTCACTTTGATTTGATCACCAGATTAAAATAAAATATTTTCCTCGAATGGTTTGTATATTTGATTCACTGAAATTTGCTTTAGTTACTGTTGACTATAGCGGAGGCGCTTTGAAATATTCTCTTAAATAGTCTTTATTATGTTTTCGTCCTTTTGTGAAAGGTATGAGTCTGTCAGTGTGACAGATTTTAAGTCAAGCTGGAGAAATGGGACGGCTTTTTTGGCCATCATTCACGCCTTGCGACCAAACCTGATTGACATGAAGAGTGTGAAGCATAGATCCAACAAAGACAATCTGAAGGAGGCCTTTAGAATCGCAGAACAAGAACTGAAGATCCCCAAACTGCTGGAACCAGAAGGTAAACAATCTTCTTTCTTTTTAAAAGTGTCCAATGTGATGCTGATTTGAAAACGGTATCCATGTGTAAGCAAGCATAACTGTTATATTTTAGTCCTGGAGGATTTAACTTGACTCTATTAAATTTCATGAAATTAAGAATTCCTCCCAATTAGTTAACCTCAGTAATTGCCAGGATGACACCACAGCTGAAAGCAAACCATGCTGTTATTGGGAATAATATGAGCCTTTGTCTTAGTTTTCTTCTATTGTGTTCCCTTGATTCTATTATCTGTTCTGAAATCTCTTGAGTGTGATGTTTGAGTTGTTCACCCCTTTCCCACCCCCTTCCCCTAGTAAAGCTGAACCCCTGTGAGGACAGACTGCTTTTCTGTTTCCCTCCATGGCTTGCCCAGTTTGCTGTTGATTGCTATTGTGTTGAATTGTTAATGACAACAGCAGAATCCTAAATATTGGTTATATTCAAAGAGACAATTATCAAATTATACTTTAACTTCATGTGATGATTAAAGTAATTTAATTATTTTGGAAAAGCACTTTGGATTATATTGTTTCATAATGTACCCAAAGCTTATTAGAAAAACCCCACTAGGATCATAAAAGAGGCATGTAGGATTAGTGACATTTATAAGGAGCTAAGGGGTCAAGAGATACAAGTTCTAGTCTTAGCTCTGTAACCAGGGGTGTGTAGGTAAATGTTTAACAACTGGCTCTCCAAAACAGTGTGTGTGTGTGTATATGTCTATATACATATGTCTACTATAAATATTGCTAATATAAAGGCTGTGTAGCACACACTCTACAAATAATAATAAAATATATCATACACTTTATTATAAATTTCCCAAAGCTCAGAAATGCTTTGGTTGATTTTTGCCAAACTCTTGTGTCCACCTGTAGCCAATTTATGGTTGCAGTTGCTGAACAAGCATAGTTCTTAAATGTTGGTGGATAATTTCTTTTATGTTAATGAGTAAGTGGAACAGCAATGAGGTATGTCAGAACTTAACTTTTCTTCAATGACGTAAATGACTTTTTTGCTGAATTAAATACTGAAAGAATATTTCCTCAATTTTTTGTGCTATTTGCGATTTAACAGCTGTAGACAGGACATACTTTTAAGATTAATCTGCATTATTTACACTTTCTCCATCCCTTTCATAGCAGTCAACAAAACAACAACAAGCCCTCCTTTGCTGATTTTTTTTTGTGGTATAAATACTACCACTGTGGCTGATTTCAAGCTACCAGCGTGAAGTCACTGAACACAGGTGGAAAAAGACATACAGTAGCTCATCATTATATATTATTTTTTCTAGCATACAGATACAACAGACACAAATAACCTCAAGAGCCTGGGTAGTAGTAAAATAGTTGGGAAGTGATGGGTTTTGAGTATTTTCTTACCTTTGTTTTAATATAATTTATTTAATTATGTATTTACATAATTGAGTTTTGAATGTGGGCTATGTTTGACAACGAGCTGATATAACTGCTGAAAATTTAACAGCTCTCTCAAGCTGGTGTAAACTGTGGCTTTCTCACTTAGAAACTTTCTGGTTTAAAACAGCTTTATTGAGATACAGTTCTAAGCATACAATTTACCCATTTAAGTGTACGATTCAATGGTTTTTAGTATATTCACAAAATTTTGCAAGCACCATCACAATCAATTTTAGGACATTTTCTTCACCCCAAAAATAAGCCCTATGCCCATTAATAGTCCCTCCCCATTTTCCCCTTAACTCCTCCGCACCCCAAATACACACACACACACACACACACACACAACAGGCCTAGCAACCACTAATTTACTTTCTGTCTCTATAGATTTGCCAGCTCTGGATGTTTCACATAAATGGTATCGTACAATATGTGGTCTTTTGTGACTGGTCTCTTTAACTTATAATGTTTTTGAAGCTCGTCTACTTTCCAACATTTATCAATACCTCATTTTATTTTTTTCTTTAAATAGACTTTATTTTTTACAATAGTTTTACATTTACAGAAAAATTGGGAAGATACTACAGTAAGTTCCCACATCCAGTTTCCCCTATGTTGACATCTTATGTTAGTATGGTACATTTCTTACAACTAGTGAACCAATATTGATAAATTATTATGCTTTATTCTTATTTCCTTAGTTTTCCCCCAGTGCCCTTTTCCTCTTCATAATTCCATCCAGGTCACTAAATTACATATAGTTTTCTTGTCTCCTTGGGCTACTTGATGTAACAGTTTCTAAGACCTTTCTGTTTCGATGACCTTGGCAGTTTGGATTACTGGTCAGGTATTTTGTAGGGTCCCCTTTACTGGAGTTTGTGTTATGTTTTTCTCATATTAGACTGGGGTTGTGAGTTCTTGGGAGGAAGACCACAGAGGTAAAGTGCCATTGTCATTACATCATATCACAGGAACATACTGACAACGTGACATCACTGTTGGTGTTGACCTTGGTCCCCTGGCTGAGATGGTGTTTGTCAGGTTTCTCCTCTGTAAAATCATTCTTTGTTTCCCTCTTTCCGTGCTGCATTCTTAGGAGAAGTTACTTTCTACAACCCACGCATAGGAGAGTTGTGCTCACCCTCCTTGAGGACAAGTTATCTGCAGAAATTATTTGGAATTCTGCACAGGCGGTTTGTCTATTCTCCCCCGTTTATTCATTTAACCAGACATCTATTTATATCAAGACGGACTCATGGACAGTTTATTTTATACTTTGTGCTGTAATCCAATACTACTTTATTTATTACTCAAATTAAAAAAACATTTTTTTAGGGGCTGGCCCCATGGCCGAGTGGTTAAGTTCACGCACTCCGCTGCAGGCGGCCCAGTGTTCGATCCTGGGTGCGGACATGGCACTGCTCATCAAACCACGCTGAGGCAGCGTCCCACATGCCACAACTAGAAGGATCCACAACGAAGAATATACAACTGTGTACCGGGAGGCTTTGGGGAGAAAAAGGAAAAAAATAAAATCTTTAAAAAAAAAAAAACAACATTTTTTTAAAGCTCAAAGTTTTGGCCATTGGCACTCTTTCAGTTGGCTCCTGTGCGCCTTTGACATATCCACATCAACGCAGGATTTCCTTGTTTGCTTTTGAGCACGTTCTTAATTTCTGGCATTATATGAAGGCTCATCTTGTATATTTCCTGGCCCAGTCCTGGGATCGGCCATTCCTCCGAGGAGCCCTGGTTCCTTTTATTGGAGATGGTATTTGAAACCAAGATGTGTGTGTAGCTGTGCTCATTGCTACTGGTACTTAGCCTTTTTGGACCTCAGTTGAATTAGATGATATTTCTAAGTTCACATTTAGCCTCATGATTCCCTATTTCTGTATATAGGTTTGTCATTAGTTTGGTTTCATGTTGCTTGTTATTAATTCTTCTCATTAACTTCCCTCCATTTCCTGGTTTTTTCTTCCCTCCTTTTTTCTTCTTTCTTCTTTTTTCCTGTTCTTTGTCTTTTTTCTCTCCCTTTTGGCTTTTCATTATCTTTTTTCTTTTCTTTATTTTTCTCCATGCTTTGCCTTATTCCCTGTTTGTGATTACTGTTTTGTTTTTTTGTTTTTGGTGAGGAAGATTAGCTCTGAGCTAACATCAGCCACCAATCCTTCTCTTTTTGCTAAGGAAGATTGGCCCTGATCTAACATCTATGCCCATCTTCCTCTACTTTATATGTGGGGCACCTGCCACAGCATGGCTTGATAAGTGATGTATAGGTCCACACCTGGGATCTGAACCTGCGAACCCTGGTGCACTGAAGCAGAGTGTGCGAACTTAACCACTATGCCACCAGGCTGGCCCCTGATTACTGTTTTTATAAATACTTCTTTCATATTTTGATTCTCCAAATCTTCATTAATGTAAAATATTTTCTCTATTTTAATATGTGAAAATAATTAGGCAACTAATCGCAGAGACAATATAATAAAACCAAATTGCACACTACATGAATGCTCATAATTCATTTAAAATAGCTTAACTAATAGCTCAAAAATGTGAAATACGTCATGATTATTTAACAAATACCCCAAAACAAATACCACGGTCATATTTGAATAAGGGAACTATCTTTGACACAATTTCATTAAACATTTAATCATTAGGCAAAGCTTCATATATAATGAGAAGTTTTTAAAAACAAATATCTAGTTAAGCCAGTATCGTTTTATGTATTTCTTGATATTTATACTCTTTTCAGTAAAAGATAGAATAACTCAACTCTTGGGGATCCTTCCTTTATTGAAACCCCACTCCTGGCTTTCTATTGATACCTTTTATGTGCTTACTGTCTTGAATTTTATTATTTGGATATAGATTAGATTCCCATTTCCCCAGCCGGCTTAGAGCACACACTGGGCCCAGTAAGCACATTGGCTAAAGCATGCATAGTGTGTTGTACTTGTGTGTTGCTTGTTTTTCTCCCGACTGCAAGCTCCTTGAGGGGCAGATAATATCTTAAGGCATCTAGCATCTACTCAAGTGTCTAGCATCTATTTGTTGAATGAATAAAGGGATAAAAGATAGGCCCCTAAGAACAAGGACTGAGTCTTACATATGCTTGTAACCTCTGCTTGTGACTGCATTGTTGGCGCTCTATAAATATTTGCTGAATTGAGTTTAACTGAATTAATAAATAAACATAGAAGATTTCCTTTTCAATGATCGTCGTTGGTTATTTTGGCAACATACCCAGAGACATCCCAATATTATGTGTTCATTTTGTCTGTGACATGTTGCAATCCCTTCGTTGTCATTTTTGGGTCTACCTAATTTATTATACATCTGGAAAACTTCTGCACTTAAGGAATTTCTAATATTTTTAACTTTGTTTAATTCAGCATTTTCCAAATTAATTTCACCATGGACTCTGTTAATACAACACAAAATTTGCCCCATATAAGGCTCTCAGTAAATATATTTGTTCTGTGTATGAACAAATAAAATCTTGTGGATGTCTTGAAAAAGTCTTCCATACAATAGATACTTTTGGAAATGTTTTACTGCACAAAATGCTGAGACCAGTGTGTCAGGAATGGATTTCACTTGCTCTATGTTCCTACACTCCTGGAGGAGTTTCTGCACTGTGTCTCTGGAAAGAGCAAGGCTTTGTTTTCTCCTTTCCACCCTCCCTGACTACTTATGCCCTCATACATGCAACATGCGTAGTGACCTTTTATTTGTAGGAAACTGAGGCTGTGCATGTACCACTGCTGGGAGTCAACCCAGCGCTGTCTGACTCCAGATCTAAGCTCTTAACCACTCTGCAGTCTTGTGGCAAGGGCATGTGACCAGAGATTGCATGGCTGGTCGGCTGCTTTGGTTCATTTCAAGGCTGTCATGTGGCTTAGCCTGTTCTCGAGTATGAATCACAGTACATCACATCTACAGCAATTGATAATGGGGCGTATCTTGCAGATGTGGATGTTGTGAATCCTGATGAAAAGTCAATCATGACCTATGTGGCACAGTTTCTGCAGTATTCAAAGAAGGCACCTGGGACTGGAGATAAAGCTCAGGTATGTCTTTATTAGTACAAATCAAGCTCATTTTTGTTGTACCCCACTAATGCTTTAATTTTTAAAATTGAGGTATAATTTGCATGCAGAAGTTAATGTACAATTCTATGAGCTTTAACAAATGCATACACTCATGTAAACCATACTCCAATCATGATATAAAACATTTTTATTACCCATAATGTTTTATTGTGTCTCTATCCTGTCTGTACTCCCCACCCTAGACAACCAGTATTCTAATTTCTTTCTGTAGACCAGTTTTGCCTATTCTCTTTTTTTAAGTAAAAAGTGGTAATTTATTAAATTTTTCTGAATTATCTAAAACAACGTTTAGATAGGCACCATATAGAATAAATTAAGTTTAGCAGGCTTTTAAAAATTCTAGAGATATCAAATTTTTGTCTATTGTAATTTTTAACAGCTTTGTTCAGACACAGTTCACATACCATAAAATTCAACCATTTAAAATTTGCAACTCAGTGGTTTTTGATATATTTACATAGTTGTGCAACCATTACCACGAGCTAGTTTTAGCATATTTCCATTTTACCTGTTCTTTAGCTTCCGATAAATGGAGTCATATAATTCCTATAGATGCAAGCATTGTGTTCTACTCTTCATCCTTCTTTGAGACACTCTTGAGTTACCGTCAGATTGCCATTTGATTATTCAATTTTTTCCTTTGACTTGCAGTCGGTTACACAAAATATTGTGTGTGGAAATTTCTTGGAAATCGCTAAGCTGAAAATAAACACTTATTCTGCTTCTATGAAGATAAATGAGTGGTGTGAATTTAGTAAAGTGTTTTTGAATATTATTTTAAATTTTATTTAATCTACTTTCTCGGACTTGTTTACATGCAGTCATATTACCGCATTTTGTTTGACAAATTTAGGCCTATGTTTTTCCAACTATTCTGTGTGAGGCCCCGAGCTAGGCTGTTTCTGACTCTGGAATAGAAGCTCAAGCTGAGACTCACGCTTACAGTTCAGTTCACTTATTTCTGACCTGCTGAGGAGCTACTCTTCTCTAATTAATTTTTGTATTAAAAAATAAAATTAAAAATTCAACTGTCCGTGAAATCGGATGCAAAAATATACAGAAAACACTCTTACTTAATAGAAAGAAAAAAAGTAAATGAAGGTTAAAGGAGAATGGAGATAAGATGTAACTTCTTTTGCTTTATCCTCCTGCAGTAAAATTTCCTTCCAAATGTGGGCAAGCTTGCCACCTAAGCAAGAATCTAAAAATAATAATAGAAAAAGGAAAAAATAATTATTGTTCACTTGCATATGACAACATAACCGAAACTTTTGGGGGTGTTATTGTTTAGGGTCCTTAAAAAGTTCAAGATATTTTTGATGTCAGTGTATTTGGTGGGTGTGAACATCTCTTGAATTAACCCATATTTAGATGTATTGGAAAGCAATATTCTGAAATGCCTACTATATATAAGTAATTTAGAATAATGTTGTCTAAAATTGAATAATGGAAATGGATAAGCCAAAAAAATAAGGGCCTGCTTGCCCTGTTTCTTTAGCACATTATGTTCAGATGCTAGTTTCAATCCATTTTAAAATTTAAGGTGTTATGTTAACAAGCAAAATTTCTTCTTGGCCCAAGGAGTCATCAGTGTGTAATGGGTGCATTATTTCACTGATGTTTGAAGTTGTTAATTATTGTTAAAAAAATCACCAAGTCTATTTAGGATAGAATTTAAATATATGTATGTGTGATTTACAGGGAAAGATGAAAGATGCTGTGGTCTGGTTAACTCTGCAAGAGAAAAAACTACAGAAAACGCTAAAGGATTCAGAAAAGGAGACCTTCTTTAAAAAGTATGAAGTAAGTATGACTTTAAACAGCAATTTATTAGTAGTTTACGCTTAGGGAAGAATAGGATGTTTTTAGAAAAAAATCTTTCAGAGTTACCTGTTTAAATACTAAATTAACTCCAAGTTTCAGCAGCTGAGTTCTAGGACAGTGCTGCTCAAATTGTAATCAACCTGGGGAAGCTTGTTAAAATGCAGATTCTGACTCAGTCGTTCTGGGGTAGGGCCTGAGATTCTGCATTTCCACCAAACTCCCGGTGGTGCTGATTCTGCTGGTCCTTAGAGTGGGAAGGTTTTAGAGCGGGGATTGGCAAACTGTGCTCTGCGGGCCCCACCACCAGTTTTTGTAAGTCCAGTGTTACTGGAATAGAGCCATGCCCATTAAAGGATTGTTGTGGCCGCTTTCACATTACAACACCAGAGCTGAATAGTTGCGACAGAGACCATGTGGCCCACAAAGCCGAAGATATTTACTATCTTGCCTCTTAAGGCTAAAGTTTTTCAACCCCTGGTCTAGAGCAGAACATACTTTTCAGAATGAATATTGAATGAAAGAAAGGTCAAGAAATCAGAAATGGAACCATCCCAGAATTATAGTACAGGGCCTCAACCAAGGGGTCCTTTGGGGAATAGTGACAACTGTTATTGTTGCCACATATTGAACACTTGCTGTCTACCAGGCACCTTGCTGACAAGCATTTTACATGTTACCGTGTCTTGCTGAGTATGGTATTGATACTCCAGTTTTACAGATGAAGACAACAAGACTTCGAGGGACTAAGTGATTTATCTAAGGTTGTGTAGTTACTGAGAAGAGGTGGAATTTGAATAGCAGCCTAGCTCTCTTTACATCCTGATGCTTCTCTAGGGCAAGCATTTATTCCCTGTACCATCTTGGAAGAGACTAACAGGAGCCAAAGTGAAGGCGCCACAGTCCTTTTTGTAGAGCCCACTGTCTGTGCAGCTTTGTGCTCCCACGAGTTCTCTGTCCTGAGTGAAGTGGAGATGCTGTCATGTGCCTACACGGCAATTAGCACCTCTAGGCCTCCATTCCTCTGTTAAGTGAGAGGTGGATGAATCCAGCCTTTCCAACACTAACATTCAGCGGATGTGTGACTTGCTGTCCACACCATCCTTTTTGGTTTGGAGCCATCAGGCAAGGAAGGGATCAGACATTCTCATCTTCCTTCCATCTGAACTGCATAGGCTCCTTGTGCTTCTTCCTTCTTAGCTCTGGCCTGAGATTTCTTTTCACTGACAAGATGCTCAGTGTCTACTGGAAGTACCTTGCTCTCATATGTCTTAGATTTAGTAAAGTACCACAGATTCAGAGTTCTTAAATAAAAGGCTTTATGAAGTTATTAATTATCAGAAAGAATTAAAATAAATTAATGATCCCTCAGTTTGTTCACAAAATTTAATTAACAATACTGCTAATAGTTATGGATAGTGTTTTAAATAATATTTATGGAATTGATGACTCTTAAACACAAATATTTCACACTAGTGTGAACCAAGAAAAGCTTTATTTATTTAATTTTTTTGCTGAGGAAGATTTGCTCTAAGCAAACATCTGTTGCCAATCTTCCTCTTTTTGCTTGAGGAAGATTTGCCCTGAGCTAACGTGTGTGCTAATCTTCCTCTACTTTGTATGTGGGACACCCACCACAACCTGGCTGCCGACAAGTGGTGTAGGTCTGTGCCCAGGAACTGAACCCAGGCTGCAAAAGCAGAGCATGCCGAACTGAACCTTTAGGCCATGGAGCCAGCCCCTTTATTTATTAAATTTTTGAGGGCAGATACAAAGTATTTTCTAAAGTCTGTATAAAGTGACTTGGGGAGAATTGGCTCAAGCTCAGTTAATCATAGACGCTTCAAAAACCATTTATACATGATGACTCCTGTCCTATAATTCTCACTTCCACGCATTCTTATTTTGTTGTGAACACATATTTGGGGAGGACAGACAAACTCAGATTTTCCATGTGGCGTCATGATTTGTTCTCTAGAGCTGCGTGACCTTGCCGCTTCGTTTTAGTAGAAATTGAACAGTACAAGATACGAGCTGGATATATGTCACTGTGACGGCACCCAAATTGTCAGGGTGCACTGAAGAAAGAAATCCTGAATTCAGGGAATTTTATATTTATTTAAAATTTAAATAGAACCTACAGCTATAGACGTTAAAACAGCAGATTACATTTTATAAACTAATTTAAACATTTCAGTCTTTAAATACTCTTCTAATTGTAGAGCTTGCTGTCCTTTCTGGAGTCATTCAATGAAGAAAAAAAACCCTTTTTGGACATCCTGTCCGTAAAAAGGAATCCGGATGAGCTGAATGAAGATCAGTTACAGATGAAAGAAGCCTGGGATGGCCTCAACCACCAGGTTACTGTGTCGTACTGATTAGAAGAACATTTTCATGGGGCAGCTTTGTTGGATGAGAACTTTAGCCTTCGACGAGAAATTCTGTAAAAGATGGAGTAGATGCCTCATCAGAAAGTTGGGGAGAGTGTTCTTGTATTTTCTCCATGGTCTCATTTGGGTAGTGGTTGATATCTAAACAGGAATGTATAACATTCTGCTTAGAGAAATTGTAGCCTTATCCAAAGTTTTCATATTTGCCATCAATTCTTGGTTTGCCACAGTAGATTATCTGTATTCTGATTGACAGCAGCCTCCTCTCTATCATGGCCCAGTGTCATGTATCAGTATCAATAGATGGAAGCGGGTAGAGACAAACCCAGAGAAACTGTGTAAGGATGAATGTGTTTATGTGTGTCTGAATACATCCATGTGATTTCAATCATTTTAAATTTATTGAAACTTGTGTTATGGCCCAGGATATGGTGTCTATTGGTGTACATACCATTTACACTTGAAAAGAACATGTATTCTAGACTTAGTGGATATAGTATTCTATAAATATCAGTTAAGATGAGGTGGTTGATAATGTTCAGATTATCTATATCTTGACTGACGTTTAGTCCAGTTGTTCTGTCAATTGCTGAGAGAAAGCTATTAAAATCTGTAGAATCCTTTCTATAATTCTGTTAAATTTTTCTTCATGCGTTTTAAAACTTTGTTATTAGGTGTGTACCTTTATGATTGTTGTGTCTTCCTGATGAACTGACGCTTTTACTATTAGGAAATATTCTTATTTATCTCTGGTATTGTTTTTTCTTGATATCTGCTTAATCTGATATCAATGCAGTCACTCCAGTCTTCTTATGCTGACTGTTTATATGGTACATCTTTTTCCTTCCTTTACTTTTAACCTATTTGAGTCTTTATATTTGAAGTGCGTCTCTTATAGACAGCATACAGTTGGATCTTGCTTTCTTATCCACTCTGACAATCTCTGCCCTGTAATTGCAGTGCTTAGTCAGTTAATATTTAATGTAATTATTGATATGGTTCACTTTAAGTATACCGTTTCATGCTTTTTTCCCCTGTATATTCAGTTTTTTTATCTCTCTTCTTTCTTTTCCTGCCTTGTTTTAGATTATGTTAATTGTTTTAGAATCCCATTTTAATTTATCCATTGACTTTTTGGCTCAACCTCTTTATCATATTTTTAATGGGATTACAATATACATTCTAAAATTTTTACAGCCTACTTAGAGCTATACAACTTAGTTATTATACAACTTCTTATAACATGTAGAAATCTTGCAGTCAAATTGATTAGTTTATCTCTCATTTTTTATGCTATAGTTGCTTTATATATAAATATTTATATAACACAAATATGTTTTAGAATCCTCAAGACCATGTTATAAGTTTTGCCTAAAACAGTCGTATATTTTAAAGAAATTAAGAGAAAAAATTGGCTTTTTATATTTATCTAAGTATTTACCATTTCCAAGATTCTTCTTTCCTTCCTTGAGATTTGAGTTTCCCTCTGAACTCATTTCCCTTCAGCCTGAAAAACTTCCTTTAACCTATTTTATAATGCAGGTCTGTGGGTGATAAATTCTGTTAGTTTTCTTTGATCTCTAAATGTCTATTTTGCCTTCATTTTTTCAGCATCTTTATTGAGGTATAATTTACATATCATAAAATTCATTCATTTTAAGTGCATAGTTAAATGATTTTAAGTGAATTTACAGAGTCGCAACAAAGGTTGCATGATCTGCCAGTCAAAAATACTCTCTGGTGTTGGAAAAGTTTGCAGATCTCTGCTCAAGTCTGTTGGCTGTCAGGAGCGACAGTCTGTTTTCACAATACATTTTTCACACCATTTAAGAAGTGTGTTAAATGGTGGTGTAGTGGCTTGAAAGAGCCACCCTTTGAGAGAACCCAGTTTGGGAGAACTAGTGCGCTGCAGATGCCTTCCATCCGCTCGCCGTGCTCACTGCCTTCTCAGCTCTGTTCTCATCACAGCTTTGAAACTGGCCCCCGGGAAAGGCGGGAGATCTCTGTTACAAATCCTGGACAAAATGGAAGGAGAGGAAGAAGATTGTGTCTGTATAGTTCAGGCTTTTCCAGGCCACAGTGACCTGGCCTAATTTTGCTGAACGTGACTTGGAAAAATTACCCAAAATAATGAGAAAAACCATAAAAAGAACTATTTTGCAAGATTAAGTGCTGCAAATTGATAGTAGCTTGAAAATCCACTCCTTAGGTAGAGGGAAGCTCATGTTCTTGGTGTGACAAAAGGAGACATTAATTTTAAAGTTATCAGGTATATAAAAGTCCATACCATCTAGACCGTTTCTGGTTCAGTTGTTTGAGAACACAGATATCTCACAGCATTGTAGTAAATGTTCTGTTTTTTTTAAAGATTGGCACCTGAGCTAACAACTGTTGCCAATGTTCTTTTTTCTTTTTCTCTTTTTCTGCTTTTTGTCCCCAAATCCCCCAAGTACATAGTTGTATATTCTAGTTGTGGGTCCTTCTAGTTGTGGCATGTGGGACGCTGCTTCAGCGTGGCCTGATGAGCCGTGCCATGTCTGCACCCAGGATCCAAACCGGCGGAACCCTGGCGGAGCACGAGAACTTAACCACTCGGCCATGGCACTGGCCCCCAGTAGTAAATGGTTTTGTTTTAAGCCTACTATAGAAAATAACAACATTATGTTATTTTGACCTGACAAGATCTTATATGAATTTTCAGTCAAATCCAAAAGTAATTTCCAACACTAAGAAAGAAAGTGTGGAACCAGTTTTCCATGTTAAGAGAGAAAGGAGAGGAGTGAAAGGTAAACATCACAGTCTGTCTTTCTTCTGCTGTCTGCTACACAGAGTACAGCCTGAGTCAGAAAGCATACTTTTGGTTTCATTTAAAATGTCCATAGCTTTCTTTCAGCTGTGGAAAAAGCTATCATTCTTAGCCTCTTTTATTAGTCATTTATCAATTTTCTGATTTATTTTTTGTTTTTTGGCAGATGCACAAGTAATTCAGATATAATAAAAGCACAAGTAACTTGTTTATATTAAAAATTCATAGGGGCAGCCCCGTGGCCAAGTGGCTAAGTTTGCACACTCTGCCTTGGTAGCCCAGGGTTTCACCGGTTCATAACCTGGGTGCGGACATGGCACCCAAGCCATGCTGAGGCGGCGTCCCACATAGCACAACCAGAGGCACTCCCAACTAGAATATACAACTATGTACTGGGGAGCTTTGGGGAGAAGAAGAAAATAAATAAATAAATAAACAGAAGATTAGCAACAGCTGTTAGCTCAGGTGCCGATCTTTACAAAAAAATTCATAATAATGAAAACATTTTTTCCATTCTTTTCCAACTGGGGGCTTAACGGTATATAGTTAATGATTTAAGACTGTAGAGTTGTCTTTTGCCATGACTTTTCAGAAAATAAACTTGCAAGGCAATTAAAGCAAAACAAAATACTGCATGGTATCACTTATATGTAGAATCTAAAAAAAAAAAGCCAAATTCGTAGAGACAGAGTACTGAAGTGGTGGCTGGGGCTGGAGGGTGTCGGAAATAGGGAGAGGTTGGTAAAAGGGTACAAACTTTCAGCTATAAGATGAGTAAGGTCTGAGGATCTAATGTAAAACATGGTGACTATAGTTTATGATACTATATCATTGAAATTTGGTAAGACAGTAGAACTTAAATTTTCTCACAAAAAAAAGATAAATATTATGTTAAGTGATGATATGTTAACTAGATGGTGAGAGTCCTTTCACAAAGTAACATCTATCATATCACCACAATGTACACAACTAACAATACACAACTACGTACTGGGGGGCTTTGGGGAGAAAAAGGAAAAAAAATAAAATCTTTAAAAAACAAAAACAGAAACAAAACCAGATTTTGATTTGTGCTTGATCTCCATAGGAGTGTCGTTGGAACATAAAAGAGCCATGTGAGTTCAAATAAAATGCCACATTCCTAATGGAGTTGTCAGGAAAGGAGGCCTTGGAGCTGGGTTTTTATTGTGCTGAAGAATTGCGGTCATCAATGTGGAGTTTGGTGTTTTTCTGGGGTCCTTCTCCGGCCCCTCTGCCTGACTCCGTTCTGCTGACTACACTTTGCTGTAACTGTGTACTTGTCTGCTTCCACCACTAGGTCGTTTAGGCAAGACTTGTGGCTTTTATTTATCTGGTTGAGCCTCAGATGTAGAGGGTTTTGTTAAACTTACTATTCCCTTCATGGCACATGGGTCTGGGCAAGACCCTGCTCTTATTTTTACTCACTTGTTTAATTGTGTATTTATCTCCTTTATTACCCATACCCTCCTTCCATTCCTCTTTCTCTTTTGGCCGCCATTGTGATGTGCTTAACGTGGACATTTTTGTTTTTTGTGTTCTTACAAAATACGTATTGTACTTATGTATCCATGTGTTTTTAATCTGTTAAATTGATGTTATATGTTACTCTCTTTCTTACTTTCGTTTTTGAGCGCATATATTTAAGGTGCCTCCACGTTGCCGTGTATGTACATCTAATTTGTGTCTAACTGTTGCATGGTGCTCTGGTACTCTGTGGTGTGTGACCACCACGTGTCCCCTCTCCACTCCGGAAGCCTTCTATTTCTTTATGCCCAACTCTTAGCACAATAGGTTATTTGTAAATGTTTGCTCAATGAATGAATGATTGAATGAATGAATGTGTGCGTGAGTGAGTTTTAATGGTGCTTAGCAGGGGGATAATCCAAGTAGAAGGGGCAGCAAGAGCGAAGACCTGGGAGTGCAGTCAATGTTTGGGGAAATAAGTAGTCGGCATTTGTGAGACTCGTGTGGGCGCGTAGGGAGTGGTGGGAAGGCTGAGGAAGGAGGAAGTTGCCTGGATTGTGGGGGGCTTTGGTCTAGGACAGATATTCAGGAGATATGGTAGAGATACCTAATATGAATATACGACTGGGGCTAGTGAGGAAAATAATCTATAAATCTGTGTGAGAGGTGTAATTGTAATGTCAGAGAACACAAGGGCACACAGCATTTCAAACGGTGGTCATTCAGTACGATAGTGTACCTCTGCTCGGAGGGGTGCTTTAAATATTTCTAGTTTTCCGCTCATAGCTGATTACAGATTTATCAAAACATTTGTTTTTACCTTTGTGCCTGCTTCTCCTATAGCTTTTAAACAAATTATCCTCTCGATCAGCAGGTAGCTAAATGATACTTAGAACTAAGAAGTTTACCCATTGATAAAGATTTCCCTGACTAATGGGTCAGAGAAACTTTAAAGAATTAAACATGCTGTGTGTGAAGCAATAAACCAGAAGAGTTCTACTGAAGGATGCCTTCCGTTTTTTCAGATTAATGTGTGGAAAATGAAGCTGAATGATGACCTGCCGTTGCCCCTCCATCAAATCGAAGCTTGGCTCCATGAGGTGGAGGAGCTTATAGATGAAGATTTGCCAGCCTTCCAGGATTATTCTGAAGCCATGGCTCTAATACAAGAGAAAATTACTTTATTCAAGGTTGGCAAAGAAAAAGAAATATGGAAAAAATCTTCACTTTGTTGGGAGCTGTTCTTGAGGAAGACTTTTTCCTAGAAAGAAGGGAAAGAAATATAGTGGGTATTTGAAGTTGGTTTAGACTGATTCTCCCAGGGATTTTTGGGATCCGGAAGACAGCTTCACATTCTTCGTGAGCATTGTGCTAGTTTAAGGTTGAAACAATAAGAAGAGAGTCCAGTAAGTTCTAAAGCAGCTGTAAAGTCTAACAAAAGAGGGGGGAGATGGGTTTAAAATGTGGGAGATTGAGTTCTCACTAAAATGGCATGAAAGAATTTGATATGTGAGATTTATAGCATTTGAGCCCACAAAGAAATGGAAAATACATTAGAAAACAAACGATTTTGATAATGCTTTTACCAAAGAAACTGCCGTCTGCCTCTTTGTAAAATGTTTAAATTTTGTAAAAGTTTAAAACATTTATGATAAAAATATTTATTCACAAAATCTTAGTTTAAAAAAACTAAAGGGGCTTTATGATTTTTTTGAAAAAGGATACAATGTATGCACAGAGCAAATGGGATTAAGAAACCCTCAATTACAATGTTTGGCAGTAAATCTGGTTCATGTCATGCTAAATTTCTTTTCAGAGTCTGATGGATAAATTTGACTGTCATTTGAATACTCTCCTGGCATTTGAAAATAGAGATGAAAAACATTTACCACTGGTACCGCCTAACAAACTGGAGGAAATGAAAAGACGGTGTGTAACTCTCCCATTTCACAATTGCTCCTACCATTCGTGTTTGAGCACTAACACGGGCCTATAGGGACCGTGCACTGCAAAGTACAGATTTTTAAGTAATTCCTGACAAGTATTCTCTTTTCAATCTTGGTAATAATATCTTCATGTTTTATGTAATAGTGACATATCATGCTAACATATTTCCTTTTTCATTGGATAGTAGAATGCAGTGGTGGAGTAAGTTCTGGACTTAGAGTCAGAAACTGAGCTCCGTGTCTTGGATTTGGCCACGTTCCTCTGTTTTTCTGAGCATATTTCCTCATTTGTAAATTTAGGATAATGATAATCACCCTGTTCATGTCTCACAAGGATGCTGAGTGAAATGGGAGGAAGTATATAAGGACGCTTTATCAACTCTAGAATACAAATATAGAGATTATTTAATTGATGGTTGTCCATGTCTTCTCTTTTCTCATTAATGATAAGCAACTTATTAGAATGATAATAAAAGAGTGTTAGCCTAACAATGAAAGCTGTTTTAATACATAAACGTTTAAATTATAGTGGCATTAACAGCAAGAGAAAGATAATCTGTGTATGACTCCACTCATATGAGGAATTTAAAACTATGGACCAAGAACAGTTTAGTGGATGCCAGGGGAAAGGTGGGGTGGGGGGTGGGCACAAAGGGTGAAGTGGTGCACCTACAACATGACTGACAAACATTAATGTACAACTGAAATTTCGCAAGATTGTAACCTATCAATAACTCAATAAAAAAAAATTATAGTGGCATTAAGTTATACAGAAGTTTTCAAATTAAGTAAAATATTTTGGAGGTCAGCATTTTATTGTAGGATTTCTCAATAGTGAAATAATTCCTTCAGAAAACTGTTCTGTTAGATGTTTTCACCTTAGAAATAGTTGTTTTATATCTAGCCAAAATGTTTGTTTTGCTTTGTTTAAAAAAAAATATTTAAAAGTACATCTGAGTTCCATGTGTTTAAAGGAAAAGTTAAAGGCCCAATGTTTTTTTAAAATGCCAAACAGATATCTCACATTTGGCCAATACTATTAAGTAAGATTCTAAAACCTGCGCTATTTTCCAGAATCAACAACATTTCGGGGAAAAAATTTATTCCACTTCTAGAATTTCATTACTATAAGTGCTCAGTTCTTGGTTTGCTAGATGAAGTGAAATCAAAACTGGATGTTTGGAACAGCAAATACGGGAGCAAAGAATCTGTGGAATTTCTTCTGGAAGACTGGCGCGTAAGCTGTTCTGTGTCGTGTCTTACACAACTATTCTGCGTGTCTGGGTGCTGGGTTTGCATTTTTTATTGGTGCAATTTCCCTTTACCTCTAGGTTTTGAGATGGATTTTTTTTGGTAGCTTTCATTAGCTCAAATATTGCCTAGAGGAAAGAATTACGGATAGTCAAATAGCAGACATTAGGAAAAGTAAGAAAGAAAAAACAGCATTGTTTATCAGCCCGGGGGAGATTGAGTTAACCGAGCTAATTAACTACATAGAGAAAGTTTCAATGTTATTTCCATTAGAAATTCCTACTTTCACTTACTGGACATCTTGTTTAATCCTTTTTCCCACTCAGATTCCTAGTTTAATTCAAAAATTAAATTTTTCTTAGAACATTTTAATCTTAGCTTAAGTTTTTTTTTTTAAAGATATTTTTTAGTTTTCCTTTTTCTCCCCAAAGCTCCCTGGTACATAGTTGTATATTTTTAGCTGTGGGTCCTTCTAGTTGTGGCATGTGAGACGCCGCCTCAGCATGGCCTTATGAGCGCTGCCGTGTCTGCACCCAGGACCTGAACCGGTGAAACCGTGGGCTGCTGAAGCGGAGCGTGTGAACTCAGCCGCTTGGCCACGGGGTCAGCCCCTTAGCTTCTTAAGTTTTAAGAGTGGGAAAAATGGTACCTTTTTTCTTGAGGTTTTTGGGGGGAGGATATGAATAATCTATTTATATATTATACATCATATATAAATCTATGTAATTTGTAGTAAAAAATGTTACAAATTTGTTTAAATATGTGTTCACTTCTAAATTAAAACTAAAGCATCATAAAAATGTCATTTCTACAATTAGACCTTATTATCCTTCTTTCTGTTTCCTTCCTTTTAGAATGAGGGAAAAAGAGAAAAATCCAAGATTGTAATTTTTAGTACATGAAATGATGAAGAGAGATTTATTTACAATATATGATTTAAACACTGTACATCTCTGAAAAGGAAGCATCATTGTAAACTAGACTAGATTTTGAATATTTTTATTTCTTTTGCTTTCTTTGATTTTTCATTTTTACATTTAAATAATCATACTCTTGCTCGTAATAAGTGTATGATAAATATGAATTTCTAATTAGCTCAGTGTTTTTTCCATAGCAGAATTTACTTGCAGAGGGCGCGTAAAAGTTTGGTTAATGGTAGTTTCTCAGATGTTTTCGTGTGATAGATGGCATCTATTTATAACGTACTCTAATATATCTAATAAAAAATCATTCAATATTAATAAAATGTGAAATAAGAGAAACTGATACAAATTATGCAATATTAATAAATATGTGAAGTGGGAGATTTTGACATTGCTGTAATACTTAACTTGCCTTTTCCTGTGAGAGGAAAACCGTTACAGAACCATATCACCACATTTGGATAAACTTCGTCAGGTCTCTGACCTAGGCAGTGTTCATACTCATACTTATGTCTCCTAGAGGTTATCTTTCTTCATGACCTGCTCTTCTTTTCTTACCCAAATTGTAGTATTAACGCCTTAAAGAAATTTTGCCACCTAAGTGCTTCTTCAATGTTTATATGTCTCTATCTGGATTTCTTGGCACATTTTTAAAAGTAAAATCTATCAATATGCATTTTTTCCTTTTTCTTCCAGAAATTTATTGAAGAAAAAGAGTTCCTAGCTCAACTTGAAACTTCTTTTCAGAAATGTGGAGAAATTCATAAGAATTTGGGTAAAGCTATACAGTTACTTTTTGATGGCATGAATATCACTTAAAAATAGCATTTTGTCTGTTTCACTTTCTTTATACTTTAATGTTTTAGAAATTGGTTTTACTTATGTGTTTTCTTTGGAAAATTCTTGCAATCACATTTAATATCAGAGTATATTTATTCTGCTACTGTTAATATGCAAATATTTTTGTTAGTATTATTTTATTAATAAATCTTTTCTAAGATTACTTTCTTGTTTTGTTAACATTATAGCTGGAGAATATCAGAATATTAGTGAACAATATGCGATGGTGGAATCTAATGTCTGTATGTCTAGAAAAAATATATACGATGTGAAGTCTACTCTACAAGAAGTCCTGGCATCCTGGGCTGCTTATGCGGAGAAGCTTCGCTCCCTAAAGGCTTGTTTTGAGGAGACAAAGAAGGAACAAGTTACCGAGGTATTTGCAGGCTCAGGGCACCTGCTCAACTGTACATGTTTTTTTCTTTTTTTCCATTTTGTTTGCAGACCCTCGTTTTCAATCCAAAAATGAGAGGCCAGAGAAGAATAAGCCTGACTGTTGGAAAAATTCTTCGAGGTCTTGGAGAGAGTTTAGTTTCTTCCTAATATAATTTTCAAAAGGAAGTTTTCTCCTCATTATAGGTTTGACTTACACACACACACACACACACACACGCATGCAGAGCTTTACTGGGGTGTACTTTTCACACACAGTATAGCTTTTGGAAGATATATTGCTAAGTTCTTTGGAAAGGAAATAAAAGACTACAGCTTATAGACACATTTAAAATAAGTTGCTGTTTTAAAAAGTTTTATTTTTCCATTTGGGTGAATACTTTTCAGCTCTAAAACCTTCCTGGGTTTCTGGATAAGGAAAAATGAAATACCTTAGACTTATGTGGAGAAGTGTGGAAGAAATTTCCATGTTATTTTTTTTTTTTCATTTATTTGTGTAATAGTCTATTTTATGATTATTCCCTGGGGTAGTTTTTCTTTCTTTCATTTGTTTTCCTCTATTGCAAATGGATATAGGTAGGCTCTCAGATGAAATATTTTCCAAATAGAAACTAAAATTACTCAGGAAAAAATAGGCTGTTTATATGAAAGTAAAATTTGTGGTAAGTGTGAGTGAGGAGTTAGGAAGTCATTCCTTTTCCTTGTTGCCTGTATTGAGATTAGAAATTCAAACCTTTGGCTTTCAACAGCTCTGTCTTTAAAGGTCTTTTATTAAAATTCACGTAACTCTGAGAAAAACAACAAGTTAAGCCTTGCAATTCCCAAACTCTGTGCTGAGGTGCCCTGAGCCGCCAAAGAGAACTCTCAAGATAATTTAAATTTCGAGGGAGTTACAGCAACATCTGTCTGTTGGACACCATGCAAATTACTACTAAGTTTTTTGGACCTGACTACTTAAAAATGAGACTGTTAGGTAATTCTTCTGGCTTAAGGAATCCATTAAAAATTACTGAGACATTAAGGGTGCCAAGAACTGGAAACGTTTGAGAACCTTTGCTCTAAGCTCATCAGCCACGTAGTAGAAAGATAGAAGATCAGATGCTTCCTAGAGGGCCAGGACCGGGAGTGATGACAGACAGCTGGTGCCTGCCAATTAGTGATTACGGATGAAGAGATGGACCAATAGAGATGGGGGAGTCCCCTAAGGGAGGGTCAGAGTCTCTGCAAAAACCTCACACTTACTTTTGCTTAGAATCAACCTTGGTAAAGATCTATTATAGAAAATAGAAAGATAAATATTATGGCATTAAAATATTATGTTGCTTATATGTTGTGTAGGTTCCCTTTGAGACACTATCCCAATGGAATCTGGAACATACTACTTTAAATGAAGTGGGAAATTTCTTAATTCAAGTCAGCAATGATGAAGTTGGATCATCTATTTCTAAAGAACTAAGGAGGCTGAATAAAAGATGGAGAAAGTTTATTACAAAAACTCAGCTCGTAAGTTTTTTTTGATAACGTTTCATTGAGATATAATTCACATACAATGAAATTTACTCATTTAAAGTGTAACTGAGTGGTTTTTGGTATATTCACAGAGTTGTGCAGCCACACCATAATCAATTTAGAACATTTTCATCACCTCGTAAAGAAACTCTCTACCCATTAGCAGTCACTCCCCATTTTTCTCCTAACCTCTCCAGCCCTAGGCAACCACTAATCTACTTTGTGTCTCTATAGATTTGCCTGTCCTGGATATTTCACATAAATGGAATCATGTAATATGTGGTCTTTTGCTTCTGGCTTTTTTCACTTAGCGTAATGTTTTCAAGGTTCATCCACGTTGCAGCATGTATAAGTACTTTGTTCCTTTTTATTGGCAAATAATAGTCTATTGTATGGATATACCACATTTTATCTCTTCACTGATCAGTTGATGCACATTTGGGTTCTTTCCACTTTTTTGGCTGTTATGAATAGTGTTGTCATGAACATTCATGGACAAATTTTTGTGTGGACACATACACTTTTCTAGTTGAAATTCCTTTACCATTAAAGAACAACAAGCATTTTTGCCTACTATATTTCAAACTCCTTGAGAATATAAACTGCTTTATTTATCTTTATATTTAGCAAGGTGCCTTATGAAAGCATATCTTGAATAAATAACTTTTGAACTTAAATTATTAAAGTATTCTATTTTTTATGCTTAACAATTTGAGATTGAAGTGTCTTAATGAGAAATGCTCATATTTTCTAACATTGTTACTAATAGATAAATCCTAAAAATATATTGAATATCTTATGTCCATTTATTGTTGGTAATAATATATCTTAGCATAAAAAAATGAGCATTAAATTTCGTTACATTAATTTTTTATAGGAAATGAACCTGCCACTTATAAAAAAACAAGATCAGCCCATTCTTGACAATTCTGGAAATATTCAGCTGCCTAAAGAAGAAAAACCAACGGTTGATTTTTCAGCAGATATATCAATAGAACTTCCGGAAAATCATAATCAGAATATGAAGGTAAAATAGTCATACTTTATGTATTTTATTTGTATATAGAAATAATTTCACTTTGCTGCTTTTCTTTTGAAAAAATTATATTCTTGAAACAATGGTAAGTGTGATTGTGAGATACCATTTAAAGTATGATCATTTTCCATTAAACTGCTTAGGTGGCTCCCTTCGTGAAGTAGTCTCTAGTGTTAAAGTCCTGTGCCCCTCACTGGCTGAGGAGTTCCACAGACACGCAGAGGCAGTCATGACTTCTGAGCTGTGGAAATGGAGTTGATATTTTCTTCAGGTTACTTTTGACTACTGTGCAGAAATTATCTAGGTTTAGGCTAACCCCTGGCCTGTATCTTGCTTCCTTTCTGTAAAATGGGAGAAAAAGTAATCTTTCTTGCTTGCTTTGGTGGGTAATTTGGAAGATGCCTTTAGGTTATAGATAAGAATATGGAAAAGGACCAAAAGTAAACATCATACACCTGAAAGATAAAATACCTTTGGTTCTGGAAATGTACTTCCTTCAGAATAATACCTTACACAGCTTTGCTTAAGAAAGTAATTTTTAACCGGCTATGGTCAGTTGCCACGATGGAGTGCCAGTGTTTTTCCACCAAAAGAAGACCTGATCAGAGAATATCTTGAAAGATCTGAATTTGTACAGTATGCTTTTAGAATAGAAGAATATAGAATTCTGTATTCTCCTGATGCCTTTAAAATATGATATGATTAAAAACGACTTTAAGAATGTCAACCTATAGAATATTGAGAATTATCAATGAGAAAAGGGCTAAGGTTGTTGAAATTTGACTCTGAGTCTCCTTGACGATGTTTCACAACAACTGTTGCTAATAGCTGTATTTAATTAAATTGTATACAAATTTTAAAATGTGTTTATAGAGTTAATACTCTATAAGCTTTAATCTTATCTGTAAAATGGAGATAATAGTGTCTGATAGGAATACTATAATTAAGAAAATGTATGTGAACAAACCTTTTAATTTTTAAAGTGATATATACTATCATGAAGTTTTATTATTATTGTCCAAAACCTAGGTCTTAAATCATTAAAACATGTTGAATTAGCACTCTTCAGGAAAAAAAAGAGGTTTAACTTTTTAAAATTGAAAATTATTTTATAATGTAGATGTTCTCATTTTCTTTGTGATAATCTTGAATGTTGTAGGCTGAGGAAGAATCTGAAAAAGAGAATGAAGGATTCACGGAACAACTGAAAGTGGCTGAAGAGGTTGAAAAACTCATTGGACAAGTGGAGGTCTGGGAGGCAGAGACCAAATCTGTTTTGGATCTTCTGAGACACCAAGATGATGTGGACACCTCAATGGAAGAATCTTTGCAGGTATGAATGTAGAGGTATTAAAAGTATGAAAAGCTTTCATGTTTGTGGACTTAGGTATTAAGATAAATTAAAAGTTTTAAAGTAAGTAGTAATAAGCCTATTGTTTGAATTTTCTTTGTTGGGACTTTTAAAAATGGATTCTCATCCCTTGCCAATCATTTGCTGTGATTTTGCTTGAAGACAGAGGATGGGTTAGAAGACCACTAATAAGTCCTTATGAGTCTAAATTCTTGAATTAATTTTCCCAGCTACAGAATGGAGATTAAAATGTTGAAATATTCTCTTGTATTAGTGGGCAATGAGGAGATGAGTGAGTGAGTTCAGTCTCACATGGCTCAGTGCAATGTGAATATAAGAGATTACACAGTCTGTGCTTTGAAAGCTCACCCACTGGTCAAGCCACTTTCTCTTCCTTACTTGATGCCGGAGGGCGAGGGATGTTAAATCTCCATCCTGCCTTTATTCTGAGGCAGGTGACTCATTGAAAAGCAATGAGGCAAGATTGCGTCTTAATATTGCTCTGTTCTCCTGGGAAAGAAGCTACAGTTGAGGTTTTTACTGAATTCCAGCTCAGCTATAAAAGTTACCAGAGCCTGTCATAAATTACAACAAGATGGAAAGTTCTTGAAATGAGGGAACATTTGTATAATTCTTCTAAATCTACATTTCTGAAAGATGGATATGTAGCATTTTGCATCTTCACTGTTTATAAGGATGATACTTTTTTTTTTTTTTTAAGATTTTATTTTTTCCTTTTTCTCCCCAAAGCCCCCCGGTACATAGTTGTATATTCTTTGTTGTGGGTCCTTCTAGTTGTGGCATGTGGGACGCTGCCTCAGCGTGGTTTGATGAGCAGTGTCATGTCCGCGCCCAGGATTCGAACCAACGAAACACTGGGCCGCCTGCAGCGGAGCGTGCGAACTTAACCGCTCGGCCACGGGGCCAGCCCCGGATGATACTTTTTATTGCTTTGAAAATATTATATAAACTTACCTGTGCTATCTGCCTATGCTTTTCTAATTTTATTTTTATATTTATTTATTTGCTGTATCTGAAATTTATTTTGGCAAAAGAAATGAGTGAGAAATGAGAAATGAAATCTTTAAAAAATATTTCCAAATAACAATGATCCCTCTTATAAACAGTGAAAATACATTCGTGCTAGAATATACTTCTGTTAAGAAGGAATTAAGTAGATCTCTGTTGGATCAAGATGATATATTGTAAAGTAAGAAATGCAGGTCATTGAACAGTATGGGTGATGCAATCCTTTTTGTGCTTTTTAAAATAGTTGTTTTTTTATGCTTTTATATCCATAGAAAAATGCCTGTAAGGAGATACAGATAACTAACTCTGTCTTGATCCTGCATTATGCTGAGCACCTAGTGTGTTTCCTGATACATAGTAAATATAAAATAGGTATTTTTTAAATGAATGTGTGAATGATCAATTAAATGACAGCTAAGTGAGGGATGGGAAGGAAGATGAACTTTTTCTTTACATGCTGTACCTTTCTATTCTTGTTCGAGTTTTTCACACTACCTTTTGTTCGTTTTATAATTAGAAAGACAAAAAAATTGAAATTATAAATGAATATGCTAATTTCTGAACATTTAAATAATGCGTGTAAGTATAAAGAAGAAAATTAAAATCACCGTAATTCTACTACCCTACCATAAATAAGATCAACATTTACACAGTTGATATCACACAATATAATTTCTGTTATATCCCACACATGCCACCCTTGAGTTGTAATTAAAACGTTTTTTTGCCAATTTGACAGCTGAAAAATGGTACTTCGTTGTTATTTTAATTTGTACATTTTTGATTACATGTGAGAGTGAACTATTCATTAGCCTTTTGTTTCTGTAAATTACCTGTTTTTGTATTTTCTGAATTTTCCTTGGGATCTTAGTACTTTTCTTATTGAATTTATTGCATTGAATTTATGAGCTCATTGAAACCTGAACCATTTTCATTTGTGTGCCAGATATTTTTACCAAGTTGTTGACTTTTAAGTTGTTTATTTTATTTCACATAGAAAATTTTTATATTGCTGTAGTCGTTTCTATCTCTACTCTTGTGCTGAAAAGGCCCTCCACATCCAGAGAGCAGATCAATTTTCATGGATAATTTCTTCTTTTTGTAGTTTCATATTTTATATATAACTTTTTGATCCATTTGAACTTTGTATTTTTGGTATGTACTACAAAGCATGGTTCTATAAAGATTATTTTCCAATAGCCGTTTTCTCCACTAACATTTATTCAGTTTTCTAAGGATTGATTTGACTTAGAACAACTGCATTTTAAGATTTATTACTTCTCTCTCAACTTATTTTCTCTCTATTTGCATTGTATTACTTCTAGTTTTTATTTTATTAAAGTGCTTAGTACATAAAGAATAATCTATAAAAGACTATGTTACTCAGAATCAGTATTAATATAAAATTTCCAAATGGATTTTTAGAACATTTTTTAGAATATAAATTTGCCTCTTTTTGGATTAATAATTAAGTTTTTATGATTACCTGATGAGATTTTTTAAGGTTAATCTTTAACATATAATCAGAATGTTTATTGTGATCTCACTTTAATTTGCTTTAATAGCATCTTATTGCCAAAGGCTCTATGTACGAAGAGCTTGTGTCTAGAACTGAAGATACATTACAAATGGATGTGCAAAATGTTTCAAGCCAGGAATCTCTCCAACATGTTCTCACGGCTGGGCTTCAGGCAAAGATTCAAGAAGCTAAGGAGAAAGTCCAGGTCTCTTTAATATTCTCTATTTGGTGAATTTAGTCTTTAAAACTGGATGGTCAGTGGGAAGACAGGGAAGGAGGGATTGCCCTGTAGTTTGGAAATGTTTTGTTAAATATAGCTTTTGCATTATATTTATTTCTTTATAAGTTAGAGCCTATTGAAAAATATCAATATAACAAATAGGATATTTTTATGTCTAGTGGGAAAATAGGAGTTGCTACTCCAAAAAAATATTTAACTTATGAATTTTCTAAGGAGTTGAACCAAGCGTTAAGTTGACAATATTGTGTCTTCACAGATTAATATGGTAAAATTAGTTGCAGTGTTGAAGAACTCAACTGATGTTTCACCAGAGCTGGATGTCAGGCTGAAGATGGAAGAATTACAGAAGGAACTTGAATCATACATTACGAGGGCTGAGCAGTTACTTGCCCAAAGAGAGAGCCGGAGTGGACTAATTTCAAAATACAAGGTGGGGCTCTTTCAACCATCAAGTGTGGGATATTTATTGTTAGCTACCTATCTCATTTGAAATCAAGATGTTTCCATCACTGTAATTATATTCAAAGTTACTGTAACTTTTAGTGGGGTTTTTTCCCCCTCCCCAAAGCCCTAGTCCATAGTCGTATTTTCTAGTGGTAAGTCCTTCTAGTCCTCTGTGTGAGCCGTCACCACAGCATGGCTACTGATAGACGAGCGGAGTGGTTCTGTGCTGGGGAACTGAACCCAGGCCGCCGAAGTGGAGCTCACTGAACTGTAACCACTAGGCCCTCAGCGATTAAAGTTTACCTGGCTTTGTAACTCTTCAAAATTTCCCAGTTTTATGCATTGTTCCTCAGAGACTCTTAAAAATAAACAACCAAATGAGGAATTTTTTTAATTCAAATTTTATTGTAGATCCACCAGTGGACTCAGGAAAAGTATAAAGACACAGTGACTATGACCTTGAACAAGAATTTAATTTCTCTGGCTTTTTTAGTCAATAAAACGAGCATAATAATTCTAGTGCCATCCAGCTGCCCAAATTGTTGTGTCTTTAAATGAAAATAAGGGATATGAAGATACTTGGAGTAGTTAAAATTCTCCAAATGTAAAATAATGCTTTTATTATTAAAATGATTTGATAAAAGTTATTTATGGACATATGCTTATGGGTAAAGATCCAATAATGTTTTGTATGGGAACAGTTTTAGGCTGCTTTTTCATGGCTTAAGATGTATCTAAAGCAGAGACTCACTGTTAATTAACCCTGTGGGAGGAGCGTGGGGGGATAAGAAGTAGAAGTAAAGCGAGGTCTCTCCCCGTGAGTAATGTGTGTTTTTCCGTTCATTCATTCATCCAACATTTAACATACTTGCTCAACATTTAAAATGAGCCAGCTTTTGGGGGAGATAAAGATGGAGTAAAGCGATATTCCCAGCACTGCTGCTCCCATTCTTTTTAGGAAAAGGACCTCCCACAGGAGCCTCTCTTCCTTCTCATTGTGGCCCCCTTCTCTTTGCTGGGCCTCAACCCTATTTTGGTCTTTTTCGTTGTTAACCATACTAGACCCTATGATCAGCCATTTCAACATTGCTTTTCCCACAGCCTCAAAGCCCTCACCTGCTTGATCTATGCTATTTGCTCTTTGCTAGCCACCAACTTTGACCAATTCCGCTGTTGTTTCCCCAGTTTTACTCTCAGGTTGCTGAGAGTGCTGAATTGATCTTACAGGGTCAAAAGTTCTTTTAAATAATCACTAGGCTGGATTTCAAGAGGGTAGATATGGTCAGCTCAGGAAAAGGAGAAGGAAAAGGTACACAGAGGCTCCAGGCCCCTCCGCTACCAGGCAGAAGAGTTAGAGGTGTCAGTTCTCGCAGCATTTTCCTCTCCCCAACCATCTTCCTTTGGAATCTGAGGTCAGGGATTCCCCTTTTGGCCTCTTGCATTTAGTGAAGTAGATCCATTTCCACAGCAGAAGCAAGACCCCTGCCCTGCCAGGTACTGCTCCGAGACCCCTGCGACTCCAGGGACTTGGGTTGTAGGAGCTCCCTGCCAGCCTAGAGGGTAAGAGTGGCTCCCTAGGTCTTAAATCTGGCCTTGGAGAAGGTCCCTTGGGCTCGGCCTTGTATCTTTTCTGCTGTAGGCCCATAATAAAGGTGCAGTGAGTGTATGAATGAATTCCCACCCTGCTTAATTGCCTTCTCCCCGAGAATTACTTTTGTCTTCTCGTCTCCTATAGGTTTTCTGCTTCTTTCATAGGCCCTAAACTGTTCTTTGTTCTGTCATTCACTAATTACCTAAGGCAGGTTTCTGCTCTTACAGAGTATTGCCCGGTAATACTCTATAAGAGCAGGTAAGTGTGAAGTAAGGAGCAGACACATTCCTGGCAAGGCAGTCCCATCCCTGCCCACTGCTGCTCCTTCCCTGGGACAGGACTGCCAGTGTGGTTGCTCCTGGGCAAAACTTTGAAGTCCGTGATAAGGTCATGCTGCCTCCTTGCAGCATAAAAGTGCTTATGCACTATATTAAATATTTGCCATATTAGCCCTACTATAAATTGTGTCTTATTGCAACACTGATCACTAATACATGAGGGTATACTCTTAATGTTGTATTGCTTATGAAGTATGGTCATCTGCTCAATACTTAAGAACTTTAGAGGAACCATTACCAGTGGCTCATTATTCTGCATCATAATAAGCCTTTTGATTATTTATCTAAGAGGTAACAAAAATCATTTTAAATATCTTAAGTCTTTGAGCCTCAAATGTGTAACTGCATTTGAATAATAAGTATTTTGCAATTCTTTTCAAGATAATTCAAGAGATGCAAAAGGAATATCAGACTTAATTTACAAACAAAAGCCTTGCCTAACTTTAAATAGTCTTCAGAGAGTCCCATCCTGGTTCTACCTGTTAAAGACCTACCAAAATGAGCTTTGAGGATTTGGCAGTTTAATGAGGCTTCCATGTTCCTGTTTGCATTTCTTTTTTTAGGAAGCGCTAATAATTTTTAACACTAAAAGCCTGGCCAAGTATTTGAAAGCTGTTGAAGAACTGAAAACTAACGTAACCGAGGATGTAAAGCTGTCTTTGGAAGAAAAGAGTGGAGATGTCTGTGCCAAGTGGGAGGTAAGAACTTGTGTATGCATCTGGGACTTGTGCTTGTAGAGCTGACCCTGGGCCTGTTTGTCATCAGGGCTGTCCCCCTGCCTGCTCCGTATGGCAGAGGAGCTGGTCCTGCAGTCTGTGGTTCCCAGGCCCCACGTCAGCTACCTTCTGACTGTGTTCAGCCAATGACAACCCTGTTTGGCGATTAGAGGGGGACTGGAGGGGAGAAAGGGAGCACGCAAAGACTTTGTTTCCCTCCCTCTCGTGGGCAGTGTCTCTGGCAGCTGCGTCTCCCCGGCTGCCAGTTCCAGGCTTCCAGCTTCTGGTGGATGGCTCTTCTGCCTCTGCACCACTGAAGCCTCCAGCCCAAGGATGGGCGCAGCTTTCTGCCAGTGCTAATCTCTGGATTGCCTTACTGACCCCTCTGGCTTTCATCTGTTGTGTAATCAAGTCCCTGCATTTAATTCCCTCTGCGTTAAAGATTTAGTGTTTCCTGGTTTGCTAGTTGGGTCCCGACTGAGACAACATGTTGACACGTGCACACATACAGAGTTTCACAGCAAAACAGGTTTAGGCTGTGGTGGCAGACAGAGCTGGCTGCAGCTGGTCAGGTTACTTTACTTCTGGGAGCCTCACAGGTAGGATGGGAATGACCCCACCTCCTTGGCAGGATTGTCACAAGGATTTATATAAAGCACCTGCCACAAAGTGTGTGCTCAGTAAATGGTATTTAGTGTTAAAGGTGATTGTGTGTGTGTATACATAATATGTATACACACACACAAAGAGAGAGACTATGGTAACTGAATATCTACTGTTAAAGTTCCTCTTAAAACACATTTAAAAATAAACTTCTTTATTTTAGAACAATTTTAGATTTACAGAATTATTACAAAGACAGCACAGAGAATACTAGCATACCCCACACCCAGTTTCCCCTATTACAAACATCTTATATTCATATAGTACCTTTGTTACAATTAATGGACTAATATTGATACATTATTAGCTAAGGTTTATACTTTATTCATATTTCCACAGTTTCAGTTTTCCTGTAATGTCGTTTTTCATCTGTTCCAGAATCCCATACAGGATAGATGTTGTAGTTATTTACTAATTCTCCATAGGCTCAGAGATATGTTGTGTATTTATTTTCTCCCATTCTGCAGCTTGTCTTTTAATTCTCTTAACAGTGTCTCTCACAGCTAAAACACATTTTTAGTTGTTAGAAAGAAAAAATATATATGTTTATGGGTCTGGTATATTTTAAAACATCCTCCCCAAAGATACAAGGATGAATCAGAATTTCTTTTACACTCTGTTTCTGTCCTTTGTTACAACGAGTATTTCTGTGTTTCTAGTGAAAATCTTTTCAATATTTTCTGTTCCCATGGTTAATATGTACCTTTGGCTTTTTTGCAGTCTCTTCATCATGAAATGGCTTTGTATATTCAACAACTAAAAATAGACATTGAAAAAGGAAAACTTAGTGACAATATTTCGAAACTTGAAAAACAAATAACTAAAGAAAAGAAACTAATTCGCAGAGGAAGGACCAAGGGTCTCATCAAGGAGCATGAGGTAAACAACCTGATTTCATTTACGTTTTGCCATCGTTTTGGGGTTTATCCTAAATAGTTGTGTGTGTCCTTGGCCTGGGATTAACTCTGCTCTGAAAATTACTTCAGCTCTCTCATCCCTTGGGGATTATCCCTTATGTGGTTCAAGTTCTAACTAGAGCCTGTGCGTCCTGCTTTTTAGAAGTGAAAAAATTCAGCATTGAGTTAATATTTCATGACTTCCCTTGATATGTCTCAGTGACCCTTGTTTTTGACACTCTAGTTGGGTGTCACCTGCTGCTGAAGTAGCCACAGGTGAGGACATGGTGTCCTCAGAAGCTCAGCTTTTGTGAAAGATAGCAAATCAGGATGTAAACCAGCAGGGGCCAGTCTAATGATCTCTTTTCGGTTCCATCCGATTTGATTGCTTCTACATATGTGACAGTAGTGACCCCTCTTTTCATTTCTTTTAAACTGTCTACTACTGTGACTCTCCCAATATCAATCCTCTTGCTTTTCCTTATTTTTCAGGGGCTGGGAGAGGTGGAGGGAGCTTCTTTTGAGCATCCTTCACAAATTTCTCTTTTTTTCTTGTGTTATCTTAATGTTTTAGTTTGGGGGGGGGTCTCCATTTTTGGCTAATTTCATGCTTGTTCTAGGCAATTTTGTGCACTCTGGGGTTTTGACTGCCCTCTCTACAATGATGGTGCGTAAATCTTTGTCTCCAGCTCTGTCCTGTCCCCTGAGCTCCAGGTTCTGTTTCTCAGTAGTAGATATCACTGGTGTTCTTCAGAGACCTCACATTCAGCATGTCCAAAACCAACCAAGAATATCTCCTCTCAGACTTTCCTTCCTCTTATCTGTCCTGCTATGAAAGGCACTGCCGTCTCAGAACTGCCTTCCTCTCCTTCCCACTCAGCCTTAATGGCTCAGTTGCCAGGTCCAGCCTTTACTCTTCAGAACAGCTGCTGCTTTTCCTTCCTTTCCATCCATGTGGTCACTTCCCTAACCTGGTTTGTTTTCTCAGTATGATGATGGTTCACCATCTTCCAGACTCATCACCAGAGTGATCCCTTTGAACCACAGATCTTATGTCATTGGCTGACCATTATTACTCCCAGGACATCTCCTTAGAAGGCCATGCAGACCCTTCACAGTCTGGCCCCAGGACACGCCTTCCTTGTCACTTCTCCTGTGCCATGCCCTCCACGCTAGCCTATTTGTCCTTTCAGAACATCTGGAACTTTTCCTCTCGTGGCTGCTGCTTCTGCAGGGGTGACCTTCTCCCCTTATCCTGGGAGGACTCGGACTTGTACTTTCTGTGTCTAGCTCAGGAGGTTCCCTCATGTGAAGTAGGCTCTGTGTGATTCCTTCAGGCAGGTAGTGGCTCTGTCATAACACTTGTCACACTATATGTTAATTATTTGTGTATCTGCTGTAGGAGAGGAAAAAGTCTTCCTCCATCCTCTTAGGGTCACTGGCTGGGTCTGAAAATTAAACTGACAAAGACAGATTAACAGGAGAAAAGCATACACATTTTATTTAATTTTGGCATGTGCATGGGAGCCTCCACAAGACCCAAAGAAGTGACTAGAGCTGGAAGCTTTTATACCTCTCAGGCAAAGAAACAGTCAGTTTGTCAAGATTTGATGAGACAAAGGGTTTGGGCTGGGGGTGGTGAATGGGGAGGAAGTCAGTAGGAAGATGAGGGTGAGTTTAACAAGATTTGTGTGCAGCTTCCTCTGGTGTTGTCTCTGGGCTGCTAAGAGTTTGTCTCCAGTAAAATGAGGCTTTATTTCCTGCTTTAGGGCAGAAAAGGGGGAGTTTTTCTGTATTTACTGCTTGTTAATTGCCTTCAGCTCAAAATAATTTTCATGTCAAAGAGGCATATTTTGGAGTGACATGCAGTAGTCCCCCCAGATCCATACGGGATATGTTCCAAGACCCTGAAACCACTGACAGACTGAACCCTATGGGTACTATTTTTTCCTATATATGCATACCTATGACAAAGTTTAATTTATGTTAGGCACAGTAAAAGATTAACAACAATAACAAATAATAAAATGGGACGATTATAACAATATATTGTAGTAAAAGTTAACGTAGATCTTAGTGTACCATTGTTTTTCTTTCCTTATTAAGTGAAGAATTTTCAGCTTTTCACTTAAAGGAAGCACTCTATGGCTTCTCTTTGGCATATCCGAATTGCCAGCATCACTACTCTTGTGCTTTGGGGCCATTTTTAAGTAACTCAAGTGTTACTTGAACACAGGCACTGCAATCGATACCCCCACAGTCAATTTGGTAACTGGGTGGGCCGTGTATACAGTGTGGGTACGCTGGACAAAGGGATGAGTCATGTCTTGGTGCAGGCTAGCATAAGATTTCATCGTGCTACTCAGAATGGTGCATAATTTAAACTTATAAATTGTTTATTTCTGGAATTTTCCATTTAATATTTTCAGACTGTGGTTGACCGTGGGTAATTGAAATGGTGGAAAGCAAAACCACAGATAAGGGGACCTACTGTATTCTGGTTTCCTTCACTGTGTTACCAGGCTAGGCAAACCCCTTTAGGGCTGACTTCTTCATCTTTGTTTCTCTGGTGCCAGTTGCTACCCCAGGCACACAGTGGACAGGCCTGAATAAGAATGTGTTGTTCAAGTCACACACATCTGTTAGTTTCTAATCCTCATGGACTAATTATGTAAACTTATTTGAAACACATTTCCTGCTCTTCTCCTCTGTCAGGCCTGCTTTTCTGAGGAAGGCAGTCTGTACCAGCTTGATCACCACATGAATGTCCTGCGGGAGCTGTGTGAAGAGCTGACTTCGCAGAAGAGTCAACAAGAAATGAGGAGAGTGCTTAAAGATTATGAACAAAAGATAGAAAGACTTCGGAAATGCGCTTCTGAGATTCATATGACACTGCAACCTACGGTGGGAGGCACATCGAAGAACAAGTTAGTGCTTAAACGACATAAAGCCTCTTGCAAAATCAAATGACATGGAGTAGTATTCATTTTCTTTTAGGCTTCGTTTTTCTCCCTCTATTTTAATATGCGGTTTTGATTCCTTCCTAGGGGGACCACGAACACATCTGAGAATGGAGGAAGGAATGCCCACAGTGAGGTGCCATCTGCAGAATCAGATGATCAGCCATCAACTGAAAAGGTGTTAAATGTGGATAATGTATTTCAGAAGTAAACCCAATGAAAAAGGCCAAGTGTACAGCAATCCACTTCTCATTAATTAAGTGTTGGTTTTAATTATCTGATTGTTTCCATCAGCTGAGAATTCCCACTTAAATAATTCAAGGAAGACGGCTTTTCTAAGAATTAGAATACAATGAACGAGAGCTGTAATAAACATAACTTAATCTTGCTCTGAGGAACAAAGAGTTCTTTGAAAAAGAGCCCATTTTGAGCCGTTATGAGTACACGTTGTCTGTGCGTGCTGCTATTGAGGGTACAAGAGGTTGGGTCTAATCCGTACAGATACCTCAGCTTCGCTGAGACGATCTAGTTCATTTGTCATGTGTCTTTTTCTCATTAAACTTTTCCTCATTATACTGTCTTTCATCCTTGGGAATTGAATTTTCTAAATTCTTGAATTCTAGGTAAGAGGGCCTTTACTGTATACCCCAGGCCAGATTGCTAGTCAGAAGGCGTGGGGAAGGAATGAGATGTGTTTGTTTTCAAGGTTTGCTTCTGCCTGCTGGGCTTCTGTCTGCTTTTGACTACAGCTATGTGGTCGCAGGAAGAAAAAAAATTTGGGGGTTGGGAGACCTCCTTTCCCGTGCTGACTTACCGATTAGATGGTGAGACTCAGTCTAACAAATCTCCTCTGTTCTCTGGGAAGGCCTTTCTCTGAGCTGAGAAACCTCATCGTATTATCTCCTGGTTTGGGGTAGAAAGAATCAATGATATCCCTTTGTATCATAAAGTGTTTATCTCTTCCAGACTATTAAGTATATTGAAGCTATTTTGTTTACTACTTTGCATATTTGCCTAGGCAATAGACTCGGTTAAGAACTTTACCCCGGAATCTGAGTTGAATCCTCCACAGGAAGAAAGCATTATGGAGAAGCATGGAAAGGATCACAGTGCGTCCACAAATAGTTTACTACAGAGGTAAACTCTTTTAAACAACTGGACAATCCATCAAAAATCTTTCATCAATGCAAATATGTTATATTTTAATAAGTTTTTATCATCCTTCAGTCATAATTTTTGCATGTGGTCCAATAACTTTGATAGAAATCCCCTGGGATTTCTTCGTGCACAATTGGTAGTAATTTAAAAAATTTTTGTCTTATTTTTAAAATTAAGTAACATCGCATTTAATTTTTTTCTCAGATATGAAACTCACAGAGAAACTCTTGAACTACACCTGCAAAACAGCAAATTCAGGATTACTTCTGATTTCTCGAGTGACAGGGACAGGAGTAGCACTTGTCTGCAGGAAAAACTGACAGATCTACAGGTAATTACTGGAAATATTTTTCCTCTAGTTATCTCTTTTATTAGAAAATAATATCACCGTAAGTATGGACTTTACCATTTTTGTTGAGGTCACATATGTGAGGTGTTTCCAAAGTGCTCTCTTTGTCGGATTGCATTTCTAATGTCGCCTGATTCCAGAAAGTGATTTGCGTTCAAGTACCAAACCCAGGAGAGACTTTGGTTCAGGATCCTAAGTTATTGCTCATGCTCTGCTTTGGTACTCTCGATCTTGTGGCCTGCAGGGTTTTGGATTGTGCTTGGGATGAGGATGAGGGCTTCAAATGAATTGGTCAAAACAATATGTTTGAAGGCAATTTCAACAAACGCTGCTTCTTTTGCTCCAAAATTAACAATACATGAAAAACCAGTGACTCTGAATATTTGTTTTAATCATTCTTTTTTTTTTGTTAGATTGGCACCTGAGCTAACATCTGTTGCCAATCATTTTTTTTTTTCCCTTCTTTTCCCCAAAGCCCACCAGCACATAGTTGTGTATTCTAGTTGTAGATCCTTCTGGTTGAGCTATGTGCCATGCTGCCTCAGCATGGCCTGATGAGCAGTACTATGTCCACGCCCAGGATCCGCACCAGTGAAACCCTGGGCTGCCGAAGCGGAGCACACAAACTTAACCACTTGGGCACGAGGCCGGTCTCATGTTTTAATCATTCTTCATCTTGACTAAGTTGTCACATTGTCTCTCTGATGTTGGGCAATAAGAAAGGGGCAGACAGTGGAGGGAGTTTTCACTCTAAGTGATGGATGATCTTCTGGAGACCCATCAGAGAGAGTCTTCCATTTGACTCAGGAGCTACAGAAAAAAACTCTATCTGGTGGTGGGCACAGCAATTGGAAGCTCTACAGATAAATATCTTTCTTGGTTTGAAGGTGATCTGAGCATCGCAGTGCAACATTCTTGCTGTATGCTTGGAAATGCATTACAGGGAACTCTCACAGAAAACCCCTCAGGTGGAGAAAAGGGCCCTGGGTGGTTCTTCCAATGCCTCCTGTATTTTCTACTTATCTTCCTTTCATGATGCCACTTCCTGAGTCATACTCTACCATCTGGCTTCTCTCAATTTTCCATCTAAATAAGCAAAATTCATATATTAAAATCTCTGTTCTTCAAGTTATGGATTTAGCACGTTTTCATCATAATTACAAAACTGTCTGGGGACCTTACCCCAGTGACTGAATAGCTGGTTAGCAAAGCTGTACTAATCCTTGGGGAAAGTGAAGAACAAATTATACAGATGAACACTCAGTAAAATTCTGTAGCAGTGCCTTTTTTTTTTTTAAGAACCAAGATAAGGAACTGGAATAGTACAGAGTTTTTAGATGTTTAATTATAAATAATAAATTAATTTCGTTCACTTCTCAACTGATAGAAGCCGTTTTGGTTCACTTCCATTTTCTTTTGGTTTAGGGAGAAACAAAGATGTATTATCTACAGGAAACAGAGTATTTGTTCTTACATCTGTATGTATCTTTCTGAATTGTATTCTGTGCACCTAACTTAGGGGGGAGTTTGGATTCCTTTGACGGTCGTAATGTTGACTCCCTTGACTTCACAGAATGGGTCTTCTGAGAGCACAGTTAATATCATTGTTCCCTGAAAGATACTTCACTTGTAGATGGTTGGAAAATATTTTTCTAATGTATTTTCACCTGAAGCTGTGTGTTTGTGTCCATAGTTTGTGAACATCTCATTTTGTAAGAACAGAATAATTGTGCCTGTTAGCCCATTAGGTGATAAATTAATTTATGCATTTCACCTAGGTCTTAAAAAATGAAACTGATGCTTGCTGGAAAGAGTTTGAAATCACTTCACTGAAGTTAGAAGAACTTGAGAGTGATGTACAGAAGCCTTTTATAATTAAGACAAGAGACAGTTTAAAGGAAAAAGAAAGAGAGCTTCAGATGAGTCTTAATACCAGGTATAATACTGAGATCTATTAACCATGAATTTACTAAATTTAGAAAATTTTTAAATGCCATTTTAAGCTAGACTAGTACTATACCAAGTATGTTATTTAATTTAGTTGTCACAACAACCGTAAGTTGGGCTACCATTATAACTGCATTTTACTGATGAGGAAACTGATGCTCAGGGAGGCTAAATAAGACAACCAAGCCACACCACTGGCCAGAGCCTTCAGTGGAACGTAGTCTATTGAATTCCAAAGGCCACGCTCTTCCCGCTGTGCCCCCTTGGGCATGAATTTGGCCATGTCCCATAATTCCTCTAGGCCTTGATTCCTCATTTCTACAATGAGAGCACTGTTTCATCACCTATATGCAGGAAGTGTGTCCTCTGTCCATATCCCCATTTACGTAGGAGGAAGCTGAGACTCAGAGTCTGTACGTTATTAATCCAGAGTCACACCTTTCAACTTATTATCAGTAGAGCCTATTCTTTGAACTCTATTATATTTTTACTAATAAAATAACTAGTATTCATAATGAGATTTCTTTGTCTTCAAGGCAAAGTTATATTACATTCAGTATTTTGTATTTCAAAAAAGAAGGAAAAGCTTCGTATGTTTTACAAAACATTTCCATTCAGTGTGGTATCTATTAAACTATGAAGAACATCTGAATATAGGAAACAACTCATTCTTCGGCACTTTGGATCGCTGGGTTTGAGTTTTAATGTGATGATCTGTATATATCATTGTATGCATTTTTATTGGGTAATTATTTTTTGTTCTTGGTTAACTAACGGCATTACTATATTTTATAGGATATCTTTCTGCTGTGTTTTCCCTCATGCCTGGTTTATTTTTCACCCAGAATGGAGTCTTTGGAGACTGCACTGCAGATTGTGGTACCTGTGGAGAAGGAATCGCTCCTTCTCTGTGGCTCAGACCTGCTCCTCCGTGAAATGGCCATTCAAGAATTTCATCTCAGTGATGCTGATGGCATTTATCAACACCTGGGGGTAAATATAAGTTATCACAGTATATTTATAGAATAAATCAATTCTTCAGAGATTTACCCATGTTTATGGATTGTTAATTATACATCAATAGTATATGTTTAGAATATAAGCCATGAGAGAAAGATCTTCACTAATTTAGACTTGGTATTTATTTCTCAACTCTTTAATTCCTTGCAAATTTGGAAGTAGGTATGCTGGGTAAATAATGAGGTATTTTCTTTGAATTCAAAATGAAGGCTGGCTTATGAATGCCTTCTCTAATGACTAAAATCTTAAATATCGTACTAGACCCATATGCTTAAATTAGCATATTCTGCAGTTTACTCATTCCATATCCCATCTTAAATAAAAAACACTTAAGTTTTATTTTTCAGATTATAAACAGATGTCTCAACAGTTCAATCTCTAATTATTCTCCTCGAAGGAATATATTTATATACCTGTTTGCTTTTGGGGATTGAAACATCAGGAAGAGGATGAGATAATGAAACAGCTGGGCCATCTGACCGTTTGTAATTAAAATGTTTCCTTCTGTAGAAACTATGAGCCCTGGTTACACTGAGAAGCAGGTTTCTAGATCAAATGTAGTCACATAATTTGAGGTTAGTTTCTGACGTTCACTGTCTTTTTTTGCCTCAGTCTTTTCAGCTTTCCTTACCTTTATTTTAGACTATCCAAGATTCCATAGCAAAACAGATTGAAATATGTAACAATTTGGAACAGTCGTGCAACTCTGCATTAAAGGAATTACACCCTCTTGATCTACATGTAACACAGAATATTATATTGGAACACAGAACACAACTTGAAGAAATGAACCACAAGGTGCAGAGGAGTCAAGATGCCCTCAAAGTGCTGGAAGACTTTTTGGCTTCTCTGAGAACAGCTGAACTCTCTCCTGAGCTTGTTACAGACCTTTCAGCCTCAGAGACACAGGTGGAACCAGAAAGTACTTTGACAGTAGGAAAGAAAGAGGGAGAAATCCAGGTGATGAAAGACAAGGCCAGACATTTGGATGAATGTTTGAAGATGCTTAATATAAGCTTTAAAGATGCTGAACAGGGTGAAGACAGCTCTTGTGAAAAACTTCTTGATGCTTTGTCCAAAAACGTATTTGAAAAAGGTGGCTATGGCACACAGGAGGAACTCACTGAAGAAGACAATTTACTAGAGACTTGTATTTTCAAAAATAATGAACTCCGGAAAAATATCCAAGACGTGCACGATCAAATCAGTAAAATTGGTCTGAAGGATCCAACCGTTCCAGCTGTGAAACAAAGGTAAGTATGGTTTCTGCCTATTTCCGTGCAGGACGACACTTCTCTGTATTTTCAAATATCTGTTAGGTGAACCAAATACTTCCTATGTCTTTCTATTCCATCCACTCTATTCAGTGTTCAGCATTCTTTTCTGTTGACTTTTCAACAAGTGTACATGGTCATGGACAAAGGAGTAGTGAAATAAGATATGTATTAGATTCATGAGTTACTTCAAAGTCTCTTTACTGCCTTGTATTTATTTTGGAGTTCTCATGATGGGGGAAGACCTGGAAAATTCCACACATGTGTCAATAAAGAAACAAGTGGTGGAAGATGCACATGCCACATCTTGTCCATGCTGCTTCTTTCATTGTTTGGTCTCCTCCTCTCTTCCCAGCAGGATGAGAGTGGGAATGAGTGGGAGGACATGGGGCTGAATTTAAGAGGTAAGCTAAGGTTAGTGTTGATTCTGAAGACTGAGCAGTAAACTGAGGCTGGCAGCCTTCTATATGAGTGCTGCTATTTTAATTTTGGCCTTCAGAGTATGGCCTCCGGGTCCTAAAAATGAAAATGTTGCAAGAATCTCTTTTGTGGACCTCCCCTCTCTTTTCTAAATCACTCCTACCTTCAGTCTCCTCCTCCACCTCTAGTCCCTCAGGCTCAGTGTTCTCTGTGGCTTTTCAGCTGACCAAGCTCTTCCCCCTGAAATTTCCCTGTGACCTAAGTCTCAATGAGACTTTCATTCCTATAGTGCCCTAATTCTTAATGAGGTGTTGAACTAATAACTAATTAGGTTGATAATTTAATTGTTAATAAATTTTTATTATATATTTATAAATAAGTAATAATTACATATTAATTTATAAATGAAAAAATGCATTTGTAAGTAACAAATTGCTTTAATTTTTAATTGAATTGTTTGTAGAACAAATATGTATTGTTTGCCAGGCGCTGTCTTAGGGACCAGGGATTCAGCAGTTAACAAAACAGACAAAAATTCTTGCACCTTATAGAGCTTATTATCTAGTGGGAGGAGTAAGATATTCAGTATGCTTGATGGTGATAAAAGCTATGGAGAAAAATTAAGGAAGGAAGGAGGGAGTTGCAAATCAGATAGGGTCGTTAGGGACAGTTTTAGTGAGAAGGTGACCTTTGAGGAAGATGGGATGAGAGAACAAGTAAGTGACTATCTAGAGGAAGAGACTTCCAGGCTGAGGGAGCAGAAGGTACAAAGGCCAAATGTGGGACAGGGCGTGGTGTGTTAGACGAGAAGGTAGGAGGTGGGAAGGTCAGCAGTGAGGGGAAGAGGTGTGAAAGGGGGTCAGAGAGTTAATGGATGTGATGGGGCTTAGCTCATGTAGGGACTTACGGCCATGTGTTGACTTTGGCTTTTTGACTGAGTAACATGGGAAGTCTTTGGAGGGTTCTGAGCAGAGGGAAATGATTTGGTTTTCATTGTAACAGGTTCTGTCTTGGCTGATATGTTGAAAATAAACTGTAGGAGTCAGGGGAAGACAGAAGAAGTCTAGGTTAATTTATGCAGTAATCCAGATGAGGGATGGTGACATGGACCAGTGGTGAGGTGGTGAAACGTGTTAAGATTCTGTGTATATTTTGAAGATAGAGGCCACAAGATTTGTTAATACATTGTACATGGGGTGCAAAAGAAAGATTAGAGTCAAGACTGATTCCAAGGTTTGACCTGAGCAACTAGAGGAATGGAGTTACCATTAACTGAGATGAGAAAGACTGAAGTTTGTCAGGTATTGAATGAAAGATCAGGTGTGCTCAGTTTTAGAAATGGTAGGTTCAAAATACTTATTTCACATTCAAGTAGCAATATCAACAAGACTCTTAAAAATTGTTGACCAGAGAAAAAATCCACTATAACTCAAACAGCAGATTTTTTTGGCAATTAGAATTGCAATTAAGGAGACACAGATTCAGGTAGAAACTCAAAATGTGCTCCGAGAAAGACAAGGGAAGCAGGAGTTTATAAAGGCAAAAGACACAGACCCATAAAGGTTTGTATTGAACAGCTCATGGGGTGAGCTGACTTGCCAACATGTAGTTGGTCCTTGGGTTGTATCTAGGCAGACTGTCCATTTTTGGAATGAGGAAGCGCTTCAAGACGTGACCTCTGGTGTCAGATAAAGCTCAAAAGTTCACTTAACATCTGCTGGTGGATGTAGTGTATGTGCTGCATAAACCCCACTTCCTCAATGGCCTCCCAGCTCCATTTTAGAAGCCTGTACATATCTTATTCCATTTTGTTATTGCTGTCCGCAAAAAAGATGGCATCAGGAGTCAGGAGAGAGGTCTAGGCTAGAGGTATATATTTGAGAGTCATTGGCATTTTAATATGCTATTTAAAGCCATGAAATGGTTAAGATTGCTAGCAGAATGAGTTTAGATAGACAAGAGAAGAGGTCCGCATTGTATACTCTGGGGCACTTCGTGTTAAGAGATCAGAGAGATGAGGAGGAACCAGCCAGATACTGAGGAGTAGGCAATGTAGTGCAAGAAAAATCAAGAGAGTCCTGGAGTCAAGTGAGAAGGTCTTTCAACGAGGAGGAAGTGATCAGTTCTTACAAATGCTGCTGACTAGTGAAGGAAGCAAAGACTGAGGATGGAACATGGATTTAGCACTGTGGAGGTTACTGGAGATTTTGAGGAGCAGTTTTGCAGGAGCAGTAGAGAGAGAAAGCCTTATGGGAGTGGATTCAAGAGAGAACTGGAACAAAGAAAGTAAAGGCAACGAGTATCTGATAAAAGCAATTTAGATTTATGTCAATGGGGTTAATCCCGCCAGGATTAGTTTGCAAGTTAAAACCCTTAGTTCAAATGACTCGTTTTGGTCTGGGAGAGCCTGTTGTACACTAGGTAGAAATGCAAGATTTCCCTTTCTCTTTCCTTCCTCCTTGGCTCCCTCCACCCTTCCTTAGTGGCTTGCAGTGCTCTATCATCCGTCTCTTTTCTTCTCTCCATACCATGTTGTCTTCCCCACTCATATACACACTCATACTCTGTCTCTCTTTTCTCTCAATGCATTTACACATGCTTTACAAATGTGTTCATCAGAGAGAAATGTTACTCCTTGTGGTTTTGTATATTTGTTATATTTAAAACACCAAATTAGTATTCTGGAAATACAAAGAGCCTCTGGAACCCTGTAAGAAGATTGTGTAATTTTGGCATAACCCTCATGAGAACAAATTAAGGTTAGCGTGTTCCCCCAAATTACCCATATTTGTGCCGAATCAAATTGGGTAATAATTAGCTATCAAATTTTTCTCTTTCATAATCAAGGAAAAAATCATTAATCAGACTGGATAAGGATCTGGATGAATATGAAGAAGAAAAGAAACACCTGCAAGAAGTGGCAAATTCTCTTCCACAGTTCAAAGATGGCAGGGAAAAAGCTCTGAGTCAACAGTGCCAAGAGACAGCCCTCTTGTGGGAGAATGCAAAAGCTTCGGTCACTGAATGGTAAGGGAAAAAAATCCCTCCCAAATCCGAAAACTGTCCGTTGCACAATTAACTTTTTGAAACTTTAATGTTGAAAACACACTCCCATGGGCCTAAAGGTGGGGCAGACTTAGAGTTTCACGCAGGGAGCCCACTGGTCTAGTGTCTGGAGCAAGACCTGGAACCTTAGATAAATGAATTGAAGAGGTTCTCTAGGAGGGATAATAAATAGCTAGTATATTTATAATTATCACCTCCACCTGTATTAGTTTTCTATTGCCACAGGAACAAATTACCACAAATTTAGTGGTTTAAAAACAACTAACCTTTCCGGCAGTCTGGAGGCTGGAAATCTTAAAATCAAGCTGCGTTCCTTTCTGGAGGCCCTGGGAGAGAATTTGTTTCCTTGCCTTTTCCATCTTCTGGAGCCTCCTACTACATTCCTTGGCTTGTGTCCCCTTCTTCCATCTTTAAATAAAGCCAGCGGCGGAGCATCTTCTAATCTCAAACTCTCTCTCGCTTTCTCCCTCTCTCCCCTCTGCTTCTCTCACCACATTTCCTTCTCTGACTCTGATCTTCTTGTCTCCTGCCTGTAAGGACTCTTCTAATTATATTTCACCCACTTGGATAATCCAGGATAATGTCCCATTTTAAGATCCTTAACTTAATCACATCTGCAAAGTCCCTTTTGCCATGTAAGGTAACATATTCACAAGAAGCAGGATTAGGATGTGGACATCCTTGGGGGTGGGGACGTTATTCTACCACACCACCTTCCTTGAATGGCAGATGTTGCCTGTCAATTACCACAGTCTTTCCTACGGAGCCTGGTCAAGGCTCAAAAGTTTTTTAACTGTGTGACAGCCACTACCTATGAGTCCCAGCTGGCCATTCTGCTGACTATTCTCCATCCATACCTTCTCTCCTTTATTCTCTGCCTGCGGGTGGCAGTGGTCAGGAGGCCTGATCCCTACAGACTGTACCACTCAGGCCAAGGGTTCCAGTTGGGTTAGGAAGTAGGAGGTACTAACAGATGAGAAGACAAGAAGAGAAAGAGGTCAGTGTTGTCTTAATTCCTTCCCTTTTCAACAAGTGGTTCTGGCAACTCTTGCTATGCCCTCCTCTTTGGCTCAGGACACTTTCTCCATTTCCCCTTGGGCCAAGTGGCATGCCTGTTGTGACGTTGCCTAGTCCCTGGGTACCTAAGCTCTGACGATTTCCCTTAACTCTGCTCTCCATGGTCCTTTCACCACAGAACTCCATCTGAGTATACCTCCTGTTTTCTGCCGGAACCTGAGTGTACAGTGGTCAAGATGAAGCCTGCCTGTGGTATTTGGTCTAGTCTATCTTCAGTTTTACAGAGGGAAGAACTGAGGTCCACAGAGGGCTAAAGTGCCTTATCTAAGGTCACGTGACTAATTAGTGTCCAGCCATCAATCTGGTGAAAATACTAATCCAGTGATTATTTATACCATCCATTTGCCAGATAAATGAATGTGCCATCATTCTTAAAATAAATTGGTAAAACAATGTTAAACCATGTCAAGATGAAAAATCCTTGTATAACTTATTAGCCATTATTGTAGAATACTTACAAAGAGAGAGAATGGTTTTGTTTTCTTCAGACGTTTAGCTGTTTTACGTTTTTTTCTCTTCATAGCCTTGACCAATGTGAGAGAGTTTTGGAGCTCTTAAAACAATATCAGAGTTTTAAAAGTGTCCTGACAACTTTGATTCAAAAAGAAGAGAATGTCATCTCCCTTCAGGCTTCATACATGGGAAAGGAGAATCTGAAGAAAAGGATAGCAGAGGTGAGTCCAAATTCCAAAGGAAGCTACACAGTGGCCTTACTTAAAAGCCCGACAACAAAGAGGATATTATAAATAGAGTCATTTTCAAAACTTGGCTTCAAAGAAGTTACTAGGGACTCTGTCTTACCAGATATTTAAGAATTTATTGACTTTCTCATCAGGGCTTGGAAAGAATCAGTCCCCAGGTTGATGCTGGGTTGCTTCGCTTTGCCTTCTGACACCAGCCGTGTGGTTCTGTTGGAGTCGAGGATTGCCCCCTAGGGTTGTAACGGTCTTTGTGCTGGCCTTCTACCTAAAAGGAACCTGAGACTTCACTGCAGCCTTGAGAGCATGAAGAGAGTAGGAAAATCCTCTCTGTTGTTAATGGACAAAGGAAAAATTACTTTTCAATTTATTAGCTTTTGTAAAACCATGTGAGTTCATCTCCAAGTTGCTCCATCTGTGTTCATAGCCTCGCCAATCACAACTTTGTATTCTAATAAGAACAATGTTTTTGGACACTAGGTGTCATTATTTCCTACAGTTTTATGTGGGCATCAACCAGAGTGGCAGAAGAATGGAATAGTTAGAGAAGAATACACTATATTACAGTATATTACCATATTTCAGAAAGTGGCTTTTCCTGTTGGTTTTATGACAAAGTGTCAAAAGTCTGTATGAAATCTAGTCTACTTGATACACCTGGTTGTTAGCAAGTAATTTTATTAAACTTCCCAGTTGCTGGGAATTTTTTATTTTATTAAACTTCCAGTAAGTTCTTTTAACAACATCAAGGGAAGCTTCAATTTTTTACTTAAAAGTAACGCTTTAAAGTAGAAAAGTATTTTCAATAAATATGACGGGGAAGGTTTACAATAATGTGTAGAGAACTCATAAAAATTAGTGAGAAAATCACTGAGATCCAAATGGATATTTGTACTTTGGAAATAAATGGACAATTGTCAAAAAAAAAAAAAAAAGAGAGACATAGTTCAACCTCACAGGTAATCAAAGGAAACCAAAATTACTTGAAAATACCTTTGTTTAGCTTTTTGATAGTCAATGAAATAAGCACTCTTTATATTGCTGGTGAAAGAGTATGTTAGTACTACCATTTTGGAAAATACTTTGACAATGTTATTCAAGATATTTCAAAATCTTTCCACCATTTGTCCAAATATTTTACTTCTAGGAATATATCCTAAGGATGTAATCTTAAATATGGAAAAATTCTTAATACCAAAGATATTCATTGCAGCACTTTATAAATTTACTAATTTCCTTCTTTCTTCACTGGCCAAACATGCCCCATCTACTCCAATAAATGATTTGCCCCAGAAGCTGAAAAACCCTGAAGCCAGCAAAATTGGTTTTATTTCCAAATAAGATTATCATGTGGGCTTGAGGTTTTAAGTAATACTACTATTACTAATAAGAAAAATGATAGTAACGATGATGCTAGTGGTCACTTCTATCATTGATGGCTTTTTCATTGTGTGCCAAGTGCTTTGCATATTATTATATCATTTCATTCTCACAATAACTGTGTAATGTAAGTATTTTTATCCCTGTTATGCTGGTGAGAAAACTATGGCTTAGAGAATTTTGGAAGTAACTGTAGGGTTTATATATTTATTTATTTTTTGAGGAAGATCAGCCCTGAGCTAACATCTGCTGCCAATCCTCCTCTTTTTGCTGAGGAAGACTGGCCCTGAGCTAATATCTGTGCCCATCTTCCTCTGCTTTATACGTGGGACGCCTACCACAGCATGGCCTGCCAGGCGATGCCATGTCTGCACCCAGGATCCAAACTGGCGAACCCTGGGCCACCGAAGCGGAATGTGCACACTTAACCGCTGCGCCACTGGGCTGGCCCCGGGTTTTTTTTTTTCTGCTTTTTCTCCCCAAATCCCCCTGGTACATAGTTGAATATTTTTAGTTGTGGGCCCTTCTAGTTGTGGCATGTGGGACGCTGCCTCAGCACGGCCTAATGAGTGGTGCCATGTCTGCGCCCAGGATCTGAACTGGCAAAACCCTGGGCCGCCACAGTGGAGCGCGTGAACTTAACCACTCGGCCACGGGGCCGGCCCCAATTTTTTTTTTTTCTTTCTGTAGGGGTTTTAATGTTATTAAGATATTGTTATGAACAAAGAGCAAAGAATTCCCAACCCTGTGCTGCCAGTTTTCCTGATTTTCTGTGGGATTGTCAAGGGAGATATATAGTAAAAAAATGAGACCAAATGGTACTGCTTTATTATTATCTGCACAAATGGCCAGGCCTCAACAAATTCTCTAGTAAAAAATGGGTTCGAGCATGCAGTGTCCACAAGGCCTTTGTTTTGTCCGGATCTAAATCCAAATCTTGGAATCTTATCACCCTTTTCTTGGCTGCCCGGAGTAGCTCAGATACTGAGGCGGTGACCTGAGTTCTTCAGCTCATGTGAAGGGGGGTGCATAGTGCTGGTCTCAAGGAGCTGCAACTCTGAGCTGTTCAACAGGAAGGAAGCAACACGAAGCAGAAAAAAGAGCCCTATCTGTGTGTTGATTTTTCAGGCACACTGATCCTGCTCACTAGTAAATATGGTCCAGTTGGTGTCTTGGCGTTTGGACAGCTTGGCAACTTTTTCTGTAGAAAAGGAAAAAAAGTGGGGCTAGACATTAAGTAACTTTGCCAAGATTATATGGCTAATAAATGGCAGAATCACTATTTAAACCCATATCTATCTGACTACAAAGTCATGTTTCAATCATCATAATATTGCTTTCCCTGAAAACGCGTTTGGAATATGTAAATGGTAGAAGTAAAAATTGGTTAACTGTGCTTTGTCTGTACCCCTTTCTCAACTGTAAAGGTTTGACCGCAAAGGCGTTTTAAAAATTATTAAAATAGCTGTAATTACCTTTGAGAAATGTATACAAGTCCAGGCTTTTCTTATTTTGTTAAGAATCCTTGTTTCTAGTGTGGTATCTAACATAGGGGCGCTTCATGTATTTGCTGAAATAATGGATTATTTTGTATGGAAGATATAGAAGTTCTAGCACACTAGTGTTTAATTCTTTTCTCAGGCGCTTTTATAACTGTCTGACAAAAGCAAACTTTAGTACTGCTTGTTAACGTAACTTTCAGTTAGTTTTGTGATGACTTGGGTACTGTCTTCAGGAACAATCAGTTTCTGTGGTGTGTATTGTCACGATACTTTGCACCCATGGCTGAAATAGGATACCACTGAGAATTTTTGTCCTTTAAAACCAAACCTGGGACATGGCGCCAGGTTTCCACTCTCTTTAATGAAAGAGAGAAGTGCGAAAGTAAGACTAGAAGCCTAGGATGTCAGGGGACTATACAGTTTGGGAGATGTCAGAGGGAGCCTGGTTTTCTTTTTACCCCTTCCATTCATTGTAGAACAAAGCCCACAATTCCTGTCAATGCTGAAAGTGCCCTCTCCGGCTCTTTCTTTTCTCCTCTCCCAGTGGTAGCTGTGTCAATGTAACGACAAGGTCCTTTGAATGTAGTAAAAATTAGGATACGTATATGTATTTTTTTCATTTAATTGAAGAAGCATTTGTTATGCTCCAATGCAAAGAGTCCTGAACCAGGAGAAAAAACACCTGAGTTTGCATCTCAGCTCTCTCTGTGTATCCGTCAGCATCCAGTCAGGAGGCAGAAACATCCCTAGTTATGTTTTTTCCATTTAAAAAATTTTGTGTAATTTTAATTTTTTAAATTAAACTTTTAATTTTAAGATAATTGTGGAGTCACATGCAGTTGTAAGAAATAATACAGAAAGATCCTGTGTACCCTTTGCTAAGTTTCCCCAGTGGTAAAATCTTAATAAAACTATAGTACAATGTTGCAATCAGGATACTGACATTGATAGGTTCAAGATAAAGAACATTTCCATCACCACAGGGATCTCTCGTGTTCTCATTTTATAGCTGTACCCACTTCCCTCTTGCCCCCACCTCCTCACAAGTACTAATATGTTCTCCCTTTCTATAACTTGTCACTTCAAAAATCTTATATGAATCAAGTCAGACAGTAGGTAACCTTTTGGGATTGGCTATTTTCACATAGCTTATTTCTCTGGAGATTCATTCAGGTTCTTGCATGTATCAATAGTCTGTTTTCCTTTTCCTTGCTAAGTAATATTCCATGGTATGGATGCACCACAGTTTAACTTTTCATCCACTGAAGGACATCTGGGTTGCTTCTAGTTTTTGGTTATTATAAATAAAGCTGCTATAAACATTCCTGTAGGGGGTTTTGTGTGAACATAAATTTCTACTTCTCAGGGATAAATGCCCTGGAGTACAGTTGCTGAGTTGTATGTTAATTGTGTATTTAGTTTTTGAAGAAACTGCCAGACTGTTTTCTAGAGTGGCTGTTCCATTTTACATTCCCGTCAACAATTTATGAGTGATCCAGTTTCTCCACATCCTTGCCAGCATTACATATTGTCCCTATTTGTTCTTTTACTCGTTCTGATAGGTATGTAGTGGTATCACATTGTGGTTTTAATTTACATTTCCGTAATTGCTAAGGATATTGATCGTCTTTTCTTGTGCTTGTTTGCCATCTGTACGTCATCTCTGGTGAAATGTCTTTTGCCCATTTTCTAGTTAGATTGATTATTTTTACTGTTGAGTTTTGAGAGTTCTTTATATATTCTAGATAATAGTCATTTGTCGGATTTGTGGTTTGCAAATATTTTCTCCCAAACTGTAGCTTGTCTTTTCGTTCTCTTAACAGGGTCTTTTGCAGACCAAAAGTTTTTAATTTGGTAAAGACTAATTTATCAATTTTCCCTTTCATGGATTGCGCTTTTGGTGTGAAAGTCTAAGAATTCTTTGCCTACCTCAAGATCCTGAAGATTTTCTCCTATTTTTTTCCTAAAAGTTGTATAGTGTTATGGTTGACATTTAGGTCCATCATCCATCCATTTAGACTTAGTTTTTGTACAATGTGTGGACTTAGGTCAAAGTTCATGCTTTTGTCTGTAGATATCCAGTTGCTCCAGCACCATATGTTGAAGAGGCTCTCTTTCCTCCATTGAATTGCCTTTGTACCTTTGTCAAAAATCACTTGGGTGTATTTGTGTGGGTCCATTTCTGGGTTCACTATTCTTTGCCATTGATCTATGTGTCTATCTGTCTGCCAGTACCACGTAATCTTTATTACTTTTACCTATATGATAGGTTTTAAAATTAAATAGACTGATTCTTCCTACTTTATTCTTCTTTTTCACATGTTTTAGCTATAGTTCCTTTACCAGTCCATATAAATTTTAAGTAATCTTTTCTATATTTTTAAAATAATATTGCTGGGATTTGAAAATAACTGCATTAAAACTGTATATCAGTTTCAGGAGAATTGACATCTTTACTATGTTGAGTCTTTTGATCCATGAACTTGGTATTCTCTGCATTTATTTAGATCTTTGATTTCTTTCATCGGCATTTTGTAGTTCTCAGCAACTAAGTCCTATTCTTGTTTTGTTAGATTTACACTTAAGTGTTTGATTTTCTGAGTAATTGTAAATGGTGTTATATTTTTAATTTCAGTGTCCATGTATTCATTGCTAGTATAGAGAAGTGCAATTGATTTTGATATGTTTATCTTGTATCCTGTGACCTCTCTGAACCCACATATCAGTTCTAGGAGTATTTTTGTAGATTACTTGAGATCTCCTACATAGATGATCACATCATCTGCAAATAAGGACAATTTCTTGACACTTAAGATAGGGGGCTCCTTGTTATTGCTGGTTGTGGGTGGGAGTTCTGGCTCCCTACCCTCCATTGACAGCTTCCTGGCTCCTCCTTGCAGCTGCCTGCATGACCTCCATGGACATCCCAGTGGGGAGTGCTTTGTTACTGCCCAGCTAGAATGAAAGTCTCAGCTCTCTACCTGGCCTTCTCTGACACTATCCTGGTTGGGTGTGGGTGGGGCTCCTGTTACAGCCTGGTGACGGTGGAAGTCTAGGCTTTGCACTTAACCTTTGCTGGCTGGGTGGGGGTTGGGCCACAGTTTTTTCTGTGGTTTTTGGCTCTGGTGAGCAATTATTTTCTGAAAGTTTTCTGTCTTGCTAAGTTGACTAATTCTTCATTCTTTGGCTGAAGAGAGCGGGCTTTCCTTGGGGCCTTTTTTTCTCTGTGTCCATTGATATTACCAGGTGTTGGCTTCTCCAGCACAGTCTGGGAGATCTGAGGATTCAGGGAACTCATCGCCAGGTTGTCTTCATGAGCTGATGCCTCAGCTATTCCCCCTTCTTGAGCTCCCCACTTTTCAGTCTTCTTAAGTTTGTTTTGTATGTGATGCCCAGGGTTTTCAGTTGTACGTAGTGGGAAAGATAGGGAAAAGTTTGTCTACTCCATATTCTCAGAAATGGAAATCCTCCTAAGGTGTATAATTTTTAGGTTTTTGCTAATGAGAAGTCACTGTTTTCAAATTTTATATAATTGTTAAAATGCTCACGTAAGATTAATAAATTGAGTGAAACATTAGGATTATGTTAGTCAACAATCAAATTTTATTTTGGAGTCTAAGAACATTGGCCTTTTGATAATGTAGTGTTTCACCTTCCATGTGAGAAATGATGTTGGAGTTAGAATCATGGAAGATTAAACCAGAAGTCATATTACAGATGTTTTAGAGTTCTGTCTCTTCTATTCAGATGAGCACTTAGGTTCTTCAATGTTACAATGCTGATTCCTTTCACAGGAATCTAGGAACTATCATTTTTTATGCCATTGAATGGAGGTGCCTTTTTGGGTAGAATATTGTTTTGCATGGACAAAAAACATGGTTTTAGACCGTTATAAATATTTCATCATGCAGAATGGGAAGAAATTTGGATATAGGATTATTGATAAACCAGATGGCTAATAGTCTAAAATGTTTTCATTGAGAAAGTGGCACAATAAAAGCCAGTAATAGAATTGTGATTCTTACCAGTTTGTCTATGTCAGTATATCAAAACGTTTTGCATCTTTTTTGCAGATTGAAATTGTCAAAGAAGAATTTAATGAACATTTAGAAGTTGTAGACAAGATTAACCAGATCTGCAAAAATCTACAATTCCATCTAAATAAAATGAGAACCTTTGAAGAGCCTCCTTTTGAGAAAGAGGCTAATATTATTGTGGATAGATGGCTTGATGTAAGTGATAATTTAATTGACTAGAAATTCCATTTTATAACATTAAGTTCATCTTTTCTATTGTATCCTTAGTATTTTTATCTATTTACAGAATTCAAAAGTGCTCACTGTAGAAATGTTCACATCATATATAATTCATAACTTAGGAATTGTCTTCACGCCAGAGTTAGGCACTGCTAACAAATGGGTCTGTAATCTTTCAGATATAAAAGTGCATGCTCAACTTATTTAAAATAAACTAGTTAATATATTACTCATCTGTGCAGGATATTGATGTTCAACTATATATATTTTTAATACATTTTTGGTGAGTGGTAATGACATTTTTAGGAGCTACAAATTAAGAATTTATCTGTCGTACTTTCTTGTATGTGGGTTTTAAAAAAGCACTTTTTATTTATTGTGGTTTAGAAATTAGGGAGACTGTTGCTTTCAGTTGTGTATAAGCTGCAGCATATCAAACAAGTTTTTTTGTAGAAGAAAGAACTATGTGATATGTTAAAGCAAATTTTTTTTGTTGATGAATAAAGCAAAATATCCAGTAAAGATAAACTAAAATTCTACTTAAAAATAGTGTTCAACTGAAACAATGGTTCTCATACTTTTCACCATTGACTATGTTATTTCTATTTTTTAATTGTGGTAGATAAATGAGAAGACAGAAGACTACTATGAAAATCTTGGTCGAGCTCTTGCTTTATGGGACAAACTTTTTAACTTAAAAAATGTCATTGATGAGTGGACTGAAAAGGTCCTTCAAGAAATGGGATTACATCAACTGACTGAAGAAGAAAGAGAAAAGCTGAGGGTAATTGAACAGAGATAAAATATGTGGTCTTTTTGTATACAGTTGACATTTTAATATTGTTTGCTTTCTTGAAGTGGAGTAGAGAAATCACAAAGAAATCTTTTATTTCTTTCATTATCCCTTGAGTACGACCTGAACTCTATCTTTTCCTTTATAATATCCAGGAAGATGTTAGCAGGTATTATTAATCTGGGGTTCACACACACACAAGAGGTTCATTGATAAAATCATCTTACATAGGGACAGTCACATCTTTATTTTCCTGAATGTCTGACTAAAAGGTAGTATTTGTTTCAATTATGAACATAGTCAACAAACATAATAGGATGAGCATTATGCATGACTTTGTTATCAAAAAAATCACAGATACTTTTAAATCGTTATCTGGTAGTTGCAACTATTCCCCTTATCACTACTTTGAAATTATGGTATTTAGTAGGTCCACTGCTAGATCTTGTTATTTAAGGTATTATTAAAGAGGCCTATATGTTACTATATTATAAATTATTTTTAATGTTTTGGTAACAGTAACCCAATGTAATTGTTTTCCTTTGTCATCCTACATAATTTATTTTATGTTTTGTTTTAAAAATATTATGCAAAGGGTCCATAGCATTCACCAGACCACCAGAGGGGTTTACAGTATAAAAAGGTTAAGAACTCTTGGCAGAAGCCCCATCAAAATGCATAATTGTTCCCAGGTGGTGAGTCTAGACCCAAAGGGTTGGCAAACTTTTTCTTAAAGGGCCAAATTGTAACTATTTTAGACTTGTAGATAATTTGGTCACTGTCACAACTGCTCAACCCTACTGTTGTAGCATGAAAGCAGTCACTTATAGACAATATATAGATGCTTGAAAGTAGCTGGGCTCCAATAAAACTTTTTTTATAAAAACAGACTCCCTGCCCTAAGACCATTAACCCCAACTGTCATAATTTGAATTAAGCAGTTCTTCAAAAAAGATTAGAGGGGCTGGCCCCGTGGCCGAGTGGTTAAGTTCGCACTCTCCGCTGCAGGCGGCCCAGTGTTTCGTTGGTTCGAATCCTGGGCGCGGACATGGCACTGCTCATCAAACCACGCTGACGCAGCATCCCACATGCCACAACTAGAAGGACCCACAATGAAGAATATACAACTCTGTACCGGGGGGTTTGGGGAGAAAAAGGAAAAAATCAAATCAAATAAAAAAAAAAAGATTAGAAAAAACATAAGGCTGAGTATCAACATTTGTGTAGAGTTTCAAAAAAGACTAGTTTCCAAATAGTAATCTCAGGTTTTGCCATTTGGAACAAATTAAAATTGTCTCTTTTAACTCTAGGAAGAGTTCTTTATAATTGCTTGTTTGTTTATGTATTATTAGTCTGGACTATATAAAATCACTATGTGGGTAGGTCAGAAAACATCAGTATTGGCAGTTATGTGTGGTTCAATGTAATATTAAAATCTATGTATGTGTGCATAATGACTTTACAGTATGCTAACTCTAATGCTTCAAATCTCATTTTTTTCTCTCATTTTGTCATTTTATTCACTTTTAAATTCACATATCCGTTTTTTTACATTTGGAAAAGATTTTCAAAATGTGTGGAGATTTATGAGTTTTCTAGGTATATGATGATAGTCGTGAAGTAAAACTATGGCTTTCTAAGTATAAATGAATTATCACTGAGTCACTTAAATTTGTCTTGAAGTACGAGTTGTTTAAAAATTTGAAATTAAGTATTAGAAACTGCCAGCCTGTGGGCCAAATTCTGCCAACAATGTGTGTGCATGTGTGTGTGTGTGTTGGCACAGCTTATATGTACACATCTATGAAATGTGATGCCTTTAGGCAGGCGCTGCCTTCCGGTGTGGCACCAGACCAGCCCCTCTGTATTGTCTTGTAGCTAGAATGCTTCACTCACTTGTAACATTTGCCTGACCCGTGAAGGCACTTGGGCTTGTAACTCCCAGGACTCTGTTAAAAAACAAGTGATTAGGGAAATTCAAGGCTCTCTTAATTTCTGTATATTAACAATAGCAATTGTGTGTACCAGAAAATAAAGTACAAAATAAAAAGATATTTTCCATTAAAATTGTGTGTTTTAGGAAGAGTTGCAAGTCCATGAACAAAAATCTTCAGAATTTTCTAAAAGAGTGGCTAAAATACAGTCTTTGCTTCAAAGTAGTGACATACCTCTTGAATTGCAGGTAAGAAAATTTTTATTTCAAGGTTGTGATTGAAGTACTCTAAAGTAACATTCATAAACCAGAATTCTAAGTCTTAAACCTAAAATAAAATTAGGATCATTACTTAATTCACCTATATTAGATTCCTATATTAAGTCCGACCAAATTTTTAATAGCATAGTTTATTATATTTGTTCCACTTTTAAGATGAATACTACTACTTTTTGCCTTGTATTCTCATTTCACTTACTTCACAGACCTCTTGTATGGAGGGGGAGAGGTTGCTGTACTTGCGTGTGAAGTAACCAGGGTTTCCTCCTGAGCATCCTGGGCATAGGAAGGAGAATATGGCTCAATGATTCTAGGTTTCTTAATCCCTAGATGGAGAAACAGGGAGATTGTGACTTTCAAATGTGACTTTCCGTTGTGTGAAGAGATCTGTGACAATTTTATTTAGATTAAAGTGTAAGGTGGCTGAATATGAGCTCTGGAGTCATACTCTCTGGGTGAGGTCATGACTCTGCTACCTACTAGCTTTGTGATCTTGGGCAAGTTACTTAACCTTCTGAAGCCTACATTTTGTATATGAAGTGCTTACCATGATGCTGCGTACATAGTAAACACTCAGTAAATGCTGGCTATTTAATTTTTCTATGTGTTTCAATATATTTTCTAATGAGCCCCATGAGATAGCATCTCAGTCGGTGTGCTAGATAAGACTTGTTTTAGAGAGAAGGATTCAGATTGCTCTTAGAAAAAAGTCTGGATGTCAATTTAAGTTTTTTCATGTTACTCTTTTTCTTTACAGGCAACATTCGAGTTGTTATATCAGTGATGTAGAATTGGAAGTAGAGAAGAGTTTGTTTCACATTGAAGTGAAGCAAAGTCTTAACTCATTCTCTAGCAATGTGCATTTATCCTAAAATGTGGTTAAATAAAGTTTGTTACAATCCTTCTTGTGTTTCATGATTTCAGGTCATGGAGTCCTCTATTTTGAACAAAATAGAGCATGTAAAAATGCGTTTAACAGGAGAACCCAACTACTGTGCCCTCAGTGGCAGCCCAGCTGAGCTAAGGGAGGATCTGGACCAAGCCAAGACCCAGATTGGAATGACGGAGTCCCTCTTAAAGGCCCTGTCTCCTTCCGACAGCTTGGAGATCTTTACCAAACTAGAGGTCCTGCCCACTTGCTTCTTTTCTGTGGTTCAGATTTAGTTTCACACTTATTTCTGGTGGTCTTGGCCTCTTGAGTTTAATAAAAATCGTTATAAAAAAATGAAAGCTTGGGAAAAAACTCAGAAAAACACTTTGTGTATGTATTTGAATTGCTTTGTGGACAGTAATCATTTGATATTAAATTGTGTTGCAGGGGCCAGCCCCGTGGCATAGTGGTTGAGTTCCGTGCACTCTACTTTGGTGGCCTGGGTTCACAAGTTTAGATCCCAGGCGCAGACCTATACCACTCGTCGGCCATGCTGTGGTGGCACCCCATATAAAATAGAGGAAGAGTGGCCCAGATGTTATGTTAGCTCAGGGTAGACCTTCCTCAGCAAAAAAAAAAAAAAGAAAGAAAGAAAGAAAGAAAAGAAATTAAATAACATTGCGTTATACATTTACTGGCTAAGAGAAAGTGAATCCATCCGATAGATAATCATCTAGATTTTTACAAAAATAATGGAGATGTATTATGCTTTGTGCCAATTGAGTCTTTTTAAAGACTTAGTATTTTTTTGTTTGTTTGTTTATATATTTAGGAGATACAACAGCAGATTTTACAGCAAAAGCACAGTATGATATTACTTGAGAATCAAATAGGTTGTCTGACTCCTGAACTCTCTGAATTAAAAAAGCAATATGAAAGCATCAGTGATTTATTTAATACCAAAAAAAGTGTTTTGCAAGATCACTTTTTGAAGTTACTGAATGGTGAGTGCAGTGTATCTCTTGCTGTGTTTCTGGGACTCTTAAAGTGTGAATAAGGACTGTGAACACAAGGCTAATTAATCTAAGCTTCACTTACAGATGGTTGCACAGATTTTATTCAAGGAAACAATATTCATACCATTTTTTTAGCTGGGGGAACACTCACTGATCTACGCCTTTCATCAATACATCTATTTCTTTCACATGACAAATCGTTACTTCATGAAGGAAAGTCACCAGGGTCCTAGTGTTTGACCCGCTTTCTGTGGTCGGTGAGTCTTGGGACGTGCCTGTGAGCAAGTGTCTCTGGGTGTCCTCTGTGCTTGGAAAGGAGGCTTAGTGTGGAAAGTACACCGTGATTACCTTCTCGGCTCTGTTAGCCCTCAAATGTGGGTTTCAGCTTATTACTGCTTTACATAATGACTTGTACCCATGGCTTGGGAAACAAGTTTCCAGATCTCTTGCTTTAAGAAGGTGTGTGAAGTCTCCCTTGAATGAATACAGCTTTTGTTTTGTTTTTCCTCTAGATCAGTGCAAGAACTTTAATGACTGGTTCAGCAACGTTAAAATGAACCTTAAGGACTGTTTTGAATCATCAGAAACAAAAAAGAGTGTGGAACAAAAGCTACAAAAACTTTCTGTAAGACATATATAAATTTCAAAAAAAATTTATCAAGACTAGAATACTGGAGGCGTAGACCTGTATTTAAGTAGATAAGATAATACTTACTTTGATTTACTGATTTCCCTGCATAGAATATTTCCAAATAACCTGACTTCTTTCCAAATATTTTGAAACTGTTTACTGGGTAAGGGTTCGAGTGACTTACACAAGTTTTATTTTCACACCTATTCTAAGATGCTGTTTAACTTAGTGTTTGCTGGTGAATTCAGTTGTGTTAAAATCATGTTTGATAAAAAATAAAGAGTACTTAATTTGGACTTTGAAATCCCTTTACTTTCTTGAAAGAGGTCTCTTGACTTTTTGTCTTTTGGCAGCCATATTTCTTTAAAAAATTGTTCTTGAACTTTAATGCACTGCTGCTCGGAGTGTAGTGGCCTGAGATAAAAGGCAAAGTGCATGGGGCATGTAAAATGCATATTGCACCCTTAAAGCTTGATCACTTTGGGGTAGATTATTTAGTACTTTCGTTTTGATGATAAGACGTGCTCTCAAGCTTATTGACGGCATTAAATGCTCTCTGTTTGATTTCTCGCTTTTATGATGCCTTTCTTTATTGACAAAATTGCCTTTCTTCTCTTTTTTATAGTCCCGATTGTTTTCTTTTTTGCCTTTAACTTCGCCTACTGCATGAGCCTCAGCAATTGATACTCAAACTTTGAAACACAAACATTGAAATAAATTTCTGATTTGGACAAAGTTAAATAGAGAACAGTCCATTTAGTTTTACGTGTTGGTTACCAGAGGGAGCAAGTATTTAGGAGAAGCTGAACGGAGCCGGGAAAGAAAAATGCAGCGTTCCTGGTCCTACTTCTACTGATCTTCATGGTGGCACTGTGTTATGTTGCTTAATGTAGTTCTCAGAAAGTCAGATGCAAATGCATATGTACACACACATTCTAGAGCTAATGTAAGTCATCTTTTGTTCATTTGCTTTGGAGGTAACCATATCTCCATAGCCCTTCTTTTGTACAGGATGTTAAGAAGATGGCATGTCTATGTACTAGCTTGGACAAGTGTCCTAGGAGTGGCAGAGACCATACTTATGCTTGCCAGTAGGGCATAATTGACTTTTTGTCTTTCTTAAGGATTTCTTGGCTCTTGAAGGAAGAGGCAGTAAAATACAGCAGGTGGCATCTGTGTTAAATCATGTGAAGAAGCATCTGCCCAAAGCACATATTAAGGAGCTTAACAGTTGGATTGTAAGTCAAGAAAGTGAATTAGAAAAAATGGAGTCCATATGCCAGGTGCGAGCAAAGGAGCTTGATGATTATTTGCAGCGGCTACTGAGGTAGGAAATAAAGGTGATATTGAAATAATATATTTTCCAGTGATATCTTTATATGTCCTCTGCCTCAGTACAGCTAGCATTAGGATACAAATACACACAAATTTCACAAATAGAAAGCATACTTTAAAATCCAAGTTTGGCTCTAGGAATATAGAAGTTTGGAGAGTTCTTCAAATTATCCAATATGGCAGAGGTTCAGGGGAGAGTCCAAAAATGTTTTCTGTTTGTTTGTTTCCTGTTCTTTATGATGCATTTGTGTAGCTTATTGTTTTATAGAATCCCACTATAATACAGGCTATTATTATTCGGATTTTAATGTTACAAATTAAATTTTCTCTAAAGAATAACAAAAATATATAGTAAAAACCCAATTGGCTCACAAGATTAATGCCAGCCTTCTCTTCAGATAAATACTTTTTGCTTCTTTTATCTTCTAACATGTGGAATGTTCTTTTAGACTCCAGGATGACCATAGAAACTTGAGTAAGTGGTTGACTAATCAAGAAGAGAAATGGAAAGAAATGGAAGAATCAGGAGAGAAAACTGAGCTATTTGGCCAAGCTCTAGGCAGAAAGAGGTATAGCTAATCTCATATGAAATATATTTCCTGGGTATATGATTTCTTACGTGATGTCATGGCTCCTGTAAACTTTCAATGATATTTGGAATTTACAGGGAACAGTTTGAATCTATGGCCCAGTTGAACAACTCTTTGAAGGAATATGGGCTTACTGAAGAAGAAGAAATAATAATGGAATCCACACATTTGACTGATAGATACCAGACATTATTGAGACAGTTGTGTGAAATTGATGAAGACAATAAGTTACTTCCTGCTGAGGACCAGAGCTTTAAAGATCTTGCACATGATGTAATGTGTTGGATAACAGCGATTAAAGAGTCCCTTATGGTTCTGAATTCATCTGAAGGCAAAATGACACTTGAGGAGAGAATCCAAAAAATAAAGGTATAACTGTGGAAACTAAATTTCAGAGGTCAGAGTGAACTCTAATTTTGAAAAGATTTAGAGGAAAACTGCGAAGATTTGTTTCTTAATGGAAAATAGGATCAGTGTGGAATGGTTGAAGAAATTCAAATGACTGAGCTTGCAAAAGAGAAGGGCTGTGAGGGATCTAAAGTTATTTTAATGCATGGAAAGGAGAGAAAGTATTTCCTCTCTGTGAGGGCAATGCCCAGTTATTGTCCATCTTTACTGAGTACAGAAGAATTGAAATAAAGACAATAAACCAGAGCTGCAGCAGATGGGAGCTTGCTAGGTTATGAAAAGAATACAGGTCAGTACTGCAGAGGCATCAGCCATGTCACCGGCAGGGCTGGAGAGGAACTCTTCTTCAGAGAGGATAAGTATGGTCATAAAGCTTATTAGATACTGAGTGGATTGTGGAGGCCAAGGAGATCTCAAGCTCCCTTGAGCTGAGTTTTTATCTCTTTCTTTTCTTACTTTTTAAGGGGAGGGTGAATAAACTTCGCTAGTTAAAAATACAGGGGACAGAAGCATGTGTGCTTAAAGGGAACTGGAGAGAATCGAAATCTCGTTAATCGAAGCATTGTTAGAGGAAGAAATGGTCAAGAGTAGGGAGCTTTAAGGGTGGGTGGGATTTACTGAAGTAATCGGAATCGGTTGAGATTATATTTGAAAGATTTTCTGGACAGGGTGAATCTTGAGTAGTGTTTCCAGGAAGGGAAGAACTTGATTGTTCAGAGCAAAGGAGGGAAAGTGAAGAACAGAGAATGGGAATTAATTAGGTTGTGATAGAGAGCCAGAGTTGACATGAGGGACGCTGCATTTCCCTTTGGGAAGCCGAAAGTCCAATTGTGGGTATATAAAAGTGTTTTGTTCAGGTTGTTACCCTAACTCTCCATTTATAAATAATGGAGTAGATAGGAAGGAGGATTTGCCAGGTTTTTTGTTTGTTTTTTTTTTGGCATACAATTTATTTGAAAATCAAGAGGAGAGCAGGAGTGCACTCAGATTAACCCAACAAATGTTTACTGAGAACCAGTTCTGTATAACATGAAGGAGATCTCTTTGTCTTTGAGGCATAAATAAAAATGAAAGAGTAATTTTGAAATCTACTCTGAAGTTAGAATCTCTGTATAATGTTTATAAATAAAGAGATATCATATGTAATATCCCTAAGCAGTACGAATGAGATGATAAGCTCTTTTTTATTTAATTCAGGAAATCATTTTACTGAAGCCTGAAGGGGACGCTAGAATACAGAGAATCATGAGTCAGGCCGAGAGCAGCAAAGCTCCCTTGGTTCCACAGACCCTTACTGATATCAAGAACCAGTGGGACAACACGCTCCATTTAGCCAAAACGTATCTAAGGTAAAGGGCATGCCTTCACCACTTTTGTGGTTTTCCATTGCACAGTGAAGCCATAACAAGTATGTTTTGTCTGCCTCCTAGATTTGGATATAATATATCTATTGGAGAAAGTCAGTAATGTCAGGGGCATCGACAATGTCAAAGGCAGAAACAGAGGAACAGTTCTCTGGATCAGATCCAAAACACACTGTCGTCACTCTGTGGCAGTGTTTGCTTTGGCTGGTGCATCAACCTGTCCGGTTCTTGGCAACAGATTAACATTGTCTGTCATTCTATCTTCAGCACTCCGCTTCAGCACTGTAAAAACCCCTTCCCCCACACAACCTCTGTATCTGCGTGGTATTTCTGTAGGATAATTCATGCTTTTAAATATATATTCAAAGAGATTTTTGAATGTCTAAACATTGAAAAATGTCTGAATTCAGTGGACATAATTCTGGTGAAAAGTCTTAATTCATACCACATCTTAAATGATGCATTTAGTGTTTGGTAGAAATGTAAACTTTGTATTTTTCTAAGGAGACATTCAGATCAAAACTAAATTTAAGCTATAGAAAGCATGAACTAGTTAGTTGGCCAATATACGGAATGCTTATTTTATACGAAATCTTATATGAAAAAGAAAATCATAGGATAATATAATTATATGTAACATAAAAACTGGAATAGTTTGAAATCTAAATTATTAAATATTTGTTCTCGGGTCAAAGTATGTAACAAAAAACAGTAATTTTTTAGTAATCTACAAATAGTTTCTATCTTGACTTCTGACCTAAACTTAGTGCTATTTAGAATGTTGTAATTCCAAAAGAGTCTCTGGGAATAATGAATATTAGTGTTATTTTAATGCTTTTATTATAATGTATGTTGCATTATAATGTGAAAAATGCCATTTCATTTTGCTAAGTGTCACTTCATTTGTATAATATTTTGTTAAACTTAGCCATCAAGAAAAGCTTCTACTAGAAGGAGAGAAATATTTGCAAAGTAAGGAGGATCTGAGATTAATGCTCACAGAACTGAAAAAGAAACAAGAAGTGGGCTTTGCTCTGCAACATGGATTGCAGGAGAAGAAAGCTCAGTTAAAAATTTATAAGAAGTTTCTCCAGAAAGCACAAGATTTGACATCCTTGCTAAAGGAGTTAAAATCTCAAGGAAATTACCTCCTAGAGTGCACTAAAAATCCCAACTTCAGTGAAGAGCCTTGGCTGGAAATAAAGCAGCTACATGAAAGTCTTCTTCAACAACTACAGGTGAAATGGGCAAAAGAAAATTTTAAATGATTGTTGTAATTATGCATAATTATGTAATATTTGTATACAGAGTCATTTTTTTGTTCTTTTGGTAAATCAAAACCTTTTAAAATTTAATTTATCAGTTTTCGATACAAATACTAACTCCTGAAGGATGGAGGAATCAACCCAGTCAGTTTTGCTAGAGGAATCCTGTGGGTATTATGTAATGCTGGTGTTGTTTCCTCTCATTGAAGTTCCCCTCTTCACGGGTATGAAGGGTTAAGATTTTTTAGGTATCTCTATGAACTTTGTGTCAAATTTATCCATGCACCATCCATACATCCATCTATCCACCCATCTCTCCATCCATCCATCTATTCATTCAACCATCCATCAGTCCACTTTTCCATCCATCTATCCATCCATCCATCCATCCATCCATCTATCCATCATCTATCTATTGTAATAGTTTACATCCATTTTTCTGTATAAACCTTTTCAATGTCCCTCCCTTGAGTATTTCCATATGTTCTGCAGAAAGAGAATTAAGAGGTAAAATGTCAGCTTGTCATGGGGGAGTGAGTGTATTCTCCTAAGGAAATTGTTTATAATTGCACGCTGAAAGCCGGATTCAATGTAAGGATTACCTGGTAAGAAAGCATGTTTATACAGATGGCAGGCGATGTGCAGGGGTGAAGATATACCTGCTTGGCTGTAAGTTGTTTAGTTTAATAGTTGTTACTTTTCTGATCAGGTGTGGTCACCTTATTTTCTTATTTCAAGAAGATGGTTTTGCTCTTGAGTTAGGATTACTTTTTCTTAACACACAATTTTGGAGTTTGTTTCTGAGGAAAGGAATCAGGGGTTAGGTTGATCTCATTTGTCTCATTTTCACATATGGGTACTTGGTTTTAGTAAGAAGAATAATTAAGGGAGCTGCTTTATTATGGATGTTTGTGACTTGATGATATAATTTCAAGCCATTTTGTTTTGCAAACCTCTTGACACATTGTCTTCAGGAATGAAATGAAGGCAGAGCAGCATGGGGGGAAACAAACGTGGTTTCAATAAGAGTCATTTTGAGGAGGGAGAGGGGAGACTTTACAGTGAAATATCTCAAACACTAAAAAACTTCACTTAAGAACTCTGGACGATTTATGGCCGTATTTCTGTTTCAAGATGAAACTTCATAAAACAAGTGTTTAGGAACAATTTAATTATTTTTTGAGTGAGAAAATTCAGAGACATAATTTGTAAATTGTCAATGGTTTTATTTTTAGGACTCTGTGCAGAAATTGGAAGGTCATGTTCAAGAACACCACTCATACCAGGTTTGCGTTACAGACCTGAACACAGCATTGGACAATATCTCTGAGGAATTTGTTGGTTTTTCTGATAAGCCTGTGGATCAAGAAGCAGTTGAGGAAAAACTGCAGAAACTGCAGGTATTAAACAGTGTCCAGACATGATACGCGTTAAAAAAAATCAATATCAATTACAACTTGACAAATCAGTGTCTTTGGTCAGAAATTCAAGTGCTATTCAGATGACTATTAGATAATTAAAGTTCTGAGCAGTCATAAAAAATGGGAATGTTCTTCTTTAGTGACCAAATCCATTTATAATTTGAGTTGAACAGTACCCTGTACTCTGGATCCTCAGAGACAATTCCACCCATGACCAATCTGTAGCTCCTGGAGACCTTTGTTTTAGACACAGCACAGTGATTCTGGGAGATACTAGGTAGTCAAAGGACGCATCGAATGCAACGAAACCTGGGGGAAGTGTTTCAGCTTTGCATTCTTCTTCGTGGGTGGATGGGAGTTGTATAATTTTTACCTTAGTAATTTTCATACTCATGTCCTACGGTAGAGCTCTCTCAAGATGTAGAGCTTCCAAATTCTCATCCTCACTCCAACATCCAGCTGTATACATTGAGGATTACACCCTTTACCCACTTCCTCAGAACACATTCCCGGGATTCTCTCTGTTTGCACAACCAATAAACAGGTAGAGTGGTGTCTTCCAGAAGAAAACAAAGTAAAGCATTTTCTTAACTACTTCTTTCACAGTTTCTTGACTGGAGATTTCATGGGGTGAGTCTCAGAACAGCACTGCTGGCATGAGCTTGGGAATTTCCCGTCTCTTCCTTTTAGAGACCAAGGAATCAGGCAAAACTTCTCCTCCAGAATGGCCCGACAGTGTGACAGGGCTGCCTCCCTTTCTAACAGTGATAATTTGACCAATGTTGAGGGCTCATCCTGTCCAAGGTGCTGTTTCCATGCCACGGACACTGAGAAAAGTATAAGACATGAGCATCACTCTGAGGAGCACGGGCTCCTGTTGAAAAATTAAAATATAGCCTTGTGCTGTAGCTGGAAGGAATCTCAGAGGCCATCGATTCAGACTCTCATTTTATACAGGACAAACTGAGTTCTGGAGAGGTGAGGAATTACAAGGTCACACAAGTTAAATGACAGAGAGGGGCCACAGTTCAGGTCTTCTGACCCCACTAGACATCTCTACCTGGATGTCTCTCAGCTATTTGTAATTCAGCATGTCTAGAAAATAGTTCATCATCCTCTTGCCTTTCTCCATCTCCCAGCTCCCTACCAGTGAGCCTTCTTTTTCTCCTGTATCCTCTGACTCTATGAGTCTCTCCACCCTCTCTCTAGGCTTCCAAGGTGGAAACCTGGGTATCCTTTCCCAGACTCCCCAGTCTAGTCAGACACCACGTGCTGTCTCTTTCACCTCTGAAATATCTCTACCATTTGTCCCTCCCCCATTACCCCATTATGGCTGCTGTTGAACAGGCCTTCATCTCACAGATTAGACTTCCAAATGGGCTCCCTGCTTGGGGTGTCACCCTTTCTGGTGCAACTTCCCAATGGCTGCCGAGGATCTTTCTAAAATGCAATCTAGAACTCCCTTCTTCCAGCTTAAGATGTTTCAATGACCTGTGCGTATTTGTTAGCATAGATCTTTTCACATTCCATTACCCGTGTCTGTTTACTTCTGTGTTTCTCTTGATAGACTATAGGAACTTGAAGGCACTGTATTTTACTCATCTATGTAACTTCAAAATCTATCGTACTACTTGCTGTTAGTTGAATGAATGTTCATTGTGTTGTCCATTAGGATAGTGGCAATTAAATACTACATAGTTCACCTAGTAATTTTAAGACTTACTCTGTTTCAACAGTAACATCCATAGCTGCTATCGTGCCTCAAATTCCTTTTGAGTCTTGAGTTTTCAAATTAGCTTCATTTATTCATGCATTTAGTAAGTATCAAGTCCCTGCTATATTTAAGATATTGCACTAGAAAGATTGATTTCAGCTTTGGTCCGAATTTTAAATATTAACACTAGAGCCATATGGGCACATTCTAAATAATTCATTCTTTTCAATGCTTTGTGAAGATTGTCTTAATTACTTCTTATAAACTTCTAATATCTTCTAAAATCTGTTGGAGAATTTGATCTGTGATGTTACATTGGTTTAAGTTTTGCCCAAAGTTTCTTCTTTGTGATAGAAGTTGATAAGTTTTTATACTTTCCACGAGTGAAGCAGAATGTGCTGTGATTTACAAAAGTAAATTAACTCTAGTGATCACTGAACAGAAATACTTTTTGTGACGATCTTTCCTCCACTCACAGGAACTAGAGGATAGACTCAGTTTACAAGATGGCGCCTTAGAAACCATTGTAGCTTTAGCAAAATCCATCAAGCAAAATACATCTTCAGCGGGACAGAAGATTATTAAAGATGATATAAAATCTCTTAAGTGTAAACAAAAAGATTTGGAAAACAGACTTGAATCTGCTAAGCAGGAGACAGAAAATTGTCTCCACAGCATTCTCAAATCAAAACGCTCAACAGAAAAGAAAGAAAAGGTGTCTCTGGCAGGCGGCGAGAGGCAGGTCACGTCTGCCGTGCAGGAGTCCACTCAGAACTCAGCTGTGGTGGGAGAGTTGGAGGAAGACGGGGAAATAAACAAGGTAAGTGCCTGTGATTGCAACTCTAAGACATCGCATCTGAGAATGAAGAGGTGCTGGGCTCTGAAAAGAGGGTCGTGAATCAAGCCTTCTGATTTCATAATTAAACCCTCAATATGCTGCCTATTTATGATGCCCACTTGTAAAAAGAGCCCTTAGAAAACTGTCCACGATTTCAGTGGTGAAATATTACTGTTCATCTGTTAAAATGTCAGTCATCAATTTAGGTTTATTATTCTCTCTGATATGTAATCAGATTCAGTTTCTTGGGTCAAGAGCACAAAGGCAAATTAGAAAAGGCAAAAGAAAAGTAAATGTGCTTTACCCATTTTCTCAGAAAAAATCCAAGAACCGTATTTTTTTTTTTTTTTGGTTGATTTTATAATGAAATCAGAGATGTTTGAAAGGATAGCTTCCTTTCTTTTTCTTCTTGTGTTAACCCCATACTGCAAATGTGTTTTTCAGTGTTGTCAGATCACTCGGTGTGAGAATATCAACATTCAGCCTCCTAGTTTTCCCTGGGGGGAAGAAAGAAGAATGTTGTTTTGTTTTCATTCTAAACAACCAAATGGGTACATTTTCCTGGGGCTTGTTACAGTGCTTTCTCATAGTTTACAGATTGAAATGGAAAAGTCACAGACAAAGAGCCATCCAGGAAACTATATTTGAAAGGGTCTCCCTGTTAGGCAGCCTCTCACAGTCCGGGGTCCAGTGGGATAATAGCGAAGGATAGACCATTCCAGTGTGAATTCTCATCATCTTTGTGTGGAATACATAATCAACAGGAATGAAGAGAACATGCATTTCTGTTGTCTTCCTGGAACAGAACTGTGTGAATGATTAGAGGAACCAGATAGGATTTTCTAGGAATGTGTAAAACAATGTTAAATGCCGACAGAGCATCTCACTGGCCATGAGGAAAGACTTTTTATAAATCCCACAGTGTTAGATACCACTAAGGAAATATGTCTTACAGGATTGAGGGCCCTGTGGGTGAGACTCGTGAGGTTGTATGTGTAAAGGAAACTTTTTAAACAGTAATTAAAGAATAACTTTAAAATTAGCTTCTCAGACTCATTTTGGCTGTGACCCTCCAAATTCAATAGAGTAAATTGAAAACTATATAAAGATCATAAGCCAAGAATATGAATTTTTTTTAATTTATTGTTTTTACTTAATCTTGAATGATGAGTTATTGATCATTTGTGATCATTAAAATTATTATTTTTTTTATCATGGTCGATTGTAGGTACCATCTACACCCCAGAACACTTTATTAATATCTTATTGCTTACGCAGTTAGAGACAGTGATTGAGCTATACAAGTTTCCCTGTGCCTGGTCCCAGGTCACTCTGTGTAGAGCTTCCCTAGGCTGTTGGGGGCTGGGACACTGCTAGTCTGGGGCAGGACCCAGGGGGGAAGGATGGTACCTCCTAGGAGCCACAGAGGGGACAGTGGGCTTCAAGAGGGCCCTTGGGATGAGCAGAGGGGTCAGGAGTGTGGACTTAAGCCAGGGCCCAGGGGCAACATTCCCTGAGATGAGTCAAGCCCCAGCCCTCTCTGGGGTTTCCAGAACAAAGGCTGGCTGTGGAGAGCAGCACTGTGGGAGGGAGCAGGGGGCATTGTCTCCAGGTGCTCCTGGAGCTATGGCAGCTAGGCAGAGTGGCCTGGGTGATGGTGTGTAATCTGTGGCAACTGGGCTATCCTGCATGACAGTGGGAGGTGAGTATCCCTATAGGGGAGTCATGCACCATAGCTGGGCCATGGCAGCCAGCACCAAGCCTGGGGGCAGTGGGTTTCCTAGGGTGACCACAGTAGGCAAGGAAAGCCAACTGTTGGCTCTGCCCCACTTTAAGCAATTGCATTCATGCAGGATGAGGCAGGGAATCTTCTCCATCAGGGATGGGGTCATTTCTCAGGTCTAGGTATTGACGCTCCTCCAATTCCTTAGTCTGGAAGAACTTGGGGGGGTTAAGCGTTTACTTAACCAAACCCACTATTCAAGTCTCCCAGGGGTATGCCTTCATCCACCCACCTCTAGAGACTAACCCAGCTGCTCTCACTTCCCCAGCTTTTCTCACAAGGCACTTGTTACAGGGCTGCTGAGGTGAGAGGTGGGGAGGGCTGGGAGGTGACTCTGAGGGTGGCGTCCAATCTACAGGGTCAGGAGTCAGGGTAGAGGTGGTCAGGGACTAGCGGCTGCCATAGTACATGCGCACAGCCAGGCCAATGAGCAGCGTGGCCAGGAAGAAGGCAGCTGTGAGCTGTAGCCGCAGCAGGGCTGCTGAGAGCATGGCGTTGACCACTAGTGAGCAGGACACAACAAAGAGCCATGTGATGCTGCTGCCATGCAGCATCCATTTAGTGCCTGCCTCAGCACCACGAGTGCTGCCCATCCTGAGAAACCCTCCAGGAGGCCTGGGCCGGGGCCGCCACCTGCATGCAGACCTAGGTTCAGGAGCACACCAAAGGTGTAGAGGAAGAGGTTCTGAAGGGCTAAGGGTAGCTGTTGCCGCTTCATGAGCAGTTCTGTGTACACGGATGACAAGCCTGAGATGAGGCAGTACACGACGAGGAGCAGCAGTCCTAGTGGAGTGATATGAAGGGGCATGGGGCTGGCAGCAGCTGCTGAAGGGGGCCCAGAAGGGAGGTTCCCAGGGTTCTGGAGGCCACCAGCTGCATAGCAGACCCCTGCTGCCATGGGCAGCAGCAGTGCTAAGCCCTGGCGTGCAGGGAGGCGGTGTTGGAGGCAGAGGCAGTAGAACAGGGCCATGCTTCCAATCTTGAGATTGCTCAGTACTTGGTAGGTGCTGGGGTCCATGTAACGTTGAAGATAGATCACCAGGTTGTTGTTAGCCCCGTAGAGCAGGGCTGATAGTGCAAAGGGGACAGCCTGGCGCCAGGGTGGGGCCCCCCGGGACCATGCCTGCCAGCCCACCAGGAAAGGAAAGGTACACAAGAGCAGCTTGGTCAGCTCAGTCAGCAGCACAGCTGAGGAGGGCGGGAAGGGCACTCGGCCGTCCACATGGCACAGTGCCAACAATGGGGCATGGGAGCATACATAGCAGTGGACAGGAGTAGCATCAGGGTCCAGCGGGCCTGCCTGGGACGGCCCAGGCCTGGCATACCCCCATCCTCTACACTCATGCCCACACCAGACCCTGGGTGGCCTGTGTAAATGGCAAGAGGCAGTGGGGATTGTGACACATTTGGGGAAAATGAAGTTATGGAGCCAGCTCCCAGGAGGGAGGAGCCATGGTACATCACCAGAGAGAATACTGAGGATCAGAGTCAGCTGCAAACTCCACAATCAGGGCTGGAAAAGGGGCTGCCGGCCCTAGAAGCTGCAGTCTTTGGCCCAGTCCCATGGGATTAGGGAGGGAAGGAGTCCAGGGTGCTGGCTGAAGAGCCACTGTCCACCCTCTTCAGGAAGGGAAGCAAGGATGAAGGTGGCAGGAAAGTTGGAGACAGCAAACAGGTGACAGCCGAGGAAGCCAGAAATGGTGTCTGTGCTTGAAAGACCTCCACCTGCAGGCCCCAGGTGCTCATCCTGCCTCCCCCATGGCATCCAGAGCTAGTCAGGTCCCTTGCACAGTGACCGCAGATAGTCCCTTAATGTCTTCTCCACAATGGGCACAGCATATGCCTGAGCTGCGTAGATGGCAGTGCAGGTGCCCACGGCAAAGCCCAATACTGCTGATGCCCTCAGTTTCACCACCACATAGCCAGCCAGGAAGCCCTTGAGGAATGGGGAGGACAACAGCGAGCCGTCCTGGCCCACACCGCTGTTGACTTCATCTTCCACACGCCGCTGCAGGGTCTCCAGCTGGTCCTTGAGAAACGCCAAGTCCTTAAGCTTGGGCAGAGAATCCTTGTCATCCGCCATTTTCCCCGCTGAACTTGTTGCGCAGGCGCAGCCCCGCCTCCCTCCTGTCAAGGGTTACGGCCATCTTTACTGAGGACGGAGGCACTTCCGGGGCATTTTTGGAAAGGGTGGAGGCGCTTCCCTGATGGCCAAGCTTTGGAAGTCTCCTTCTGGCAGATACTGCCACGTGACCCGTCCCGTCGCATCCCGGGCTGTGTGTGCGCACGCGCATACAACTTGTGTGCATTGATCTCACCCGTGCGCGTGTGCGGGCGACGCACGTTCGCTTGGCCAGTCTTCCGCCGCTTGGTGTGCTCACGGTTGCGGCGTATGTCAGCCGGTGCGCTGGCGGCGGTTCGTCTCGCCCGGACTCACGCACGGAAACGTGCTCATTAAAATTATTTTTAAATTTTTATTACTGTTAAAAAAATTTTTATGTAAGTTAAGTCAAATAAATTTTTTAGTGTCATTGAGTCTATTCCATCTCCTGGTGACCCTGTGTACAGCAGAGAGGAACCCTGCTCCATCTTTTTGCGCCATCCTCTCTCCTTCCTGCACTGTATCAGACAATGCTCTGCTGCTATTCATAGGGTTTTCATGGCCAATTTTTCAGAAGTGAGTGGCCAGGTCCTTTTCCTAGTCTGTCTTAGTCTGGAAGCTCCACTGAAACCTTTCCACCATCGGTGACCCTGCTGGTATTTGAAATACCCGTGGCATAGCTTTCAGCATCACAGCAACACACAACCAACACGATGTGACACCTGACAGATGGGCCATGTGGTTCCCTGACCAGGAGATGAACCTGGGCTGCAGTGGCGAAAGCACTGAATGTTAACCACTAGACCACCAGGGCTGGCAAGTAACAAATTAGGATATGATAAAAAGTGAGGACTGATTCATCTCTTAAGATTTTGTGTCCATAAAGGGAAATGATAAAGAGGAAACACAGGGAAACTAATACATTCTTAATTTATTATTTTTCTAAAAACTCATAAAGCAACATTACAGCTTAACTGATATTGAATGATCTTTCTTACTCCATCCTCCCCAAATGTCAACCTATATGACATAATTGCTTTAAAAAAATTATCTATAGTTCTTTAATTTCCTTGTCATTAGGTATAACTGTTATACATCTGAATCGTTTTTTGTTCTTTTCAAAAATTTCCGAGCATTTATAATTTCAGTGTTTAAGGAGGCATCCATAGAGAAATCCTGGAAAGTGAATGATCACAGATACAGGCAAAACGTGCAAGATGTCTAGCTGTGGGTGAGTGACCAGAACACGGTGGAGTCAGTACTAGAACGAGAAGGAAAACCACTTACTGGAGAAAGAGTTTTCAGTCCTGGGGTGAATGATGTCTATTCTGGTGCTGTTTATCCTGGTAACTCAGTAGAAAACAGTTGTAATGGGACACATAGTTGGGCCATGTTGACTCTGTCTTCAAAGTGTACTTTGCTCTTTCTGACCAGCATGCAAATCATGCAAATACTCTGGAGGTACTTTTCACAATCTAAGATTTATTCCTTGAAAGGACAGATGACCTACATAGTGTACATAGTATTAACATCTGTGAGCAGCATGCATTTGAGAACATTCTCCAAAGTCCTGACATAGGCTGAGAGACCGTAGTAAATTTCTTACCTAACCTTTGTGTTTCAGGTGAGGGAATTCAAGTCAGAGATGTTAATTGTCCAAGATTTCATTGTAGCAGAGCTAAGACTATAACCCAGGTGTCTTCTGTCCAGTCTGATGCTCGGGATTTAGCCCACCATTCTACCAAATGTGTTACACCTGGGTCATTATTTGAGGTTTAATATGATAATGTACTGTCTGACCCCAGTGGACCCTTTATTAGTTCTTGTGGGTGTTTCAAATCTTCTCTACTCTCATGAAATCCTGTTCCTGTCATTTCTAGCCAAAGTGTCTGGTCAACAATGGCTGGATTGACAGGTCCTCAGTTTCTTTCAACTCGACTCTATAAGCCACAAATTGTAAATTTTGACAATTGAAGACTAAGTAAAATTCTCTTATTTTTTTCTCCAATATGAATTCATTTGTACATCCATTCAGTAAGAATTTATTGACCAGGCAATAATGGTTTCAGCGTGAGCAAAATAGACATGGTCTCTATTCTCATAGAGCTTCTAGTCTGGAGGAGACACACATTCATCAACTAATTGACTAAGAAGAGTCAAATTCCAGGAACTAAGGGAAGGAGCACACTTCCCTGATAGTCTACAATAAAGGAGTCTGACCTGAACTGTCGTCAGGAGAGAGCGTCCCTAAAGAATTAGCATTTGAACTGAGCCTGGAAGTGTTGGAGTTAACAGAGCTCAGGGCTGGGTGTTGGGAGCATTCTTGACAGAGGATACAGAATTTCCTCTTGTGGTGGGAGAAAGCACGAGGAGTTTCAGAAACTGAAATAAGGCCACTGCCTAGAGGGTGGAGGACAGAGGAGAGCGACAGAGATGAGGCCTGAGAGGTAGGTGTGGCTGACTCAATCAAGAGTGCCTTACAGGTCAGGTCAACATTTTAAAGATTTTTTATTTTATTTTATTTTAATTTTTTTCCTTTTTCTCCCTAAAGCCCCCCAGTACATAGTTGTACACTCTTCATTGTGGGTCCTTCTAGTTGTGGCATGCGGGACGCTGCCTCAGCGTGGTTTGATGAGCAGTGCCATGTCCACGCCCAGGATTCAAACCAAGGAAACACTGGGCTGCCTGTAGCGCAGCGCAAACTTAACCACTCGGCCACGGGGCCAGCTCCTAGGTCAACATTTTAGACATTATGCTAAGAGAGAGAGGCAGCCTCTGGGACTATGTTGATCTGCCTTTCTGTTTTGTCTCTAATGGTGATGATATATACTTATGCTTAGAATTGTTTTTCACTGCTTCATTTGGAATTCTTTTTTTTTTCTTTTTTTTTTAATTGAGTTATTGATAGGTTACAATCTTGTGAAATTTCAATTGTACATTAATGTTTGTCAGTCATGTTGTAGGTGCACCACTTCACCCTTTGTGCCCACCCCCCACCCCACCTTTCCCCTGGTATCCACTAAACTGTTCTTAGTCCATAATTTTAAATTCCTCATATGAGTGGAGTGATACACAGATTATCTTTCTCTCTCTGGCTTATTTCACTTAACATAATTCTCTCAAGGTCCATCCATATTATTGCAAATGGAATGATTTTGTTCTGTTTTGCAGCTGAGTAGTATTCCATTGTATATATGTACCACATCTTCTTTATCCATTCGTCTGTTGCTGGGCACTTAGGTTGCTTCCACATCTTGGCTATTGTAAACAGTGCTGTAATAAACATTGGGGTGCATAGGACTTTTGGGATTGCTGACTTCAAGCTCTTTGGATAAATACCCAGCAGTGGGATGGCTGGATCGTATGGTAGTTCTATTTTTAATTTTTTGAGGAATCTCCATCCTGTTTTCCATAGTGGCTGCACCAGTTTGCATTCCTACCAGCAGTGTATGAGGGTTCCTTTTTCTCTGCAACCTCTCCAACATTTGTTGCTATTAGTTTTAGATATTTTTGTCATTCTAACGGGTGTAAGGTGATATCTTAGTGTAGTTTTGATTTGCATTTCCCTGATGATCAGCGATGATGAGCATCTTTTCATGTGCCTATTGGCCATCAGTGTATCTTCTTTGGAGAAATGTCTGTTCATGTCTCCAGCCCATTTTTTGATTGGGTTGTTTGATGTTTTGTTGTTGAGTTGTGAGAGTTCTTTATATATTATGGATATTAAGCCTTTGTCAGATATATGACTTGCAAATATTTTTTCCCAGTTAGTGGGTTGTTTTTTTGTTTCAATCCTGTTTTCATTTGCCTTGAAGAAGCTCTTTCATCTGATGAAGTCCCATTTGTTTATTCTTTCTATTGTTTCCCTTCTCTGAGAAGGCATGGTGTCCGAAAAGTTCATTTGGAATTCTTAAGAGAAGAAAGAAATGTATCCTCTAGAGCTTGTATGACACTGTCCTACTGTTGGCAGGGTATGAGTGATGGATTTGAGCTTCTCATTGTCATAGAATTGTCATAGTGATGGGGCAATTGCTCCTGAATGGGAAAAGGGATAGTGAGGCTGTTGTTGACTTAATTCTTAAGCCAGAGACAATGCTCAATTATTTAAAGCTCGATGTTTTAAATGTTAGAGTAAGATGTTTACTTCGTGAATTAAGGGACATAAAGATGAAAATGTCATGGTCCTGTGCTTAAGGAGAGTTGATGATATATCTCTTTCTTTCGCTTCCTATTCTTTTACAAACAGACCAAACTCTAAGGAAAGATATGTGGTTGAAAAGAAGTAACATTTTTTTTTAAAAGTAAACAGAAGTGGCAATATAACTCAACCAGGCTTTTGATAGAATGGTAATTTTCTGCCTTAAATTTATTGTTAACTTTGAAAATTCCGTTTATGCTTAGAGACTCAAAGTGTACACTGTTTAAAAGTTATGCTTTGTCTTAAGTTTATGCCAATCATAGGTTTTTTTTTTAAGGAGAAATTCTAAGAGCAGTGGGGAAGGGAAAGAGTCAGATGTCCAAGGGCTTAGAGTCCACAAGGGCTTGTGAAAGGCCACCACTGGAGTAGATACTCTGGAAAGACATGGCCCCTTGAAAAGCTTGTACCCTGGGAGAAAGGTAGACGAGCAAGTCTCTAACCCAGAGAAAGAACCAGGACTGGCTTGTTCTAACTGCAGGTGGGAAGAAAACATCTGCTGTGAGAAATCTAAACCAAACCTGTATCTCAAATAGGTTTAGAGTCCAAATCTATACTACTTGCATTGTGGAGCAGTTCAAATCAAGAAATTGACATAAAATCAGTCTCTATACTTATCTATTTATCTATCTATCATCATCTCTCTCCATCTCTGTATTGCCTTGGGGTACCTGGAAGAAGCAAGCACAAATCTATATAAAGGGGTCATTTCTACCAGTCAGACCTAAGGGATTCCCACAGTAGACTAAAAAAAAGTCTGATAATGGCGAGTTAGGATCAGTCAATCAGTAAGACAAAGGAACACTCCACCACAGGGAAGATCCTCCTCACCACAAATGAGAGGAATTAATACACTCAGAAAGGGAGGTAATGCAGCGGTCTGAAAGGTGTTATACGATACCATGTGTAAAATGATTAGTGATGTAAAAGAAGGATTTAAAGTCATAAGGAAAGAATAAAATGCTTTGAGAAAAAAGGGAAGAATTGAAAAAGAACAATATGGAACTTTAATAAATAAAAAAAAAGTCATTGAAATTAAGATTGCTCTGGCCATGTCAAACAGCAAACTTGACATAACTTGAAGAGAGAGTTAGTTAACTGGACTATACAACTGAAAAAATTACCCATAACCCAACACAGCTGTAAAGATACGGAAAATAGGAAAGAGATTTAAGAGACCCAGAGGCTGTACTGAGATGGTCTAACACAATTCTGATAGGAGTTCTAGGAGGAGAGAATAGAGAAAATGGAGGAAAAGCAAGGCTGGGAATTTTCCAGATGAGGAAAAATATGAATCCTCAGTTTCAGGAAGTACAAAGAGCCTTGAACAGGCTAAATAAAAATAAATTATTACATAAATACATCATAGTTAAATAGTAAATCACCAAAGCCAAGAAGAAGAATCTCAAAGGGAGCCAGAGAAAAAAGAACAATTATGTTCACAACAGATTTCTCAACACTGAAAGTCAGAGGGCAATGTAATAGCATCTTCATGGGGCTGGGAGAAAAATGGTTATCAACCTACACGTTGATATCCAGCTGAACTATCATTCTCTAGTGAGGCAAAATACCTACATTCAGACAAAGACTGAATTTACCTATCACAAACCTCACACAAAAGTATATTACAGAAAAACATAAATGTGGAGAGAAAAACTTTAAAACCTTTGCAAGAAAATATAAAGAATATTTTTGTGATCTCAGGGTATAAAAGACTTTCTTAAATAGGCCCTAAAAGGAGAACCCAAAATAAAAAGATTGATAAATTCTACTACATTAAAGTTTTAAACTCTTGTTCAGCAAAAGACACCACATTCAAAGTTTAAAGACAATCTAGTGGAAGATGGCAATTGCAATGCATGAAACTGTTAGATTAGTGTCCAGAATATGAAAAAAACACCAAAAGTCACAAACAACCCAATAAAAAATAGAAAATGGAGATGCAAAAGTAATTCGCAGAAAGTATGACTCTTACGGCCAATGAGCATAGGAGAGTTGCTCAGTCTTATTAGCCGTCAGGGAAATACCATTAAAACAATAATTATATCAAATTTATACCCACTATATTGGCAGAAATTAAAGTCTGTTAGCACCAAATATCGGAGAGGATTATGGAAAATACAAATTCTTTTACCATGCCAGTGGGAGTAAAAACTGTTATTCAGTTTGGAGAACAACTCATAACTATCTATTGAGAATCAGAAGGAGTAATTTCAGTTCTAGGAAAACATTCCAATGAAACTCACGCATATGTGCAAGAATACTTACACATGGGTGTTTATCACAGCAATGTCTATAATAGGAAAAATTGGAGACAATGGCATTGGCCATAGTAGCATGTCAGATAAATAAATCATGTTCCTGCAGACAGCAGAATGACTGCACTGCATTTACGTCTGTCACCATGGGTATCTGCAAACATGCTGCTGAGTGGAGAAAAACAAGTTATAAAGTGATGCACACATGAGTCCAATTTTATAAGAATTAAGAATACATCAAACAATACTGTATGAATACTAATATGTGTGGTAAAAGTGTAAAAACGTGAATGTGGGGACTTTAGAATAGTGGTTAGTTCTGGGGAGGAAGAAATGAAAAAGAGATCAAGACTGGGCTTTCAATTTTTAATATGGAAAATTGTCACATGTTTGTCTTATGGATAATGAATATCTCTTATATTTTGTTCTTTTAAGTATGTTTGAATACTTTATAATTTAAAATAAAATATTCAAATGAGTGTGCAAAATCAGAATAAAATACAGCCAAGGGTGATGCCCATAGGATGACTGGTTACGAAAGAATCTTTCCAGGAGCCAATCAGGACCTTGAGTTCCAACCTCTCTGGCAGGAGCAAAGGAATGTTATGTTTCAAATTTCAAATGTTCGTTTGAGGGATTCTGTTGGGTTTTCCGCCAAGATAGAAACGTGGCTTTTGGAGTTGGTAAACAAGTAGTGTTTGGGGTGATTTCAGGTTTTTCAGAATGCTCTCTCTGATGACTAAAGGCAGATTACAAATGGCACGTTACAAATGTTGCTAGTCCTCAAGTCACTGGTCCATCAGGTAAGAGAGACCAAGGGCTCTGAATTCTGAGTAGATGATTAATAACAAGTAAGGTTTTCCTGGGGCTAGGCCTTCAGCTCAGGTGCTCTTGTTCTGCAGGTGGATTTGTGGGGTTCCTCTCAGTAACAGTAACCACGAGTGGAAAGGAGGCAGGCATCCACCCCATATGACCGTGGCTCATGGCAAAGAGCACTCATGCGTCCATGAAGCCTGTGTTGTGGCACTTCTATTTATTCCTCTCACAGCTTTCCTCAGTCTTTCCACTTGAGATGCTGTTGTCAATGTAGATTTTAACCGTAGTTCTCATGAATAAATTGTTGGAACTGGAGGAAATTTGCAAAATCATTTCAATCATTTGCAGCCTTTTTAAAGAAGTGACTAAGTGCCAATTAAGTACTTCAAAACCAGCAACACTGGTCAGCTGAATTTTCTTACCAGTTAGTATTGGTGAAGCTCTAGACAGTAGCTGTTTTATTTATATAAACTTTTAATTTTAGAATCATTCTACATTTGCAGAAAGTTGCAAATACAGGACAGAAAGTTCTCATGTATCCCTTACCCAGTTTCCCCTGTTGTTAACATCTTACATTACTATCTAGGCGGTATTTTAATTTCTCCCTTGTTTAGGGATGTGGACACATTTTACTCACAGACTTGAGACCTCAAAGATTTTACTGACATGAAAGCATATGGCAAAATTAAATGGTATTTTATTTATAAAGTAACTAGAAAATAAAAAATTATACCTTAGCACAATAATGGAAATCTTTGAAAATTACTGGCATGGTTGGTGCGTGCTACATGTAAGTGCTCAACAAATATTTGTTGAAAGACTGAATAAATGAATGCAGAAGCCATCTCTATGTACCCTATTGAGAACCTCAAGTTCTTATAGCTTTCACAGAAGATCAAATTACTCCATACATAAGCTGTTCTGCCTTACTTAGGTTAGAATTCTTGCTGTTGGTGGTTTAAGGCCTAATTCATTCTTAGTATTGTGGAATCTTGGGGTTTCCTCCATCTCTCAACTTATTTTAAACTACCAATAGGTAATACTGAATGCCTATTATTTGCCCTGTCCTCTGCATCATGGTGAATACTAAGTACAAACTTTGGAACTTTAGCTTTTCCCTATAGCTGTTTCCTTTCTTTAAGACAATAGATGATGCCTTGGTATCTTAATGAGCAAAGCTAGATCCTATATTATCTTGTGAAAGGAGATTCATTTTTCTTGGGATACCAACATTGGCATTAAATATTATATGGAAAAATCATCTTTGGTAGTGCCCACGTGTCCTTTTTAACAGTCTTCAATCTGAGTAAAAAGAAGAAACTGAAATATTTTCATCAAGAAAAAGAAAAATTATTTATTTGGAAGATAGGCTATTCAGCAATTAATCTTTTTATGTTTTCAGAATTCAGCCGTGAAAATGGTTTTGTCAAGACAAGTTTCTCTCAATGTTCAAGAAATCATGAAAAACACTGAAGATGAGCAGAAAGTCAATGAGCTGCAAAATCAACCTTTAGAATTAGATGCTATGTTAAGAAATGAACAATTAAAAGAGATAGAGGTATGGAAGCAAGAAAAACACTGACAACATGATTGCATCATTTATCCAGTGCAATACAATATATTTTAATTACCAAAAACTTGCTTGGGCAGAGTGAAAAGTCTTATTTAACCTTCGTCTGATGATCAATTTGGTCACTCTAATTATGTACTAATCAGTAAGATGTATAAATCTTTCCGTTTAAAACGTGGAAGAGTTTAATGAACATTAGTCTTCTTTCTCTTTCACAAAGTGCCTAAAAGCTTACTTACTCAGTAACAAAATTTGGAGATTCTGACTTGTCATCTTTCCTTTTCTCAGTCGTATGTATTCTTCTGATTCTGACAAATTCCTTTTATTTCTCCGAATTATCAGCATTTGGGGGTACTCCTTCTTTGTTTTTACAACTGTGTTTACATAGATGTAATTGTGTGTTTATGTACTTATAGCTATGCAAACTAATCTGAAAGGCCAATACATGGCTGTGTTTTTAAAGATTACCCCTACAATTTTAACTAAGCTTACATAACTGTAAACCTGTATCTAAAACAGGAAAAAGAGGTGATGCCTGTAAATAATAAAAATAAGATAAATCTTCCTTTGGGCATTACAGAACCCTTTAACATGGTAGGGTGATCTAACTGCTATTAAATGCTAGCCCAATGGTGAGTTTTACTCTAGATTTTACCCAGATTTTAGTGAGAAATCTTTTAAATGTCAGGGTTTCTGTGTGTGCAAATGAAACATTTAAAACGCCTTCTTGGGCCAGAATGTGTGTTGGAAGGAAGGAGGAAGGGAAAGAAAATGAGTGAATGAATGAATGAGTGAATGAGTGTGTATTTACTGATTTTCTTGACTTATTTATAGGAACTGTATACCCACTTGGAAGCAAAGAAAGCAGCCATTGAACCACTAGAACAGACTGAATCCCTCAACGAAACAGAAGCAGGTGCCTCGGTTCTGCCCAGGGCAAGGTATTCAGTGCACCGCTTGGACAGTCTGCTTCAGGCACTTGCTACTTTGAAGAAAAATAAAGAAAGCCAATATTGTTGCCTTAAAGATTTTCAGGAACACCTTGCCGCAATTGAATCCTTGATGAGAGCCTTGTTGACAGAAAAGGAAAGTCTAAAAGTGTAAGTGTTAAGAATTTAGGACTTCATTCATTTTACTCAAACACAGCCTCCACTACCTAGGACAGGCCCAGAGTTTTATGAGTTTATACCATGAAAAGATATTAGGATTTTCATACTACAATATGGAAATTAATTCCATATGGAAGCCATTTAAGAAAATCGGTTGGTTTCATGCAAAAAATGTTTATTAATTTTTTTAATTAAATGAATTTTACAAATTAATCTGTTAAACAATTAATTCACAGTATAAATATCTGCAAAATAGGTTTAAGTTCTATGGAGTTCAGTATTCTTTTTGTCAAGAATGTATTCTAAACTTCAGGGGTGGAGAGAAACATATATACAATTGTTTAGTATCAGCTTAATTTGTTTAAATCATTTGGAACATAGTGAATATGTATGTATTGTAATGACTTCTTTAAAAATATATGCATTCCTTTTGGCTTTGAAAATGATGGCAAATGGTTGTAGATATAGTTTTAATGTATAAACACTTTCTTGTTATTAAAAATATTTATTTTATTTTATACTTATGCCTAAATGAGGTTTACTTCCAGTGATATCCCTTGAGGAAACAATTTTATATTAAAAAGATTAGCCTGATGCTTACACCTTCTTGGTCAGCATTTTTATCATTATTGTTGGAAAAACGGTAACAAATGGATTAGATGTTGTAGTAATTTCTCTTAGTCCTAGACTAAACTTTGTGCGAGGTTCTGATTTTTATTTTAAGGACAGAGTACTCTTATAGACAATCTAATCTTCTGTGAATTCAAAGTAGAATTAATTTCTTTTAATGACCTCTAACTGTATGTGGATATATAATAGATATTAACAAGCTCCATTTTTCTTCTTTTTCTAGGGGATCACTAGACAGTGCAACCTATCTGGACAAAATTAAAAAATTCCTGGCATCAATAGAAAAAGAGAAAGGCTCTTTAAGCAAGGTGAAAATAGAATGGGAAAATTTATCAAACTGTCTGACTGACATGGATAAGAAGTTGTTGGAAAGCCAGATCAAGCAACTCGAACATAGTTGGGAGCAAGTGGAACAACTGGTCCAAAAGAAGTATACTCAACAAGTAGTGGAACACGAGGAATTTACATTTCTCATGAGTAAGATTCAAGACCTGGAGACTCGTCTGCAGCAGCAGCAGCAGTGTTTAATGTTAAGGCTGAACTCTCCAGAACAGGAAGAGAAGCAAAGCATAGTTGCCTTGGCTGCTGAACTCCACACTATCAAGCATAGATTTTCTGTTTTGAAGGGGCAAACTGAACTTCAGATGAAGAGGATTTGGGGAGAAAAAGAGAAGAAGATTTTGGAAGATGCAATAAATAATTTGCAGAGGCAATTGGAAGCATTGGAGCCATTAAACATAGAAGTGGAAAATCAGATCAAGAATTGTGATGTAAGGAACGAGATGAAGGAGACTATCTTATGGCTCAAGAATCTGTTAGGTGAACTCATTCCTGCCATTTCCCTTTTCCCAGACAACATTCTTTTACAGATTAGAAAATGCAAGGTGACACATGATGACATTCTGGATAAGCAGCAGGCTGTGGAGTCATTGGTCAAAGAAGTCAAAGATAACATTCCTAACTTTACAGCACATGAGAGCGATGATTTAAATAACCTCCTACAGGACTTACAAAATCAATACCAAATGCTAGTTTTAAAATCAACTCAAAGATCACAGCAATTAGAATTTAAATTAGAAGAAAGAAGCAAATTTGTTGCATCAATAGAGAAGGTTCAGCTTTCACTTCAAGGAAATGAAACACTAATAATTCCCCAAATGGAAACAACTTCCACAGAAACTGAACTGGAACATCAGCGTGTCATTTTGACAACTTCTCAGAAGGAATTGCGAGAAATTGAGAGTGTACTCTCAGCATGTCTTGAGGAACTAACAGACATCTATAAGGATCTAAGTGTGTTTGAAAAATTATTTCTGGATGATCAGTTGAAAAATCTTAAGACTAGAGCCAACAGAACTCAAAGATTCATTCAGACTAAACATAATCAAGTAGAACACAAGCTAAATTTTTACAGAGAATTCCATGAAAAAACATCTGCACTTCAGAAGGAGGTTGATAATATACAGCACAATGAACTGCTGCTAAATCAAGAAGTAAATCAAGATGTTAAAGAGCACTCCTATCATCTTAAAGACCGACTCGCTGGTATTCAATCTAGCATCTTACGAGTATTGAAACTTAAAGAAGTGTTTGACTGTGCAGGACTAAACTGGGATTGTTCACAACTTGACCAGTTGCAAACTCTAGTATTTCAAAAAGAAAAGGAATTTGAAGAAAAAATTAAGCAATTGGACACATTTGTGGAAGAATATGGCAAATATCAAGCATCCCTAAGTGAATTGAGGGCTGTGGATTTGCAAATTAAGAAAAGGGCTGAAGCAGTACTAAAAACGCCTAATACTTCATCAGAAAGCAGTCTGCTCAATGCTCAGATTTTGAATCAGAAAATAGAGAAAGCCATATGCTTGTCTCATGAGATAATAAAGAAATTAAGTGAAAATAAAGCCTTCGATGACTCATTCAAAGAGAAAGAAATACTACAAATAAAGCTGTATGTAGAAGAACATGGTACATTGCGCACAGTTCTCCAAAACATAGCACTAGAATTCCAACCGAAAGAAATGGATGAAGAGAATTTTCAGGACAAACTGGAACATTCCTTACATGTTTTAAATCAGATAAAATCTCAGTTACAGCAGCCTTTACTTATGAGTTTGAAAACCGAACATATTCAAAGTGAAAAGGATCATTGTGAAGCGTTTCAAGAACAAGTTCAGGCAGAAATATGTAGCGTTAGAGCTGTGACTGTTGCTGAGAAGCAAAGAGAAGAAAACTCTTTTGAAGCCAGTGATACGGAGTCAAAATTACGTGACATTGAAGATCTTCACATGCAGCTTAGTGCAAGTCTTGATTTGCGCACAGTAAGTTTTTTTTTTAATTCAGTGGTTAATTCATTTATCTTTATGTCATGATTTTATGTTTTAATCTAGTTAATGTCTGCACTTCTCAAGAAGTTACAGGTTCCACAGGAAAATTCTCTACAGGAGAATAGCCATTTAAAAAATTGCAATGGGCTGGTTTATAATCCCGACTCATTCTACATCTAAATTCTTTGTCTTATAGTTTAGAAGAAGATGAGTTTGACACCTTTATTTCTATATTCCTTGTAGCATCTGTTGAGCTCAGGACAAAGTTTGGGTTTTTTTGTTTGTTTTTTAGAAAGAGTAGGGCATGGTGGAAGAAATATGGTGTAGAGAAACACAGAATAATAACTCCACATTTACTTAGGATTTACAATGTCTAGGCACTGTGCTGAACGCTTTACCTTTAATTGTCACAGCAACTCTGGGAGGTGGGTGCTATTATTAGCCTCATTTTAAAATAAGGAAATTGAAGTTCAGAAACATTCATTTTCTCAGGGTCTTGTAACACTAACAGAACCAGGATTCATGTTGAGATCTGTCTGATTCTAGTGCAGGGTCATCAAATTAAGGCCCGTGGGCCAAATTGCCCACAGTGCCTGATTTTATAAATAAAGTTTTATTGGAACACAGCCATGCCCATTCCTTAGTGGATTGTCTACAGCTGCTTTCATGCTACAACAACAGGATTGAGTCATTGTGGTAGTCCAGATGGCCTGCAGAGACTAAAATATTTAGTCTGACCCTTTACAGGAAAAATATGCTGACCTCTGTTGCAGAGCAACTCCAACATACTCCCTCCTTTCCTGCAATAGTAGGGTAGATGTCTTAGACATCATTGGAACACAGTGCTTCATACAATGCCTTTCACTGTTTTCTGAATTGTCATGTTGAATTTATAGAATGGGAAAATTAACTCTCTTCTTTAATTCAGAGTTATTAGATAATATATTTGAAATATTTTGAAAAGTATAAATGCTATCAAAATATAAACTAAGATTGTGAACTCTAATATGTTCTTTAAATTGGTACTTTACAAATGTGGAGTAAATTGAGTACTTTTTTATTGTTTTTAATGCAGTTTCAAGAAACAATGTACATAAATCCTCAAAATAATATGATTAGAGCTGGAATGGAAGGGCCCTTTAAAGCCATTTAGTTCAACTGTTTGTTATTTCAATGAGAAGACTGGGCTCTGGAGACATTAAGTGTTGTGTTCAAAACTAAAGTTAGTGGCAGAGCCGTTAATTTTAAAACACAAGAGGTCTGTGGGTTTTTGTTTGTTTTCATTTTTTTCCCCCACAAATATTGACTAAGGTTATATACATTAAATATATTTAATTGTTTTCTTTAATTCATAGTCTAATATGAGTTCTAGAGCAGAAACATATATCATTAGACATTCATGAGATGTATTTTTGAATTTAGATTATATTTCTTATTAAATCTGGAAACAATTTTTCTTTATGCAATTAAAGTTATTCATTTTTAAATACCAGTATGCTATGGTCAAACTAAAAATAAAAGAGTTAGGATGCTAACTCTTAGAAGACCCAGAGACATGTTACGAGTGCACCACAAAAATTCATGAATGACAAAAATCCCAAACGTTTGACAATTTTGTCACAGCATTTAATCTCCTGTTTCACCAGAATGTCTTGAATGATGCTCATGAAAATATGACACACTATAATGAAGCAGTCACCAGGGCGATGAGGATCATCGCTGCCTTTGAAGCCATCTTTGCATCCCATAGAGTAGACCTTGATAACCCACAAGAAGCACTAGGGCGGCCTCGCCGGAAACAAGAGGAATTGGAATCCACAATAGCAGACATTCAGGACCTCACCGAGAAACTGGAGGCTGTATCCAGCCCTGAAGCCAAACAACAACTTCAGTGTACTTTACAGGAATTAGTTTCTAAGAACGCAGCCGTGAGAGAGGCGGGCAAAGTAAAGGAGGCCGAAATAGAAAGGTAGGTTCTTCTTTCTAAAGGTAATGCTTTAAGACCAAAGTACAGATTTTTTTAAATATAACTAATGTACACATTAGAAATCCTTTGGAAAAGTACCCCAAAAATCACTCTGTAAAGAAAACCATGGCAAATACTTTATTATTTCTTATTTAATATTGAGTACATACAACAGAATGTTTAAAAAAGTCTGCATATGATAAAACAAACAGCTTTGTACCCAAAGGTTCAAAGATAAACATCATGACTTTTGAATTCTCTTGTGGGCCCCTTCCCTCTCTACTCAGAAGTAACTATTATCCTAAGTTTTTTATTGATAATTTCCTTGCTTTTAAAAATATCTTTACTATGTGTTTGTGTTCTGTTTTCTTGTATGTGTATTCTTCTGCGACTTCATTTTTTTCAAACTCATCATTATGATCCTGAAGTTTATTCATATTCTTTTTTTTTTTTTTAAGATTTTATTTTTCTTTTTTCTCCCCAACGGCCCCTGGTACATAGTTGTATGTTTTTTTAGTTGTGGGTCCTTCAAGTTGTGGCATGTGGGATGCCACCTCAGCATGGCCTGATGCGTGATACCATATCTGCACCCAGGATCCAAACCGGCAAAACCCTGGGCTACCGAAGCAGAGCACACGAACTCAACCACTGAGCCACGGGGCTGGCCCCTCACATTCTTGGCTGTGGTAGAATTCAGTCACCCAATTATTGGTAGACATTTGAGTTGCTTCCAGTTTTTGCATTCACAAACAGTGCTACTAAGAACATTTTTAAATGCAAGAGCTTCCCTTGTGTATATATGTACCTAGGATTGTGATTGCCAGGTCAAAGTGTATGCACACCTTAAATTTTTCATTTCAAATGATTTTACCCCTTTCTACTCAAATCAGCAGCATATCAGTGTTCCAGTTGCCCTGTGTCCTTGCCACCACTTGATATCATGAGATTTAATTTTTACCAGTCTGATGGGTGAGAAGTGATATTTCCTTGTGGCTTTAATTTGCATCGCTATTACTGCTAATGAATTTGAACCTCCTTTTTGAATATTTCTCTGTCATTCATATTTCCTCTTCTGAAAAATGCCTATTTAAGCCTTTACCCAGTTTTTATTGGGTTGTTCATCTTTTTCTTATTGATCTGAGGGATTTATTCTATATTTTGGAGTCTGGTCCTTTGTGGTACATGTGTTATAGATGTCTTTACAGAGAGGGTCTCCTATGAAACACCCATCTTGAGATGAGCTCCAGGCTTTCTCCTCTGTCCCCATTCCAGGAGAAGGTCAACAAAACTGAAACTCAGCAAATCCCCTCAAAGTGAAAAAGTGGCCCTAGAGCTCAGCTTATTTCTCTGTATTTCCACTTTTACATAGTTTGAGACCTCTGAATATTCCTTAATTACTTGCTGGTTTATTATTGGGTTTTAATAATTTGAAAAAATATATATTTGATGTTGATTTTTAAATTGTTTTCAGTGTAGGATTTACGCTATATCTATTTTGTAAACATAATTTTATTCATAGTGCTGCTTTGTTTTTTCTTCTGGGAAAAATTTGTCCTGAGCTAACATCTGTTGCCAATCTTCCTTTCTCTTTTCTTTTCCCCTCCTCTAAGCCCCAGTGCATGGTTGTATAGTCTGGTTGTAGGTCCTTCTAGTTCTTCTTTGTGGGTCCCCACCACAGCATGGCTACTGACACATGAGTGGCATAGATTCACGCCTGGGAACCAAACCTGGGCTGCTGAAGCAGAGCACGTTGAACTTTAACCACTATACCATCAGGGCTGGCCCTCATAGAGTTTTTTAATATATCACAAAATTATGCCATATAAGAAATATGCTGCTTTTCCTTTACTTTGAGCATGAGCTCTTTTCCTTGTTGTGACACAAACTTCATAAAAGTAATTGTAATTGCTGTATAATATTTTATAAAATGGATTCTTGTAATTTACTTAACTATGCCTTTTGTTACACATAAAGTGTATTCCAATTTTTGCCATTTTAATTAATACTCTAATAAGTAAGAAGGTCTTACTGTGCAAAAGGTTCTTTTTCAGGTTTAGGATAAATTCCTTATATTAGGATTAATTCCTTAAGATAAATTGCAGAAGTTGAATTAATGGGTCAAAAGATATGAGCATGTTTAATGCTAACTGGTTTTCTACAAGAACTGTACCAATTTAACACCTCATTAGCAGTGTTCAAGAATGCAGTTTTCCAAGGTGGGTGTTTTGAGAACAGTCTTATCTGCCTGTTAAAGTTTGCATTAAAGTCTCGTGCAAGTCCCCATGAGGAGGAGGAGGGAGTCAATAAAAATTTTTGAAATACGTTGAATAGCAACAAGAAATTACAGTCTGTTTTTTATTGTGTTCAGAATTCATTCTGGAAAGTTCAGAATTTATTGCACTAAATAAAATGTAATATCACCTTTTTTCTAACTGTGCCTCACTAGGTGTCTCGAGAATTACAAATGCTATAGAAAAATTAAAGAGAAAATTTACACTAATCTCAACCAAATGGAGACGGTTCTCGGGCAGGCCATGTCCCCGTTGCCCGTGTCTTACAAAGAAGCTTTGGAGCGCTTGGAACAGAGCAAGGTACCAGTATTTGCAAATCTCCAGTAAGACTGTGCACAAAAACTTGGCAGAAAGAGCAGGTGGAGGCAGCAGGGAATTTGCCTCTGTTGTGACCCAGAGAAATCTTTAACCTGAGTGGTACACTCCAGAGAATTCCTCAAACCAAAAGAACAACGGTTCTGAGAAAATGAATCAGTTGGGTTCACAGGACAGTTCTCTCCCCAGTAGCGTACTGTCCTTATTGATTGCTCTTTCTAAACCTTTACCTCTCGTGTTATTTTCTTGGACGTTGCTGGATCAATGACAGAGAACTTAATGCAGCTGTCATGAGTGCTAGATTCTCGTTACTTCTTATACCCTGTTACAAAGCAATTTTAATTTTTGCTTATTTTCGTGTGTTAGAATTTATGGTATTATGTTATTAGGATTTGGGTGAGAACATTCTAAATCATCTGTGCTTAACATTCACCCCAAAACAAACAAAGAACAAAAAACCTAAATAATGGTGGTTGATACAGTAAGTATTGTACAAATTAATACCTAGTAATACAGGAGACTTACATTAAAATAAAATGAACTGGTAGGATATTTGCCTTTGAAACACATTCTTACTTGGAAAAATTGGTTTATGGGACATTATTTGTCCCCATAGTTCCAAATTCATGTACACTACAATAGTACATAGATAATTCTCATCTGTCTCAAACTGGCTTCCAAAGGGCCTAAAAAATGGATCATGTAATATTTATGGATGATTTAAAATTATTACATGTTCAAGATTTAAAATAGTTTATAAGTACCAGGAAAATTAATAGACATTATATCCTTCCTATTCCTTTTCTTTTCTTTCTTAAGGCCTTGGTATCAAATCTCATATCAACCAAAGAAGAGTTAATGAAACTACGACAGGTCCTCAGACACTTGAGGCCTGCAAGCACAGACAGCGATGGCGTATGTCTGTTCAGAACCGCGTCGGCTCTGTGGGAGAAATGGCTGAGTTTGCTGGAAGCTGCTAAAGAGTGGGAGATGTGGTGTGAAGAGCTTAAGCAGGAGTGGAAATTTGTCAGCGAAGAAGTAAGTGCTTCAATTTCAACAGTCAAACTATACAGTTTCCTAACAAATGTCATTTAAACTGTTCTGTTACTTTAATTTTGTTTTTATTATTTAAAACGCCTCCTCAACATCACATATACGTAACACATAAATGCTTACAGAGGTCAGGTCCTAGTAAGATAATCTCCAAGAAATGATTCAAACTCTTTCAGAATAATGGCATTTTTCTTTCTGGTATCAGATCATTCTTATAAATAACTGACTACTTGCTCATTCGATACCGTCAGGTAAGTTACGCCCCTCTTTAAAAAAGTGGTCTCTACATCGCACTAAAGGTTAGAATTAGGTGATAATCATAATAACCAACTGTAAATGGAAAACCTCCAGTCTTTTCCTTCCTGTGTGGAGAAAATCCAGTTCTTCTCTCCTGTGTGTTTCTTCCCTGGTCATGTCTTTTACCTTCACAGGGAACACTTCACTTCTGACACTTCTGGTCACCAAATGTGTGGAGGTTTTTCCCCACACCAACGAGCAAGTCTCGGACACCAGCTGAGTGTCCTACAGTTTACCTCAGTTCTGACACTATCTCCCTGTAGTTCCCCCCATCCCCCACTTCAGTCGCCAGTCGCAAGTCCAGGTTATCACCTGTGCTTCTAACCAACTGACTGTGGATCAGAGGTTCCAACCACCTCCTCCTCAGATTCGATTAATTTGCTACAGCAGCTCGCAGAACTCAGGGAAACACTTAGGTTTACTAGTTTATTCAAGGATGTGATAAAGGATGCAGACGAACAGCCAGATGGAAGAGATGTGTAGGGCAAGGTGTGAGGGCCGGGGTGCAGAGCTTCCATGCCCTTTCCTGGTGCTCCATTCTCCTGGCTCCTCCATGTGTTTGTCAGCCTGGAAGCTCTCCAAACCTGGTACTTTTGAGATTTTATGGAGGCTTCATCATGTAGGCATGATCGATCATTAATTACATTTTCAGCTCTCCTTCCCTCTCAAGAGAATGGAGGCGGGGCTGAAAATTTCACGCTTCTAAGCATGGCTTCATTTTTCCAGTGACTAGTCCGCATCCGGGAGCCATCCAGGAACCCAACCAGAGTCACCTCATTAGAACAAAAGACAGTCCTGTCACTCAGGAAATTATAAGGATTTAAGGAGCCCTGTGTCAGGATCTGAGATCAAAGACCAATATTAGAACAAGAGATGCTCCTGTGTTGTTTTTTTTTGAGGAAGATTAGCCCTGAGCTAACTGCTGCCAATCCTTCTCTTTTTGCTGAGGAAGCCCTGAACTAACATCTGTGCCCATCTTCCTCTACTTTATATGTGGGACGCCTATCACAGCATGGCGTGCCAAGTGGTGCCACGTCCGCACCCGGGATCCGAACCGGTGAACCCCGGCCCGCCGAAGCAGAACAGGTGCACTTAACCCCTGCGCCACCGGGCCAGCCCCCGCTCTTGTGTTCTTATTACCTAGGAAATTACAAGGGTTTTAGGAGCTCTGTGCCAAGAACTGGGGCAAATACCAATAATATATATCGTCTGTTATCTCACACCAGCTAATTTTGAAATTAACCATAATTGTTAACTATGGAAATTAACTACAATTGTTAAGTGTTGACCTAAAAATATGTGAGATATTCTTTCTGAAAAGTGTCTCAAAGAAAACCTCCATAATATATATCAATCACAGACGTTAATTTCACCATGCTTCAGGACTCAAGTATCACATATATTTAGAAAGAAAATTTAAAATAGTATGAAATTATCTTAGGGTATTCTTTAATCTTTCCAAAGGACCAGGTATAAATGAGGTACAAATCAGAACATTAAATGAAAATCCTTCTCTCTTATTCATGTCAAATTTCCTGCTGAATTTACTGAAGTGAGAAATATAGTGAATCAATAGTCGATTGGATGTAGGTCACATGCTTTGGGATTTAAATATTTATCACTATTGTATTTTCCTGCTTAAAACTCAATATTCTTGAAAGTGAATATCATTTTGGTGGTGCTGGTAGGGTTTGATTAGTAAATAGTCTCTTGAATGTTAAAGCTCTAAGAAATTTTGCAAATTGTCCTTTCAGCAGGGCTGCAGGCTTCCAGTTCTTTCCCATCCATGGAAGCACTGTGTATTGGGTTCCTCCAGGAGGCTGTGTGCTGTGCCCAGTGGGCAGTTCACACACGATGCCACTGAATCCTTGCATCGCCCTTAGGAGTTAACTATGATTAGCATTTTATTGAGGGGGAAACTGAGGCACTGAGAGAATTAAGTTGGCACCAAATCTCCCAGCTAGTGAGTGAGCTGGGGCTGTGGGCTGGAGCCGTGTCTGTTTTGCTCACTGCTATAACTTTAGAATCCAAGACGGCCTTGCGCTTACCGGGCTCATAGTAAGTATTTGTTGAGAGACCACTCTTATTCAAACCCAGGTCTAGGTTAATGCTAAATTTTTGTTCTTTTTATTTTATTACATTGTCTCTCTATTGGTATATACTCATTTGCAATTATATTTTATTAATTCAGACCCCATTCATCTAGAACTTTGTAATTATTCATACGGACATTTGGCAGTATCTGCTAACAAAGTGTGTTCTTCAAAGAGTAGCACAAACAGTATGTCCTCATGTAATAACACTAACAACAACTGCTGCTGATACTTATGGAGCACTTCCTGTGTGTCAGGCGTCGTTCTAAGCTCTTTATGTGTATTATCTTATTTGTCCTCAAAAGAATCCTATGAGGGAGATATTTTTATTATCCTTGTTCCATAGGAAAGTGAGACCCAGTGAGATCACGTGATTTGCCCAAATTCACAAGTGAGCGGTAGAAAAGGGTTCAAACTTACACTCCAGAGTTTAACCACTAAACTATCATCTTAAATGATATTTACATAGATCAAATCCATGTAAGATTTTAAAATAGCTTTTATCCATTCAATAAAAACTACATCATCTAAAGACCTTTACATGCAAGATCCTGTTAGCATGGTTGGTGCTTTAAATGTGACAAGGTGAATTTCTGTTTTTAAAATATCTATAGTAATACAATCATCCAGTGTCTTCCTGGACTAAAGGATTTGTAGAAGTCGATTTTTTTTTTTTTTGAGGAAGATTTGTCCTGAGCTAACTACTGCCAATCTTCCTCTTTTTGCTGAGGAAGACTGGCCCTGAGCTAACATCCATGCCCGTCTTCCTCTACTTTATACGTGGGACGCCTACCACAGCATGGCTTTTGCCAAGCAGTGCCATGTCCGCACCCAGGATCCAAACTGGCAAACCCTGGGCCGCCGAGAAGCAGAACGTGCGAACTTAACCACTACGCCACTGAGCCAGCCCAGAAGTCAATTTTTGAAAAATGTTTAAACTCTGTTTAAACTTACAAATTAAAAAAGTAAGTTTAAATTTACTATTTTTTGCTCCCAAAATCTTAACCTCCCTGTTTTCTAAACACAATCTGCTTGATTTAGTTATTCATTTCTGGTTATTCAGAATCATCATGTTATTCTTTGATGATCATAATATGCTAGAATAAAGTCATATCTGCAAAGATAATTAGAAGTGGAAGGCTGGCTTCTTCCCTGTGTAGCAAAAGTTCAAAAGTCACTTCTGTGTTAGTTCCTGTTTCTGCTAGTTGCAGGTTTTTCCGTCCCCTTCGCTATGTTTACTTTTGGTGCAACTGTGGTTCCTTCTCCCTTTTTAGATTCCACTTTAGAATTGACTGTGAACCTAAAAGTTTTATAACTAATTTTATTAGAATTCTGTGTCCAAGGAAAATCATCCGGGGGCTGCAGAGCCTCTTCTAGGTGCAAGAGTCAATGGTTATCCTCGTGGCAACTATTTTACTGATTGGAGGCTGTCTTCACCCTTTTGAGCGTAGTTTGTTGAGTTTTGACAACTGCATACAGTCACATGACCACCAAGAAAATCAAGATTTACAACATTTCCATCCCCCAAAAAAGTTCCCTTGTGTCCCTTTGTAGTCAGCCCCTTCCATCACCGCCAGCCCCTAGCAACCATTGATCTGTTCTGCTGTTTCCAGAATGTCAAGCAAATGCACTCGGATACTTGGTGGCCTTTTGACTTGGCTTCTTTTCACTAAGCATTATGCATGTGAGCTTCATTCCTGTTACTGCTTGTAGCAGAGTTTGTTTCTTTTTATGCCTGAATAATATTCCATTGGTGGATGTATAACAGTTTGTTTATCCACTCACAAGTTGCAGAATTGCCTTGATTTTGAGTAAAATTATTGTCCTAATAAAAATCATTTTTCCTCTTTGTGTTCTCCACCTTATCACTGACCCACTGACTGTAGCAGACAGCAGGGCTTGAGCCGCGGCTTGTAGGCAAGTGGTTGATTTTGGAAAGTGATCCCAGGGAACAGGAGTAGGGATTGGAGAACTGAAGCAGGAAAGGTCGGAGCCCTTAGTTGCTTTACTCTTACTGGGTCCCATTGGTGCAGTTGCCCATTTATGGTTATCACCAGGTACAGAAGCCCCAAGAGATGCTCCATGAAGTCCTGGTTTACAGACATAGTTTTTCCACCCCTACTGTATATTGGAGACCCCAGATCTACAATTGCCTCTGTCAATATAGCAATTCCTTTCTTTGGATGCTGGTTCTCCAACGAGGGGGGACACAAAATGACCCGGCGGAGGCTTTATCTCGTTCCCTGGTGGAAGTGTAGCTGCCTGCCCGAGAACGAGGACTTCCAACCCAACTGAGTTTAGGTTTGAGGTGATGGAAAGCACAAACTCCATAACTGGGTCTCTTGGAGAGGGGCCAGTCTACACCTGCACCCATGTATTCTAGTGACGGGGGGCCCAGCTAGATCCTGTGGTCCAAGTGGCAGGGCAGCTTATACCTCAGCCCAAACTCTCCAGCAGTCAGTGCCTCTTTTTTTCCAGGCTCCCCTCAACATTGGAACTGAGCAATATTTGCAAGTCGAGCATGTACTGCCTCCAAAATCCCAATAGACGTATCCAGTGCTGTGCTGCTTTTTTAGCGATAGAAGTACAAGATCAGACAACATGATCTTTACCTTATAGAAGTCCTGGCATGCCCCAGACCATTGCGCCCCTGGAAACTTAATTGATGCTGGGGCTTCTGAGTTTTCCTCTGGTGTGTCTTACAGGGCACCCAGGTCCTCCTTCATCATTTCAGTTACCACGATATCATAAATGTAGTGGACTGTGTGATGTTCTGTAACGTCAAGAACGTCATGCCTGACTCTGTTTGAACATAGAGCAGGAGAGTTAACAACGCAGGGCAGAATGTGACAAATGTGTGATGTTGGTAGAACTCCAATTTCTAGATATACGATGTATTTCTGGGGTCTGCACATAGCAGTGGTTAATAAATACGTGATTAATTCAATAATCTGGGCTACTTTCCCTTTGGTGTGGGTGTCAGGGTAATGAGGACCGACTGGACTTACTTATGTGAGCATATTGGAATCAGATATGAAAGAAAAGAGATCTGTAAAAATTATCCAGTAGTTGCCCAACCTGTTATAATTGGTAGATGCAACTTGGTGGAGTGCATTCTAACTACCTTATGGATATATCAGGAGAAATAATTGCCTTATGCAACTGAAATATGAAGAGGAAAGAAATTATTTATGAAAATATTCAACAGTGTTTCCTTCAGCTCTTATAACAGCAGTACTTCCTTTTAATCACACATCTACATGCTCAGTAGCTGGCAGTCATGGGCTACTGATAGTGGAGGAATAATTTTCCCAGCTACGGGAAGACAAATACTGCCTTGAACTAGGATGTAGCATTAGGAACCCTTTGAAGAGCCGGTATACAAAAATGATGGTTGCAAGGTATGTTTGAGATCCTGAAATGGTCAAAGTATGTTTTATTTATTTTAGCTCTCTTTTTTTGTTTACTGAATTAGATTGAACGAGAAGCAATTATTTTAGATAATCTTCAAGAAGAACTCCCTGAAATTTCCAAAACAAAAGAGGCAGCCACCACAGAGGAGCTCTCTGAGCTGCTGGACTGTTTATGCCAATACGAAGAGAATGTGGAGAAGCAGCAGCTGTTACTGACCCTGCTTCTTCGGCGCATAAAAAGCATCCAGAATGCTCCTGAAAGCTTAGAGGCTGTGGAAGCTGTTCCAGCATTTCAAGAGATTACGTCTATGCAAGAACGATGCAACAAGTAAGATTTAAGAAAAACTATTAAGAAAACATACTTGACAACTCAGGCTTAAAATTTAGAAAATATTGAATTTTGAGATTATAGATTATAGAAATGTATGGAATAATGACAAAATGATACAACAGAATTGAGTCAACACTGATAGGTATAAAAGGGGATGCAAAAGATTAACAGCCATAATTAAAACAAGCACCTCGTCTCCATCCTGGTATTACTGAGGGTGAATATCCTTCCATTTTTTTTTAATGTTTACTGTTTTTCTAATTTATAGGAGGTTTAGAGAAAGTGGACAATTATAAAGATTAATATAAAACCCACCTTTAATCTCAGCACTCTGCAACAACCACTGCCAATCGCTTTTTTACAATTACAATTACAATATTTTTAAACAAATTGTGGTCATAGTACTTATACTGTTTTTTATTCTGCTCAATCATTTATCAACATATCATGTTTATTTTCCTGTGCCATTAAATGATCTTTAAAACATAGCTGTACAATATTTCACCATGTGCATATGCCATAATTTATTTAACCAAGCCCCTCATGTCGGACCTTGAAATTCTAGGTAATTTTTTTTTACCTTTATAAACACTGTGGTGACTATTCTTATGCTAGAATCTCTATCTGCATTTGTGATTAATTCATTGAGAAAGATGCTGAGAAGTAGAACCATTGGATCAAAGGGTATAATAAATATATGGCTAGAGATACTTAGGAAATAGCTTTCAGGAAAGATTTTCCTCACTTAAATTCCCCTACTAATATGGTGGCTACATCCACAGCAAATGGGGTCAGCTGAGAAAAAAAGGCTAGTGGAGTTGTCTGTCCCCAAGAACCCACCCAGTTCGGTTAGGTGTGTGAACAGAGTTCACACACCTAAGTCATGTTCATTTGAACTCAGTTGTAATTTCTTGATTACAATGAGAAAAAGGGCATAGAAATGGTAATTGGAATGTAAAACCTGAAAAGAGGGTATTTGGGGATGAAAGATTTAGAGAGGTTTTTGATTGAGTGATAGAGTTGATATATATTTGTATATGTAGTATATGAATCATTGAAAACTGTTGCTTTTCTCTCAGGAAAACTTCTTTTGTGAGCTCTGCAGACATTGTATTAATTGTTGAAATGAAACTATTTCACAGAAAAGCAGATAGAGAAACACTTTATTTTGATGCTGTGTTTTAGGCTTTTGCAGAAAGTTAAAAAAAATAAGGAAATGATGCAGAAGGAAATCCAAGAAAGACATTCTTTCACAAAAGAAATAATTAGTTTGAAGAATTTATTTCAACAAACCACAACTTCTTTCCAAAATATGGCATTACAAGAGGACCCAGAAAAGGCAGAAGAGTTTGAGGTAAGTGAGGAATGAACAGTGAATGTGGCTGATACAAGGTCCACAGTCTTGAATCTGAAGTCCTTGGGGGAGAGGTAACTTAGTGACTAGAGTGGAGGGAGTGGTCCAGGAGAAAAGAAGGCATGTGCAAAAGCCCTGTGGCATGGAATGGGCAGAGTGACAGGAGATCAGTGCAGTTGAAGTGCAGAGAGTGGAGTTGAGACCAGGTTCAGAAGTAAGCCAGTCAGGACCAAGGAGCCCTTTTTCAGCCACATTTCAAGTGTGTTTAGTGGACAGGGGCCTTAGACTCTTGAGTAGCATGTCAGACTACTCCTTTCACTAGGGTGTAATGTCTCATCTCTGATAGAATGGAACTGTTTTTACTTACAACACTGTGACACCAAATGTGTGGGGTTTTTACCCCCACACCAACCTATTCTTCTACTCTGTGGAAGCCAATTGGGTGTCCTACAATTCAATTCAATTCTAACACTAACTACCGGGAAGGAGTTAGCACAGACCTCACAGGTTAAGAGCTAATTCCTTCAAGACCACCCCGACTTCAGACACCAGTGGCAAGTCCTAGGCCTCCGTCCTTCTGACTGACAGGCTATAAATCACGCCTTCCCGGGACTTGCTCCTCAGGTTCAATAATTTGCTGGAATGTCTCACAGAAGTCAGGAAAGCATTTTACTTACTATTACTGGTTTATTATAAAGGATACAACTCAAGAGTAGCCCAAATGGAAGAGACGCGTAGGGCAATGTTTAGGCGTGGGAGCACAGAGCCCCCATGCCCTCTCTGGGTGTGCCATTCTCCCAGCACCTTGATGTGTTCACCAACTCCAAAGTTCTGCACACCTTGTCATTTAGGGGTTTCTATGGAGGCTCCATTATATGGGCATGATTGGTTAAATCGTTAGCTGTTGGTGATTAACTCAACCTCCAGCCCCTCTCTCCTCTCTGGAGGTTGGGGAGTGGGTCTGAAACCTCTAATCACATGGTTGATTCCTCTGGCAACCAGCCCCCCCTTCAGGAGGGGGCTCCTGAAGCTTTCTAGGGGCCCTCCAAGAGTCATCTCATTAGCATTGTCGACGAAAATAATCCATAACCAATCTATAAAGGAAAATTTGGGATGAGTTTATTCTGAGCCAAAATCTGAGGACCATGGCCTGGGGCCTTTCTTCCCGAAGGAAGAAAAGGCACCGAAGAAGTGAGGCATACAGAGTGGTTATATAGCCCCATACAGTATATTTCACATATGATTGAAATGTCCCTCCCACAATAGTCACAAGATTGTCCTGTCGGCACAGCGCTTGATGGACACAGCAGGTAGTGGGTCTGCTATCTCGGAGGGTGTAGCAGGAGGCAAGTCTATTGTCTCGAGCTGAGTGGTCACAGGTGAGCGCAGCAATCAGTTCCTAGCCTAAGGAAAGATGCTGAATCCTTAAGGAAATGCCAATGTTGGGAGAGGGAGGGAAGTTGCACCTTTATCTCAAGTTGCGCCTTTGTTCTTGCCATAGGGAATCTCTAAAGCAGATATACAATGCATGCTCAACAGCCTCGGTCAGGCCCTTTTGGAAAGACAAGGTCAGGCCGAATTAGGTTTACACCAAATGGCTTCCTCATATACTCCAATATATCCTATTGCTTGCCATTTTTATTTGTCAGCATAAACTCAGGTATGCTTGAAAAAGGCTTGTGATAAATAACAAAAGACGCCCCTCTCACCTCTATCCAGGAAATACCAAGGGTTTTAGAAGCTGTGCCAGGAACCCAGGATGAAGACCACATTTATTTATTATATCACAACATGATGTCCCATAGGGACTGTGTACATGCCCCTGTGTCATTTGGGGACTCATTTTTTCAGAAAAATCTCTTCTCGTTCAGATCCAATGGTAACGGGCAAAAATGACATTTGGAAGTTTGTTCAAAAGTTGCATGCTGTTGTTAATCAGAGCTTTTGGTGATCAGAGTTGAAAAAGGAAACTCACTGTCCCTCACAGAAGCAGTCTTTGTGGGGCCGCCATGTACGTGAAGCTCTGAATGAAGACCTGTACCCTGCCTAGGTCTAGATTAAACAGGGTGACGCTATCCCTCAGACTGCCTGAATAGCATTGTTCTTTCACTTTCCCTTTCTAGAGTTGTCCTCTGCTGAGGGTTAAAAGGAAAACAGTCACGCATCATAGTCATTCAAAATCGTAATCATTCTTCAGTGTGGTGACTCAATCCATTAAGACAAATAATGCTACTGAACAGCTACTGTAAAAAAAAAGAAAAAACCCCCAAAAGCCACAGTTAAGTCAAGAAGTATTTTTCTACTTGATCTTTGGGAAACTTTCCCAAACAAATGAGTTTCTCCTTTATAATTAGTGCAGGAGAACGTAGATCAGATTTTGTTTCTAGGCCACAACCAATAGACCATTTGTTCAGGTCTCTTTTATCTCCCCAAACCCACATTCTTTGCGTGGAACTGGAACCCGCCCTTTTCAAAGAAGTTGAGCTCTGCTGGGCTGTCTAATTACATGAAAGCAGACACTTCTGCTTCAAGCACAGGGCTTTTAGTGGCCTTGAATCATTGTGATGATAATGTAGCAAGAAGCAGAAATGGCAACAAGTTAATAACAAAAAAAAACTTCTTTGAAACTTTTTGCTCCTTGCAGCTTTTTAGATCAAGACTGCTACTGAGATACACTGAATCTTAGAGGTACTTTAGAAGCAGGAGATGTTGTAACGTCTTTTCAGGACAATGGTTTGACACTAGGAAGAGATATCAAGTTTAATTCTTCCAAATTGGAAAGCATCCTCTGACCACACTGAGTATCTCTCAGGCTTAAACAGCTTGTATCAATAGTGAGGTTTTGTCATGCAAAGTTTGTCCATTTAAATCCTAAGGATGTGCTGGAAACCTGCTTTCATTTTTAGAGTTAAACTTTTTCCCTGTCCTGTGAGTATTTGAAACTCTCTCGATGTTTTTAGGAGCTTCAAAGCGTTCTTACAAAAGGGAAGCTAACTTTTGAGAATATTATGGAAAAACTGAGAATCAAGTATTCTGAAATGTACACCATAGTCCCTGCAGAGATTGAATCCCAGGTGGAAGAATGCAGAAAAGCTTTAGAAGACGTAGAGGAGAAGGTAATAATAATGTTTGTACTAGTGTTATTATTTATGGAGTTGAATGAATATAAAGAAGGAAATAGCATTTAATGTCACATTTTCATTTGCCCAGATTTCAGCTATGACTATTTTTATAGAGTTTAGCTAATGATAATTTTGTGTATTGAATACTGAGATATTGCTCTAAATAAGTGACATAGATAACAGAATTAGATGATCTGTTTACTTGTAGTCGTCAAGATGCTTAGTTTTTCTTTCGCATTTAAAAGTAGAGTTATATATTATCTTTTACTTGGCTTTTTTTTTTTTTAACTAGAGAAACACTTTAAAATTTGGAGCATGAAGAATACTTTGCTTTAAAACATATTCTCTGTCAACATTTTGAAATTGCAACCCAGGGCTATAAGAACACAAATTTCGCAACTCACTAGGAATAGCACTTAATACAGTGTCTTTCTAATGACGATGGTAACACCACTCTTGCGAAACATGCCTGGGCAAATCTTTATACCTGAAAGTCCAGGTTGGAAGAAAGAGTGAGAAATGGTTCGTAGTCCTGGAGTCTTAGGAGTTTAGCAAGACACTTTTATTGGTTTGTAAAAAGGCAGCCCAAATCCAGCAGAACAAAATTCTCTTTGGTCCAGCATCCACAGAAAGATTTTTGTATTGCTGTTTTTAAGCCTAGAATACCTCTAACTTATTAAATAAAGTAGATATGAAATACACACAAAAAATCAGATTTCAGACTTAGTTCACTTCTATGACAGATTTCTTAGGAAAATCTAACCCATTTAAAAAACATGTAACTCCTAATGTATATATTTATAACAAATCTTGTTGATTTAACACACAAGAAAATCTGTTATGAGATACTTCCTCAAGGATTGCATACATTGATTTTATTTTAAGAGAATACTAAATGCTTTGAGAGAAAGAAAATTCGTTCTCCTGAATGCTTCATGGAATCCCTAACACAGAGAACTAATAATCAAGATCTGCCCTTTAAAAGTAGGGTTGCAAATTTCAACTGTAACTTGTATGTTTGTAACAAACAGCAACTGATGTTTATTGTGTGATGTTTCTAAAGGGTACAGGCAACAGACACAGTACCATTCTGTATAATTCAGGTGTCCGCTTACTTTTCCTAAATCATGATGTCTCCTAATGTACCTAAACGATATACATTTCTGCCGGGAGAATAACTGCCCAAAATACCAGAAAACTTCATTTTGTGGTAATTTGCTACATAGCAATAAAAAAAACTAATACAGGATTAATTTTTTTTTTTTTAATTTTGACTGTGGTATGGTCTGTGGAATAAAAACATTTTATAAAAGTGTCAACAGCCTGATGTTGTGAAAAGAGCCTGAGAATCCAGTCTGGGGATTTGAGGCTCCTTGTAGGAGTTCAACCACTACCATGATATGTAACCTTAAGCAAGTCGTTCAGCCTTTGTTTAGCTTCTACATCTGTATACTGTCTGCACTGGAAGGTTCCAGTCACAATGGCTATACAGATAGATTGGTGTTTAAAAGAGTTAAAGGATTTACAAAAGCGTAAAGTATTATTTCATTATTTAATGGCAGTTTGGAGAAAGCCTTATCAACATAACTTTAAAAAAACAGTAATACAAACTAATCAAGTGTTTGAAAAATGACACAGTCAACATTCATTTATCGTCTTTCCTAGCCCAAGTTATTTTCTTAAGAAAATCACTCAGATAAAAAATTACACTGTTTAGCAGCTAGATTTCTGATTGTTGTGAAAACGTACACTAGAAACATTCACACAGAGAAAAACTAAGCTTTGTGCATCTTCAAGAAATAGCTAGTTTCAGAAAATTTTTTCACCCAAATGAATATTAAGATGGGAATTACATTTATTTAAGTCAGTTTGAGGATAGGTTAGGTTGTATTGAAAAGAGTTCTGTGCAGAATATTTCCTCATAAAATGGAGAGATTGTGTAATAAATAATTTGTCTCACAGGAACTTTTTCATATCATTTGCTCCATGGGAGTGTTTTAAGTTGTCCACTCGGTAGTTTTGCCCAACATAGCACATATCTGTAGTACATACTGTGGATTACATTCAACAAATTTTTGCTTGTTGGTTTCCTTTTCTTTTTATAGATTGGATTTAAAAGGTCAAGTCAGCACAGCTGCTGTTTCTTATTCTGCTAATCTACCCTCTCATTAACACACTAGCCGGTATGGTTTGGTATTTCTCCCTAGCCCTTAAAAGATTTTTATAAGTAAAATCATGTAACAGTGTGACTACCTCTTTTATCATTAGAACCTGTGACTAGAGTGCAGAAAACATCTCTAAACCAAACGTGTCTTTCTCCCATTGTAACAGATTAGCAATGAAGTCTTGAAAAGTTCACCGTCATATGCAATGAGTAGCAAAATAGATGAAATTAACAATGGGCTTTATAATGTTGAAAAGATGTTGCAACAGAAAAGCAAAAATATTGAGAAAGCTCAAGAAATTCAAAAGGTAACATTCTCCTTTAACTTCCTTCGGCATTTGGTATTCCCTCGGCTCATCAGTTGTCACAGAGATCTAACTCAGATCCTTGCGACCACCCTGACGGAGAGTGTCACCTGCAGAGGCTCGCTGGAGAAGGTTGCATGTTCTCACTTTTTCCATGGAGGGAATATGCCCACCCCCCCCCCCCCCCCCCGAGAGCCTATGGTTGTGAACCAGCCTTTTCACAAGTAAAGGAAATCAAGGATCTTATCGTGGGGAGAATGATATAAAAAATATTATAAATATATAAATGGAAAAAGCAAAGCTGACATGTCTCTATGTTGGAGCAGTTCTTAGGGTTTTTGGTTTTCTAAGGTGAATTAATGTTGGGGAATATAACATGGAAGATTTATGAAGTGTATTTGATTAAAAAATATTTCAATAGATTGGAATAGATTAACAGCTTTTCTTTAGACTGCAAGGGGAAAGAGGAAAATAGAAATTATGAATTTATTTCCCTTGTAAAATGTCTTAGGAAATAAAGTCTTAGGTAGAAATGTACATAAATGTAATATGTTACCTCTTAACTCCCAAGTAAACTCCTGCATAGGGAAAGCATTCTTATTCTAATCTACATTTTAAGGAAATATTCTAATATGAATGGAGACTTTTAAAAATGGGACAGAATGTGGCTCACCTTTGGACAAAATCTTGGACTCTTAATAAATAGAGGAGCCTAATTTAACAAATGGGTCAGATTTTCTCATTTCAAGAAATTATGTTCTTAAGCAAATATTCAGTAAGAATTAAATATTTCACCTTTGAGATTTCCTCTGCCCAAGACAAGTCCAGGTTTGAATCCAGCCTATTGGTTTCTTGAGCCAAAAGCAGTTGCTACTAATATATGTGGCTAGAATTTTCTACCACTGCATTAATCCTGAGTCAGAGCAGCTATTCTCTTTTTATTAGCTTTATTTTTGCACTTAATAAAAATTGTCTTCTAGGGTTGGCCCGGTGGCCTAGTGGTTAAGTTTGGCGCACTCTGCTTTGGCAGCCTGGGTTTGGTTCCCAGACACGGACCTACACCGCTCATCGGTGGACATGGTGTTACAGTGACCCACATACAAAATAGGTGAAGATTGGCAGAGGTGTTAGCTCAGGGCAAATCTTCCTCAGCAAAATAACAACAACAACAACAAAAAGTCTTATAGATTAAGCACATGTATATTCTGGTCTAAATAGGTTCAGGCATTAACTGAAGCCCTTTTTAAACATGATATTACCTCATCACTCTTGAAAGATTAGGGTTATAGTGACCCTGTTTGGTGTCATTCATCTCTGGAAATGTCCAGGTCCTTCTGCTCCTGTACAGCTAATTCATACTGAAGTGAACACAGTTAGCGTTAAGAGACCTCATAAAACGTGTTTTTGGTTTAGGTTACAAGTGGTTGCTAGGCGTAAGTGAATAACTTCCTGTGATGTTGTTTTGGTAGCATTTATAAGTGCAAATACTGTGTGCAAACTAGGAATTAACACAATAAACCATGACATCTGCATTCATATTGGCTTATGATTTCCTTTTCCAGAAAATGTGGGATGAGCTAGATCTCTGGCATTCCAAGCTAAATGAGCTGGATTCTGAAGTTCAAGACATTGTTGAACAGGATCCAGGACAGGCTCAAGAATGGATGGATAAGCTGATGGTTCCTTTCCAGCAGTACCAGCAAGTCTCACAGAGAGCAGAATCCAGAACCTCACAGTTAAATAAGGTGCGACAGAAACATGTGATTACTATGCCTCGCATGTGGTGGTATGGCGATGAGTTTAAAACAGGACAAAAATGTAAATTCAGAGGCAGCCAGTTTCCCTTGAATTGCCAGTTTTAGGACCTGACACTAACCACATGATAGGTTCAGGTGGGCTAAGGGGAGAGATTTCACTGCTGACACAGAGAGGAAGTCTGCTTGGGCAGGCAGGAAGCAAGTTTCCAAATGTCAGGCCATGGCAGGAGTCCAGGTGTTGAGCTTCCCAATAGGTGATGGACATTTCCAGCAGTCAATCTCGAGAGTCCCAGGAGGGAGCCAACAAAGAGAAACAGTGTCATTGTGGAGAGACCCTCCCCCTCCCTTCCAAGTAGCCGTCATGGTAGGTGAGTCGTACATGTGATCTAGCAAGAACAAGGCAGGATCCTAGGCTCACAAGAACTGGGATGTTCTAGGACAAGGCCCTGTACAGGAGGACAAAAGACAAATCCAGTTTTCAAAATGAAGCATCAGATGGGAACCCAACTAGTTGTAAGGCTAACTTGGAACCTTTGCTGAGCCCGTAGCATTGACGTAGAACTTCATAAGACCTTTCCACCTATGGTCAGGATTAGTCTTAAAAGTTGGAAGGATGAAAGCCTGAAGGGGGCTGGAGGAGTGGGCAAGTGGCCCAGCCATGGGGAACAGAGCCCTGCACCGCCTGACACACTCTGACTCAGAGCAAAGAATTCTTCATTCAAGAATCATTGAACTGAAGTAGAAGGCGTCAGATTAAGCTGGGTACCGCCTGTCTTTCACAGGCCACAATTAAGATGGAGGAATATCATGACCTTTTGAAGACTACTGAGGCGTGGATAGAAAGAACCAGTCGTTTGCTGGCTAATCCTGCTGACTATGACTCTTCAAACACGCTGAGTCACCGTGCCACCACCCTTCAGGTAAGTGTCATTTCAGTGTTTCCTGCGTGTCATAGAATCTACATACTGATTAGTGACTTAGCTGACCATCATGGTCCTCTTTTGCCCTTCTTTCCTGAAAAACAACCTTGTCTTCAAGCCAAATGGCAGAAGGAAGCTTGGGAGAGTGGCAGGCTCTGGACAGGGAATTTGGAGACCAGGATCTCGTTCTTTTTGTCCTCATAACTACTATATGACTTTTTGGATAATTTACTGCATCCTTCCTGGGCCTCAGTTTCCCTCATCTGTGAAGTAAGAATGTTGCGCTGAACGGTGTTGATGGTTTTAGTTGGCAGAATTCTAAGATGGCTCCTCCTATTCCTGTCCCCTGATGTACACAACCTGTCTAATCCCCTCGCCTTGAGTGTGGGCAGGAATATGAGAATGTGATAGACAGTCCCTCCATTGATTAGGTTCTGTTATATGGCTAAGGTGATGGGATAGTCACTCCCGGGAATACGTGATTAATCATGGTTATATGATTATAAGACTCCCTGGTAGCAGACTGGAGAGAGATTTTCCTGCTGGCTTGAAGAAGTAAGCTGCCATATTATGTGAGGGCCAAGGGGCTAGGACTCCAGAGCAGCTTCTGGAAGCTTGAGTGTGACCCCCAGTCAATAGTCAGCAAGAAAATTGGCATCTCAGTCCTACAACCAAATTCTGCCAACAACCTGAATGAACTTGGAAGAGAAACTGCACACCAGATGACACCTTGATTCCAGCCTTGTGACATCCCAAGCAGACGACCCACCCAAGCTATGCCTGGACTCCTGAGCCATGGAAACTACGAGATAATGAACTGGTTTTATTTTAAGCAGCTAAGTTTGTGGTAATTAGTTACACAGCATTAGAAAACTGATTTGTAGTTCCTTCCAGTTCTAGCATGTCGTGATTCCAAATTTGCTGTCCTTCCTGGTACCCCACAGGTGCCCTGTGTCTCTGTGCTAGCTTACCAAGACAAAACAAATGCAAGTGTCTTCCTCCTCGGGCCATGGCTGTGAGAGATCTTCCAGATACTAAGTATTGGCTTAAGTTTTACTGCGAAGGTGTATTTCCCTTCTCTCATATTATTCAGCCATGGGAAAGAGTTTCTGAGGAAAAAGTTTATTCTTTAACAATTTTTAGAGTAATCAGACCTCAAAGTTGATCCAACTCCTTTTTATATCTGTAGAATAGCACAGTGTGTTCCTAAGTGAACAGCTGACTCCATACCTCCGTGATGTTTGAGATTCGTTGGCACGTTTTTTTCCTGTGGTAATGGTTGTAAAGATGCTTCATTTCACCCACTTGTTTCTTTTCATCCCCTCGCCTGTGATTTCTGCCTCCACCTCTTGGGTTAACTTTCCACGTCCCCACAGCATGTCATCTTTTTATTTTAAATTGCTTGTGTTTTTCACCATTTTCAGGGAGTTTGCAAAGGCACAAGAGAGGATTGAGGCTTTTATCCTCAAATGCTTGTTATGAGTTTAAAAAAAACTATACAAGAGTGAACTCAGGCAAAAGCAGCTGGAATTTTGCTTCCTTCTACTGACACATGTGAAAGTGTGAAAGTGTCTCTCAAACTGTTGAGGACTCCCTAATTTGTTTGCCTTTGTTTATGAGCTAAAGCTGGCTAGCAATGTAGTTTATGGGCTAGAGGAAGTAGAGACAAAGGAGATGCAGGCTGATTTCCCGTAGAGTGTATCCTACTAAATCCCGCAATTGGAACTCTGTCTCAATAACTAGTCATATGTGTATACCTCATTTTGTCCCTGTTTTGAAAATAGTTGTCCTTCTTTTAAGATACCCTTTTCCATTTTTCTAGCATTACCAGGCATTGATTTTTTAAATGACTCTTAAAGAAGCATCAAAATTCTCAACTAAGCTTTAAAAGTCTGTTTTAATTGCACTATAACCTTCCACCTGGATTATATTTGTTAAAATAGGTTTTTATAACCTAACAATGCTTCTACAAAGACTGCTTTGTAATTAAGAATCATTGAAACATAAATTGTCATTGTAAAAATAGGAAAACAATTTGTTTTTTAATCAACTTCGTTAAGGTACGTATAATTTACATATGGTAAAATGCACCTATTTAAAGTTTACAGCTAGATGAGTTTTGATAAAGGTATACAACTGTGTAACCACCACCACCACCATCGTCAACATAGAGGACATTTCCATCACCCCAGAAAGTTTCCTCATGCCCCTTTGTGATCAGTCCCCTTTCACTTCTCTTCAGCCCTCGGTAATCACTCACTCATTGCTTTCTGTTAGTATAGTTTTGCCTTTTCTACAATATCCTATAAATAGAATCATACAGTATGTAGTCTTTTGTTCCTGACGTTTTGTTAGCACAATGTTTTTGAGATTCATCCAGGTTGTTACATTTATAAGTAATTCATTCTTTTGATAGTATTCCATTTATGGAAATATGCAGTATGTTTACCCCTTCCCCAGTTGATGCACATTGGGTTGTTTCAAGCTTTGGGCTGTGTATTTGATATCTATTGCTGTGTAACACATTGCTCCAAAAGTTAGAAGCTTAAAATAACAAATATTTATCATCTCACAGTTTCTGAGGGTCAAGAATCCAGGCCTGGCTTAGCCGAGTGCCTCTGGCTCAAGTCACCCATGTGAATGCAGACAGTGTTGCCCAGGGCTGTGGTCTCATCTGAAGGCTCAGTTTGGGTGAGGGAAGACACAGGATGCACTTCTGTCCTCACTCACGTGGCCCTTGGCAGGGCCTCAAAAGATCCACGTCCATACAGATGTGGAGGCCTCGCCACAGGGCTTTCTCATGGTGTGGTAGCTGGCTTTGCTCACCATAAACAAAATCTAAAAGAGAGTGAGAGAGAGCTCCCAAGACAGAACAGTCTTTTTATATAATCTCATCATGGAAATGACATCTCATCACTTCTGCCATATTTCATTAGGAGTAAATGAGTAAGCCCAGCCTACATTCAAGGGAGCTGATTATAAGGACATGAATACCAGGAGGCGGGGATCTTTGGGGGCCAACTTATGGGCTGCTTGCCATAGGCTATTAGGAACCAAGCTGCTATGAACATTCATATACAAATCTTTGTGTGGATGTGTTTTCATGTCATTTCATTTGGTAATTACCCAGGAGTACAGTTGCTGGCTTTTATGGTAAGTATTTAACTAGATAAGAAGCTACCAAATTGTTTTCCAAAATGGCTGTACCATTTTTCATTCCTACTGGCAATATGAGTTCTAATTGCTCCATATTCTTGTCAGCACTTGATATTATCTGTCTTTTAAATTTTAGCCATTCTGGTGACATGTAGTAATATCTCATTGTGGTTTAAATGACATTTCTCTAATGACAAATGATTTATTTGAGCATTTGTTCGATGTTTATTTGAGCATTTATTCATATGCTTTGTGTCATTTGTATACTTCCTTTGTGAGGCGTTCATTCATTGTTGGGGGGGGCCCATGTTTTGTTTGGGTTTTTTGTCTTTTCATTGTTGAATTGTAAGAGTTATTTATAAAATATTCTAAAAACCAGTCCTTTATCAGATATGTGATTTACAAATATTTTTTCTGAGTCTGTGGCTTCTCTTTTCATTCTCTCAGAGAGCAAATTTATTAATTTGGTGAAGTCAACTTATCAATATTTTTCTTTTATATATTCTTTTGTGTTGTATCTAAGAAATCTTTGTATAACCCCAAGTCACGAGGATTTCCTCCTATCTTCTAGAAATTTTATAGTTTTAACTCTTACTTTTGGGTCTATGATCCATTTCAAGTTAATTTTTGTATAGGTGTGAAGCAAGGATCAAGGTTCATTTTTTCAGTGGGGATATCCAATTATTCTAGAATCATTTATTGAAAAAACTCACTGTTGAATTACTTGGTGCCTTGTTGAAAATCAATTGACCTCATACATGTAGGTTTATTTCTGGATTCTTTCTTCTGTTGTATTGAGCCACGTGCCTGTTCTTTCACCATTACTACAATCTTGATTATTATAGCTTTAGAGTATGTCTTGAAATCAGATAGCATAAATTCTACAACTTAGTTCTTTTTTTTTCAAATTTGTTTTGGCTAATCAGGGTATTTGCATTTCCATATAGGTCTTAGAATCATCTTGTCGATATCTATACAGAGGTTTGTTGGCATTTTGAGTGTGATTGCATTAAATCTGTAGATCAATGTAATGAAAATTGATATCTTAACCATTTTGACTGTTCCTTTCTAGGAATATGATATATCTCTTGATTTATTTTGGTCTTCTTTAATTTCTCTCACCTCTGTTTCTTACTCTTCAGTGTACAGGTCTTGCATGTAAATTGTTAAGTTCATCCCTAAGTATTTTATGTTTTTTGATGCTATTGTAAGTATTATTGGTTAAAAGTATTGGTTTGGTTTTGTTTTCCTTAAAGTTTTCTCCTTCTAGGATTTTGAATAAGGCCAATATAAAATTCTGAATAACCTGATTAAGTTTACAGACTGATGATTACAATTCTAGTTGCATAAGTAAATGTTCTTTTTCATATCAGTTATTTTTTATGGAATTACCTAAAGACTACATTAGCAGGTTGAACATTTCCAATAGGTAGCTGAGATCTTTTGAACTCTTAAGTTTGAAAGCAAATAAATTATAATTATTAAAAGAAAAAAGAGAAATTATAAGAAGGAATGTCTAAGAAGTTCTAGAAATGCATATTTTTCACTTTCGTTTGATTTCATCAGATAAAGCTCTTTTGCTATCAAGTTATTCAAGTCAACTCGGGCTATAGGGATGTCTCATGAAGGTCATTGGTACCATGTAGTAAGGCCTAAGAAGGACACTGGCACCAGGACTGGCAAGCCACAGGACCTCCTCTTCATTTCTCATCCCCACTTATCTATTTCTCTCAAACACACGTTCTGAAGATTACAAGTCCAGCTAATTAGAGAGGGCCTGAATGGCTTTCTTGGCCCCAATTCCAAATTTCAGAGGGACGGACTACAGGCCAGGTGTTCCTTGTTCTATTAATGATGCCTGGAAGAATAGGGCTATGTGATATAAGATAGCTGCTGTGAGCCCACCAGAATGGGGTAGACGCTCTAGAGTCATCTGGGGCCACTGACAGTAGAGAATAGTCAATGTTTTATGATGTAACTGGAAATGTACAGGAGTTTGAAATATTGAGACAAATTTAAATTTTCTCTGATTCAAGTTTTTTTATTGATATAATTGACATACATTTTTTTAGTTTCAAGTGTGCAACGTAATGATTCGATATTTGTAAATTTTGCCAAATGATCACCACAATAAGTCTAGTTAATGTCCATCACCATACACAGTTACAGAATTTTCTCTGATTTATTTTTTTTTTTTTTTTTGAGGAAGATTAGCCGTGAGCTAACAGCTGCCAATCCTCCTCTTTTTGCTGAGGAAGACTGGTCCTGAGCTGACTTCCGTGCCCATCTTCCTCTACTTTATATGTGGGACGCCTACCACAGCATGGCTTGCCAAGAGGTGCCATGTCTGCACCCGGGATGTGAATCGGCAAACCCTGGGCCGCCGAAGCAGAACGTGTGCACTTAACCACTGTGCCATGGGGCCGGCCCCTCTGATTTAATTTTTAATCAACTTGTTTCAGTATCTTGATGTTTCTTTATCTTTTTTTCCCCTTATTTCCCATATCTAGATGGCTTTGGAAGATTCAGAACAGAAGCACAATCTTTTACATTCAGTCTTCACAGACCTGGAAGACTTGTCAGTAATTTTTGAAACAGATGATTTTGCACAATCCGTACATGAGTTAAGGCGTCAGGTAACGGCTTTACAACAAAAAATCATGGAAAGCCTTCCACAGATTCAGCGAATGGCTGATGTAAGTTGGCACTAGAAAGATGCGATTTCTTGTTTGTAATTTATATTTCATTTAGTAAAGTAGAGTTATACCACTAATCAACTCCTAATTCTATGAAGACACATTGATCTGCAATGTTTTTCACTTATGTCCTTATTCCTTGAATTGTATTTCACTTTACTTTGCTGCCTGTGGTGCAACTACAGCGAAAGATCGTATCCCCATTCTCAGTCCAGAAGTGGTCTATTTAAAGGGAAGAGTCCTGATCAAATAAGCTCAGTGTTTTCTCTTCGTCAGAGAGGAGCTGTTGTTTGATTTAAAAGCACAGATGAGCAAAGAGGGAATTAAAACAATGACCTCCCAAGCCTTCATTCACCGATAGCAAATATTTACTGAAGAGCTGCTGTATGCCAGCCATGGGATTTTCAAATAATTTTATTTATTTTAGCTTAAAATGTGCAAGGCATTTATTTAAGGGTAGAGTGTCATAACAAAGGCACGTGCAGTTAGTCTTAATTATTGACCTTGTGTTTCTCAGTGATATTCCCTATACCACATTTATGTAACTTCAGGGAATAATAGTTGTTAAATATTTTTGGTTATTGAATCTTCTTCCAAAGTTTTTAAATGCTTCTACAATTTTTGATGGAAATCACTCTAAAATACATTGTACACTTTTATATACCTTTTTAAATATAAAGTGCAGAAAATAATTTCAATATGATTTAACTTTTCCTCGTAATCTGAAGCTATCACTATAAAGTTACTCATTGCTTCATTTGCTTATAAAGTTATATTTCTCCTGTATTGAATGGCTCCAAACTGCTAAAGTTTTAAACCTTCAGTCTATTTCTGTGTAGTTTTTTCTACCCCATTCATCATTAGCTGTACCTTTTTATTGCCACGGTGTATCTGCATTGAGCTCTGTAGGTCTGAAGGCTCTCTTACGGTGTGAGTCGACTTGAATATGGCGTTTTTATAGCACATACTGTGGCATTTTCACTTTAAGCTTCTTGGCCAGGTTCTAAAGGTTGACACTGATGAGAGAATAACCACTGGACAAATGGTCTATTGTTTAAATGAATCTGAGTAAGTTATAAAGCAATTTAGTGACTCTCTGCATGGCAACGGTTCATTAGGGGATTGGCAAGAAAATCCTGTCAATTTTCTAGCTCCTCGTGTGTTTCTTTCCCAGGGGTGACTTTATCATTTTACTTAAAGTGGTGGGAATTTTTTAAATGTTAGACCCACTTGTGTTCAAGTGTTTAAACACATTCCAAAGATAAATCTGAAGAATTTGTAGATAATTGAGAATTTACTTAAAAAACGTTTTGGATACATACTATTTTTGATCTCATAGTATAAATAATTGAAAATTGGCCTTGTGAGGATCTTTAACTCAACAAGATGTCAGCAATGCTTTGTAATGTGGTGTATGCTATTAATAGAAGAACATTTTTATTGAAAACAATCGACATTATCTGTGTAGCACTTGATTAGTTTTTAAGAGTTAGAAGTGGCAAACACATTTTGGTTAAATATGAGAACAGAATGAATGGCAATAAATTGTGTTTTATAGATATTAATGTATAGCATATACTGCATGAGTGTATTTTTTTGTTTATGGAATTCTAGGATGTAGTTGCTATTGAAACTGAAGTAAAACCAATGGAGAAAAGAGTTTCAAAAATCAAAACTATCCTATTATCAAAAGAAATATTTGATTTTTCACCAGAAGAACATCTTAAGCATGGGGAGGTAAGCGTGGATCATTATTAAAAATATTTTCTTGTAATACTTATTATGTTTATTTTTAAATATGTAGTAATATGATGTGATAAAACTACTTTTGCTAGAGTAATAACAGGAAAAAGTTGGAAAATAGAAATGAATGACTATAAATACCGTATTTTAAATTGTATAGTACTGTCTATATGAAGATAATTTTCCTATAGGTTATTTTGTCATTTACTTTATCCCCAAAACTTCAGAGTTTGGGAGTTTTGCCTTCGAGTCAAATCCTGGTGTTTAATAGTCCAAGAGTTTGAGCCTGTAAGTCAGGAGAACCGGGTTCCAGCCCAGTGATGCTGCTTACTGGCTGTGTGATTTTGAGCAGTTAGTTAACGTTTCTTGGGTTCTCTTCCATATCTGCACATTGCTGTTGCAGTGATTATGTTGGACAATTATAATGTATATGGAGCTGCTAGCACAGGAACTGGAACATACGAAACTGTACACAGACCTTGATTCCCCCTCAGCCTGGTGGTTAGGAGCACATGCTTTGGGATCAGGCGGGCCTGGGTTCTAATCCTAGCCCTGCCTCTTACAGTCTGACCTCGCCTGGGTCTTCTAACTTCTGGGAACCCAATTTCTTTACCTATGAAGTGGAAGTTCTGACACCTACCTCCCAGAGTAGCTGCGAGGGTTAAATGAAGTGATGTGTATGCAGTACTTAGTACAGTGAATAATCTCTTCTCATTTATTGATTATGTAAACCCAGATTTCTCTGGATCAGATGTCATTAAAGCAAAATATAATTGTACTCTTGGGACTTAGGAAATTTGGCGGGACAATTCACTTCAATTCAATATGCATTTCTTGAGGGCCTACTATGTGGGAAGCCCTGTGCTAAGTGCAGTTGCCACGAAAGTGTGGGGTGTAGTGCCTGCCCTTGCACAGCTCACTGTCTGGTGACAATACACAAAGCAAACCATAGTTCTACAGAGAGTGAGGGGAGGGAGAGGAGGAAGGAAAGGGTTGTCCAAAGCCATCGTGTAGCGCTGGGGTTTCTCCTGCCCCCAGGCGTTCTTTCCTGAGACCTTCAACTACCGGGTCACAAGTGATAAAATAGTTCTTTTCAATCTAAGCTAAGGAAGCATTTTAAAAATTGAAACAATAGACCAAAGACTAAATTATGCAGTATTTTAATTTTGACTAATTAGATCTAGCAGTGGCCCCTTTTATTCATTTGTGTGCCATACTTATCTGATATAATTAAGGTCATACTTGAAAATATCCGTCCTATGAAGAAAACCATTGCTGAAATAGTGTCTTACCAAGTGGAGCTGAGGTTACCCCAGGCAGGAATGAAGCCTCTGCCTGTGTTTCAGCGGACACACCAGCTTTTACAAGATATAAAACTGTTGGAAAATGTGACTCAGGAACAAAATGAGTTATTAAAGGTGAGTAGTTTATGATGACAGCCAACTTATTGGATGAAAATGTTCAGCAAAAGCTGGTTTTGCTTTCAGTTTTCATGTTTGAGTAGATCAAATTCCCATGACAGTAATATGCTGTCTGTTGATTCTTTTTCGCCTTTTCCAACGCTCTTATCCCAGAGGTGGCATTTGAATATAAGAGTGTATCTTCTTGCTCAAATGGGGCTAAGGTTATTTTTCTCAGTTCTTACCCTCGTTCTGGTTGAAGAATTGAAGCACAGTTGTGGTCTATTTAATTCCATTCTCCAGTTATTGAAGACCCACATGGTGTAATGCTGTGGGAAGAGGTTCAAACCTGTGTGTTTGCAATCTCGGGAGGCCAACAGATCATACTGTAATCATCACCATAATAATCTCTTTATACATCTCAGTCGCTCTCCTATTAATCACCCCATTTTATTCTCAAACATGTGATCCAGGGAAGTAGGCACTTGGCCATCTTTATTTTTACATATAAGGAGACTAGTCTGAGAAGGTTGGGCGACTTGCTAACCTCTGAGTTAAATTGTGTTGAGATTCATTTGTGCACAGATGGGACAAGAATCTGGTGCAATTCTCTGAATCAGTCTCTTCCTTCTAACTGATGACTTCTTTCAGCCTCTCCCCAGAGGGTTTCTTTTCTTATGTTTTGTTTGATCTCCAAGCTAAAGTCAAGAATCATTATTAGGTAAAAATTACATTTGGGGCCAGCCCTGGTCCTCTGCTTTGGCACACTCTGCTTTGGCAGCCCAGGTTCTTTCTGGGCACGGACCTACACCACTTGTCCGTCAGTGGCCATGCTGTGGCGGCAGCTCACATGCCAAAAATGAGGAAGCTTAGCAACATATGTTAGCTCAGGTCGAATCTTCCCCAGGAAAAAAAAGTACATTTTACTTTGGTTTGTATTCCTGGATCAACAACCACTCCCACAAGAAAAGAAAGTTTCCTGAAAGAGCCCTAAATTCCACAGACTTTTCAACCCTCTTGATAGATCCCTCTCTTGCCTGCTTTTCCTGATTAGAGGGTCAGGGTAGGAGAAAAGCTTATTTTCCCTCCTTCCCACCCACCACTTCATTATGGGAAGAAAAATGCTGTCTCTTTCTCCCTCTTAAGTCTCCTTCGCATGTAGGTGGCCAGTCCGTGTCCTCCTGAGATCTGAGCATGCTGTCAGCTCTGGTTTGAGTCTTAGCTCGTATGGTCTCTCTGGTCTGACTCCTGATCAGCTGACGTCATTTCCTAACACCTACAGGGAGATAAAAGATCTGGCACTCAATGTACTATTTTTTAATAATGTAAAGAGAAAGAAAAAAGAAAGATATAAAATTTGATCTATTATTTTTAATCGTTTTGTGCTTTATTGGTCTCCTGGTCAGCAAAAGAAAATAACCGTCTTGATTATGCTTTAAAGTGGCTTCTTCACAAGATGAAAGGGGGGAATAGAAGAGGAAATTGTGTTTTGTGCCAAGTTAGGTATCAAACTGTGCTACTAAAATTTTCCATCTCGTTGTGTTAGTGGAAATCAGAGTCCTCAAAGATTTCAAAGCTAAGGGAGCCAGTGGTAATGACAATCATTAGAATATGGTACATTTCTTTGAAGTCCTACTTTAGATGTTGTAAGTGCTTTCATTGTGGAAAACAAGACAAATTACTTTTGGGAGGAGCAATGGGACGTAGCTCATTATAGAGAGCTGGGGAACAGGGGTGTGCAGTTATTCATTTCCAGCCTGCAGCTAAAATTATGGTTAAATATTAAAGAAAATACAAGGAAGAATTCTGTGTTGGCCAGAAACTTTGTAGTTTTAAAAGGGATTTTGCTTCGTTGCGAAGCATGCTGAGGAAATATCTAGACTTTCTTTTGAAGTCCGTTTCTTTATTTCATCATGCTTTGATCGTATCATTTAGCACAAATAGGTTCCAGCTCTGTTACTCCCTTAACACTAGATTCCAGGTATTGTTCTGGTTAGTTTTGCTTTATTCTGCAAACTCAAACTGCTCTCAAACCTTCAACCTCTTACCCTAAAATGTACATCACTGATCCCAAGGAGTACCAGGTGAGAATGTGGCTGCAACATGAAAATTTGTCGTCTCTCAAGTCATGTGCTCTTTCCATTCTGAATCAGTAATCCCGCCTTCCTATGTGGAAAGCCCCACATGGAATGTGTATTAAAATGGCGTATGTGACATATCAGTCATTTCATAAAATTTAGCAACTTTATGTTATCATGCCATAAAACCCTTCCCAGAATAAGCCCACTGGACTGGAGGTACTTAAGAGCAAAGGTGTGTCTAATTAGACTTGTACTCCAAGCACTGCACAAGGTGCTCTGGCATCTCATAGACCAAGGAGGTCAGGTGCCAGCTTTGCAAATGTTGTTCTCTGTATTTAGTCTACCATATCCTACTGCAATCTATTTGGGTGTGTATTTCTGTAATTGATTGAAACGTGATGGGGATAGACGTTGGAAGTAGTCCATTGATCTAGTTCTTAGATTCTGACAAAGATTCTTCTTTTGATGGGGTTATTTTGTAGATAGTCATAAAACAGACAAATGAATACGATGAGGAAATAGAAAATTTGAAGCAGATCTTAAATAATTATTCAGCTGAGTTCTCCCCTGAACGTATATCACCAGGCCAAGCTGCCAGCCTGCCACAAGTACAGGTATGTGTCATTCATTCATCCAGCAGTTCATTCAATGATCACTTAAAGCCATTGGTGTCTAGAAGCCTTTTGACGGTACAGTGTATTTCCTGCTTCTCTCTTCCAATTGAAGGTATTTTATGTGTATATTTACTTTCCATTCTTATTTCATAAAATAAGTGATTATATAATTATCATAATGGAAGACCCTTCAAGTGTCCTTAGCCTCAACTTGCTGCATTTTGGTCTGAATTTGCTTTGGTACTGAAGAAGCTGATGTAACACAGGATATTTGGACAGTCTGACTTTCCAGCTAGCTTTCTGGGAGAGGGGTCAGGCAATGTGGGCAGGCTGGGCTCTAGACTTCAGGTCTCTGAATACTGTTATGATGAAGAGTTCCATATTCTAAGCAGGGTTTCCATATGCCATAATTAACGATGTCCTGTGGACCTAGTTATGGTGGTTTACATGTTAACCCTCTACTGTGAGGGTCTTTTTCAGTCTTTGTTTTTGAGTCAGTACTTTTATAATTTAAAAAAACCTGATTGTATGCCAAGGATTGTAGAGAGCTTCTTTTTTCCTGCCATCAAGGTGATATAGGCAGGCAATTTGTGGTATTCAAAGCCAGGTTTCACCACTTGCTAACCGTGAGACCTAGGACAAATTACATAATGTCTAAGGTGAAGTACAGAGGGAATCTAATGTGACACCGCTCTTAAGTGGTAGAATCAATAAGGCACATTCAATATTGTAAAAATGTCAAATTTGGGGCCGGCTTCATGGCGTAGTGGTTAAGTTTGCACACTCCATTTAGGCTGCCTGGGTTCGCAGGTTCAGATTCCAGGCGCAGACGTACACTACTTGTCAGCCATGCTGTGGTGGTGACCCACATATAAAGTGGAGGAAGATTGGCATAGATGTTAGCTCAGGGCTAATCTTCCTCAGCAAAAAAAAAAAAGTCAAATTTCTCTTTACACTTAAAAATTCGAGTACCTCAAAGAGCTTTTGTTTATGAGTTATATCTACAGATATAGAAATTAAAACTCAGAAATGTAAAAATATTTGATTTATTTTAAAATCACAATAAGCCCATTATATGTTAATAGAACTAACATATTTTTATGGAAGAAATTATAATTGCCCAAAGAAAATGTAGTGAGAAGAGTGACACTGTTCTACATTTTTGCAAATCTCTTTAATGTCTGACTTACTAGAAGACAGCAAGATTCTCATTTGCCTCTGCATTGCATCTGTTGAGGTATGTAGCTTTGTTTGAAGTTTTAAAGACATGCGCATGGAAAAGAGAGGGAGAATTTTGAATAATTTGGATGGTCTTTGAAACTACGCTCAACTCCAACAGGTAGAAGTTACTCACAGTTTTGTTGTTCAGTGGACTCTGAAGTCATGTCAATGAACTTTTTATACTCTTAGATTAAAATCCATCGGGCTGTTTTATGCTTTGAGTGGATCTTCTAAGCATGCATGATTTTATGACATCAGGCTTGATCATGTGGTTAGTATTGTTTCACTAGTGATGTAGATCCTCCACTGTTGACACATTTCCATAATTGATATTAAAACATTCACATTTATTAACATCTATCTCTTCAGAAAGATCTTTAAGTATAGTATTTACATATATAAGTAGTTTACCAGCTGTTTTTTTCAAGTAAAAATAACGTTCTATGAAAAAAATGGGTAGTTCAGCTCAAAACTCAAATAATCACGAGTGCTTTTCCTCAACCATCATACTTTGGTATGCATCAGAAGTGCTTTATGTCGCAGAATGTTAAAAATACATGTTCTTTATCAAGGATATTCTTAAGTGAAACTGGCTTTTTTTTTTTTAACTGTAAGTACGTGATAGTGAAGAATCCGGTAACTACTCATATAGTTGGTGTCCCTGTCTTGATTCATATGAGGTGCTAGTAGTTTTACTTACCGTTGCTTTTGCATTATCACACAGTGAAAAATGTCAACACAGTGAAAAAGGCAAATAACATTTTAGTGTTTTATGAAAATGATCTTGACCTCAGGGAGTGCAGACCACAGGGGTGTCCGGATACCACTTTGAGAATGGCTGCTCGTTGCCCTTCCGTGCCTCCATCCTGCTGGCGCCTCCAGACTGCTCTGTTTCTTTAAGTGCTGTTCAGTGGCTGCAGTATTACGTCTGTTGGGAGGCACTATACCTCTGAAGTTTAGTGCTTTTTGAAAACGGAACACAAACCGCAGCCAGCTCAGATTTAATTCAATTATCATTTCCCAAAGCAGTCACAGGAAGTTTACGTTCAGTCAGAATAGGGGTATTGGCATAGGAACGTGTGCAGGAGCAGAAGAGCTGTGGGCGCTGGCTGTCAGGACGTCCCAGTCTGGGCTCTGTCACTAGCTAGCTGCAGCCATGGAAGAATCACCTGCTTTCTCTGGACGTCAGAACTCTCACTTATGGGTGGATACATGTTAAGTTTCTCTGTCTGTAAAACAATTTATGATTCTATGAATATCTGTAGGATGGATGGATGGATAGATGGATGAGAAGGAAGGAACGAACTAACAAACAAACAGTGATTTAAGGAATGTACTAGGAACACAATTCCAACACATGTAGGTTTACCAGAAAGGAGTGTACTGTCCTTTGATGCAGCGCTCACTGCAAAGCCCAGGCAGAGGTGGAGTGATGCCTTTAGGGGTGCTGAAGAGGAGGAGGCCAGACTAGACGGCCCCTGCTATTTTTTCCAAATGTAGGATTCCTAATTCCATGATCCTCGTAGACACGCAGTGGACACCTTCATTTCTACCGTGGATGAGGAATTTCATTCCCACACATAAATCATACAAATTTTTAAAGTAACGTACAGCTTGGAATCATCTGTTCATCAGTCCCATAGAAAGTTACACTTCACAGTACCCATATTTGTTTATTTATTCCCATTTGGCAGGAAGCTTTGTGAGAAAAAGTAAAGGAGTTCAGTAATACCAAAGAAGTCTTCAAAGGCAGTATAAGTGTGAGATTTCTAACCTTTTTTTCTCTCAGTGGTTCCCAAATGTTAGTCTGCTTACGAATCTCCTAGGGAGCTTGTTCAAGTGCAAGTGCTCAGGCCCTGACCCTCTGGATTCTAGTCAGTCAGTCCTGTGGCCACTCGCGCAGTGGTTCCCGACCCTGGATGCCAGTCACCCTCGGAGCTTTTACAAATTTCTGTACCTCAGCTCTACCCCCAGAGATTGATTGACAAGGTCTCAGGTGAGGCTACGGCATCCTATAAGGGAGCGTATAAACCCTCCCCAAGTCATTTGGAAGTGCAGCCAGGATAGAGAGGAACTGTACTGTTCTGTAACTCCTGGCTCTGTAAACCAAAAAGCATAGAAAAGGCTTCATCTCTTGTACCAAAGGAAGCAGGCTCCTGTGGGCATACAGAGGCCTCAGATGAAGCCGTGCAAATGCTCTTTCTGCACAGGGAGAAATTGAAGCTGTGGAAAAGCAGATTCTGAGTTTGAACCAGAAAAAAGAAGACCTGTTAGTGGACCTGAAAGCCACTGTACTAAACCTTCACCAGCGCTTACAGGAAGAACAGCGAGACTCAGAAAAAGAAATGCTGTCAGCCGGAGCCTCAGAAGAGGTCGGAGTAGCTGAGAGGGACGTTTCTCAGTGGAAGGTGGGTATGACTTTAGGTTAATGCCGGCCCCACATTCCACAAGAGTGTTAAATTGGTAGTATTTCTCACCAGAAAAACCTGTGGCATCTATGTCTATGGCCTACAGTAAAGGCATTTTCAAAAGTGGAAATACCCTACCTGAGATTGTTCACTAGTGAATACAAATCCTTGACGTGTGTCTGTTCTGGACTCAACCCAGAATTCTTACGCGTGAGTTACTTAAGGAGGTGCTTATGAAATTCCATGGGCACGTGGGTGGGAGCCAACCTTTGAAGTATCTTCCTACTAAACAGCCCATTGGAGGCTCCAGAATGGGCCCAGCACCCCTCTAAGTGCGTTCTGAATCCACATCAATGAGTCATGTTCTTGAATTGTTTGATGAGGGGCCACAGAGGGGAATGCAATTGAAAGTGACCCAAGATTTGTCCGAGTCATGATATTTGGCTGGAAGAGCTGAAAGGTGCTGGACCCAGAGGCTGCTTGTGTGGGTGGGCATCTTGGATAAAGTGAGTGAAAAATTACCTGCATAAAAACGCGGCCAGGCTGGGATGCTGGTGGTATTGAATGGCAGCCCGGCTGCAGGAGGCTTTGTGCTGTGCATTTCAGCCGGACAGAACAGGCGCCATGTCCTTCCTGCCAGCAGTTGAGGAAGAGGCGGAAGAGAGCTCCCTAAAGAGTGAAGTAAGGAACATGATTTTTCTCGTTAAAGTTGGTTACAACTGAAATCTCTAGAAGAAGGTCATTGAGAAGATCTTAAAATGAATGAAAACATAAGGATTTTTTACATTAATGCCGATATTTTATAAGGGGGATTGAAGTCGTTCTCTGATGTTATTAACGTTGTTTAAGTGCATTGAAACCTACTTCAGGCCAGAGTGGGATAAATGTAATTCAGACACACTTGTTGGCATACGGGAGAAGATGGAGTTCTTTGTTGTATCCTGACTTCTGAGCACTTTCTCTGAAGTTTTGAGAGTATGCTGTTTGTTTGGCACTTCTGGTGTGCTTTTTAGAACTTTATTTTTCTTAACAGCATTTGAATTACTTCTTTAGTCTAAAACAGCATTGGCAAGGACACGAAGAGATGTGTTAGCAGCTAAAACTACCACAAATGCTTACTACTTCATTAGAACTGGTTGAATGAGATATTTACAGTTGTCTTTCCTGACAGCAATTTCCATTTCATACTTTAAAAACTAAAGTTATAATGGGTCTTGTGCCGGAAGGAAGAAAATTGCAGCAATTTATAGTTTGTATATGGTCTCACATGTAATCCCCAGACATTTTTTCTGCTTGTCTTATGGATTGTTAAATAGCTCCACTGTCACACAGAACAACCTGTTGTCCTAGAGTGTGTCACTAGGTCACAGTGGGACTGAGACATGGGACAAGGAAGAGTGCAGGTTTACTACACTCTGATCATCAGACAACTTCATAATCCCATCATCCCCTTCATGAGAGAGAATTGTGAGAATGAAGGAGGTACCGGGGACCAAAAGAGTGTACTTCAGTATGATTATAATTTGAGACCTGTATTTTCATCTGAGCTGATATGTTTCTAATACTCAGTGTTTGGCTTTGTCAACAATAAAAAAATACATGTTCATCCGGGTGTTATTTTAAAGATGGTATTTAAGGTTACATTTACGAAAGCAGATCAAAAACATCCCCTTTGTGTGATGTGAGCTGACTCCCAACTTTTAAGAACATTTTTTAGGGGCTGGCCCCGTGGCCGAGTGGTTACGTTCGCGCGCTCCGCTTTGGGGGCCCAGGGTTTCGCCAGTTCGGATCCTGGGCACGCACATGGCACTGCTCATCAGGCCATGTTGAGGCGGCATCCCACATGCCACAACTAGAAGGACCCACAACTAAAATATACAACTATGTACTGGGGGGATTTGGGGAGAAAAAGCAATTAAAAAAAAAAAAGATTGGCAACAGTTGTTAGCTCAGGTGCCAATCTTTAAAAAAATATATATATTTTTTAGGCTTCAGGAAAAGCAACCACATTCGGAGACATATGATTTAATTAGCCAAAGAAATAGATGAAAAATCTGGGGAGAGACAAATTAAGGTCTATAATTATACTGCCTGGTAAGCTGAGTTTTGTGTAAAAGAGATGGGTAGGCTGCTGGTTAGAATGGTAGGAAATCATTTCCCTCTGCTCATCCATTGATTACTGTGTTAGAATGGAGATAAGGAAGCAGAGCCATCTTCCGGGCCCTGGTCTTTACTCGGGAAGCATGACAAGGACATAGAGGAAGATAGAGCATCCTCGTCCTCTGGAACGATCATTCAGGTAAGAGTGGGCATAACACCTCCGTTGGGGGGCGGGGATGGTAAGGGATAGTAGGTCAAAGAAAAGAATTTCTTGTTTGAAACAATTCTTTGGGAGGGAAACTGCTTGGGCTGAAATTTTTAAGTTTCTCACCGTTACCTCTGCACAAATGCAAAGACAGCTAAGTACTTGCCTATTATTTGCATTTCTATTGTGCCTTCAGTGATAATAGGAGAGTATTTTTCTGAGAAAAACTCCATTTGTGAAAATCCAAACTGACAGATAACTCAAAGGAACACCTAAAGCTTCGGCACGGTGTTAACAAGTACTGAACACGCCTTTCTTTTGGGAGTAGTTCTGGGGAGAAGTCTCCTCATAATCCTTTTTTTTTTTTTTTAACAAAGTAACGTATACGATAAATTAATGAAAAACGTCTTTTTGCTCCTTATGACCTTCTAAATCTCCAATCTCTCAAAATAGAGGGCAAATACCCTCACTTAGAAAATCATTATTAGCTGACGTGAAAACTATGTTTTCCCTGGCTCCTGAAACATCCCTGATCGTTCTGATCCACACACCTCCCTGCTCCTGCCTTCTGTCCAGGGCTGAGCCCCACCGAAGACCCCAGGCGAGGCCTTTCATTAACCATTGGCACCTGGCTCTGCTTGTGCCTGCATCTCCAGTCTCTGCCTCCTGACGGGCTCCTTCCCATCTCCCTCAGAAGTATTCACTTTTCTCCTCCCTAACCAGTCCCCTCCCTCAGGGCCCCGCCCCTCCAAACCAATTGAGTATCCCAGAGCCCAGACTCTTCTTCAGAAACTGCTCTGCCTCCCTGGGTTACCCCTCTTTCCACATCTGCCTGGATACTTCCTCCCCATCCACAAAGGCCCATCTCAACTTCCAGCTCCTCCAAGAAACTTCCTGTCTCTTTCCCTTTGTCTTCTGATAGCGTGCTTAACTTCAGTTATGACTTATGACATTTTCATTCATACACCTGACAGTGGCAAGAACTTTTCTACATTTTTATGCCTGTACTGGGCTCAATGTGCTACTTTAATACATTGAATTTCTTGATCCTGCTTCCCCAGGTCAATTACGGAGCCTCCTCTCACTTCTGGCTAAATGTCTGTACTTGCTGCTCCTCACCCTTGGCCCCTATTGCAATCAAGTTTTTGCCCCTGGCTATACTTGAACTGCCGTTGACTTCTGGAACATCAATTTAGTGCCCTTTTATTAGTCCTAATCCTTATTGATCTCTCTAGCATTAGACACATCCACCACCTCTTGATTCTTGAAATGCAATGTTCCTTGACTTTTAGTTCTGCACTTTCTTGTCTCATCTTCCTGCAGCCCCTCCTCCATCTCCTTCTCTTGCCCCATCTCTGTGATAGGAGGACTCCTCATTGTTCCCTCCTCTTCCTTCTTTGTTTTCTCCCTTGGCAACTTCATCTCCTCCCATAGGTTTGTAGTGACCTCTATGCCAGTGATTCCCAAATCACATCTCTAGTCTTGGCTTTTCCCTTAAATCTGTTCCACATCTACCTTCCTGATAGATTTCTCTTTTTGGCTGTGTTTTCTTCATCTCATACCCATTTTACCAACCTTCCTTCAAAGCTTCCTCCTAATTTCTCAATGTCTGTTAATGGCCCCATTATTTTCTGAGTCTAAGACAAACTTGAGAGTCATCCTGGGTACCTCATTTCTCTTACCTTTCATATCCAGTCAGTGGTCAAGTGATGTCCACTCAATCTTTACATCTTTCTTCTCCTCTCGTTATTTTTGCCAGCATCCTATTCCAGGCAATTGTTACTTCTTCCCTGTACTTTTGAAATAGCCTTCTAATTGGGTTTCTAGCCTCAGTTATTTTTCCTAATACATCTTATACAAAACCAACTGATGACTTTTCCAAACACCATTAATGCTAAGCTGCAATCTTTCATGGATTCTGATTATCTGCTGAATAAAATGCATCCCAGACTTTTCATGATCTTGACCTGCCTTTCCAGTTTTATCTAATCTTCATCATTACTTGCTTCCTACCTTTCTAATAGCAGTTATTGTTTGCAGTACAAGGAGCTGAAAATGAAGTAACATTTTGTTAGGAACTGCTAGATGCTGTATATACGTCATCCTCTTTAATAATCACAAGCATGACTGAGGTGGGTTATAATCCAGTTTCAAAGATGAAGGAAGTGAGGCTCAGAGAGTCAAGATTGGTTAATTCCAACATCCATACTTTTCCCACCATGCTATGTTAATTATTTGTGTAAATGTTGTTTTCCCATTGTTTGGCCATGGTTAAACTAGTAAGTGGGAGTGCTGGATCAAAATGTACATCCATTTAAAATGTGACACATGTTATCAAACTGCCCTCTAGAAAGACTATATCAATTTTATTTCAGGCAGGAATGCATGGAAGTGCCTCTTTCCTGATTCCAAGCTGATATGGGATATTTTCAATCTTAGCCAGTAGTTGAAATTGCATTTATATTCTAAGAATGTTGAATATCTCTTTTGGTGTTCATTGGCTTTTGTATTCTTCTTTTATAAATTGCTGGTTTATCCCATTTGACTGTTTTTCTACATAGGGGTTGAGGTTTTCCTTATTGATTTATAAGAGCAATTACTATGTTAAGATATTAACACTTTGTAAGTAATTACCCCGTTTTATTGTTTTTCTTTTAACTTAGATTATAGTGTCCTTTTTGGTGCACATTATTTTATTTTTATGTTGTTAATACTAACATTCTTTTCCTTTATTGTCATGCTTTAAAAGTCCTCCCCTGAACCTAGATTAGAAAAATATTCACTCATATTTTCTTCAAGAATCTTCAAATATTCTTCAAATATTTATATTTAAATATTAGACACAAGTAGAATTCATTTTTAGGAGTGAGACAAGGATTTAGTTCTATTTTTCATGAAATGCCTGGGTAGTTCTTCCCAAATTTAATAACTTCATCTTTTCCCCTATTATTTGAAATGTTGCCTTTATCGTGTCATTGAATTTTGTCATAATAATCCACCTAAATACATAATTCTCTAGATTCCTTATGTGCTCCTCATTATCTAGAAGAGTGTTGGAGAATTTAAGTCTTTCAAATAAAGACAAACCTAAGGAAATTGACTTTTTCCCTAATGAACAAAGTTTTTCTCTAAATGTACCTAACTTCTCTGGACGTTTTAGCAAGCAGGCGATCTGTGAAATGAGCAGGTGCAGGAAGGGTCACTTGGGTGGCAGCAGGGCAGGAACTTTTTTGGACCTCTAATTCTTTTCTTTACAGGAGGCAGCTGGGAGAATAAGCACATGTGCTAGTTCCATGGCACAGATTCTTGCACCAGACTCACTAGGCCCTGAGCAAGGCCCAGAATTTTCCCTGAGTCCCAACCAAACAGAAGAGGTAAGTCCCTGTTGGTAATAAGCTAACTGCTCAGATACCTGGACCAGCACTCAGAGATGCCAAGCTTTCTGTGTTCTGCAATACTTTGTCCATCAAGCCAAGAGTTCTGTGTGAACATCTTCACCTGTGCTGTCAAGCTGGAGAACTGGAAGATTTGCCATCAGATGTTTACATAGAAAGTAAGCATGACCCAGAGCAACTGAAGATTTTTCACTCCCTCACCATTTGTCAGGATGAACTAGTTTTTCCATTAACAACTACTTCTTTCTTCTGTAGATAAAACTATGGGGGTGATGAAAGTGGAGGAGAGTTAATATTGATTAACTATTACTTAAGAGGCATTTATTTTTGCAGTTTAATCCTCAGATTAAGTAAGTTAGGTTAACACCTACCATAAATTTACAAATGAGAAAATCTAAATTCAGGAAGTAAAAATACAGCTGGTAAATGGAGGAGTTAGGAGTCAAACCCAGAATATTTCAGTCTGCCTCCCTAATTTGAATATTTAGTACTGAAAGATATGAAACCAAGGTAGGTTTGGCCTCACAAAATAAACCAGCACCTTACCATCCTAGAGGCATGTCTGGTATTTGTGCGAATGCAGTTAGGTATTGCTCTGTAGCCAAGCAAGTTTACATTTATAAAAAGTAGGGGAGATGTGCAGATGTCTGTAGAATTGACTGTAAAATATTAAGGAGTAAATTTAAAGGGTTGATATTTTTGCATGAAATATGTATAGCTCCAACTAGAAAATTAGTTGGCATTTTAACTGCATCCTGTTCCTTGGATCAGTGATGTGTGGATGCAGAAGTCAGAGTATGACCTTCACTAACTGAGAGACTAAGCTGGAGACAGAGCGTTGGCAAAATCATGTCAAGAATGTGGACTCGTGGACTCCATGGCGTGATAACCAGGGACTGAGTCCTGCTTCACCTTACTAGTTGTGAGACCATAGGCTTTTTGAATAACCTCTCTAAGCCTCAGTTTCCTCCTCTGTACACTGGGAGTAATAGGGGCTTGTGGTGGAAACAATGAGATGGTCTGTGTATCACACTTACCATACCGGCCTGACATAATTCTCTGTCACAAGAAATACTTGTGATTATACTTTTTAGCCCCCCAAAGTGTACAATCATAAAACATTCATTTAAACAATGTCTGCTTTTAGAATTTGGGGCGATCATTTGTAGAAGATATTGAGCGGAGGTGCTATTGTGGGAAAAACTGGGGACTCAGAATTAAAAGATCACGGAGCTGCGTGACCTGAGGCAAGCAACTCGTGTTGAGGCCTGAGCTTCTCAGACGCACTGTGGTGAAATGGGAGGTGTGTGGACTGATAAATGTTAAATGCCCGTGGGTTTCTGTGACTATAAAGAGAGGTGGCTGAACAGACTGCTGGCAGGTTCCCCAGGCCACCTTCAGCTGTTGAAATTCTGTGGTTGCAAATATTCCTTTTTCCTTCCATTCACCTTTGGATTCTTCTCAGGTTCAAATAACTAGCAAATAAAGCCCAGATTAGTTATCCAGCTTCCTTGTTTCCTCAGTAATTCAGTAAGTTAGTAAGAAAGCAAAGAAACTCAATATTGTCATTTAAAAAAATGTGTGTGGCATATGATAGGTGCTCAAGTAATGTTTTGAATAAATAAAGAAGACAGGTGGTAAATCTGTTATTACAGATTAATTAATTAATGTTAACAGATTCTCAGGTGACAAAACAGAGGATCCCAAAATTTTTGCCGCTAAGGTAGAGTGATATCTAAAAACAGTTAATCAGATGACTAGAAATTGGTATCTGGCAGTAAAGTCACACAGCTGTTGCTTTTTTAAAAATCAGGATTAAAAAAGAAAATTGAAACAGGTGAATCAACGTATAGACCTGACAAGATAAGGGAAAGTGACCTTAGAAAGATGATTCTTGCAGAATATATTGATGAAGGCAGGAGAGAGAGTGTTTGGGTGGAAAAGAGCAAACACATGAAGTTAATAGATGGTCAAGAGGAACAAGTACATCCCACAAACACTTCTGCCAGACCAGCTTCCAGGATCCTCATCAGTGTGTGTGAAAGTGAATGGTATTTTCATACCCTGCATGGTTTTGTTACCACTTGCCAATTCTGTGCACTTCTGCTGTCCTGAAATTTCTATGTTTAAACTAAATTCTACAAACATTGGGAAATGTGCGTTTGAGTTGAGGTAGGGTTTACATTTGTGAGCAACTTTCATTAGAAGTTTGTCCCTTGGCCAAAATTGTGTCTTATTAGATGCTAACATGTAGTTTGTAAAGTCTTATGTAGAAAACATTGTATTTTCACCATATTCATAATCCACAAAATATTTATTGAGAACAATAATTTTGTGGATCCAAACACAAATCCTTATTCCTAAAGGAATTTCTCTAGAAGGGTCTGATACATGCTTTCAGTATTCTAGGAAAGGGTAAATTACACAATGAGAGGCAAATATATATCTCTGTATCAAATAATCTTTTACCTCAAAATTAAAAATATTATTATAAAATTGGCAGAATAATTTGGTATCTGGGAGAAGTTTTTCTACTGGATCAATAGGCAACCCAGTTATTTCAGTATAAAAAGAACACACCACAATTTACACTGTAAGCATCTAGTCCTTAATTCACTAATATTTGAGTCTCTAGAAGGTGAAAAGTAGTCTTAGGGATTCTCTCTGAAGAACAGGAGAAAAGTTTCCAGAATACCCCACGGAAACTCATTGCTTGACTTAAGCTATTTTTAATAGGGAGATGTTTAGATGAGCAATAGCATGTATGTTAGGGGGAAAAAAAGCTAAAATATTTTATAATCTAACTACTTGAAAAGCTGTTAAGTTAAAAGTGGTATATTTCCTTGTATCCCTGCCAGTGTGTAAAGATCTTTTCTTTTTCTGTTTGAATAGAGCGCACAGCAATGTAAGCATTGCTTAATCATGTGTCACGCAACTTTAAACACTGGGCAATTCGCTGAAATGTTTCAGACACACACCCACATGCACACCCTCTCCCTCACACTCACCTGTCTCCTGGGGCCTGCCGTTTAATGAACCGCGAGCCCGTTTGCGTCCTCTGTGCCTGGGAATACTGTACCTGTGTACATGCAGATCGGCTGCTTGGAAACCTGGGGTGGCAGGTCACATGATTGTTGCTATGTGTGTGGAGGTGCATTTTTCTTTTCTTTTCTTTCTTCTTCTGCCCTTATTTTTTTTCTTTTAACTGGGGAAATGCAAGTTCACAGGTCCTTGCAAGTCCAAATCTGAAAACTTTGGACTCCTGGCTTTTCACTGCTGGGTTACCTTTGGATTTATCTTAGGGTGCCACACCTCCTATCGAGGCTGCAGCTCTGGGCTTTTCTGACGAGCAAGGAGCCTTTGAGGCCACGGTGGAGAAACCTAGGCTCGAGCCCACACAAGTCCTCCATGTCTGCAAGACCCAGGTGGCTGAGCTGGAGCTGTGGCTGCGCCAAGCCAACGTGGCATTCGAGCCGGAAACATTAGACGCAGACATGCAGCAGGCGGTGGAACAGCAGCTGGTAGGGTGCCAGGTAAGGCTGGGGTCGGAGTTCATGGCTTACCTCTTCGCCAATCCCCTTCCAAGACTAGGTGACTTTCTCTTAAAGCAACAGTGGGTTTCTTCCTGTTACTCTGACCCTTACGTTTATCTTGGCCTCAACTTTTGTTCTCACGGTAGTTTTTTGAAACAATTTATGTAATCAGAGTATTTTGGGGAGACAGTAGTGAGTAAGAGCTCAGAATCTAGAGTCCAAATTCAGCTCCATCACGTTAACTATGAACTTGAGGAAGTTAACTTCTCACCTCATTTTCCTCATATAGAAGGTTATCTCATGGGATTTAGGATTAAATGAGATAAGGTCTATAAACCAGTGTCTGGTGTATAAAGTGTATAAAAAGTGCTCAATAAATGCTGTTATTTTTATTCATAATAATAAGTTTTTTGAATTTTCATTCACCGGAAATGAAACTGAGTATCCTGATTTGCAAGATGGCAGATACAGCATAAAAGGACCTCGCTGCCGTTTTTCTACAAATGCTCCTCTTGCTTGGGAGGGGCAGGAATGTAAACTTCCTTGCCTTTAGTCACTTTGAGTACCATTTGCTCGCTCAGCCCAAATGTTGGGATTTCTGTGTCCCTCCAGGGAGGGGCTAGAATGACGACATGGCGGCAGCATAATTTGAGTGTCACAACAATTGAGGCTCCTCCCCCAACGGTGCTTAGACCAGTCTCTGCCTGATTGGCTTGTTGTCTCCTGCAGCAGTCCCCAGGGATGAAGACATCCTCTCAGAGTGCCCCATATCACCGGCCCTGCCACAGAGAGCTCCTCCCACTATAGTGTTATGGGGTCGGGAGTAGCCCACCCTCCATCCAGGGAGGACACTCCTCACCGTCTTCCATTCAGGCCCACAGTCTTAGAACATCCAACTAGTGGGGGACTCAGGTGGGCAGGCTGGCCTCCTTCCCTGAGCAGCTCAGCGCCTCTGATCCCAAAAGTCAGCTCTGAGAGGTGGGTTCACTCACACACTGGCACTGTCGCATGGCCTGGCTGATGAGGCACAGGGGAGTCTGGAAAAAAGAGTGTAACTCAGCACAGAGCGATGCTACGCTAAACTGAGCCCACAGCGTGCCAGGTGTTGAGTCCCAGGCCCTGAAGACCGTCCAGGATCGATTTGCCATTTGATTGTCCTGCTCACTGGGTAGACCCCATGCCAATTCCTTGATCATCACCAGAATCCCATCTTCCAGCCACTTGTAGTGAGTTCAAAGATTTTGGGACTGCTCAAGGAAAAGACAGACCACGAGGTGGCAATAGCATACAAGAGCTTTATTTGGGCAGCATTTTGGCAGGATCCTGAGGGACTGGGAAGTCCCTCACAGCAGGAGACCTTCCAGAGGCTTTGGCATGGGATGGGGGTGGGAAGAGGACAAGGGAACTCTTGGGGGGTCAGGAGTCCGGAGGGGCTTGTGTGTCTAGGTGATATCAGAGAGCTCCAAAGGGCAGCAGAGGCTGGGGTCTTTCAGTTCACCAGAGTTTGTCTTAACCGTGACTAGCAGATGTGGGGTCCAGTTTTGAGTTTTGTGCCAGTGGGATTGAGCTATTGGTCCTGGCCTGCTGTGAAGACATAAACATCATAGGGACCAATATACAGGGGCCATCTTTGGCTCATTTATCTAATGCCATGACACACACAATTTAATATTGAAATTTATAAAAAGTCTTACACTGGTCTGTAAAAACACTAAGTTTCCAGCGGGAAAGTGTCCAAAGACACAAGAGCAAACAGTGAAGAAAAAATTATATCCGGTAATTTAATATTTGAGAAGAAATCTTCAGCCTTGATTGTGAAAGACATGTGAATCCAAACAGCTGTTGTTTTCTTCCTACGGTACACTGGCAAAAATTATATCATCCTGGAAAACTCTGGAGAAATGGATCCACTAACGTCTGATAGTTCTGTCAGATTGGTTCCACGTTTTGGGAGGTCAGCCGTGAGGAGATAAAATGTCCATCTTCTTTGGCCTAATAATACCATTACTTTAAATTTACCCTCTGAGAATAACCCAGAAAGGAGAAAAATATTTATGCCAGCATTTATTACAAAAATAAAGAATTGGAAACAGCTTACAGGCTTAATAGGGAAGTTATGTGAACCATGGAATATCAACTTGCGACTATCAAAATGGGAATCCTGAACATGTGTATGTAGACACATGAAAAAGTAGAGAGCATAAAATAGCTAAGTGGAAAAAAAGTGCAAAATTATCATACCCTTTTTTTACAGCCCCTTTAAAATCTGTGAGGACGTACTGTTTAAGCTTAGAAGAGTCTGTAAGTTAGAGGATACAAGTAGTTTTCGTGGATGGAGGAATTAGACCATATATTATTTGAAAATTTGTTTTAAGGCTAGAGTTTTTCCTTACGTTTCTCTCAGAGGGCTGAACCTGCTCATAGTCCCACACAGAGTTTTAGCACAAATGATCCAGGTGCTGGAACGGGAGTCTGAATGCCGCTTCTGTGCCCAGCCAGTTGGCATGGCTGTTCGGGGTCCTGAGCCCAGGAGAGGGCAAACTTGATCTGCTGAGGAGGAATACCATGACGGAGACCTACTGAGAAGCTTACTTCATCCCGCTGATTTATTTTTAGGCCGGGGTGTAAGTTGGCCAGTTGTATCAATGACTAAGTGTTTTAGGTTCCAAATTATTTCTTCTGTGGTCTTCTTCTGATATTTTGGAAGCTTATTTGGCTTGAGAACGAGAAGGAAAAGAGCAAGGGAAAGAATTTTCAAAGAGTTCTGTAGAATTCTTTGGTTATTAGTACTCAACACTTTGCAACAGAAAGTTTTAGGAAGGTGGGGGGAAAGTAATAGTCAACACATTTTAAGCACAGGGTATGTATCAAGCACTGGTCAAAATACATGGATTTAACTGTAATTCCTCAAAGGGACCGTAGGAGGTAAGTTCCGTTATTATCCCCACTTTACAGGTGACTAGAGGCACACTCACATGAAGGAGGGTGCCCAAGTTCCCCTAGAGACTGAACGCAGGTAGTCGAGTTCCAGCGTCTGTGTTCTTAACCACTATGCCATGCTGGATACATTCAGCTGTGTTTTCTAAAGTCATTATAGAATCACTTGTATTAGAGAGTGACATCGGCAATTTGGGGTTGGTTTCATGACACCCCTGTGGAAAAGCACAGGAATTATGTGGAAGTTGTTTTTCTGTTTTCCCAAGATCCCTTCCAACCTGTGTTTCTGGAACATCTTGTATGTACTTAAATAGAGAGAGGGAATCTAACTTATTTTGAGGTATAACACTTGTTCAAGACCAAAACTAGGAATAATTAAATGATTTTATTTCCTAGGCTATGCTAACAGAGATTGAGCACAAGGTTGCGTCTCTGTTAGAGAATTGCAAAGATCAGGGCCTGGGAGATAGTGGAGCCACTCAACAGGAGGCTGAAGCACTTTCCTTGAAACTAAAAACTGTGAAGTGCAATTTGGAAAAAGTCCAGGTGATGCTTCAGGAGAAGTACAGTGAGGACCAGGTAAAATACGGCTATGTATAAACAAACATGTATGCAGATATATGTATGTGATAAACCTGCTAGGAAGGAACTCTGGGTGGAGGTGATGAAACAACTACAGAGGAATTATACTAAATAAAAATTACGCCTCTTAAAACTGTGAGGGATGGTTGTGCTTGCTCTTGTTATTGGTTTCCTTTTGCTGTGCAGTTTTTCAGTCTAGGTTGTTGTTAGTGATGGTTTTGGTTTGGGTTGGGTTGGGTTGATTGTTCTTGCTGGTAATAGGTCTGGTGTAAGCCTTCTTCATAAAAGAAAGATGTATTTTAAAGGAATTTTGTGACTCCAATTGACTGGAAAACGAAGCCTTTATAGGTATGGTTAAAATTCGACCTCAGAAACACAAAACCTGTTTCTAGGGTACTTTTGTTATTTATTTATAAATATTTATATATAGAGATCAAAGTATCATACAGCTGAAGTGTTCCTGTGACTTTTAAAAGCGTTCTGTGTTTAGAAGTGCGAATGTGCGTCCTGTGAGTAGGATCTTACTATATAAGATTTGCATCCATACTCAGGAGATGCTAGTTCCTGCTAGAGGACTTAGATTCACAGAAATGAGATGGGCTGCAGATACACAGGGCATTTGGTTCCCTTGCATCCTAATGTGTTCTTTCTTTTAAAAAAAAAATCGACTTATGTTTTAGACATAGGGGATATTTGAATTCATATGCATAATACTATTTCTCTTTTTGATATTTTTTTTACTCTGTTCTTAAGAAAAAAAAGGCAATAGATTTCCTGGATTTTAGTAATTCATTGACTGAATTCAGTTGAGGAAATATGATGACAACTTCATCAAATATAGTGGTTTTTGAAGTTGTTATGAAATGAGTACATTTAAATCGTAGTATATAATTATAATAAATAATAAAATACAGTCATTTACTCCATATGAAACTTTTCCATTATGTGGTCTCATTATTAGAATTGAAATAAAGTGGGTCATCTTTTTAAATAAAATAAGTCTACCATCATAAAATTTTTTGCAGCATTCTACTCTTCTAAAGAAACCTTCAGAGCATCAAAAAGTTCTCCAACCAGATAACCTTTCTGAATTTGAATCTGTTGTCACTGAAAGGCCACAATTCAGCAAGCAAAAAGATTTCCAGCAGCAACAGGTAATTTCAGCCCCTAACAGTTATAAGGATAAGAATAAAGCTTGCTGTGTGGAATTTCCCTTTGAACTACATCCTGAGCTGCCGCTGGAGTGTTTTCGTATGTGGCTGAGTGGGCAGTGTGGTGCGTGAGTTCCTGTGCGTGCAGCAACTCTGGGCGTGAACTTACCTCTGTAACTGCAACACCCTTTCCCCTATTGTTTCAAAATGTTGTAGGATATTTTTGGTGGTTTTCCATGTGTGTAATATATATTAAATAACCCTTGGTCATTGTGTGAATATTTTAAATAGGTTTTTGAGAAATAAAAGTTAACAGGAACAAGCAAACAAGAAAGAAATAGTAACTAATGATTTAGGAAGTGGTTCAAAATCAGCTTATCTCAACAGAAGAAACCCCTGGGTACTAATTAGAAACCCTGATTGACTGAACCATTTGAATCTTACTCAATATAGATTCTGGAGTTATCTCCAATGGAACAGAAAGATTTCATCAAATTCATAGAATTGAATGCTAAGAAAATGTGGCCCCAGTATTGCCAACATGATAAAGACGCAACTCAGAAGTCATCTGTGAGGTAAAACATTTTTAAAAAGTTGGATATTCGGTAGTTTTATGGTTGGGAGAATTAAAGTGTTTCTTTTAAAGTCATTTAATAAAGTATTATCTGAATGTGATAAAATTTTTGTATGTTTATTATTTTCACCTTTTGTTTTCCCTTAAAAGCGATAAGGCATCTAGCCCCGAAAATGATGCTTCAGACTCGGTCTTGTCACCCCAGGGCCGCAGTGGAGATAGGTGGCAATATTTACATCGTGAACTCTCATCAAAAGTAAGACTACCTCTCCCGCAACGTGTGCAGCCTCAGGTCAGTGTGTGTCTGCACACAGTGTAAAGTAGCATGCTTATCTTTGAAAATCCAACACGTGTTCATTAAACACACATGTATGTTCTGCATTAGTGGCAGTTTATTTTCAGAAAGCAAAGATGCCAAGTAGGTTCCTCACTTGGCTGGCCCCTTTTTACCCTCCTGGGAATCTGCATTAAGTGCCCCGCCTTTGTGCTTCTCTAGCACCCTGGGCTTCCCTCATCAGAGCTCTCACCATACCGTGCACCTGGTTATTTGTCTGTATTCCCCACTAGCTGGTGTGAGAAGAAAGACCATGTCTGCCTGGTTCACATTTGAGTGCCTGGCACAGTACCTAGAGCATCATAGAATCTCAGTTACTATATGTGGAATAAATAATATATGTAAAAAACTGTTAAAAAATGATACAGTGCTATATGAGCATCATTGATTCATCAAAAGATTATTTGGAATCTTCAGTGTGCCGGCCCCTGTGCCAATGGCACCAGTCTATATTCCCACCAACACACCTGATCATTGCCATTATAGGTTTATTCATACTGTGCCAGATACTGTTGGATTTCTCGCTAAACAGGGAGGCCATGAGCAGAATAGCACTGTTGTCATAGCAATCAAGCTTCTGCCTTCAACTTTGCCCTCAAACTGCCTGGACAAAGGTTACCAACGATTTCCCAATTCCCCAGTCTCGTGGGAACTTTTTAGTTCCCTTCTATTCTGCCAAGAACCTTATTTGACCAATTAAGGTTGAGTCAGACTCATTGGTAGAGCTTTAGTCTTGGTTTCTCCTTGTTATACGCACTATAACATGTATATCTTTCTCTTTCCAAGAGAGTAAAACACCATCAATAGTTTTCTCCCTAAGCAGAGTCATCTACCACCCAATCCTGTTACTTTTCATGTTAGTTTTCCAATTGGAGAAAGAAATTAACTTTGAATCGTTCTCCCTTCTGAAGTCTCAGCTCATTATCAATACTTTTTAAGCTTTTCAATAACAAATCAAGATCCATATCTGTCCCTGAGGTGACTGAATTCTATTCTAAGAGTTGGCTGTATACAGGAGTCTACAGTAATGGGAAGAGAAACAGCTAACTGTAACATGGATAGCATTGCTACTAAATTGAAAGATTAGAAATTTTACTCTGTTTTTCAAATTATGGTTTTTTTCTCTCATTTTGATATCTAAATGGGCCCTGAAGTGTCTAAGTAAGGCCATGACTAACTGGTCATGACTTTTCAGATTGTCCAAAATATTTAAAATTTAATTTAATTATTTTTTCTTGTAAATGACAGGGTAGACAAAAACACTTATCCAGAGGGTAACTCTGAAGATGGCGTGCTAAGGTGTTTTTACTGTTTGACATTAACATCAGCAGGATCTCAGTCTGTAATAGAGTTTCCCTTTTTCAAATAGGTTGCCACAAATATGAGTATTCTACCCAGTGTGAGCGTGTATAACTTTAGATACCCAGCAACTGAAGAACTGAAAACTTATACTACCCAACTTGAAGACCTGCGTCAAGAAGCAAATAATCTGCAGACACAGGTAGCAGCTGCATGTTATATATTTTCCTCGTTGCAATAACAAAAGAGAAGGGAGATGTGATATTGTGGATTGGTCATAGTTTTCTTTACTGAACAAATAATAGAACACCTAATGGAATGGGTCCTAGAATTGCACATAGAATTGATCCCTCTTGCCAGCTCTGATAAATTTGGTAGTGGCTGCCTAGAGCACCATGTGCAAAGGCTCCTGAACCTGAGTGCAGGGTTAGTAGGAACAAGGACTTGGTTGATTAGTCCTGTCTGCAGTAGTGCTCTGGGGTTGGAAGGGTGAAGAAGGAGGGCAGAATAGGTAAGGTTTCCAATCTTGAGTAGGCTTAACACTGAGACGGTGTGCTAGGTAATGTTAGGTATTCATCAGAGAAGACAGTAGGAGACAGCCCAAATTGGGGTGATTACTAGCCTTGGGATGCTCCTAAATTACTTGTAACTGGTTAGGAATTCAAGGTGATTGTGGGTAAAGAAAAAGGGGTGGTTCCGACAGCTTCGGCTAAAACAGACCTGTGGCTCCCAAACTCACCAGGACACAATTGCACAACCCCGGGGCACCTCTTGGAGCTGTACATGTAAGAGTGGCCTTAATTCTCACAATCAGCCCATAAGTGACACTCCTAATTCCCCCCTGCTCCACAGCCCATTCTTATCTTTTTTTAATTGAGATATAATTGACATATAACGTTATTTTAGTTTCAGGTGTGCAATATAATGATTCGATATTTGTATATATTGCAAAATGCTCACCACAATGAGTCTAGTGGACATCTGTCAATCATACGTAGTTACAAATTGTTTCTCTTGTAATGAGAACTTTTAAGATCTACTGTCTTAGCAACTTGCATATATACAATACAGTATTGTTAACTATAGTCACCATGCTGTACCATCCCTATCTTTCAGATACTATACCTCTTTCTAATCAACCCCTTCTTGACTTCTTTTCCTTCTCCAAGCCATACTTGATTTCGTTAACCCTCTTTCTCCTACGTTAAGATGTGGGAGGCAGGGAGCAGCGGGAAGAGAGATGGTATGATTGATCTGGGGCCACGCTTCCCCCTGGATGACCCTGCTCAGGAAGTCCTTCACCTTTCACTTACCTTTTAATTCTATTCAATAGTCAACTCACTACCTAACACTGAGTTTCTTAAACTTGTTTTTCCCAGAGTTAACATCTTAATTTTATTTATTTATTCTGCTACGTAGTTCACATAGTGTTTGAAACAACTAATTATAAAAAAGTATACCATAAATTGTAAACTATAATGGAAACCAGGGAAAATGTAGGCTTGGGAAAGCTAGGAAGCTTAATGATTTTTATGTTTTCTTTTTCCTCTTGATTCAGGGAAACATGACTGAAGAAACATTCATAAATGTGGATAAAAAATTATTTGAACTATTTCTGACCCTCAGTCAGTGCCTTGGCAGTGTGGAGGAGATGCTGCAGACACCTGGGCTCTTCAGAGAGGATGCTTGTGCTCAGCAGGTGCACTATGAGGTAGGAAACCTCCACCAAGGCCATATGTTGGTCATTACCACAGGCATCCCACTACTCAAGCCAGAGCTGAAGCCTCTTAAGGTCAGAGCTCATTCACTGTGTCTTCCTTCCTCTCTACTTTGCAGACGCTGGCTCTTGAGTTGAAAAAACTTTACTTAGCTTTGAGTGACAAGAAGGATGATCTTTTAAAAGCCATGACTTGGCCTGGCAAGAACACCAGCTTGCTCCTTGAATGTTTTGATAACCTCCAGGTCTACCTGGAGCACACCCAGGCTGCAGCTGCCTCTAGAAGCAAGTCCCTGAAAGCCGGCCTCGACTATAACCACAGTTATCAGGTATGGGCAGGGCACTCAGCCTACTTTGGTGCTGTGTTAGGTTACAGAAAGGACCCCTAATTTCCATTAATTCCTGTTCCTGGCTGCATTTGTGAATAGGAATTGCTAAGGAAAGTGGTGAGATTCTTTCTGTGAAAGTCTTGAAGTTAGTTCTCCTGCTCATGGTTGGAGACCATTTGAAAGCAATGCCCTTTCCAAAGTCTTGGGTATGAATTTGTTAGGATGAGCTAAAGTAATATTTCTGTATTACACTCAGCCACTTAATGAGTGTCATAGGGGAGGATTTCTAGATGAGAGGGAGCCAATAAAGTTTTTCAGCAAAGGAGTGGCAGTCTGTGTGTGTCTCAGGTAGAGTCATTGGCAGTTGTCTATGGGGATTGGAAGAGAGACCTGAGCAGGTGGACTAGTCAGGAAGCTACTAAAATTATCTCATGAAAAAGAAATGAAACACGACACCACTTATGAAGGAGTCTTGCCCATCAAATCAAACCTGAATTTGATCCAGCCTCTAGAATCCAAGTACAATAGGCACCAGGGAAGAAGGACCTGTTAAGCAGCTCCGTGGGAGTGCAGTCAGCCAAGTACAAACAGTGGGAAGCTGGAGAGAATAAAGAACTCGTTTCCCCTCCCCCCTAAAAAAATCCAAGAAATGAAGAAGAGAGGGGGTCGGGGAGCCTGCAGATTATAAGAGACTGAAGACACATATTAATCCATTGCAACCTATTGGACCTCATTTAGATCCCAATTCAAATAAACCAAAAAAGAAAATTACAGGCAATTAGAGAAATGTGAACTCTGTCTAGTATTAATAATACTAAGGAATTATTATTGATTTGTAGAATTTTGAAAGAGAAATCTTTGTCTTTTAGAGATACATACTGAAACATACTGATAAAATAATATGATATCTGGGATTTGCTTCAAAATAATCTGAGGGAAGGGAGGTTAGGTACAGTCAAGAAAGCTCAGGGGAGGGTGCAGAGAGACAACCAGCCACAAATCAATCATTGTTAAAGCTGCGTGATGGTAATGCAGGGATTCCTCTATTTTTGTATATGTTTGAAATTTCTGATAGCACAAAAATGAAAGGATAATTAATTTTCAAAAAGGTATTGAAGGCCTAAATGAGATTCTCAGTTTCCTGCTTCCTGCATTTATCTTTTTGTACAGAATGAAATAAAGCGATTATATGATCAACTTATTAAGAATAAAGCATCTTTACAACAGTCTTTGAATGAGATCAGTGGCCAGAGTATTGATGAGCAGCTTCAGGTAATCAAATGAAAATAATTCCAACTGGCCGGCCCTTGGACCAAAGAGTCGTGTATATAAGCTGTGTTTCTGAACCATTTCCCTCTGTGAGCAGTGGCAAGGCTTAAGTAAATAAATAAGAATGAAAACTATTTATGTTGACCTTTAAAAATATCTCTTGAGTGGTACTTGATGAAGTGTAAATTAAAACAAAAAAGACCATTGTTGCATATCAACTAGGCAAGAGTTTGAGCTTGTGCAGTGTTGGTAAGGGTGTTGGGAAAGGAGACCCTCACCTCTTAGTAGGAATGCTGACTGGTCAGCTTCAGGGACCACTTGGCTATAGATTATAATTTTAAGCATAAATACTCTTCCATCCAGCAGCATTTTCACTTCATTTATTTAAGTATTAATTGAGGACCTACTATGTTCAGATGCTGCTCTAGGTGCTGGATATGCACTTATTGTAAGGGAGTAAGACAAGTGCATAAAGATAAATAATCATATAAATATTCAAGGATGGACCTGGCAGCACTGCTTGAATTAAAAACTGTTTAATAGCCCCAAAGTCCATTGAGAGCCGACTGTTACTAAAGCAGTGTGCCTCCATACAATGGCATGCTATGTGCCTGTTTAAAAGGAGCCATATAAGTTTGTACTGATTTGAAGAGATGCTGAGGGGCTGATAAGTGAGGAGTGCACACTGTGGAACAGAATGATGTGTGCAAGGCAATGAGTGTAAGGATGTGCCTGGATCTCCTGGTACATGCCTGAAAGGCATTATGGACATGCTGTTGACTGTGCATCTCTGGGAAGAGCTGGAGGTGGCGGGGGCGGGGTTGGGGTGGGGAAAGCTGGACTTGCATTTTTCCCTTAATTCTTTCCTGTACTGTTTAAGTCATTTTACATGAATATATACCCTTCTCTAATTTATTAAAAGGTTTTACTCTTTTGTATTGTCTCTCACCTTAGAAAGCAGATGCGTATACAGTGGAGCTGCAGAACTCCGAGAGCCGAGTTGCAAAACTAAGAGACGAAGGGGAGAGTCTTCATTTACCTTATGTTTTACTTCAAGAGGTTTACAAATTAGAGGTATGTCTGAGCAGAAAACATTCAATCAGTGAATTACTATGATTATAAGGAGTAAGACTTTTTTCTTCCCCCAAGGGAGTTTAGATTTGTTCTTCATTTGGGTTATTTTCATGGTTGGATGAACATTTTTGCGCACACTTACTCTTTCCTTTCAGGATGTACTTGACAGTATGTGGGGAATCCTGAGAGCCAGGTACACGGAACTCAGCAGCCCTTTCGTCACTGAGAGCCAGCAAGATGCTTTGTTGCAAGGCATGGTGGAACTAGTGAATATCGGAAAGGAAAAGCTTGCTCATGGCCACTTACAACAAACCAAAAGTAAAGTTGCCTTACAGGCTCAAATACAAAACCACAAGGTAAGACACATGGGTCAGGTCACCTTTTCATAGACTGAATTTTCCTGTGTGTGAACAGAGCATCCACTTTCTTCCTTGGTGAAATATACATCGTTCGTTCTTATTTTTTTCTTTTTCTTTTCTTTTTTTTTTTTTTTTGCTGAGGAAGGTTTGCCCTGAACTAACATCCATGCCACTCTTCCTCTATTTTGTATATGGGTTGCTATCACAGCATGGAGGCTGACAAGTGGTGTAGGTCCATTCCCAGGAACCGAACCCAGTCCGCCAAAGTGGAACATGCCAAACTTAACCACAGGGCTAGTCCCTCATTTGTTCATCTTTTAGCAAACATCTCTCAGAGTGCTCACTGTGTACAAGGAACTATGCTAAATCTAAGAATATGATTGTGAGTGAAAACAGACACAGTTCCTTACATTTATGGAGCTTTCAGCCGATAGAGAAGACATATTTATCAAGGAGTCATTTAAACAAATTTAAAATTAAAATTAAGATACATGCTTTCAGAGCATTTAATAGAGGAAATTGAATTCAGTAAGTTGGGAAAGGCTTTCCTGAGAACAGAGATCAAAGGAAATACCTATTTAAATATATAAATGTATATCTAGTGTAATGCCTCAGTAAATCCTTTAGTTTCCCATTATTTCATTAAACAAAAACCTCATGATCATCAACTAAAGATATGCAGTAATTTAAGTGCTGATGATAAAAACTGTATAAGACAGAGTTCCTACCTTCAACAAGCTGAAGTCTAGGCCTTTGATAAGTGGACCTTCTCCTAAGAAATTCAAACATAAATACTGTATAAAGAATGGAGGAGAAGAGGATAAAATATATTAATTGAAACTTACAGTGTGTCAAGCCCTATGCTAAATGCTTCTATAAACCCTTCTATCCTTTTCAAGGAATAGGAGAAGAGACTCACATAAGAAGTTCCTCCACATAACTACTGGGGGCAGCTGACTCTAAATGGAGAAGAATGTATGAAGGAAAGCCTTCCTCTTTAAAGGTTCTTAAAGTGCTATTCTGGGAGTTTTTACATACCAGGATCCCAATAGACCTCGTCAATAAATTCCCTTTATTTAGCCTTTGTATTGAGTAGAAGTTAGAGCCAGGGTTTAGGAACCCCCAGCTACTGGATGCGTGGCTTCTTGGCTCACACATCTATCCACCCAACTTAGTGTCTTGAAATTCCTCGGCCACGTCAGTATCTACCTTTTTGTAAAGTTTCTTAAAACTCAGAATAACTGATTTAGGGAGATCTCACTGGAAATTTTTGTTTTCTCATATATTTGACTGTACATGGCTGTGCTTTTGGATTTTGGATTAAAAAACAGATATAACAGTATAAAACGTTGAAGTAAGTTGGTTTTTAAGATTTTCACAATGTAAAAATAAATAAATATTAAAACCTTCTCCATTTTACAGCTTTTTTTCCAGAAGCTTGTTGCTGGCATGCTGTTGATCCAGACATACTCCAACAAAATGCTTCCTTCTTTATTGCAAAAGAAAGAGACATCTTGGGCAGAACAAGTAAAAGAAGTTAAATTGCTAGAAGAAAAGTCACACCAATATGGGATAAAGCTGCAGAGTTTGTTACAGGTATTTGGCTAGTATAAACTTTGTACTTAAGCTGGGAATTCCGAATTTTCAGCCACCACCTCCAGGTGTCAAAAAGAAGTATCTAATTATCGTTAAGCAGTAGGCACAAGGAGCTAACAATGAGGAATGTGGAACCCTGTTCTAGTTCTGACTGCTATTCCCTGAGTGAAGTAGCAGCTGAGACTTCTATGAAAATTACGGATGGCACAGCATCTTTCTACTTTCTGGGTTTGTGTACAAATAAACAAAATGGAAAGCACTTTGAGACCTTGAATGAGATCGCTTGGATAAAATAGTGGTTCAGAAATGGTACTTCCCAAAGGAGACAGGTCCACATGATGATGTTGAAGTAGATTCATGACAGTCTTGTCCCAGTTCAAAGAAAAAAAATTAAATTTGTGTAAAGCTCTTTCTCAGTGTTAAGGTTTCCCCCTTTAACTTTTTATCACAGCGAATGTTAGCCCGTGAAGGAAATATTCAACTTTATAATGTGATAATATGAAATGGGTTTTTTTAGCTAATAAAATTAATTTCCTAGTTAGTGTGTCAAATTGATATTTATAGTACTATTTCATGGTATTGAAATAAAAAAAGACTCCTTGAGCCCCGTGAGTGCCCCTAATAGCCAGGTGACCCACTATTTCAGTAGTTATGAGAATCAGTAAGGTGGTTATTTTCCCGCCTTAGTATTTCTTGTGTCCGTAAGTCAGCTCTGTCGTGTGCTGAGACCCTCGCCGTGGGCTTCTGTGGAAATGGAGAGCTAGGATGAGGCAAGGCTCAGGCTAAGGCAGCAGCACTCCCCCGATGAAGTGTGAGCCCACACTCCTCAAACAGTGGAATCGTGTGCGTGCAGCACGGTAGAGTGATTTTCAGTGGACGGGGCATTGGGGTAGGGAGGGCGGAAGCAGCCTGACAGGTGCTTCTGTTGAGAGAGGCTTTAAGAGTTGGCCCTTCCTTTCCGGATGAAAGAAGGGCTCTCCTACGGCTCTGAGGCCTCCACAGAGGTTCATGCTAAGCGTATCACTTTAACTTAATCCTGTTAGTCCCTACTCGATATGACGAGGCAAGCATAAAACACTAATGCCCAGTGGGTTTCTTAAAACCTTCTCCACAACGGCAATGGAATTGTTTCCCATTAGACACTGAGCTGTTACCAGGCGGGGTTGTACCTCACAGAAGCCCTAGAAATCTGCACTTCCATTTTGTGTGGTCTCAGAGCTCATTTCTGTTTCTGATTAATTTTGTCATGGTCTGGAACTAATCTAGAAAAGGGGCCCCAGTGATTTTATGTTCTTGATTCTCTAGAAATGGGAAGAATTTGATGAAAACTATGCATCTCTTGAAAAGGACCTGGAAATGCTTGTATCTACGTTGCCCTCTGTGAGTTTGGTGGAGGAGACAGAGGAAAGATTAGCAGAAAGGATTTCATTTTACCAGGTATTTTGCCTCCCTTTAAGACATCAAAGGCATGATCTGTAGAACCTTATGTGGTTTTTCTTTCCAATCAAATTGCTTGACTTTGAAGGTGAATGATTTGAATTGAAATGAAATATTGTTCGTCACATAACTCACTGTTACGTATATTCAGGGAAACTGCAGATTGGCTGTGAGCTCCTCAGCATAACCCCATGTCTGGCGTGGGGTCGAGGTCCTTGGCTTGAGTCCTGGCTCTCACTTATCACTTTGTTACCTTTCTGTCCCTAAGCCTCTGTTTCTTTATCTAGAGAATGTCGAGAATCCAGAGAGTTCTGCCCATCTCAGGAGGTGGATGTCAGTGGGTATGGAAATGAGCTGAAGTATGGAAAGAACCTTGCAAACCACGGGCCTCTAAACATATGTTTAGTTTTATTATTACAGCGAAGGCCTGATTCGACATAGCCTATGAGACAGGCAATAAATAATCTGTTACCCGTCACCAGCTTTATAAAAAGACTTCAAACGTTAAAATTTTTCTTGTGTAACATTTAGTACTGTTATAATCAAAGTCTCTGTGTCTCAAATTTTGGGCTATAGAAAAGATAAAACCTTAAAATGATTTTTGATGACATTGAGAACATGACCAGCGAGACAAAAGCAAGTTTTAAATCTTCTCAACAGAAACTTAAAATACTTAGTTTTCACTTTAGAAAATATGTGGTCAGAATCTGAGCTGCTCAGCTAGAAGTAGTCATCCAACACCAACTTTAAAACTTCAAAAGTATGTCTGTTGCCTGAACAGACTGGGTAGAAATTGAAAGCGTGAAATACTTGCCAGGGCCACGCCACTCCAGAGGCATTTGAGCTACAAGGAACATTTCCAGAGGCTGGAATGCTGAGGTGATGCTCTCTAGATGCCTGGACAGCTTGCGGTTGACCTCTGCCGTCTTATTATGTTGAGCCTAACTCGAAGATAAATCTGAATCCTCTGGGGGCGGGAAGCTGCTATTAAATTCTTTGTTAGCCTACAGATGCGGAAGGTACCATCTGAATGGCTGAAAGAACACAGTTGAAAACATAGCATTTTAAATCTCATTATATTAAGAAACAGTTCATGTTAGCCAACCTGAGATAAGCCTGATTATTTCCCCAAAAGTGACCGTATCCATACTTAAAATGTGACCTGTGATTCTGTTAAATTTGAAATATTTTAAAAAATGAAATAATTATTCTAAGACTTTGAAATAAATTTGCCATTTGACTAAAAGAAGACAAATATCTTGTAAAGCCCATCTTGTGTACAGACCCCTTCAGGTCGTTCTCAGCCTCCCGTGCCACAGAGAAGTTAGTGTGTATCTTGAGCGGGGACTTCTGAGGACCCTAGGCGTTGGTCATGTGGCCTCTGGAGTTGAACAAACCCTGTTTAAATGCTGGCTTGTCACCTCGTGGGCTGAGTGACCAATGTAGTCTGACTCCTGTATATAAAATGGGGAAATTAAAACTTCTCAGAGACACTGAAAAGGCGAAGTGTCTCACACTGAAGGCTTAGAAAATTAGAACCTTTTTTTTTTTTTTAACTAATGTTGAACATTTTATTCTAGCTTAGCCTACAGGCTCGGGCAGGAGTAGGGGTTACAAATTGGCGTGGTGGAAAGGGCATTGGAAGTAGAATTTTTTAGTAGTTCTTTAAAAAACTTAAGTTAATTGGAAAATAGCAAAAGTTCTATTTGGATCATAATTTATTTTTTGAGATGAAATTTAAATAGCTGTCAGGGTAAGCGTCATTAGTCGAACCCGAATGGAAGACAACTGCCTTTAGGCAGAATTCTCTATAGGGGGTCATTATATTCGCAGTTTTGAAGAATTTTATTTTTCTTTTCACAAAGTTGGATTAGTGATGTGCTGTTTTAATCTATTCTTCTAAAGTCCTCTTCCTTTCCCCCTGCTGAATCCTTACGTTCAGAAGACTCTAGAAATGAGTTTTTCCCCTACTATTTGGGTCTAAAATATCATAAAGAAATATTTGCCTGTTTATCCCCTTCATACCTAGGTCACAACATAAAATGCTTGCAGGTGCCGGGCAGGAGAGTGGAAATGCCTGGGTCTCCAGTCGGAGGGGTGGCAGGGACTGCGGTGGAGGAGGAGGAGGAGGAGAGAGAGCAGGCCCTTCTAAAGGAGGCCACTGCTCCTTGCTTCACGTCTTTGCCACGTGAGAATGCTGACCCAGGTTGCTGGCTCTTCTACTCTACCCAGAGTCACAGGAAATGCTGCTTTCTGTGTAAAATTTCCTGGTTTTCAGAATAATCTTCAGGTCACGTGAAACCTGTCTGCAAGCTGAATGCACCCCATAAACTGCCAATTTGGTTTTTGTTTTTAGATGGAGGAATTAACTATCAGATCTAAATCTGTGAATTTTGGGGTTTTGTTGGCGTATGTAAGTCTGTAGCACTGAATCTGTGCCGTGGAAATGCATTAGTCAGATGCTCTCATCATGAGAGGTGATCAGTCAACTGTTCATCCTGTTTGTCCAGCGAGACCGTGGAGTCTTGAGCATTAGGAAGCTGTTCACGTTTCTTCAGTAGCCTCTACTGTAGCTCATTAATGAAGTATTTGGGAGTGGATTGGCTGGTTTCATTTTTAATAATTCATTCTATGACTTGACTTTTATTAGCAAATAAAAAGAAACATCGATGAAAAGCAGGCTCGGCTTTATCAGACTCTGAATGAAGGCAAACAGCTGGTGGCGTCTGTGAACTGTCCTGAGCTGGAGGGCCAGATGGCAAAGCTAGAGGAGCAGTGGTTGTCCCTGAACAAAAAAATTGACCATGAACTGCACAGACTACAAACGCTTCTCAGGCATCTGCTCAGGTGTGTTTTCTCAGAGATTGATCGGTGTCAGATTTTGTTGTGGAGAAAGACCACAGAGGGACTCTGCACTCACCCGATTTTACATGTCGTCCCCCTCTATATGGTTCTTCTTGGACGATCTGAAACAGTTAGGTCCCTCTTCTGGGCTAAATGGGGTCTGGAGTCTCTAATGTTGGTTTGCTAGACTCAGGATAATATATAGTCAGTTCTATGGAAACTAGGAATTATGTTATAAAATTATGCATGTAACCTTTATACCATGATGTTGCTCTTTCCTACCCTCTTCCAAAAGTGTGTTTTTTGTTTTTTCTTTTTTGTTTTTTTTGGTGAGGAAGATTTGCCCTGAGCTAATATCCGTGGCTAATCCTCCTCTTTTTTCACTTGGGGAAGATTAGCCCTGAGCTAACATCTGTGCCGATCTTCCTCTATTTTTGATGTGGGATGCCTCCACAGCATGGCTGATGAGTGGAGCAGGTCTGTGCCTGGGATCCGAACCCATAAACCTTGGGCCACTGAAGTGGAGTGCAGGGAACTTGAGCCACTCGGCCAGAGGGCCGGTCCCCAAAAGTTTTAAAATTTAAAAAAGTTAAATAATTTTAGCTAACAGAATAGTTTGAAAAAGGCTCTGGAGTTCTTCAGAGGATTATTTTTGTTCAGTTGATCTAATCATGAACCCCTTGAGGAAGGTAGAAAACAGAATGTTTAAACCTCGTTCTCATCCTCGCCTCTCGGGGCTGTCTTAACCTAGAAGTTTAAAGTTACAAGAGGGACAGCATTTTGCTTGGATATTTTCATCATATCAGATAGATATGTTGGCATCCAGCCAATAGCAGTTTGCTATTATACAACTTATATAAATGCTGGTGATATTTTTACTATAAATAAATCTGTAGAGGACATTTGCTGAATGGAAATAATCTCTGTCTTTGTCCATGGGTTTACTTTTATGTGGAGTAATAGGAAATTTTAAAAAAGATGTTTTAGGCTTTAAAATGTCTCTTTATTCTTGATTAGTCATACTAGAGTCATAGAAAATACCAGGAGCATCAGATTTGGGGCATGGGATAAAACAGTATAATCCTTAAAAACATCATGATTCTCTGAGTAATAGGGCTGCTCAACACAGGAGAACACACAGTAAAGTAAGCAGAAACTATGCCAATGACGCGCATCATCAATGGAGTGCGTTTCTAATTTCCTTCCTCTCACTTTGCTCCTATTAGTTATAACAGAGATTCCGGTCAGTTAACCAAATGGCTGGAATCTTCTCAGCAAACTCTGCAGTACTGGAAGGAGCAGTCCCTCAGTGTGTCTCAGGACTTGGGTACAATCAGAAGCAACATAAACGATTTTTTGGTAAGTTGCAACAGAATACACTCCTGTAATCACCAGTCAGAAATAAATATCAGGGTTGATGTGATAGTTTCCATAATCATTTGTGAATAAGGGATAAGACTTCGGCTAACAACAGCTGTGTTCTTGAAGTGTAAAACTGTTTGTTTATTCTCTTCGTTTATACACTTATAATGATGATAAAGTATATTTTTAATTGACCCTATAAAATATATATAAATTTAAAACTTGATATGACATGGGGCATGTTTCACAAATGCAGAAAATAACTCCGTTGCCCACCCCAAAAGCCTCACAGGATTATTAATTCATAAAGGTTAAAGTTAATAAATACGTGATCTTACATTATTGTATACAGAACCGGTATTTCTACTAAAATGTTATTCTTCTGTTGTTTTAAGATAAGGAAGTATTAGTTCTGTAATATAAATTACACTTTTGAAACCTTTTAGTCTTTTCCCTTAGTCTTTTCTCTTTTTTTCTATTTTTCATATTTTGTAGCTATGATTACTCACTTTGATATTAAAATGTAAATATTTAAAAATATACTTGGAAAAAACCTCTAAGTACACGGGAAAGATTTAGATATTTTCGTTAAAAATTTGTTGCATTTAGTTCATTTAATGTGAACTTTGTGTTTTTTAGTTTCTTTTTAAAGTTGAAATGATGATTTGTCTATTTTTTTAAATATTAACCCACTAGATTATAGACTGCTCAAGGGGTAGGAATTCCATCTCTTGTTCCCCACCATACATAGATATGATGCCTGGAACAGTGCCTGACACTTAGTAGGAAAAATGTGTGTGTGTGTGCGCACATGTGCAAGAGCACATTTACAAATACACATACAAATATTTATTATTTGAGTTGACTTCAGTTATTTAGTTTAGACTCTACCCAGTTATTCTGACTCTTAGTTACTCTGGCTAGATTTAAATTTTGAAAGTTGCTTAATTTTAAAACTGTTTCCTTTAGGAGTTTTCAAAGGAACTTGATGAGAAGTCCTCCTTGAAGACTGCAGTTGTAAGTACTGGGAACCAACTTCTTCACCTGAAAGAAGCTGACACGGCTACACTGAGAGCTTCCTTAGCACAGTTTGAACAAAAATGGACAATGCTCATAACTCAACTTCCAGACATTCAGGAAAAACTTCACCAGGTCAGTATTTAAAGACCCAGCGTTTGAATTAGCATTCACTTGTTAGCTCACAACTCCTTTAAAATTATTTCTCTGACTCAGTAATTTTCATTGACACTACCTATTTTTCTCTGGCGTGACTGAATATAGGTCTTAATTACTGGACTCTCCTCCAATGGGATCTTTCTTAAGAGAGAAATCAGGCTTAATTACTTTATTTCTCAGTTTATCTGCACCACTGTGTTAGTTTATGTGAAGGTCATTGTCATTGTTTTGGGGTCACTTATTCTAAGCTCGAGTGCTGGGTTGTTTTTGTAAGTAACCTACGTAATTATGTAGCAAGACCTTTTATCAAATCAGGCATCATCTTTAATGATGCCCCGAATCGTTTTGTTAACTGCAGGTAATTAAATGGAAATCATTTTGTCCTTGCAGCTTCAGATGGAGAAATTGCCGTCTCGTAAAGCAATCACGGAAATGATTAGCTGGATGAACAATGTGGAACGTCAGACTGCAGATGAAGATGCTGAGCACTCACTGAGTTCTGCATCTCAAGTTAAGAGTCTTCTTCGGAAGTACAAGGTAATCATAGAAAAAGAGCCGGAAACCTTTTCATTAAATAAGAAGGCAAGTCAGTAAGAGGGGGAATACTAAACAGAAACATGTAGGATATAATTTTGAAAAACTAATCCTAGGGGTGAGGGATGGGGTGATGGATGATTCTAGAGAGAGCAGTTAGTATACTTGCTCATATTCTGCCTAGATTCCTTCGGTGATTCCCGTCACCACAGGACAGAATCCAAGATTTTAATTGGCTCTCGCCCCTCTTTACCTCTCCAGCCCCGTATTTTCATTCCCCCATGTAAACTGTGGTCTCTGCCAGAACCAAATGATTTGCAGTCCTTCAGCTGCCTCTGGTGCTCTCCCCGCTCATGGTTTTGTACATGCTGCACCTTCGGCCTGGAATTCCAGTGCCCCGCTTTAGTCGTAGAAATCCTCTTGGTCATCCTTCAAGCATCAGCTCAAGTATCTCCTCATTTGAAAATCTACCCCTGACCCTCCCAGCTAGACCAGTTTACTTTTGGGATTCGGTGTCTCCAGGGTCCCATCAATAGGTCCTGTCATAGGGTATTATAATTATTTGCTTGCTTGCCTGTCTCTTCACCTTGATTTAGCTTCTTGAGAACACAGGCTATCCTTCACCTCCCTGAAACGGCACATCTAGCCTGATACCTGGCATCCAAAAGGTGTTAAGTAAATGTTCTTTGAGTAAGAGAGTGCATACAGATAAATCGACATCCTATAAACAGATATGAATGTGGCCTGCTCCATCATATTTGATTTCAAGCAGTTTTAATTAATGTTTAACAACTCACACACAAACATTGATTGTGTGCCAAGCAATGTGTTCACCACTAGGAACACAGAGATGAATGAAGACCCGGGTCATTGTTTTCAAAGATCTCACGGGCTGATGGATCTAACCTCTGGTAGGCAGAAGATGAATGGCTTCATCACAAAGCACGTTAGCGAGAATTTCATTTTTATATACTCTCACATCCTAGCTTCAGTGAGTAGTAGAATCTTTAAGGGTCCACATGTACGTATTCTTGCGGGCTCTAGTAACCTAGACATACCCCCGGGTTTTCCCCCCAGATGTCTCCAAAGGAGCTGCTAAAACTCACCAGGAGAAACCCAGCAAGGTTTGACAGGCTTGACAGAAACGTGTTGGCCTTGAGGGGTTTAGAATTGCTGTAGAACTTAAAGTCCTCCAAACTGGGAGGCCTACACGGTCCCCAGAGGAACAGAAGCTGCCTGAACTGGCAAAGTTCCTTAAAGGTGTCCTGGGTTTTCTGGGAGAGTCTTAACTTCAGATTTCGCCTCCTTTCATTTCCATGAGCCTGCAGGATGGCTCTCAGTTCCAGTAGCTCTCTGAGCCTCTCACGGGAACCCTCTGTCAGTCTCTGGTCCTTATTTTGTTTCAGCTGATGCAGCTATTATACCATACATGGTGCTGCCGTCGACTTCTGTCTGAAAGCAGTGAGTCTCTCTGTTCCCCAGCATGTGGAATTCCCAAAAAGACACTCCACTCAAATAGCGCACACACCTGGTAGGATTGCGGGGTAGAGTTAACACAGCACAGACAGGTGCCCCTTGATTGATGTATGGGGGCTTGGCGCCCCCTAGAGTGCACCAAAGGAACTCCAGATCATCTAACCTACTTCAGTCCAGGCTTTGGTTGGTTGATTTTGTTTTGTTTGTTTGTTTTAGGAGTTTAGAATGGAAATGGACTTTAAACAATGGATAGTTGACTTTGTTAACCAGTCATTACTTCAGTTAAGCACCTGCGATGTAGAAAGTAAGCGCTATGAGAGAACAGAGTTTGCAGAGCACCTGGGAGAGATGAACCGTCAATGGCACCGGGTACACGGAACACTAAACAGAAAGGTGTGCTCATGTGTGATGGTTTGATGTATGATTGGTTTTTGCAAAATACAACTTTCTGAAAAGTTTGAAAAGACATTCATATAGTTAATTTCCAGTTATGCCTGATAATCGTCTCAGTTAGAGCCCTTTTCTAAGTCCTATGTTTCAGCATTCCTATTGGTACATATAAGAGAGTATGAAAATAGTTCTTATATTTTTTTGAGATTTCTTAGTGGGAAATTGAGTTAGGCAAGTGAAGAGGATAAATTTTATTTAAGATGTCAAGTATTCTGAGAGACTACGAAATGACCAGAGATTTTGACATTTTCTGTGAAAGTAGATGTTCAAAGGCAGCAAAGCTATTTCAGCTTTGAAAAGATTATAAAAAGGAAGAAAAATAGATGTGGCCTTGTGGTAGATTTTTCATTCCATGACTCTGAAAAGATTAAGAAAACTTATTCTTGGAAAAATATTTAATATTTATATATTATTGGTAATGACAATAGGTTGATTTCTGCTGTGTAGAGGATGCATCCAAATGGGTTATACAATTGAGATTCAAGTACGTGAATGGACAGAGAACATGAACAGATAATTCACAAAAGAGAGAATTATCGTTAACCAATAAACATGGAAAGATTACAACTTCAGTTATCAAACATTTGAAATAAACATTAATGTAACATTGTACTTATTAAATTTTTCTCATTCAGTAAGATAAACATAAAACCTAAAGCCATCACATTCATACGTTACAGATAATGGCTACATACCCTTTTGGGAAACATTGGGAAAATTTCCAGAACCATGATAATCACCTTATCTCTTAAGCCAGAGCTCCACCTCTTACACCTTTATCTTAGTAGATGGTCCTCCAAAAAGGAAAAGATTTGCACATAAACCGTTCAATTCAGCATTTTTATACTGGTGAAAAATGTAGAATGCCTTAATTTCCAACTACATGGGAATAGTTAATCAAATTATACTGTGTCCATTTGATGAAATATTGGGCAGCCTTTTAAATTAATATAAGGCATATGTCATGACACAGCAAGTGCCTATGACATTGGGAAAAGAGTTTAAAACTTTATGTATGCTATGATTGTAACCTGATAAAAATTGTAAGCATTAGAAATGAGAAGAATCAGACATTACAAGCAATAATTATTAAATTGATGACGTTTTTGTGATTTTTGATATTGACTTAATTTTAAAGTGACTCTAATGAAGAGAGTCTGGGGAAAGAAAATTTTATTAAGCTTCACATAGATCAATAGGTAATGCAATGAAAAAATATTGAATGTTAGCAACATGATTTTATTTTGTACAGATATTATGGAACTCCAAAACAGCCAGCTTTCTTAGCACGCTAACTGTTATATCAAATGTTAGGTTTTTTTAAAGGGGATTTTAATTCTGTTTCCTGATTTATGGCTGTTTATTCCCAAAGTTATTGGGAAATTTTATGCAAAATATTAGAAATCTGAGATGAAACAAAATTATCCTATTAAAAATGACACATCATGACGTTTACATTTTAAAGCATGTGGTTTAAAGTAAGAATTTTATTTTCTTATTTACAACTTGTAGCTTCAACATTTAGAACAACTTTTGGAGAGTATCACAGAGAATGAAAATAAAATACAGATTTTGAACAACTGGATGGAGGTGCAAGAGGAGAGACTGAAAACTTTACAAAAACCTGAAAATGTGATCTCAGTGCAGAAGATGCTCCTGGACTGTCAGGTGAGAAGGCACACAGCACCTGTCCCACGCGGCTTGATCATGCTGCTTAGTCACCACTCGTGCCCCAAGGAATGGGGCAAGCTGCTGTAGTTTCTTTGGGTTCTCCTCCAAACCCCTATGTACTTACTTTCTTATGTAAAACAGACAATCATCCATGGGCTTTACAAAATTGCAAAACGCTGTTTTTTATGATAAACAGAAGGTCTTTTCATGCTTATTGTTGTTCTTAAGAGACTTGAGTGTTACTCCTGAGAAAAAAATATTCCAAGGGAATTTTGATTTAGATGTTTTCCAACTTTTGTGTTTTTCATTAATTTACCCAATATTTACAAAATTACTCTAAGTTTTCATTATTTTTAGTCTTTCATTCTGTTTCTTCAGAAGAAAATGATTTTCTTTTACCTACTTTGTGATGTGTTCTAAGAGGACCACCTGTCCCTTGGAACCATTGTCTAAGTCACATTTCGGCTTGAGGCTGTTGACCGTGCCCTTTTTTTGTTCAGTTGTCATTTGTGAGGTCACTTAGTCTTTGAGGTGCCCTCACCCAAATGTGGATTAATCCCCCTTAAGCCCTGCTCTGATTGTTTCGCTCCCTATTGAAAACATTTCAGTTGTCCCCGTAGCTGCAGATGGCACAGGTTGTGCTGCTTTTGCACCTACTCCAGAAGGTATGGCACTACTCATTGTCGGGGGTGGAAAGTCAGCTCAGACCCCAATTCTGCTTAGAAGGCCACAGAATAATACTGGGCATAATATGTGAGCAGCAGCATCACCATAAGAGATCTTTTCCAATGGTCATATTCTAACTACCCACTAGCCGTTTCCACTCGAGAATTCTCACAGCCGCCTTGGATTCAGCATAGCTCCTGACTGGAAGCCTATATTGCATAGCTCAGTACCACACCACCCCCAGCAGGCCACCCTGGTTTCCCTTGAGTGCTGTCATGCATGTCGTAGGATATCGTCACTGTTTTTCAGAGGAGAAAAGGCAAACTTGGGGGTTTGATGACTTAATCCCTGGTCAAACCGCCTGTAAAGGGTGGACGTGGAATGGGGACTAAGTCTCTGGGACTCTTTCTACTGTAGTGTGTGATAAGGACTTGTTACCTAGATTCTTCTAAAATCTAGAGCCATGTAATAATTGGAATTATTGTAAAAATTCATATTCTAATATTGTAAAGTCATTGTAATAAATCATTGTCAAAATGGAATTGAGTTTACTATTAAAATATCTTCAGTATAGTTTTATTTAATTTTATACTTAATGGCATTTTTACTTGAAAAGAGCTAACTCTTGTTTCTTACAACTTATTAATTATTTTATAATATTGTGCATGTGAAAACCTTTGGCTCTTGCCCTTTCAGGATATAGAAAATCAACTTGCAATTAAATCTAAAGCACTGGCTGAGCTGAGACAAAGTTGCCTGACTTCAGAAAGTGGGACAATGCCATTGTTGGCAGATACAGCATCCAGAATTGATGGATTATTTCAAAAGAGGAGCAGTGTTATCAACCAGGTACTAGAATTCATCTGAACTGTACTATTTCTCTTCACATATCCTTTGTTTATCTTATTTGTTATTTAATCATGGAGACTCACTCCAGACCAAAAACTGAACAGTTGCTGAGAAGAATCCTGAAGTGAAGTAGAGAAAAGCATTTCAAATCTCGGTTTTCTGCACTGGATAATCAGAGGCAAAGCCCGGGTTCAGCATCATTGGCGGGCTAGAAATCCATTTGGTTATCTTTGTTTTGTCTAATGTACTCATACAGACAAAAATGTCTCCACCTACCAAACCCAGCAGAGTATCTGGCATGGTGTCCTGGCCACATGTACAGGAGCAGCTACAGAGAAATGGCTCAACTCCCCCCATGCAGAGAGGGCCCTCAGGGACGGAGTGATCCTGCCTCCTGTAGCCTCTGTTAAGCTGGAAGCATAGTCAGCATAGGGAAAAGTCCAGAGGTGGGGAGAAACATAGCATGTGGCCAGGAGAAAGTACAGAGGAAGAGTGTGGATGATTTTATGAAAGGCATGTCAAAGTCTGCTTTTACCCCTTCCAGGAGGAGAGCATCAAAAGAGAAAGAACAGGCATCTGTAGACGTTGCAATCTTGATGTTTCCCCACAAAGGAAGAGAGAAAACTGTAAATACTAACCAATTATAGGTGTCTCCATGTTTCCTAGAGAGTCCTTACTGTGGATTATTTGTCATCTAGTAAAATCTACTTTCAACCGTTTGTTCCAAGAGGGAATTGAGAATAACCTCGGTGAATGAAATCCATAGGCGACCCTCAGCCTCATTCTTCTCCCAGAACTCAGGCAGGAAAATAGAGATAAGCTTAATGTATCTTGTCTGAGTCGTTTGTTAAACATATCTTTTGTGAGACACTATGCCCACTGCTGAGGGTACATAGATCAACAAGACAGTAAATGAGTCCTACCCTCAAAGAGTTCACAGGCTACTGAAGGAAAGACACTTGAACAGATCGTTGCAACACAATTAAATTACAATATAATAAAAACGTAGAGGGGAAAAAGGATTAAATGAGATAATGCATGTAAAAAACATGCAGACAGTAGAGACCATCCCTGACTTACAATGATTCGACTTATAATTTTTTTACTTTACGATGGTGTGGAAAAGCAATACGCATTCAGTAGAAACTGAACTTCGAATTTTGAATTGTGATCTTTTCCCAGGCTAACGATATGTGGTAGGTTTCTCTCTTATGATGCTGGGCAGCCGCAGCAAGTCGCAGCTCCCAAGCAGCCATGCAGTCATGAGGGTGAACAACCGTTAGACTTACCACCATTCTGCACCTATACAGCCATTCTGTTTCTCACTTTCAGTACAGTAGTCAATAATTACATGAGATATTCAACACTATTATAAAATAGGCTTTGTGTTTGATGATTTTGCCCAACTATAGGCTAATGTAAGCGTTCTGAGCACATTTAAAGTAGGCTAGGCTAAGCTATAATCTTTGGTGGGTTAGGTTTATTAACTGCATTTTTTTTTTTTTTTTTGAGGAAGATTAGCCCTGAGCTAACATCTCTGCCCATCTTCCTGTACTTTGTATTTGGGACACCTGCCACAGCATGACTTGATAAGCAGTGCAAAGGTCCACACCTGGGATCCAAACCAGCAAACCCCGGGCTGCCAAAGCACAGTGTGCGAACTTAACCACTGCGCCACTGGGCTGGCCCCCTAACTGTATTTTTGACAGCGATATTTTCAACTTATGACAGGTTTATTGGGATATAACACCATCATAAGTCAAGAAGATCTGCACTAGCGTAAAGATAGACATATAGATAAATGGAATAGAATTGAGAGTCCAGAAATAAATCCTCACATTTATGGTCAATTGATTTTTTTTTTTTAAAGATTTTTTTTTTTTTCCTTTTTCTCCCCAAAGCCCCCCGTACATAGTTGTATATTCTTCGTTGTGGGTCCTTCTAGTTGTGGCATGTGGGACACTGCCTCAGCGTGGTCTGATGAGCAGTGCCATGTCCGCGCCCAGGATTCGAACCAACGAAACACTGGGCCGCCTGCAGTGGAGCACGCGAACTTAACGACTCGGCCACGGGGCCAGCCCTATGGTCAATTGATTTTTGACAAGGATACCAAGACAATTCAGTCGGCGCTGGTGGGGGGATAGTCTTTTTCAAAAATGGTATTGGAACAACTGGATATCCACATTCAAAAGAATGAAGTTAGACCTCTACATTCACACCATATACAAAAATTAACTCAAAATAGATCAAAGATATAAAGAGCTAAAACTACAAAAGTCTTAGAAGAAAACATAGGCGTAAATCTTCATGACTTTGGATTAGGTAATGGTTTCCTAGATGTGACGCCAAAAGCACAAGCAACCAAAGAAAAAATAGATAAATTGGACTTCATCAAAATTAAACACTTTGTTTCAAAGGACACAAAAAAGTGAAATGATAAACCACAGAATGGAAGAAAATATTTGCGTATTTAAGGGACTTGTATGTAGAATAGATAAAGAATTTCTACAACTCAGTAATAAAAGGACAAATAACCAAAGAAAAAATGAGCAAACGGTCTGAACAGACATTTCTCAAGAAGATAAACAATGGCCAATGAGCACATGAAAAGATGCTCAATATCATTAATCATCAAGGAAATGCAATTCAAAACCACAATGACATACCACTTCACACTTATTACGATAGCTGTAATAAAAAGACAGACAGTAGTGTTAGCAAGGATATGGAGACATTGAAACCCTCACACACCACTGGTGAATGAAAAATGGTGCAGCTTCTTTGGAAAACAGTCTGACGGGTCCTTGAATGGTTAAACAGAGTTGCCATATAACTCAGCAATTCTACTCCTAGGTGTCTACCCAAGAGGAATGAAAACATATGTCTACATTAAAACCTTGAACATGAATGTTCATAGCAGCATGATTCATAATAGCCAAAAAGTAAAAGCAACCCAAATGTCCATCAATTTACAAAGGGATAAATAAAACTGGCATATCCATATAATGGGATATTAGTCAGGCATAAAAAGGAATGAAGTGCCCATAGATGCTACAACATTGATGGCCTTGAAAACATTATGCTAAGTCAAAGAAGCCAGTCACAAAAGACCATATACTGTATGGTTCCATTTATGTGAAATGCCCAGAATAGGCAAATCTCTAGAGACAAAAAGTAGATTAATGACTGGGGAAGAATGAGGAGTGGTGGCTAATCAGTATGGGCTTTCTCTTTGGAGTGATGAAAATGGTCTAAAACTGATTATAATGATTGTACACTTTAAATAGGTGAGATGTATGGAATGTGAGTTATATCTCAATAAAGCTTTTTTGTTTTTTTTTTAATGCAGAGGGATACGACCTAGATCATGCATCCATAAGCTCTCCAAAGTCAACATAGCCTAGTGTTTAAGAACAAGGGCTTTGAGTCTCTACCTAGATAAAGGTCCTGACAGTACCATTTTCTAACTTTGTCCCATGGCAGGTACTTAACCTCTCTAAGCCTCAATTTCCTGGTCTATAAAATAGGCATGGTGATACCTACTCATTCCTTTCTACCTTGGTGGCAGTGCATATACTGCACTCAGTGAATGCTCCCCTACTGGCGGATCCCATTTCTAACATTTTGAGAATGTTCTTTCTTCTTGTCGCTAGCATTGTGAATTTTACTTAATGGGTTTCTTATCCTCTCCCTCAAACCACATGTCCCATTTCTTTTTGTGGAGCTATAATATTCTAAGGGGCTACCCTTAAGAGCACCAGGAGTTGCACCAACTTTATATGAGGAAGCCATGAAGGCCCATGCGGCCTGAACCGTGGCAGTGCCTTGTGTAGCAGTGTGCCTGTAGGCCCTTTTGTACCAGAATCATCCTTGCCACCCAGATAGGTCCAAGCTTCTGAGAGGTACATCTGTGAGGAGTGCCCTTCCTGCCTCCCTTTTTTCCTTCCTTTCTTTTATTCTTTCTTAATGACTCTGGCTCTTTTTCTGAGCCATCCAGTCCTTATAAAGACATTTGGCCCCCATAATTGCCAATGTGAGACTAGCATTTTAGCCTCCCAGGTTGTTTTTCCTCTGTCCCTGTTTCGGGCAGGGTTTGGGGAAGCCTCCTTATCACGGTGGATGTGCAGTGCCCTCTGTAGTTGTTAAGCAGAGAACAGAGGGCCTGAATGCAGGCCTGTGTAATTACATCCAAAACTCGACATCACCCTACAAACTAAGATGTCCAGTTTGGCCAACATAGTGAGCACACTCCATTTCTACTCAGATCTTCATTTTAAATTGAGATATAATTCCCATACCATAAAACTCACCTTTTGAGTGTACAATTCAGTGGTTTTTAGTATATTCACAGAGATAAACAACCATCACATATCCAATTCCAGAACAGTCTCATCACCTCACAAAGAAACCCCCATACCCATTAGCAATCACTCCCCATTTCTCCCTTCCCTTAGTCCCTGGCAACCACTCATCTACTTTCTATCTATGAATTTGCCTATTCTGGACATTTCATATACAGTCATGCGCCACATAGCAATGTTTTGGTCAACAACTGACCACATGTAAAACAGTGGTCCCATAAGATTAGTACCATATAGCCTAGGTGTGTAGTAGGCTATACCATCCAGGTTTGTTTAAGGACACTATGATGTTTGTACAATGATGAAATCGCCTAATGATGCATTTCTCAGAACTTATCTCTGTCATTAAGCGATGCATAACTATAAATGGAATCATACAATAGTCTTTTCTGTCTTCTTTCACTTAGCATGTTTTGAAGATTATCAATATTACAGCATGTATCAGAACTTCATTTCTTTTTATGGATGAACAATATTCCATTGTGTGGATATACCACATTTAGGTTATCTGTTGATAGACATTTGAGTTGTTTCCCCTTTTAGGCTATTATGAGTCATGCTGCTGTGAACGTTTGTATACAGGTTTTTGTGTGAACATATGCTTTTAATTCTCTTAGGTATATACCTAAGAATAGAATTGGTGGGTTGCATGGTAACTATATTTAACTTTTTGAGGAACTGCCAAACTGTTTTCTTTAGTGGCTGCACCATTTTACATTCCCACCAGCAAAGTATGAGGGGTCCAGTTTTTCCACTCTCTTGCCAACACTTGTTATTATCCGCTTTGCTTATAGCCATCCTAGTGGATATGAAATCATGTCTCATTGTGGTCTTGGTTTACATTTCTTTAATGACTGTGAATATTGAGCATCTTTTTAAGTGTATAGTTGCCCATTTGTATATATTTAGAGAGATGTCTATTCAATCCTTTGTCCACTTTTTAGTTTGGTTATTTTTCCTTTTTTTCTTGAGTTATAAGTGTTCTTTATATAATATATATATAAATATATATTTATATATTCTCAGTTGTATCTGATATCCTTTAAGTGCTTCAGCTTCCATCCTTTCATGATTATTGAAGCATACTAACAGATAAAATATGCTCACTGTTGCATTTCTTCCTAGTTTGCACTTGCCCATTGTTTTGGCCAGGTATGTTTCGTTTCAATTTATGCTTGCTTGCTAGTAGTAATCAGACTCAAGTGCCAGGTAGCACAGGTAACATTTTACATTTATAATGCTTTTCAGTTTTCAGAGCATTTTCATAGACACTATTTATGTTTTTGTCTATTATCTCTCTGTTGATGATGAGGAAACAGACTCAAGGTTAAATAAGTTCCCCAAGGTCAGAAAGCTAATAGGGTGTCCCTGGAACGTGCACTCACAAATTCTGATTCCTCTCTTAGTGTTCTTTCACTGGCTGTCACTCTCTTGGCCAAACTCTCTCCCTGCAGATCCTTCTGGTCTCAGGGCTCTTTTCCATTACCTGTTCTAGAACTTAGCCTTCTCTGATATTTTTTGTTCATTGACCTTCCCTTCCCACCTTCAATTAATCACTAAAGCTCCATCAGTACTCTCAACTTGAAATGCCTAAGGTGGGTGCAATGGTAGAGTCCTTAGGGAAAAAAAAATGATGAGAGAGCCTCTTCTCACTCATTTTCTAAATATGTTTTCTCTTTTCATATAGGTCAATGAGCTCAAAACCTCCATGCAGTCCGTTTTACAGGAGTGGAAGATTTATGATAAACTCTATGATGAAGTGAGTACGATGACAATCCGATTCTGGTACTGCATGGAACACAGCAAGCCTGTGGTTTTATCATTGGAGGCCTTGACATGCCAGGTGCAGAACCTTCAGGTAAATTAACCAGATTTTTGTACAGTGCATTATTGGCAGAAAATCTCCAGTGTTTGCTTTTGCACTCCCCACAAAACATTTTAAACAGCAGCATCATAAGTATAACTTGAAATTCCAAAATGGCTCACATGAGCCAAATGAGCAAAAGTTTGTAAAAGTATACATTGAATTTTTCTTCATTTTTCCTGTCCATATTATTTCTCAACTTAAAGGGTTTGGGTGGGCTTTTTTGTGTGTGTATGCTTTTTAAAGTTTTAGTCTCAAATGAAAGAATGCCTTCTCAGTTGTTCTCTTCTTCACCTTTCTAATCATTTATCCCAGTCCTGTTAAGGTTTGAGTGTTGTTATTGTTGGGAAATAGCAACAAGTGCTGAAAAGCTGCTGCCTTCTTTGGAAGTAGCCAGGCCGTTCTGGAACTAACCTCCCTGCTCTGTTCTCTTAGTCTCTTCAAGATGAAGCTGAGAGTAGTGAAGGGAGTTGGAAGAAACTCCAGGAGGTTATTGGAAAACTCAAAGATTACTGCCCCTCAGTTGCTGAAATAATCGAAGAGAAATGCCAAGATACTCACACAAGGTACGTATTAAGATACAGTTTGAATAATAGATCAGATATCGTCATCATAATGACATGAGGCAAATGAAGTGCCATTTGAGTCTTCTTAAATCATCTGAGGTGACTGGATTCTGCTCTCTTCTGCTTTAAAGGATCTAGTTCATGTAAGATTTGATGTTGTGAAGGCTATTACCTGCTTTGTACAAGTATTGGGTATAATCAGTCTAGAAACACCCTAATTACAGCCCCAGGGTAGCCACTTTCAGAGGGCATAGACTAAATGCCCAGTGTGATCCTCAGGGACACCAAAATCACAGGCAGAAACAGACTAAGGGGTGTCAGATGGACAATCTGTGTCACTGGAAACATTCTAAGATGGAGGAAAGGGGATGTTAGGATACCTCTCAGGGAGGTGATATTTGGGGTTGGAAGGAATTCTTTGATGACCCGCTCTGTTGAATGGGCTATGAAAGTTGGCCTAAAGATCATTTGCTCCAGACAGTATTGAAGAGGTTAAGCTACCCTCAGTGTCCATCTCCACCCTTCCTCCATGTAGATTCAGCCTCTCCTGTAAATCAACTTTGAACAAAGGACACCAAATTTACATACCCTGCAGTAGTGTGGTCAGCTCTTGATCCATTCCTTATTGGAAGAGGGGAGGGTGGGAGGGCAAGGAGGAACACAGAAATGCATCTGACTCTACATACGGTATCGGGGGCCACCCTCAAAATGCATGGTGGTGTAGTTTGCTATTAAAGGGATTCAGTTGTCACCACTGCACCTACATGTTCAGATGTTGGCACAAGAATATCTTGGAAGGCATGTTGAAAAAGACAAAAGAAAATATCACCACAATGCTAATAGTACCTATCACTAGATTAATGAGATGTCAGGGAATTTTTTACTTTCTCTTTCATAGATAGGTAGATAGGTAGGTAATCTAGATTTAGATATAAAGATAGACATAAACATACATGTTTTGTGGGTTTTGTTGTCTTTTTATTTTACAAAGAACATATGTTGTATTTATAATTGGGGAAAGTCTTGTAAAAAAACATTATTCTGTTAAGATTTTTGAAATACATAAAAGTATAGCAATTGTGCCATTTTTCACACGTTTAGCCAGGTTGAGGATGTTGTGAAACACTTATTCTCATGTGCTTCAGGTGAGAATGTAGATATTACAGTGCTTTCAGAAAACAGTTTGATCATATATACCCATAATCTTAAAAATATTTACATATGTATATTCTTTGACCCACTAATTTTCTCAGAAATCTAGTCTAAGACTAATATCTTGGAGTATAGAGAAAAACTTTTGAACAAAGTTGTATCTGAGCATTATAAAGGAAAGCAAAAATTGAAAAAATACTTCAATATCCATACTAAACAGGAATTTGGTTATTGTAACTAAACCAAAAACAGGCGATTTGCAGATCATTACGTACAGCCCTTTAAAATTAGGCTTAAAATTTTTTATTAATAACATGGGGAAAATATTTTGTAAAAAGTTAAATGGGAAAGAAAGGCAAGATACTACAGTTTATATATGGAATAAGAATAATTTCCTTTATTTGCACTTTTATACAAGGAATACGTTGCTTTTGTAATGGGAAGATAAATTTTATATAAACACAATTTAAATGAGGCCTATTTAAAGACACCCCCTCCCCCCCATAAAATAGGAGTCCTTCCCATGTGGAGAAAGTTTCATCAGGAACACAGTTCAGTGTTTTCTTTACCTTTGCCTAAGAGACATTCATAATATAATAGATATTTCTTGCCAATCACAAATTTTGCAGTTTTTGTTGAGAATTATAAAGTCAATTAAATATCCTAATTTGGACTTCTGTTTATGTAATGGTGATGCCATTAATAGAAAAGGCATTTAACAGTCTCTTCTTAACAATCCATCTGCTATTAACTTACTGGTAGAAGGTGTGCATTGTGCTTTTGCTGCAAGAGAAAGGATGGAATGAGGGTCCTGTTGTTCATGTTGCGCTGACAGGTGGACCCAGGTCAATCAAGACATCGCAGACCAGCTGCAGAAGGCCCAGAGTCTGCTGCAGCTCTGGAAGGCCTATAACAGCGCTCACACTGAAGCTGCAGCAAGGCTGGAGCAGCAGGAAGCAAAGTACCGACAGCTCGCAAACATCAACATGTCTGGAAACAACCTGGCAGAGATCCTGACGCCGGCCCTGCGGGACTTAAAGGTGAGTGCAGAGCCCACTGGGAAAACCAAGGCCACGATAGCCCAGCAGACGGGGCCGTGACTCAGGGACTGGGCAGACCACAGGGACAGAGAGGGCATCAGAGCAGGTACGTGAGCACGCTGTGTAGGACCTGGGCAAGGCCGGGAGGTGTGTGGTTGGGAGCGACAGGTGGCGGCCCAGGGGGAGGTCTAGGCAGCAGGTAGCTGGGACAGGGGCACCTGACACCACCTTTTCCAAGTCTCCTCTTTCACTCCAGCAGGTAAATCTAAAGCAGAAGCCTCATACAAAGTCTCAAATGAAAGCACAAGTCTCTTAACTCGTTGTGATCATCTAAGAATAGTACAGGTTGAATCTCTTGCTTTAGAAATAATCTTGTGGGTATAATGCTTTTTAGACTACTATATTTCAGAGTATTTCTAAAGCAAGAGATTCAACGTGTACTATTCTTAGATGATCACACCCAGTGAATTATCCTATCATGTTGATGAATGCTCAGAAAGTGAATACATTCTAGTTTTAAAGTGGGTGACTAGATGCATTTTGTATCTTCTAAGGGGATTCTACATTCTCTGCAAATCAATCCACTTATGTCAAAAAGTCTCAGGCAGAGAACAGGGCTGTGTTGATTCTTACAATGGCATTAAGACAGATCCCTAGAGTGTTTGATGATTAGAAATATAAAACACAGGACTCTACTCAAGTGGTCTTCAGTTTCTGAACACTAGAAGCCCCAAATCTATTGATCAGTGGTCAGGTTTAGCTCTGAACTGACGAATTTTAGAACAGCACTAGAGTTGTGCATCATATAAAGAATGTTTAGCTTTTTTAACTTGTTAAAATAAACCATAACAGAAAAACATGCCCACAATTTCCGGGCAGGAATTCTCCTAGATGTTGATGGAGTGGCAGGGGATGGGGATTTCTGTTGTGAAAGAAGGAGGAAATGTTTTGTGACCACTTTTTCTTCTCCAGGAGCTGCAGCATGATGTACAGAAGACAAAAGAAGACTTTCTCCAAAATTCCACTCTCCTGGATCGACTCCCACAGCCCACAGAGTCCAGTACCAACGTGCTCCTCTCTGGTCAGCTGCACCTCCTCCAGAGGGCCTCTTACTTGGAAAAGATGCTGCTTGTGAAAGCAAACGGATTTGAGGTTCATCTTGCTTTTCCATTTAAGTTGTAGTCTTGGCATTCGCACACTCTCCTCAACTCCTCGTATCCTATGAAGTCATAGTTGTTAGAGCTTTGCAGACTACTCCTTAGGGCAGCTGCAAAATAAAGCTACGCCAAACACATCCGCCATTTGACATGATTCTTCAGTCAGGTGATTCTCCAATCCCACGGGCAATGGGCAGATCTCAGCAATTGTTTCTTCTTTATTGAACATGTTAAAGAAGTGCTGGATTTCGTACACTGTTCAGATCTCATAGTTATTTGGATCTCCAAGTAGGGTAATGGAGTCATAGAAGTAGCTGCTCAAAGCATGGCCATTTGTTATATTCTTCATTCACTTTTTGAAAAGCCCTTAGTGCATGAGCTGTCAAAAAGCTGCAAGGAAGACCATGGTCACACCTCAGTACCATCAGGAAAAAAACATTTAACCAGCAGGACTGAGGGAGCGGAATACTCACTAACCGTCCTCTGCGTGTCCCTCTGAGGCAGGCGCTTCCTGAAGGCTCAGTGCTTTGCCAAAGGCACAGAGTGAAAATCAGACACCTTCTGAATATTCAAGATAATAATGAGCTGCTAGGGGTTGAAAACAACTTGAACTTTTATCAGCCCCCGGAGGCTATGCTTAATTCTGTTATACACACACGTGAAAATTGTTTCTAAGAGAAATTTCTCTCATTCTAGGTGGTTCTCTCACAGTTCAAGGATTTTGGGGACCAGTTGGAATCTTTAAAAGGTCTTATTATGCATGAAGAGGAAAACTTAGATAAACTCTACCAGCAAGAAAAAGAAGAAAATCCTGACTTATTCCTGGTATTGCCAATATTTGTCCTTCCTAAGGGCTTAAATTCACCACAGGATGAAAAATAAGCTGGTTACTGTCGTCTTATAGAATCTGTGTCTAAACTCTTCAGAACAGTCAGTTATGCACCATTTGTTCTTGCCCTGTTTTCCCTAAGGTGTGGAAAAGTGTGACAACATAGGGATCTGTTTTAGTAATGTGCCACAGTAATTTTAGTAGATTTTTAAATTTTGCTATCTTTACTAATTAGCTTCCGTGAACTAGAATAATCTAGGAATTGGCTGTTGTGATTAATTGAATTTTTCTGGTTAATCGAGATCAAAAGTAAAATATCGTGTAAAATTATTTATATATTTTTTTCCTTCTTTATTACCTTAGTGAGTTTAGTATAGTTAACATGAGTGAATGGAAAAATTAAAGGATTCTGGATCGTGCAAACTCTGAAGGACCAATATTCATAACCTAGATCAGGAGTCAGCAAGCTGTGGCACACTGTCCAAATCCAGTCCACCACTTGTTTTTGTAAATTAAGTGTTATTGTCACAAAGTCATTCCCTTCTATTTAGATATTGTTTATGGGAGTTTTCATGCTACAACGGCAGAGTTGAATCGTTGCAACAGAGATCATATTGATGTGGGGTCAGTGAGCCAAGGAGTCGAGAGAAAGATTTCTTGGACTCTCAAGATCTGGCAGTAGTGCTCTTTTATTTAGAGAATAGTGTGGAATAGCATGGGGACAGGACCCACAGGCAGGAGGAGCTGCTGCTGCCACTGCTGCTGCTGCAAACATGGGTGGAGAGTAAGGCTAAATTTGAGGCATAGGTATGTGAGTTATCTCTTTACAAGACAAAGGAAAGAATGTGTAAAAAGAGTGGTTAAAATGGTGTCAGTGCCCATAGGGTTCTGGTTATTGGGTGGTCCTATAACTTTTAGATAAGAATCAAACTGGATTGAGTAAATGGCAGAAGTCACCCCTTAAATATTATCTTCAGCTAAAGACAAAGGAGGATGTTGGGGGGGGTCAGTTACATGAGGTTGCCAGACAGTAAACAACTTAAGTTCTTGCCTTTGGCACTGATTAAAGAGTTTCTAGAGATAAGTTCATCCCCCTTCTTCCTGGCATAGAGAGGGAGGCATCTTTACAGGTGGAGATTTTCCTTACAAATGGAAATGTTTCCCAACAAAGGGCAAGCAAACTCTACTCCTCAGAGTTGCTTTTATTAAAAGTAACCAGCCCCCTTCTCATCTGCAGTTTTAAAAGTAACCAGCCTAAAATAATCCTCATCAATATGACCCATAAAAGTCTGAAATGTTCATGACCGAACCCTTTACAGAAAAAATTTGCTGACCCTGACCCAGAACATCACAGCAGAGTTCCATAGTGGCAACATGGATATTGTGAAGGATGTTTGCTTAACATATTGTTGACCTAGAGGCTGTCCCTGGAATATCATCTTAAAAATAAAATTTTGATGAGTTTGCTTTCTTGTGATTTCATATTCTACCAAAATATGGATGTTGAAGTCCTGTGCTTTGCTAGGGTTGTTTTAAGGATCGAATTTTCATTTGATTTGTAGGTAAACTGCATGATCTATTGAAAGTCAAGTTGTTGGCAGACTAAAAGGTACTTGAAGGTCCAGAATGGGTCTTTTAAAAAAGAAAGCTCAGTTCAATATTCCTCAAAGACAAAATCTGAGATGACTTTCTACTTCCTGGGCTGGTTAGGTTCTGGCCGTGTGTGCAGCTTGTTGTCCTAGAAAAGCCACAGGATTGAGAGGTCTGGGTTCAGGTCCAGTTCCAACACTAGTTAGCTGTTTGACTGTGGGCAGGTCATTTACCTATTTAGGCTCCAGTTTTCCCTTATCTTTGAACTAAGGATGGTCTACAGGATTTCTGAGGCCTTTGCATCCTCTAGATATATCATTGGCATCCAAAAATCAGGAATTTAATTGTTTTCATAGAATCACGTGCTGGCACTGACAGCCCAGTCACCTGAGGTTGAACGTTTGAATGAAGTCAGCCTCAGGCTCCCGCTGAGTGACATAGCTGTAAAGACATTACAGAACTTGAACCGGCAGTGGATTCGGGCCACGGCGACAGCGCTGGAGCGCTGCAGGTCAGCAGAGCCCATCTCTTACCATTTTCCATTAGGGTAAAATTAACGGCTTGAGCTCAGGAATGTCACTGTTACATGGCTCTGTTATGTTTGTTTTTAACCTTTGTAGTGAGCTTCAGGGAACTGGATTGAGTGAAAAGTTTCTTTCTTGCTGTGAAAAATGGGTCCAGCTTTTGGAGAAGATAGAGGAGACACTGAAAGCAAATATCACTGACAGCCTTCCAAGTCTCCTGGAACAGCAGAAAACATATGAGGTAAACATGTGTTCTCTGCCACCTAGTACCCCCGACCCTGGGGCAGGCATCCGGGAAAGACAGATTTAAAGAAAATACAGAGAGTACCCATCACTCTCTAAACATGGAATGTAAGTCTTTAAGCAAACTCCGTTGTCAGTTGATCATTTGTAAAATCCTCACGTGTTTCATAAAATTCAACGTTTTGTTTTACTGCTCTGTTTTATTAATGACAGAACTCCTAGATTTTCTGCAGTAGGTGGAAGCTTCTAGGGCAAACTTTGCTTTCACAGAATGCAAACATTATACAACTAATTTACCAAGAATATGTTAAAGTACTTCAATTCGTCTTTGCATTTTTACTAAGTAATTCTCTAAAATATTGAAGCACTTGGTATAATCATAATTGTAGCATTAATAATTTCACAGAGGAGTTTCCCCAGGCTTGTGTTGATGTTTATTTGAAAATTCTGCTGGTGGTTATAGCCAGACCCTGCATTTCAAAAGTGTGCATGATGAGTTCATTGTAACTTTTTAATGTAACTGATTTACGTCTGCATCGTTACATCAAGATCATCCAATGAAAATGAAATCTGTCCAGCCAAAAAGCTGGGTGACCTTGAATCAGTTACTGAACTTCCTTCCCTCTTAGTTTCCTCCTCTCAAATGGATCTAATAATATTACTTAAGTCCTAAGGTTGAGGAATAAGTGAGACAATGTATGTTTTATACAGTGCCTAGCAAATAGTAAACGCCCAATAAATGGGCATTAGATATAGTTATTATTAGATGTATTTGCTTCTAGGATTATATCCACAGGTGATGTTGATGTGATGGTTGAGCATTTTTTGTAGTTAGGCTCAGATGATTTGCAAATGAATCATCTCGCATATCCCCTCTGAGCTTTGGTTTTAATAGGCACTATGAGTTCCAGATTCATAAAATGAATTCTACTAGCTGCTATTTTATATTTTAACTCATATATAGATGTTAGAAGCTGAAGTTTCTATAAACCAGACAATTGCTGATTCCTACATCACCCAGTCCTTACAACTCCTGGACACAACAGAAGTGGAGAAGAAGTAAGCTGTCTGGGGCTTGTGATGGCTGTGGGTGCGGGGAAGGTGGTGCATTTGGGGCCACCCTTCCACCACGTGGATCTTGACCGTGTCAGTCCCCTGTGGCCGTGTCAGTTGATAGACCACCACGGGGCCAGTCTTTTGACTGTATATTAGGATGAAATCTAGCCGTAAAAACTTTGGTGGCACTCTTCCCTATGATGGGTGGGTGGAGTTGGCAGACCAGACGCTTTGCAAATACCCACTCACCAAATACGGTTAACTAAGTTTTTACCCCAGAGAGTCTTCCGTAGTCTGTTTTCCTCTCTACCTTCAGCTTCATGATGTTTTGCTCTGTAAAAAATAAATTTTAAAGTGCTGCTGTTCCCAGCAGGGAGCTCTGTCACATGTGTGAAAGAAGGGATTTCTCTCTCTGCTGTACATGGGGTTGAGGTCCCTGGGCAGTGCCAGTTGGGCTGAGCAGAGCGCCTGAGGCCAGCCCGGTGACAGTGACTGAACCTGCCCGCACAGCTGGTCCACATGCAGACAGTCTGGAGGTGGCCTGGCCTCTTAAAGACTTCTCTAAATGTCCTGATAGGTATTATTTCCACCCCGCCCCCCATCACCACCCATATACCTCTGAATCATCGTTCAGCATAACTAAGAAATATAATGCCCATTTCTTCCTGGCTCTGAAGAAATAAATTCAAACCAATTCCAAAATGATAAACTGGTTTTGATTTGATCAGTATAGCAAAGCATGACTTTTCCCATAATAAATAAAAGGCCTTATCAATCATGTGAAGAGTGTAATTGATCTGGGAAATAACTAGTTGAGTAGTTGCAGAAAGCATGTTCTTTATTGCTGAAATTACTTAAAGTGCAACCATCAAGTAATAAAGAACATTACATGGTACCTACCGGTTCATCCGTTTCCCGTTGACCCAATGTTTAGTTTTCCATACAGCATTTGGCATAATGTATGTTAAAACAGCTTCAGTTTGTTTAAGGGAATGGTTGTCATGCATGCTGGCAAAAAACCAGGTCATGTGCAGACACCTTCTGCTAAATGCCTTTCATCAAAACACACGCCCCAGCCCCAAGTTCCCCATCATCTTTAAGTTGAATGGTGCTCAGGTGTTAAGAGTTTTTTCCCATCTAAATTGTGCATATAAATAGCAAATCCGAGTTCCTATTATGTATTTATAGTTATTTTTCCTACATGTTGATGTCAGAATTCTCTAACGATCTATTTTTCCCAAGACCTGAATTTGTTTTAAACTTCACGAGGCTGAAAGACCGGTGGCAGAGTGCTGTCCGGAGCGTTCGGCAGAGGAAGAGTGACATCAGTGGGCTGGTGAGGCAGTGGCAGTCCTTCACCACCTCCGAGGAGGACCTGCTCCGCTTCCTCACTGACACCACCCACCTGCTGTCTGCAGTGAAGAGCCAGGATTGCTACAGCCTCTACCAAACTCGAAGCCTGATCCATGAGCTGAAGGTAGTGTGTGCACAGGAGCAGTGTGAGAACTACAGAGTGGCCACTCTTTGGAAGGTGTTCATTCGCCTCAGGTTTTACGTTTTCTGTGATGTCATGGTTCAAGTATGCTCTTTGCAATGGGGAGGCCAGCTGGGTAGGGTCATGGGGACCCTACCAAGCCTTGTCCCTAGCCTTGTGGGGTCAGAAACCCAATCTTCCCCATTCACCCAGAAATGGTGAGGCTCTCTTGGGCTGTGGCAGTAGGCGTGGACTGGAGATGGGTGGGCAGAGTGGGGGAAGTTTAGGGTGACAGACTCACCCTAGCTGATTAGGCACTGACAAAGGCAGAAATGACGACCAGTGTGGTAACTTCCAGTGGGACTCCTGCTTACTCTTGAAGGGCAGATTCATTTAGGCAACAGAGTTCTTAATCAGAAAGTTGCTTGCTGAGCACAGGACTAGAGTAATGAGTTGGCAGTTCCCAGGGCATGTTCCATTGAGCAGTAGAACCACTTTTCTTTCTAGAGGTACCGTTCTGAAGTCCTGTGCTTTCCTCATTCAGTTATCTAGTCATCAAATATTGAGTACCTGCTCTTATCTGGTCTCTATTCTAAGTGCTGGGCGTATGGTGTGGACTAAGAGAAGGCCTCTGCTCTTGTAGGGGGAATCAGACAAATTAATAAACAGACAAGAAAATACTAATTTGTCTGATTGGTGAGGGGAATCAGACAAAATAATAAATAATATCTGATTGCAACAAGGCATAGGTAGATAATTAAAACAGGGCCAGTAATGGGGGGCCTGGGTGGTACTTTAGGAACTTTTGGGTAATCTCTGGGAATGTGACGTTTAAACTGGAACTTAAACGGCAAGAAGGAGCAAGCCATGCAAAGATCTGGGGAAAGAGCCTTTCAGACAGAGGGAGCAGCTTTCCCAAAGTCCCCAAGATGAGATCAAATAGTATGACTGGAGTATAGCCAGTGAGACAGCAGTGATAGAAAACGCATTTAGACGCAGTGAGGGAGGAGCATTTTGTAGGTGAGATGTGGTCCCTGGTTTACAGTCTCGATGTTATGGGAAGCCTTTGAAGAGTTTCAGTTGGAAGAGGGGGCAGCATGATACAATACAGTCTGTATTTTTAAAGATCATCTGGCTGCTCTGAGAAGGATAGATTGTTGGGGAGCCAAAGGAGAAGCAGGAATCCCATTGCTGCATAACAGCAAACATTTAGTATTATCTCTCACAGTTCTGGAGGTTGACAGGGCTCAGTCAGGTGGCTCTTGCTTAGGGTCTCTTAGGCAGTTTCAGTCAGATGGTGACTGGGTCAGGACTCATCCAAAGGGTTCCTCACTCTCGTGTCTAGCACTTAAGCTGGAAAGACTCAGACAGCTAGGAACTGGACCAGCTGGGGCTCCTTGGGCATCATTCCCTGTGCTCCCTCCACCTGGAGGCTTCCAGTAGCCAGACTTCTTACATGACGGCTCATGCCTTCAAAGGTGCGCGTCCCAAGAAAGAGAGATCCAGGGGGAGGCTGTATTGCCTTTTTAGACCTGGCCTTGGAAGTCACTCACTTGCAGCATTCTCCATTAGTCAGGACCATCATACATGCCCACACAGGTTCAAGAGGAGGGGACAGAGGCAGCACCACTTGATGGGGAGTGGCAAGGTTCTGGAAGAGCGTGCAGGACTGGTAATATTGCTGTGGCCATTTTGTGAAAAATACAGTCTTCCGTCACCAGTTAGTCTATTTCAATAGTCTTGGATAGTTAGGATGATTAAGACAAGGGTGATGACAGTGAAGATAAATAAGGATATGTCTGTGGGTAGAGTTTACAGGACTTGTTTATGGTTTGGGTGTGGCAGGTAAATAAAAATCTAAATCAAGATGATTCTAGGTTTTTGGGTTGAGCATCTTGGTTAATAGTGTGCTGTTGACCAAGTCAGGGAAGACAGGAGGGGGAGCAGATCTTTTGATAAGTTAAGTTTGAAATGGCTGCTAGGCGTCTAGCGTAGTGGCTGTGTCGAGCAGTGCTGCATATTGGAGAGATGAGTGTGGAGTGGCAGTATACTCATTTGAGTTGCAGTTTTTCTTTATGTCTGCTTCTGAGAGTATTGTCTGCTTTCCTCCTTTGCATTGGGTTGTTTTAAGTACTCTCAGAAATACCTTTGTAAATCAATGCTCTCTTGATTTTTTTTAATATCAGCTGCCATTTTGGAAAATGCCTACATTATGTCTCCCTTGAGAAATTTGAAAATGAAGGAAATTATATTTACAACAAAAATTAGAACTAATTTTTTTCTTCTGAAAACCAATGCTTTTGGAATTATGAATTAAAAGTTTTTACTTAATTTTTGTGTTGTAAATCGCTCATTTCAGTCCCCTTTGAAGAAAAGCCTACATCATATTCAAATAGAATTTTTTAATCCCTTATTGCTGTACATCTTTATGTATATATTGTACATATGTAATATTGATGTACATAGTTATGTGCCCATAATAAGCTTGAGCGTATACTTTTGTATTTTACCTTTTTTATTTGTTCTCTCCGTCTTTTAAGTTTGTTTAGCATAATGTGCACATTCAACTCTTGTGGGTTAGGAGTAAGCTGACTCTGGGACCCTGATGCTAATGGGTATTTGCTCTTAGTTTCAGGTCTAATACTCTAATCATTTTCTTAATGTTCTTACATCGATTTATCTTGTAGGCTTTTATTCTGTGAAGTATATTTTTCATTTCTCTATACTTCTAATCATTACACTAAGAATCTTATCTCTTACCAGCCCTTGGAAATTATTTTAAGAACACATCATTTGGTAGTATGCTGTCTACTCAATGTAAAAACGTTAGCCTTTGATGTGAATGAGTGAGTGAGTGTGTGTTTATGTGTGTGTGTACATTCTAACCAGATTTGTCTAGTTTATATCTAATTTAACATAGAGGAAAATCTCTGAAGGAAATATACACAAACATACACAAAGAGTCACATTTTGGTCGCATCAGAGGCTTAAGCAAATCCCTTTTCTTTCTTCTTCTAGAATAGAGAAATTCATTTTCAGAGATGGCAGCCTACCTATGCACTAACCTTGGAAGCTGGGGAAAAGTTACTGAACATAACTAACCTGGAAACCAAAGAGTCAATTGACAAAAGAATCAATCAACTTCAGGACAACTGGAAGGACACAAAGCTCCAAGTAGGAGAGATGATTAAACAGTTCCAGAGCATTGCAGAGGTAAACTCGCCTTCTACTCTTCATGATGCTGAAACGCAGTGCATAGAATTTTTGTTTACTGTGTAAAGATGGAAATGATTTTAGAAAATCACAATATTGTGATTTTTCCAAGGGAACTTGAGTCCTACTAATCCATGAATCATGACAGTTACGTAATGTAAAATAATAATATAGCATTGAAAAAGTCAATGTTAAGTACAAATACTTGAGGTTTATTTTATATTTACTTTTATGAAACAGGAAATTTATTCGTGTTCAATATACATAGAGCTAATGTTCCAAATAGGGTCTATTTGGGGGCATAGTATATGAAAATAAACACAGTGATACTTCGTCTTCCTATTATCATCAGAGAATGCACTTTTCCATAAAAGTGAATTTCCCAGATAATTAATGATTATACCTTTAAGAACCATGATGTTTTATTTTGAGTCATTATGAGGAAAATCATTAACATTTTATTATGCCAAAATATACCAAGTTGCTCTCAAGGACTCTGAGCTGCTTTGAACTTAGGCCTTGCACTTCTGTGCTCTTATGTGGTTTTTCTGGTTTTTGTTTCTGTCTAGTTAATGTTAGCTGTCTATTTTTACTTTATTTCTCTGAGCACACCTACTTCTTGGGGCCCATTCTCCTCTCAGATCTGTTGTGTGTGTACCAAAACCAGATAACCAAGCTTGTCAGAGATGTTTTTCTGAATAAAGAGTAAATATATGTGAGTTAGGGCCTGAACATCTCTCCTGTGAACAAAGTATCTGAATTTTATTTGGTATACAGACTATGTGAAATACATGAACCAGCAAATATTTGTTGAACACCTGCCGTGTTTGCAAAGCATGATGGTAAATGCAATTTAACAGTTTGGTGGAAGAGTTAGGACTCATGGTTTTGTTTCTCTCTTCACTTTCTTCTTGGTTGTGTTCCAGAGAGTTGATGTTGCTAGACAAGTGGCCTCTCCTTTAGTGAGGTGTTACCACAGAAATGGGCCAACCCAAGTATATTTAGGTAGAGGAATAGAATAGTGTTTGACTCTGTTTGCCTGTTTTTAGTAACCTCAGGAGTAGAAATTTATCCTAATGAATCAATTGTGAACATCCTGATCTTGAAAATACAGGCAACTATTTGCTTAGTAATGTCAGGTTTAAGGAAAAGAGATGCTTCAAAAGAATGGCATTGGCAGGGGAAACTACAGCCTTAGCTCCATTCTTGACTAGGCTGCTTTCAGCCGCATATGCTTGGGCCAGTCGGTTTTTTGCTGAGCCTCAGTTTTCCCATTTTAAATGTGATAATAACACTTGCCCTGTCTGTCTCCTAAGGTTATTATGATTGCAGTGAGATAAATGAAGTTGAAAATGCTTTGCAAACTATAACGTGCTTTAAGCAGAAGACAGCAGTCAGAGCAGGGGTGAGAAATGGAGAGTGAAGCTTGACTGTGAAAGGGTCGCTAAAGACAAGCTATTTCTAGAAAGGGGAAAAGAAAGCAGAGGGTTGAAAGTAGAAAAGAAGACAACCAAAGCGGGTGAGCATTCTGCTTTACAGTGCTGTGATAGCATAGGCCCAACATCGTAAAGGGTAAATATTAGTTCTTGGAGTAGCCTTTAGATGTGAACTTTTCCAAAATTAAAATGGAAATAAGTTAGATAGATCAGGGATATGAAGAGGGAGGAAGAAATATCTCAAAGCAAAGCCAACCCGATGGTTGAGATGAGCCACACGTAAAGCCACAAAGAGGCATCGAACCACACGGGGCTCCCATCTACCCTCGTGGACCACAGTCTGCTCAAGACAAGGAAATGGTGTTTCTGTGTGATTTAAAAAATCACATTTGATAGAGTGATTACAAGGATTAAATGAGCTATTCTATTTCTACAGTTCCTCCTTAAATAGAAAAGTACTTACCAATTTTAACACTGTTTTCAAATAGACCTGGGACCAGTGCGAAAAGAAAATCAAGAAGTTGGAAAGCAGGCTGCAAGTTTTAAAGGCACAAAGCAAAGATCCTCTTCCAGAACTTCACGAGGACCTCCTTAAAGAAAAGGAGCTGATTAAGGTATTGAAATCTGAAGGCTTATTGAAGATCATCACGGAGCTGTTTGCTGAGAAGTTGAAGTGGTTGCTTGCCTTTCAATTTCTGTGTGAAATTAAGTGTCTGTGTCCAGTTGGAAAACATTTTTCCTATCTGCTCTAACATCACATCCTGGTCTCTAAAGCAGTTAGAATCGATGCCTTTTGAGATCCATGTGTGAAGATGAGAAAGACTTTTGCAGAAATTCTTCTTAGCATTTGGGGTTTTCTCCTTCAGGTCCTCTTTCTCTGTGTTTCTCCTGTGTAATAGAAGATGTGGTCTCTGAGATCACATTGAAAGCAGTTCCCTTAGCAAATGACTTTGTAATAAGAGTGAAGTATAACTAAAGAATTCATTTTAAAGAAGCCCATGGGTTGGGGTTTTTGCTCAAATACAACATTTTTATAAAACCTTCCAAACTATATTCTGCCTAGTTGATACCACACTAGCAAAAATTCCTGGATATTTTAGGCCTTTACAGACGACAAGGCAAACTTATGGATAGGGATTTGCACCAGTAAAATTCCCAGGGCAGGATCTCCTGTGTCTCTTCCCTATCTGCAGGTTTGATGTTTAAAAGACATCAAGGGCCTAATGGAATGTTTTTTAAATTTTTTCTTCGTTCCTTGACTTCAGGGATCAAATTGAAAAAATTAGAAAGAAATGAGTAGTTTCTTACTTTGAGCTGTGCTGGACATTAGTGTCTCCTCCCTGTGTCTTTTTTCTTCACTGTAAAAATTTCTAACATGCAAAAAGTTTCTAACACATTAAATGGTGTGGCAAACTGTCATAAAACCACCACTCGGCAGAAAAATGAAACATTATACATGCAGTTCACGTGCCCGCGTGGCCTCCAGTGGGAGCCGCAGCGCTGAATTTGGTGTTTTATCATCCTTCTGCATTTCTTTATAGTTATACCACATATATATGTAGCTCTCAATGAAGTATAGAGGTATTACTTTTGTTTTTAAACTCTATATAAGCAGTACCATCACTCCACGCTAAAGTCATAAAGATACGCTCCTACGTTTCCTACTGAAGTTTTCAAATTTTGCTTTTTATATTTACATCTTTATTCATTGAAGAATTGATTTTTGCATATGTTTTGAGGTAAAGATCAAATTTTTATTTTATTCTTATGGATGACCATTGTCCTGATGCCCTTTTATTGAATAGTCCACTGTCAAATATCAAGTTTTCCTATATGTATGATTTGTCTCTTGGTTCTCTACTTCTTTGGTCTGCTTATCTCAGCTTTTATATCAAATTATCTGGCGTACTGTGTTTATTATGACAAATCTTCATTTCAGGTGGAATGTGTACCCATACCTTGTTCTCCCACATTAGGTGTGGATGTCCTTGGTTCTTTGACCTTCCACAAATTTTAGAAGCAGTTTGTCAATCTGTGAAAAGTCCTGATAAGAGTTTTAATGAAATTGTATTGAATTTATGGATTAATTTGGGAAAAATTAACATCTTTTTGACATTGAGTACTCTCGTTGCTGAATATGGCCTATTTCTCCTTTTAGCCATGTTCAGTAATGTTTTATAATTTCTTTATGTTGCATATCTTTTGTTAGATTTATTTTTTGGTGTGTTATTTTTGAAGCCATTGAAAATACTGCCTTTTTCTAATTATATTTTCTAACTATGTATCACTGGTGCCTAGAAATTTAACTACTTTTTGTATATTGATGTTACATTCAACCATCTTGCTAAACTCTTTGTTAATTCCAATAATTTGTCTATCTATTCTATTGAGTGTCTATGTAGACAATCACTATCTGTGAATAATGACTTTTTTGTTTCTTCCTTATAATTCTTATACTTTTTTTCCTGTTCTTTCCGCACTGGTCAGTACCTCCAGAACAATGTTGAGTAGAAGTATTGCTTACTGGCTCCTATGTGCCGTTCCTGATTTTAAAGAAAATGAGTCTAAGATGTCACTGTTGGTATGATATTTGCTGGCGATGTGTTAGTAGATGACTTTCTTAGGTTGAGAAGGTTCCTATCTATCCCTAATCTTCAAAATTTTTACCATCTTTACATCTTTAGGTTTAGATCTAGACTTTAGTAACAAATGAAAGAATCTGGAGTCACTCTCTCAGTTGATACATAGAGTTTACTTCCATAAAGTCTAGACACTTGTGCAGAATACAAACCATAAACCCACGCATAGGCATGCTTTTCCCAAGTATCACACTCCTCACTTTCCAGTAGGATCCTTTCAGCTTCCGTGGCCTCAGCATTCTATTTCTCAGTGGGAAGAATCAGGGAGAGAGGCCAAGAGCATTGAGTTCATTCAACCTATGATCATATTCCAGAAAGATCCCCAGTAATCTGAAGCCTGTCTAGGACAATGTTTATCATCCCTGAGTCGCTTGGGGAGATATGCTAGCCTCTTGACCAGTCTGAGCTTTACTCTCCTCCTTGAAAAATTACATTCCCATTACAGCCAAGTTGATGTATGGAAAAATTGCTTTACATGTTTATATGTGTGTGTGGGTGTGTAATATATGTAATATACATATATGTAATTTCTTTATATTTTATATACTAACTTTTCACTATTATGACAGTTGCTATAGTAGACATCTGTGTTCATAAAACTTGTCAATTGAATCTTAGGACAGTTTGAACTTTAAAATATTTACTGAATAAGTAATATAGTCACACGGTTCAAAATTCAGAAGGTACAAAAGATATACATGAAAATTTTTTCTCCCTTCACTCCCTCTCCACAGCAGCAGTCAGTGTTAGAGATTTGTTGCACATTCTTCCAAAGATATTCTGTGCATACACAGGCCAATATTTATAGAGATGCACGTTTATTTTTTGCTCCTCTTTTTACCCAAATGGTAGTGTAGAGAAATGGGACTTGACAATCCCAACAGTAACTGAGTTCACGGACAAAGGCTTAAATGCTGTCGTGCCTAGAGACATTAGAGAGTCCAGCCAAGGCCTATGCGACACACCACTTTACATGGTCAAACAACTTCAAGTTTTACATCACGTGTTATATGGGCAATTGGAATTTTATAGGTAGTTTTTGGAATACAGACAATTTATCTGGTTAAATTAAAAAAGGGAAACTTATCTGACTGACGTGTTCTCTTTGGCAATTAGTTTGGTGACAAATCTGGAGTATTTTAAGGCAAAAACTTTTTTTTGAAAAAAAGATTGGCCCTGAGCTAACATCCATTGCCAATCTTTTTTTTTTTTTTCCCTTCTTTTCCCCAAAGCCCCTCAGTACATAGTTGTGTATTCTAGTTGTAGGTCCTTCTGGCTCTGCTACGTGGGACGCCACCTCAGCATGGCTTGATGAGTGGTGCTAGGTCTGCGCCCGTGAAACCCTGGGTAGCCAAAGCAGATCACGCGAACTTAAACACTCAGCCACAGGCAAGCCCCGGAAGCATGATTTTTGAAATGTTTATACAAACAGTGAGCATCAGCCGTAAAAAACTTCCACAGTAGTCCTCACTCTATAGCTTGTTTGATTCCTTGCTTTTTTCACTTAAGACCTATGAACATGTTAAAGCTCTTGAGACATCCTGCCACATTGCTTTCCTTTCAAGCATACATTTTGATGTGTGAGGACTTACTCTACACCGGGCATGTGGTAGGGGCTGAGTGGGCCATGCATTGGTGAGCACTGTTGTCATGGCCCCAGCCAGCAGGGAGCTGATAGTCTGGACTGCTGGAGACGCACATGTTAACCAGAGTCCCCTATATGCATACGTACGTGTGTGTGAATAATTGTCAGCATGGTGAGTATCAGAGGGGAAAAGGACAGGGGGCTAAAAGAGCATAAAACAGGGGTCCCAACCTTGTCCAGTGACCCAGAGAAGGCTCCTGTGAGCAATGACCTTTGTGTCTTAGATCTGAAAATGTCAGGAATTAACTAAATATGTCTGTGGAAGCATCAGAGTGAAGGAGTGGATAGCATTTCAGGCTAGTAATTTAAGAAATACAAATTTAAACAATAACTAGGAATCATTACACATATTCAACTTGCCAAAAAAATACATAGAACTTGCCACCACAAAGTATGTGGAGAAAGTCATTTCTTTGAGGACACAATTTGGCAGCATTTATTAAGAACTATAAAATGTCCTTATTCAAAAGTTCTACATCTATTAATTATCCTTTCAAATTGTAGGAGGAAACCAAGTATCCAAGCCAAACTGATTTAAATGTGGCTGTGGATAACTGCCCCGTGTGCAGGCATCTGAGCTGCCTTTGAGTATGAGTCAGTGAATGGTATCCCTCCCCTTTCGAGTTGCCCCTTTATGCCGTATGGCTAGTAGAAGTGTTCCACCGCGGGATCTGCTCTCATCCCCTCTAGTAGAACCGTGAGGCTAAAACTGGGTAACAAAAATTTAAAGGAATGATTTGTCTTCTCATAAAGATGTTAGTTCTTGATCTCCATGCAACCTTTAAAAAGAATTCTCTGGGGGTGGCCCCTGCCGTCAAGTAGTTAAAGTTCCGTGAACTCTGGCTTCTGCAGCCTCAGGTTCACAGGTTCAGATCCCGGTGTGGACCTACTCCACTCATCAGCCATGCTGTGGCTGCATCCCACGTACAAAGTAGAGGAAGACTGGTGCAGATGTGAGCTCAGGGACAATCTTCCTCAAGCAAAAAAAAAAGAGGAGGATTGGCAACAGATGTTAGCTCAGGGTGAATCTTCCTCACAAAAATAAATAAATGAAAAGAATTCTCTGGACCATTTTATTAAACGTAAATTCTTCTTGGCAAGTTGCGAAATCATGCCAGTGTAGCTTTTAGAACTCTGAAAATCAATCAGAGTTAACACATTTGTATTGTTGCCACTCCTCAGACTTATTTCTGATGTAAATGAAGTAGTCTTTTCTTTCAGATTCCAATAGACAGGTATGAATGGAGACCATTAAAATATGCCTAAGTAGGAAGAATTCTAAGCACAGGAAAAATCTGGAGGACTCACCGGTGGGCTGTTTCCTTGTACCGCCCCTGTTGTGAAAGCAATTTTCTTGATTAAGTACTAGCATACAAAAGTTTTCGTTTGACACACACTTCATTTTAAGAAGTAAATGTCTGCAGAGCCAGAGGAAATTTTCTGCTAACCAATCTGCCAATAATTAGGGAATGATTTATTTTTTCTTCAGTTATACTCATTCTTTTCAAAAGTTAACCAAAATAATTCCCTTTGAACCAAAGCTGTTATGTGATTGCCACAGCAGCAACAATGCATTTCTTACATGTTTTAAAAAATGGGAAATCACACTTTATACAACATTTCTGTAATAGTTTCAGGATTAAAAGTGTGTGTGTGAGAAAGAGAGATTGTTGCTAGACTCCAAAAATACTTTCCTTTGAGTAAAGGTAAAGACTTACACGACTTTAAAATAGAATTAATTATATAAAAGTCTGAACTACCTGAAGAAATGAAAACAAAGGTAGAAACGAGTTTCCTTTGAGAAAATAGATGGTGAGGAATTGGCCAACCACAACTGCAGACGCTCGCCCGGGGCTGTTTCTCATTCTGTAGGTCCCGCCCCCTCCCCTGTTCTCCCCTCCCCCAGAGTCCAATCAAAGGATTAGCCTACAGGTTTGGAAACAACAGCAGCTTGAGTTGAAGGGTTTTTTTTTTTCTTTTTTTCTTTCCTTCTTGTGTTTAAATGCAGGAACTAGAGAAGTCTTTGGCTAACTGGACTCAGAACTTGAAAGAACTTCCCACTATGAAGACTGACTTAACCCAGCACATTCTTGTGGAGGACGTGATGGTTTTGAAGGAGCAAATAGAGCATTTGCACAGACAATGGGAGGACCTCTGCTTAAGGGTAAGTCAGTTAACTGCAGGGCACGGCTCTTCTGGCGTTTATTGAAATGTCTCCGAAGGCCTGACCGAGTAGAAAGGAGCTTAATTTCATTGAGCCCGAGGCCCTTTTCAGTTGGAGACCGGGCCAGATGCTGTTCTTTAGAAGGCAGCAACACGGTTTAACAGATTTGACCCTTTGTTTCTCCAGCCCTCAGTGCTGGAACTTTGCATGCTTTTAATGAGCTTCTTTAAGAATCACCTTAAGTCAGGGAGAAAGTTGTAATTTTGGGCCGCCATGCGCACACTGCTCTCTGTCCTGTACCAATGACAGGTACCAATCAGTGTATTCGAATCAGGACTTCAGCAAGGTCCCGGGTGGTCTTGGAGCGGTCAGCATCGCTGCAGTAGCTCTTCTCTGGGCCCAGCGAACAGCAGAGTCATACTTAGTGCCCGGCACAGGGGCTTGTTATCTAAGAGTCTGCCTTCACATGAAGTCCGATGTTTATTTCAAGCAGCTGGTTTTTGAAGCTAATGAAATGATCAGCTGCTACACTAGTATCTCAGCAGTTCACTTCTACATAGAAAGAATCGGATTGCGGTTAGGATGTTATACAGTATGTACTTGTGACAGGATCAGGATGGCATTAAAGGGTGTTCAAATAGGATTTTGTTTTAAGAACACATAATTCTAAGAAAAATAAATTCCTTAATCTCATTTTTGTGAATTAAGGAGAGGTATTTAAAAGTTGAAATTCAGGCCCTTTTGAATGTATTTTAATAAAGTAAAATGTTTTTCTTTGATAGTCACAGTGTATCCTAATTTTAAATGTCCTTTTAGAATTTTTTTCACATTTTATATAAAAGGAAATATTTAGAATACATGAAAATTATCCTAAAAGTTAAGAAGCACAGACTGGGGCCCAGATGTTCCTAATTGTTACCATTATGAAACCAATCAAAGTGATGCTGTACAAAGTGCCAGGATTTTAAAATGCTAAATAAATAGATGCCCTGAGGAATGGAAACACAAAACTTGTTTTTTTAGGGATAGTTTTTTGAGCCTTCTTAATACATTTCACTGGGTGGATGTACAAGCATCAGTTATTTTGCCTCAGTCTGAAAAGAGCAGAGGTTTTTTTTGTGCATAGCAGGAAAATTTCTGGGAGTTCAACCTCAGTTTCCCCATCTTTAAAGTGGGATGTTAAAACTTGACCAAAAGAACTTTTAGCTATGCCTTTCAACTCTGAGATTCTAAAGATTTTTAAGACCTGGGAATACTTTTGTACATTTAGAAAGGCTGATTTGCATTCTTTAAATTTATGTTTGTTTAAGTAATAAATTTGAACCCTGTGAGGAGGAAGACCCTTTGCTGATTTCAGCTTACGTGTTGCTCATGCGTAATAGAGCATTGGGTGTTTTGGGGTCAGCCTGTTCACTGCAGACCAGTATTTGGTTCCATTTTCATGGTTTCCATCCAAAGCCATAGTGTATAATGGGAAGGTGGATTGAATGAGTGGTGTGCATTGTTTTTTATTTTATTTTGCTTTGTTTTGAAATATATCCTTAAAACATGGAAATGACTTTAATTTTTGTGCTCCCTTTGCATTACAAATGTTAGATTTATATTGTGATCTAGATTTAAAGGCAGGGCATTGGCCTTAAGTAGGAATAAAGAATTGATCTTCTTTTCATTTTATTTTTATTTTTTCTAAGATTGGCACCTGAGCTAACATCTGTTGCCAATCTGTTTTTCTTCTTCGTCTTCCCAAAGCCCCCGGTACATAGTTGCATATTTTTAGTTGTGGGTCCTTCTAGTTGTGGCATGTGGGACACCGCCTCAGCATGGCCTGAGGAGTGGTGCCAAGACCGCACCCAGGATCTGAATTGGTGAAACCCTGGGCCACCGAAGTGGAGCATGGGAACTTAACCACTCAGCCTCGGGGCCGGCCCCGGGAGTTGTCATTTTTAAAAAGGCAAAACGATTGGTGTCATAGAGTTATAAATTAGCGTGTAGCAAGCAGTCAATAAATGTATATTGAAAGAATGAGGAACAGAAGAAATTTGGGTGATGCTTAATGCATTCGTCTAACCTTTCCTGTTTCTAATTTTTAATATAACCTGATAATACATTTGTATTGGATAAAACTGAATCCTCTCGGTCAGTTACACTTTAATCTTTTAGATGCCTTTTATGGTATTTATCAAAAGTATAAAACTTTTCTTGATGTTGAACCCTAAGTGTTTAAGAGGCAAAAACATAATGATTTAAATCTAGAGGGTCACTGATTAAAATGAATGAAATTCATAGTCCTTTTGGTGGGAGGAAGGGAAGAAAAACACTTTCCTTCCTGCCTATATTCAGCTGCCAAATGCATTTTCGTTTCCAGGTGGCTATACGAAAACAGGAGATTGAAGACAGACTCAATTCATGGATTGTGTTCAATGAAAAAAATAAAGAGTTATGTGCATGGCTGGTACAGATGGAAAACAAAGTTCTCCAGACAGCAGATATTAGCATTGAAGAGATGATTGAAAAGTTACAGAAGGTGAGCAGGAGTCCCCAGGTGGGTGCAGCTAGGATACTGCGGTATCCTCTGCCCTCCACTCCCCACCTCAGAGCCGTATAATGTTATAGGTATGTTTCCAATAACATTTTAGAAATTTGAAGGGACTTTCTGTTTCTTCTCAGAGAAGAACTGGTGAGTGAGGATTCCAGAGAGATGGGAAATGTGGGACTGTTCTGGGTGGGCATGATGGTATGTACTGAGGGGGGTTGCTTTCCCTCGGTTAGGGGGCCTGGCCAGAGAAGGCACTCTCATCTCCTTAAGCATCGCTTCACACCCTAAGGAAGTTATGGCTTCTCTGGTTATCGTTAAGGAGCTCCCCTTGCCAAAGGGAAGAGGCTGACAGCCATGGGACTCATAAGTCTGAGATGGTCACTAATTCCCACGAAAAGGGAGAAAGAGCGTTTTTGCTGCAGTCACCCAAAATGCCACTCAGTTAAACCTCAGCAAAACTCTTATTGATATATTAGGCTAGTTTGGTTGTATTCACTTGTCCTCAGCTCCCAGGTAGGTTGGCTTAGAAGAAAGCTGTGAGGGGAAACCAGGCCTATTGAATTAAGAAAGGAACTACTGCTTTATATATTATACATGTGCTGAGTGGGTCCTTTGACTTTTTTAGCTAATACTGAAGAATTAACAGATGTGAGAAGTTTTTTATTTTTTAAACAATTTTGGGGGTCGGGGGGCGGCTCCTGCCCATCTCTCTCCCACATGCTCCACTAAACCATCTGACAAAAATTAATGAATAAAGATGGTGAAAATTGTGGAAAAAGAAATTTCAAAAGGCCAACTGTATTTATGGCTGGCGAAGAAATGACTTTTCGGTAGTACTTCAGGGTTTGTTTTGCTGCCTCTGCCAGGACTGCATGGAAGAAATAAACTTGTTTAGTGAAAACAAGTTACAGTTAAAGCAAATGGGTGACCAGTTGATCAAGGCCAGCAACCAGACGAGAGCAGCTGAGATCGATGACAAGCTTAGCAAAATTAATGACCGCTGGCAACATCTTTTTGATGTCATTGGATCAAGGTAAGAAACTGCCTAAAAATGATTCCTACTCCCGAGGTACAGGGGTCACTTCACAGATCTAGAAACTGAGCCCAGTCCTCCTCTCAGGTAATCCGGCAGATCTGTAAACTTAAAGAGAAATGTAAAGTTCAGTAAAAATGAGTGGAAATTCTTATTTCAGCATTATAGGAAGGTTATATTTTAGTATATGCCACTTTAATGTATTTGTTTATTTAGCTTAAAATTTTACATGAATTAGATTAGGTTTAAATGAGAGTTGGATACTGAATTTGAAAAGAGATCCTTGGGGAGGTGTTATTTCGAAATTCTAACTCTGCTTTAGGATTGCTGTCCCCTGGATGAAATCATTCCTGCCTGTCCCTCTCATGCGTGGCAGATGCAAGTCAGTCAGGGCACGGGTTTCTAGATGCTGCTTCTGGAGGTCCCTGACTGTCCCCACCACAGGGGTTCAGCACACACAAGGCAGGGACCCTTTGGAAGTGTGTGCTGGGCATGCACACACCAGGTCCCCAGTGCGCATCTGGTCCGAAGGTGTGGACCTGGGAGGCGAGGCTGTGACTATACATCAAAGCTGTGTTCTCCAGCGCAACCTCGTCAGAAACAAGACTGATCATTTTATCTGCCCCCCCAAATAACGAGGATGATGCCTCTCAAAGCTTTTAAATGTCTTCTGTCTTCAAAGTCTCTCTCCAAAGACACCCCAGCCAAAGTGTTTTTCAGTTGCAACATGACGTACAAAAACAATCGCTCGGCTTTGGGACCACTCATGCAGCGTCGTGCTTCCACTGGCTGAGCGAGTCTTTTACACAACAGTGCGCTCAGACGTTTTGAACACATATATAATGTGCAATATACAAGAGAAACCTGTAAGGTTAATGAAGAATTGGGGAGTACTGAAAATAAGATACTCATAATAATATGGTATTTCCATTATCTCTGTTTATTGTAAACGGTAAGCAAACCTGATTCACTCAGCCAAGGCACCAGGCTAAGTGCTGTGAGAGTGACAGGCGGGACGTTAAGATGAGCCCATTACATTAATGGGAGCAGACGTCGGAGCCGCTGTAGAGCAAAATGGTGTGAGAGCTCAGTTCTCATCTTCGTGGACCGGGGGTGGGGATTAGGAAGAGCCTTACAGAAGAGTGGTGTTCCCAGATGGTCCTGAATAAGGGGTTGGGATTCTGAAGTGTTACTGGTGGCAGGGAAGGAGAAACACATTTTGGGGACAAAAGGTGCCGGGTAGAGCAGTGTAGAAGCTGTTTAGGAAATGACAAGAAGCTCCGCTGGCTCCAGTGTGGGAGATGAAGCTAGAAAGGTAAGTTGGGGCCAAGTCTTAAATCTCAACAAAAGACTTGGCCTTCTAAATAAAGTTTGGGTCATTCATGGTTTTTAACAGCGTCTGCTAAAGACAAATATTAGGGTGATTTGGCTAGCAGTATAAGCTGGGCTGAATTCAACTTCTCTCTACTGCCAGTTGAAAAAAAAATCAATAGAAATCCATGGTGGTGACCCAAGTGAGGATTAAGAGCACAGATTTTGAGCCAGGCCTGACTTTAACACTTACTCACCTTGGAAACTTGAGTAGTGATTTCACCTTCCTAAGCCTTAGTTTCCAAATCTGCAAAATGTGTCTAACAGCACCGCTCACATCAGAGGCCTCTGTGGGGATGAATGACATGTGCCTGGCATTTGGCACAGGACCAGCACATGGGAGCCAGCGTCTATGAGTGGTTATTATCATTGTTTTTCCTTAAGACTCCAAGACTAAGTGGCATGTTTGTTGAGTAGAAGAGGATTCCCTCCATTATGTCTAATAGTGAGAGGTCTTTCCTCCATGAGACCAATCTCTTTGACTTCTTTCCAGCACCTGAAACAGTGCTTCAGATATTTGTTGAAATGAATGAATGTCATAGTACCTAAGAATAAGATCATTTCTATTAGGTAAATTGTGGCTAGCATGTCTTTGTCACCATTGTCTTTATATCCCCAGTCTTCTTGGGCCTGGCATTAATCAAGGGTATTATGACATTGTGCTTGTTCACAGATCATTCAGGAGTGAGATCTAGATTATGCTTCGTGAAGACTAGACTGACAGTCCATTTGGAGTCATTCATGCTTTGGTTATAGCACTTCAGAGTTTAATAGGCTATTTTCCTCTCTCCTCTCTGGTTGCCTGTCTTTAGCCAATTCCTTCCTGGGAAAGGGAAAAAACAGCAGGTGAAATTGCAGTGGGGTGTTTTTGGAAGGAGCAATTGGCAAAATAAGGAGTTGAAGTAGTAGCAAATATATTGGCTGCCAGCTATATTCTTAAAAATGTGCTTTTTAGGTATATTTTCACTTAATCTTCATTGTATCCTGAAAGGTAGATACTGTTATCCCATTTTACAGATGAAGAAACCGAGGCACTGAAGTTAAGTCATTTGTGCACAATGACATCACCAACACGTGAGGCAATCAGGATTTCAACTCAAGCAGTTGTGTTGCTTCTCCTCTGCCCCAGACCCTTCTAGTTTGTTACGCTGAAATGAGTAGACTGTATTGAGAACCTAATCCCCTCAAAGTTGAGGGACTAGGGAGGGAATAACTTATCTTACCTTAAAGCAAGGGCTGAGCTGAGACAGATGGCTGAGAGTCTAGGAAAGTCTTAGTTGGCGTTTACCCTTCAGGGGAATCTGTGGGTTGAGGCAGCAAGCTTGGACCTGCCATAAATAGACCTCACATAGAATCAGCTCCTTGTCTGATCTCTGACGCTGATCGTATCACACTATCAAGGAAGGGGGGGGCACAGGCTGCAGAATTTAGGTTTGAACACTGCCCACCAGAACCTGCAGCCCTGCAGGGTACACTTGTGGCCTCATTTGCCCAAAGAATTCTGGCCACTGGTTAACCTTTTCTGTCCTGCTCAGTGTTCTGCTGCTTCACTCCTGGGGCAGGGGGCAACATCTCTTCTTAAAAATGTTAGGTAAGATTTGGAAGGGAGATCCTACACAGGTACCCAGCCTCAGGTCTTCAAGATTTTAACTATAAGCCTTTAACTTCAAAGTTTGGAAGGGTGTTCAGAAGTTCAAGACCTCAACAAATCAGGTTTAATTCACCCAAAAGAGGTCTGTTGTTTTGGGTTCATTCTCAGCAAAATGTAAATTTCAAAAGAATTGCTAAAAATGAAAGACAGGGTTACTTAAATGCATGTAAAATGTCTGATCATTTCAAGTAGTAGGCTCCATTATGGGCTGGGTAGGGGAAGAAACCATTGTTAATTTTTTAAGCGCCAGGCTCCTCATATATGTTATTTCATTTCATTCTTGCAACAACCCGCAAGGTCGGTTGTCCCTCCAGAGAGGGACGCTGCAGCTCCGAGAGGGCGAATAACTGGTCCCGGGCAGAAGCGTTTCTGCACAGGGCAGGGGCGGACCTGGGATCTGTCCGTCTGCCTGCACCATATGTCGGAAGAGCACTTGGCTCCTTTGAAACCTTGACTTTTAAAGGTAGTTTATCAGAATTTTTCTAGAACCTAGAACTCGGTGTAGAATTTACTGTTTACTCTAGAGCAGTGTTCTCAGACTTAAATTAACGTGGGTCAGAATCGCTGGCAGGCTCATGAAAACGTGGGTTGCTGGACCCCACCCCCAGGGCTTCTGACTCTGTAGGTGTGGGTGGGGCTGAGAATGTGCATTTCTAACAAGTGCCCAGGTGTTGCTAGTGGTGCTGGTCTGGGGAACACAGCTAGAGCCAGCAGCAGGATGACGTGACATGTGCTGCACCAAGAGGCAGAAATTCTGGATTCGCCACTTTCTCTGAACACGTCTTGTGGCCTCTGTGAGCCTGTTTCCTTGTTGATAAACTCGGCACAAGAACCTGGGACCCTTAGGTCTGTCCATACGCACTCACTGCTAGCCTCTGGTGCAGCTCAGTGTGGCCGCATAGAGGAGGAATGGGAGGGGGCTTAGGCCCAAACCACTGCTTTTCCTCTGCTTGTAAAGACCTCACATAAGGTCACAGAGGCCCTGAGGTGGGCATTAAAATCCAGGGAACTGGCTCTCCTTCAGAGTTGCTGCAGGAGATTTAAGCAGTCCTCGTGGGCCCCTGGGCAGCTTCCTACATTTGTGACATCTATACTCTTATAAAACACATTATTAATTTTATCAACAGAAAGGCCATTGGAAGCACTATATATTTTTTAGTGAATGGTATGATTTATTCTAGAACCCAGTCTGATTTGATGACAAGAAATATTAATTATATCCTACTATGCTCATTTGACAGATTAAATGAAGAGTGAATTTTTTTTTAATTGTAGTTGTTAGCTCCTCCTCTTCCTCATGTTTTCTCAGACATCTTTAAAAAGTGACCCAGCAAAACCTGAATGGAGGAGAGAGGAGTAAATTAGAGAAGTTGTTTTTCAGAACTACCAATATGTGCGATCCTCTGTTTTGGAGGAAGCTAGGCTACCTGTTAATAAGAACAGCTTAGGCACAGGATGTTGAGTGATGGACAAAAAGATGCAAAGCTGACTTGCTTCAGCCAGCACAGACCAAAGCTCTGAAAAGAGGGTCCCCGGCCATCCTCCCTTCAGAGGGACTCCTGCCAGAGAAAGACTCAGCTCCACACGTAATCTCACCTTTGCTACCCTTGATTTCAAAATTCTAGTAGTTGAAGTCTTTAAAAATCCATCTACTGTTGTTTCCCACAACCCCTTCCCCATTTCATTAGTCAGAGCCTCAGCTGTGTCCTATAAAGCACAAGCCGTGTGTCCTTAGGGAGTCACCCTGCTGGTCGTTTGTGTTGGCAGAGCCTATTCAGAAACATGGGTGGAAGGGTGGCTCTTTTTGAAGACTCTTTCTAGCAGCACGTGGGAAGGATCTGGTGAAAGCTTTCAATGCAGGAGACAGACAAGACAGCTAAGCAGAAAGACATACGTTCACGTTGGTTATCTGTTGGCGTTGGCATTATTGGTGATTTTAGTTTTCCAAAAGAATTTTGCTTATCTGTATTTTCCAAATGTTTATTATGGAAAAGGAACATGGGGGCCTTAAATGTCAGGAATATTGTTAGCTTTCTCCTAATTTCTCTTTGATGGTAGCATCATTAATAGACTTGGCATCCTTAAGCCAATGTTATGAAGGGGGAACTTACTCAGACATACTAGCATATGGTCCATTCCTGTTTAGACTAGATAGCTCTCTCGCCATCAGAAGGATCAAGTCCATGAAAAAACTTTAAGCGTAATTTTCACATTTCACCTACCAACATGAAAAACCCCCCTACTTTATAATAGTAGCAATTAAAATGTTGTCATTTAAACTCAGCAGTTACTGCCATGGCAACTGTGTGTTAAGATTGTTTTTCCATCCCTTGCAGAATGAGCAGGGAGATATGTGCCTTTTTAAACTGATAAAGTTTTTCATTGCTCTCTTTTTATCTGTGTTGTCTCAAGGTTCTTTTGGAAGACCAAACAATGCTGCTAGTCATACAGTTGACTTGCTCTGGTCTTAACAGGTTGCCTCGTCCAGTGGGCTTGGAAGGATTTAGAAATTTAGCACAGGGAGAGCCAGATGTGAGGTCGACCTCTCCCCTTTCATTTTTCCTTCCCCTCAGCCCCATCATTCCTCCTCTGGAGCAGGTGACTGCTGCTCCCAAGCCCTGCAGAAATGGCTTCTTGAGAGTTGGGGAGCTTCCCCAAGGGACAGCAGCCATCATTGGGTCAATGAGCAATCAGTAGCCTGGTGTCCAGCATCAGGCAGGTCCAGTGTATGAGCCTTGGGGGGTCATATGTAGCAGGTCCCAAGGACAGCCAAGAATGTGAGCACAAGTTAGTCAAATGCAGCATTTGGGGAGAACTGTTTCCAAATCCACACTCGTAATCTGACTGATCTAGAATGTGTCTGCGGTGTTTCAAGGTGGGGATGTAATAATGACTAAATGTTGGGCTGGAGGGACCCATGAGAAATGATTGATATTGTGAAGTCTCAAAATAAGGCTGGGGCTGAGCCTCGAAGGGGCTGGACGCAAAGCAAGGGTGCTCCGTAAGCAGAGCCGTTTCAGCTCGCGTTGAGAACTGTGGTTGGCGTGCAGAGGAATTTTCAGATACTCACATTATGGTAAACCCTAGGAGGAGCTAGCAACAAGAACTGCACAATTTCCTCCTCTGCAGAGTCTTGAACTCCATTTGTGCTGTGAGATAGAATTTTTTTTTCCTGCAAAAAGTAGAGGAATGGACTAAATGAACTCTCTTCCCCTCCTGAGCCAGGATACACAGGACCTAAAAAGGCAGGGCAGAACCCCCCGGGGAAGTTTCTTCTTTAGGGGGACAGGAGGGAGGCACTCCTGTCGGACTCAGGGGCTTCAGATTTCACCATTTCTTTTAAACCTAATCAGAGAAGATTTAATTTGACGAGAACAGAAGTCCTCTTTTCTGTGCCCTAAATCTAAATGTTTCTTCTCTTGGTTTATAACACTTCATAAATAACCCATAGCCAAGATAACACTGTGACTTTCTTCCCCCAGTATTGCAATCCTGAACGTCAGAACAAAGACTGTGTGTTTGTATGTGTGTGCGCGCGTGTGTGTGTGTGTGTGTGTGTGAAAGAGAGAGAAAAGAGCTGGAGATATTTGTTTATTGGAAAGGAGAAAACTGAGATTAAAAATTGCAGTTAGCCGAGAAGCAGCTCTCTGCCTTTCCTGCGGGCATCGCTTTGTGGCTGTGAGCAAGCCGTGCCCACGGGAGCCTGCGGGAGGGCGGCCTGGGGAAGATGCTGAACCAGTGAATGGAGAGGCCCACCAGGCGGGGGAGGGGCTGCCTCGTCCTCTGGAGGTGGAGGTGCAGGGGCAGCTCGGAACTTGGAGCTTTCAATCAACATAAGGAATGATTTTTTTCTCGTCAACAGTAAGTGCCATTTCAGTCATTAGCTTTGCATATGGCCGAGGGGTGGTTGCTGTCTCTGTGTGTCTTGCTCTCTCACTCTCTCGTTTTGGTTACAATAGAAATTACTGATGAGATGGTGGCCGCGGAGTCTGTGTGCTCAGCCATCGGGGGATGGGTTCTTTCTCAGTGTCAGCGTGCGTGTGGTGTCTGCAGTCAGCCTCTGACGAGCCGGGGAGAGAAGTGATTGTGCTGGGTGGAAAATGGAAGTCCTCCAGCAACATAAATGCTTCAAAGAGGCGATGAGCTCAAATGCATTGTAACGTCTGTGCCCCTAAATCAGGTCTTCAGGATCTCAAAGTAATTGATTGTATTGCTATAAAGATGTTTACTCACTCAAAAAGATGCAGTTGTACAGAATTTGTACAATTTTAGCAACTGACAGCTGTCCACAGGTCTGAGCTTCTGTCTGTTTTAGTGCAAATTCAGATACTTTGACCATCTCAGTTTTCGTTATTATTTTTTGTTATGCTGTCCACATTGGCATAGGAATTTTTTTAACTTACGCTGATCTAGGGCCTTTGTAATTTAACTGTAGACCCTTTAGCATATAGAGAATAGGACTGAAATGTGTATTATTCCCTCCACATGAATTTGATATCTGAAGCCTCCATCACACATTGTCAGACTTGGGCTTGATACATAGGATGATACTAACCTGCCTAGATTTTGTTTGGTTTGGAGGGAGAGCAGCGTTCATAAATGTTATATTCTGATCCATCACTATTAAAATAAAAGAAAAACTTAATTCACTTTATGATTTTCTGCATTTCTACCCATAATCCCTGCAAAAGATCTTCTAATTTGTAGTTCTTCTTAGGCAAAATTCTGATTTTGTTTGATTTCATATAAAAATATTTTAGTTTTATTCAAGGCTTCCAATAATCTACACAGGTGAAAAACTTTCCTTTTGCACCTAAAAATTGTTTTCCCAATCCTCAGAATTAGAATTCAACTCAGGAAATCATGCTGTTTTTTCTGGAGAAATATGATTTGTGGAAATGTATGTGAGAGCAGCGTTAGTCGAGTGCACCTGGGTGAAACAGGCCAGTGCAGAGAACAGAACACCTTGGCGGTTGATGTAATGTAGTATTGGGGCTCCTTCCCTGTGCCAGCGGTCTGGTCTCTGAATGAGTTTCCTTGTTTCCCAATATTAACTCGAGATTTAAATTTTTCTAAGAGCGATATTAACAAGGCCTAACGTGGAGATCGGTTGCCTGGGTTGGCAAATGACACGTACTTCCTGACCTGGAAAAGGTGATCATTAGATGCAGTCTGTACAGAACAGAACCATGCAAACTCAACAGGATGTTGGATAGTGTCTAGAGTAAGTTGTAACATGATTATCTGAGGAACAGTATTGATTTATATCACCGCGCATTCTGGGTTATCATGCCTTTGGTCAGAGGTTGGGACATAGAGCAGGTTAAATCCTGACTGGATGGATATTTTGTAGCTTCTTGACAACTTCCTTCTTTTCTTTCCCTCCCACCTTGCCTTCCCCATTAATTTGCCCTAAGTATGCATGTGATTTACGTGTGTGTTTCTCAGTGCTTCACGTGCCTAATGTGGAACCAAGTTTTAGGAGCATGCGTGGCTCATAGTGGCAGGAAATTGTTTTGTGGAAAGATGGCTCAGAGGTACTCTGATCCTTACATCTTTTCTTTAAAATATAACATGGCCACCTCTTACGAAAAAGACACATTCGAAGGTATGAGTGAACATCATTTACTCATTCAGAAGAAATTTATTGACTGCCTCCGATGTTATATTATAAATGTCTAAATTAGACCACTAGCTCTTTAGGAATAAGACCGATGTTTCAGTTATCTTTGAGTCCTCAGGATCTGTGTAGGACCTAAGACAAAAATGGTTAAATGTTTATAGAGGGGCAAAGACGGGCACCCAAAATGCACTTACCCCTGCCCCGCCCCCACCAGTGTACCCTTGACCCCATGAGTCTAGACTTCTGATCACGTTCCCTGACAGCAAGAAAAACATCTCGTACCTCCAGTAAGTGCACATTAGCATAGGCAGGTTTGTAAGAGATGCTTAAGAACAGCGGCTCCAGGCCAGACTGCCCAGATTGGAATCCTGCCTCTGCCATTTAATGACCGTGTCACTAGAGCGAGTTATTTCATCTCTGTGCCTCAGTTACCTCATCTGTCCAGTGGGGATACTAACAGTACCGATCACATAGCATTGTTGTGACGATTAAGTGAGTTGCTGACATGTAAAACACAACAGGCTTGGCACGTGCAGATGTCAGCATGCTCTGTGGATGTTCCATTTCAGTAATAAAGCTTGTGAATTATAAGGCATATCCAATGTAGAAATTTTTTTTAAGTGGGTTAATAATAGCAAGTCTAATATATTATTCCCACACCCCAGTGGTTTGTCTTGAGTCTTGAGCACCCCGTTTAGGACACCACTGGCCTGGAGTACCATAGTCCTGGGGAAGAAAACTAAATCATTCCTCCGCCTTCTCCATACTCCCCCATGTGTTCACTGCACACCTCGCCCTGGGATTAACATGATTCAAGATCACAGCGTCTCTGCATCCAGGTGCTGGATAAGACAGTGGGGGCTGAGGTCCTGGGAGGAGGGGGAGGCACGAGAGCTGTGCAGAGGCTGCTGGGCCTGAGCTCCTCTCCCCATCTATGGCAGCTCTCAGGCCCAGGCTGCTTCTCCAGCCACAGCCTTACAGGAGGGTAGCCCCTTGCAAACTGCATGAAAGACTCCTTGTCCCATGGGGCCTGGGGTTCCTGGCTGCTCTGGCGTTGTCTGGAGTATTCTGTCTGGTCCCTGGGCAATCAGGGTGACAAGACATTGGGGTGAGGAGAGTGTACCTCAAAGCCACAGGAACAAAGGAGGGATCTAGGTTACAACTGCATCCAGGCCTGGCCTCGGATTCTGTTACTTCCTGTTTAATAAATCATCCTGTAGCTTTGAAGGGAGCTTTTCCTTATGATGTTTGCAATAAGAATGCAATATGGAAAACACACCTTGAAAGTCATCCTGACCACAGTTTCTGGGGATTTATCTCTATTAGGCACTGTGCTGAAGGCCTTTGATGGGTTTATATCTCACCGGATCCTCTCAGCCACCGGGTGAAGGAAGAGACTGCTTCTGATAGCGTTTTACAGCTGAGATTAGACAGAGCTGGGATTCAGACCCAGGCCCTGACCGCAGAGTCGGTGCTCTCCACCGCCAGCCTCCACAGCCTCCCTCCAGGCTTGCCTACCTCATGGCGCTGTTGAGAATACAATATTTGTAAAAGGACTTCCTGAGGTCCAGTGCCGTATAAATGAGGCGTCGTTGCGGCCTCGTGTAGTCCCAGTCAGCAGTCATAAGACCTAGGATTATATTGAGCACTTACTATCTGACAAAGGTCTTACATGCATCTTCTTGTTTCAGTCTCACGGCCACCTGCAAGGTGGATAATAATTTGGCAGATAATGAGGAAACAGGGACGTAGGAAGGTTAGGTTCCTTGCGGGGATGGTGCAATGGGGCTTAGACGCAGTCTGCCTGCATCCAGAGCTCTGACCTGAACGTCGCCCGGATGCTACCACGCCCCTGAGGGCCTACTAGAGATGAGGGGGCTAAGGGAAAAGGACTTTCCCTAAATCATAAAACTAGCTGGTAATAGAGCTAAAACTAGAAGTCAGTCCCCAGAGTTGATTTGATCTACTGTAGGATGCAAAAAGAAATTTAAAAAGTAAAAAAAGCACACACAACTCTGTGGTCTACTTAAATAATAGCTTGTAGTGGAAGTCTTATACACATTTATTCATTCAACCAATGTTTGTTGATACCTCCTGCCCCCCAGGCAGTGTGGGAGGTGCCGTACGTGCAGAGGGAGCAGCCCTGTGCAGCCTGGCCAGTGTGGGCTCTGTCGTGATGGATGCACAGTGAATGAGGGGTGGGCCTGGGTGCCACAGGAGCACGTGGGCAAGGGGCCCCTGGTGCCTCAGTGAGCAGTGGAAGAAGCCCCAGGAAAAGGGAGGAGGAGCTACTTTGCAGAGTGCAGGGGTGGAGGCGGAGAGGCCACTGTCCTCTTGAGGACCTGTAAGGTCAGAGGTTAAACCAGTACGTCAGGGCGGAGTGAGGACTGTGGAAGGGTTTGAACGTGGATCAGTCTTGCCGCCTGGAATGTACGCTTTGACTATAGAACCAAAGGCAGACAGGAGGGCATGGCGGACGGTAGGAAGCTGTTCACAGGCAGTCACGGAAGAGATGACGGTGGCGAGGAGTGCGCATCCTCCGAGTTAGGGTCAGTGCCCTGATTTCTCTTGCTAGCGCCGTGGGATGCAGTTCTGACGGCACCTTGCAACATGAGTTTTGATAAATGGGAACTTTCCATTGTAGCCATCACTTCATATCTCTGGGATTCACTAAAAGTCCCACAGATCACTGGAATAAGCTCTACTTTAGGACTTTTGTGGAAGCAGTTTATGAAAGCATTTTACTTCAGGATCTATCAGAAGATCGTTTTCCCTCAGCAGCTGCGTCATTTCCCCTCAACTACGTGGACGTGCCAGCCAGCTCACGAAATACAGTGACTCCCGCCGAGTCTGGCTGGTCGGTGAGGGAGGTGGAGTCAGAACTGTGCTTGCAGCCTCTCTCTGAGCCCCCTCCCTTTTTGGCTGACACAGCTGCCCCGTAATGGGCTGGTTCTCTGCGTGCGGCACCCTCAACCCCTCGGACTGGACGGGGTGGGTTTGACACACGTTCTCTGCTTGCTCAAGAGGAGGGTCCCATGAGAGGCAGCATGGGCCAGATACCACCAAGTGAAGCAGGTGTGTGATCTTAACCCGTCAGGGAAGGTCCTGGCTGCTTTGATCATTGGGCATCCCCAAGACAGAAGATGGACGGAAGTTAACCTAGAAAGAGAGAAAGCACCTCCCGTCTCCTCTGCAGCCCCAGTAAGATGGACTGGGTCTCAGGGGTCTCACTCTGAGAATAGTAGGACTTCATATTTGCATGGGTGGGTTAACTCAGTCGATTTGAAAATCAGCTGGAACAGCAGTTTTGGAAAGTGTCACATAATTCTGTGAAAACTATCTGGTAATGTGAGTGTTGTTCTGCTGTAAAATCAATAACCGATGTGGATTCCTTTTCACCCTCCGACACCCTCGTCCGTGCATTCTTCTCCCCACTAAACATTGTGCTTTTGTTTTCCACCTCTTTTTTTCCTACAAATATGTTTAGGGTGAAGAAGCTGAAGGAGACCTTTGCTTTTATTCAGCAGTTAGACAAAAACATGAGCAACCTTCGCACCTGGTTGGCTCGGATTGAGTCTGAGCTCTCTAAGCCCGTGGTTTATGACGTCTGTGATGATCAAGAGATCCAGAAGAGGCTCGCCGAGCAGCAGGTGGGGGAATGGGCGATGAGCTTTTGTAAGGGTGTAGGTGTCTACAATACCTGCTAACTCGAACCTTCCCTGTATTGGCTGTGAATTTAAGTGTGCTCACATTTCATAATACGGGCTTGTTTTTTCCAGAGAAAGCTGATCACCGGTCCGTGTTTTTGCGTGTGTGAGGTCTCCGTCTTTTGAGTACCCACCTCCGCCACCATTCACATAGCTCTTTGTGAAATACCTTGAACAATGGTTAAGATGCAGACCTTAATCTTAGTGGTAAATGAGGTTTTCTTATTTGTTATTTTTTTAACTTGGATCTTTGTTTTGTTGTTTTTGTTGATAGAGTTTTAGAAGGCAATAAATTGAAAGAAAAATAGTTTTTCTAACCAAGGAAGGTTTTCATGGGACAATACTTGGTGTGTCTGATAGAGCTTTAAAAAAATTAAAACAAGGTGTAATAGGAGCGTGCTTGGACTGATAGCTTAGGAAGTTTCTCCTGCAATGCTCTGGGCATTTCTGTCACCGGTTACGCACCCTCTGAGCCAACCTGGGAATTCCGCCATTTGCAGACCACTGAGTCCCGCCAGTGTTTATCACTGCACTGACGTGGGCATGCTCTTTGATATCACTGACTTACCAAATCCACTTTCCTGCCCTCTGTGGGCTCACATTCACGTGCTCATTCTCAAATGCAGTGCCTAAACTTGTCTTTATTTCTAAAATATTATGTTTATGTTACTCTTTCAGGAGCTTTCCATCACCTCTGTTTTCCTCAGACCTGTGAGCAGATTCTGTTTTGACCATTTAAGCAATACTGTTGCCATCAGGTTCTTAGACTTGTGTCTGTTTTCTTCGCATTTCCTCCAAAGCCTTGGTGTTTGCTGTCTGTTGACACACTGCAGAGATTTGCCCACGTATCACAGCTGCTTGGAGACAGAATCCGGGGCTGAACCTTTTCCATGAGATTATCATCAAGGCCACCCCTTGATGATAAATTCTCTTGAGTTCAGGTCATTCCCTTTAATGGTAACAAGTGACATTTCATGCTACCATGAAATAGAGCTAAGTAGCTGATAGTACTCTTGACTTAGATCTTTATTCAATCTATTACAATTACTGTTTAAACGATGCCTATTCTCTTATTTTCAAATTGGTATGATTTAGCAATGCTGTTAGGTAAAAATACTGGTTTTTCCACTTAGCCTCAGAAATTTAAGTATGTCTTTTTCATTGAGGTCATCTAAATTCTGTCTTTGCTTTGTGGAGAAATGAATATCGATATAAGTACCATGTTAATGGACACTGCAGAGATTGTAATGCCCTTCTCAGTGGACTCACAGCTACTGAACATTATCAGCTTTATTTACAAGTTTGATCCACTAGGGTGAATTTCTTGAATAGTCTCTTTATAGACAAGGCCTTGCAAATAACCATTTACCCTGAGTGGTGAGTTTTTTCAGGTAAATAATACAGAAGCTGGCAATATTTTTCTTCTTAAAGAATAACTGGCTCAATTTGGCAGGGGATAATAATGTGTATTAACATTTTATAAACCTGAAGGGTGACAAAACATCATTAAATTGTAGACAGTTTATTCTCAAAAGTGTACAATTTGGAGCAGCTGCCATCCCCTTGGCCTTGTTTCTTCCTGTACTGAAATGGTGCAGCATTTCAGTCTGGTTCATTTGCAGCTTCCCTCTTTATAGAATTCAGAATCACCATCATGGAATTCTTTGTTTTTGTTTTTGTTTTTGTTTTGAGGAAGATTAGCCCTGAACTAACATCTGCTGCCAATCCTCCTCTTTTTGCTGAGGAAGACTGGCCCTGAGCTCACATCCATGCCCATCTTCCTCCACTTTATATGTGGGACGCCTACCACAGCATGGCCTGCCAAGTGGTGCCATGTCCACACCCGGGATCCGAACCGGCGAACCTCGGGCTGCCGAAGCAGAACATGCACACTTAACTGCTGTGCCACCGGGCTGGTCCCACCCCTCTTCCACTTTTAAGGACCCTTGGGATTACATTGGGCTCGCTCAGATGGTCCAGGATAATCTTCCTGTTTTCAGGTCAGCTGGTTAGCAATCCTAATTCTCCTTTGCCGTGTAACCTAACGTATTCACAGGTTTTGGGAATAAGGACATGGAGATCTTTGGAGGGGCCAATATTCTGTCTACCACAGATATACTAAAAGGAAACTTTTAGCATTTTGTTTTAAAAAATCATACTAGGCCTAGACCTTAAATGCTCCATCAAAAACAGGAATGTGTCACAAAAAAGAATTATGTATGGGCCATTTCAAAAAACCTTACCCGTGTTTCTATCACTAGTTAAATATAGTAAATTACGTGATTACTTCTGGAAATAAGACCTGAAAGCTTGGGCTAGTATTGCTTCCTGCAAAAGCCCTCAGCCCCCAAGAGGGGTAAAGAGCCGCAATGTGCCTGGATCCTCACTGTGATGTCCCTGGGGCCGTGGGGCAGAGGTCAGACCTTAGAAGACTCCTTTTTTGTTTCTCTTTTATGTGAAACTCCTTAGATGATAAGGGTGTATTGTGATTTCTGGAGAATATATCATCTTCAAAATGCAAAGGAAGTGGTAGCAACCTTTGTGACATTTTACACTGTGAACCACTTTCCGTGAGTCTTCAGCACCTTGCTCCTGTTTTCTTTGGTTTCCTGGTTCCCTGAGGGGTGCCAGGTGGTGGTGTGGGGAGGTGGTTCTGTAATTACCAATAGTCCCCTCTCCAGTGGCCCAACTCAGCTTCATGCCAGCCCCCCTAAATCACTCCCCAAGACCACCCAGACTTGTCACCCCCAACCCCTCCCACAGAGACATTCTGGAGCCACCACCGGCGCCCCACCACGTGCAATTTTCTGCCCTCTGCCTGGTTTTCTCCTTCCCCCCTTTACCTTATTCTTCTAGCTCGTTCTGTATTGTCATTCCTCCTGGCTGCCTTCTTAGCTCTAGTTTCATGTCACCCGCGTCTCCTCTCGCTCCCCACCCCAGCTCTTACTCAGCTTCAGTGCTCTGTGTCCCCCACGCAGGACCAGAAAAATGAAACGGACAGGAGCCCATTTCCAGAGCTGTCAGCAGACGTCTTCACATTGTTCTATGTTGTTTCTTAAGTCTAGTTCTTCTCTGCATTTGGACAGTTCTTGAAATCTAATTATTGTACAAACTCGGGCCTCAGTGGAGACCTGTGGCAGGATTATTTCAGTTTGCAAAGTGTCACCTGTCTAGCATTTAAATGGTTTGCATTTTCGAGTAGGTCTACCACTTTATTTGATATTTTACAAGGTAACTAACTGGTTCACACTACAATATCAGCAGGCCATTCTGTGGTGCTTTAGAAATTTGTTTTGGAAATTGTGAAAATGTTGGGACTTCTTTTTTCCCAAGATGTCGGTCGTCTCTTATAAACTATCATGGAGCTCATTCGCTGCCACCATTCACCCTGCGTATTAATCAGTTTTCTGTAGCCGTTTCACTCACTATAAGCTGAATCAATAATGTAAAGTGACTGCAGAGAGTCTGTTAAAATGCATGGCATTCATGTTTATCCATAGACGAGACTTCCTCCGTGCTTTTCAACCAGATCCCACCCAACCCCACCGTGTGAGGTCAGGGCCAGGTACCATTTATCAGTGAAAATGGTCAGTGTTACTCATTTAGCACCAGTGTTAGAATTCCTTATTTGTTAACAAAGTTAAAAGGGATATTTATCAATGCCAGTAAGTTTTAGGAAAGCCCATGGCAATTCTGTGAACCATTAAGAATTTTTAAAACTGGAATTCTATTTAAACCTAATAATTGTAAAGCTAGTCCTCACATTGACCCTAGGGAGGCGTCCCCCACTGCAGCATTTCAGGCATTTGTCCTCAACTGAAGAGCTTACAAAGTCACCCTGCGCATCTCTTTTCACAGGGCACACAAGGTGGCAAGTGGGAAACACCTTTCTTCTGAATATAACTTTGAGGTGCTCTTTTTTATCAGTTAGGATCTATGTTAAGAACTGCCTGATTTAAAATTCAGTTGGAGTGTTAGCATTTTATTCTTTCATATCCACTCGGACACAGAATGATCCGGACCGTGCATTCATCAGGAGAAAAGAAAGAAAATATTAGTCTTATCTAGTAATACAATAGTAATGTCCAAAATTATTAAATATTGAGGTGACCCGTGATGAACTTCATGCTGCCTTCCTGTAGACAGCGGCAGGGACTGTGTATAAAATTGTCCCTCCTATAAACTGAACTTTGTGAAAGCCAGGGAACTTTAATATAGTTAACAGTGCCGTATTTAACTTAGAACTGGGCTTCGTCTTTGCTATCTCACAAAGTAACTCGGATGCTAAGATTAGTGGGGGCAGTCTCATGTCACCTTCCTCAGAATTCAGCTATCAGGAGAAGCCTAGCTCGTCCGCAGTGCCATGCAGCCTCCTCGCCTCTCCCTCCCGGCCCACGCGTGTTGGACAGAAGGATCTGGGTGATAACGGGCAGTGCCATGGTTATTCTCCATGCATTTTCTCTTCATGAATGTTCTTCCTCCTGAATCAGGGAACTGCATCACTGTCGCCATCAGAGAACAAGGTTCCCCTCTCAGAGCTAAGCCTTGGCTGGACCCCATCAGATGGGAGGAGCAGAGTCTCTACCCCCAAATTCTCCCCTTGGGCCTGTTGAGCCCCAGGATGGGCTCACGGGGAGGCTGTGGAGCATACAGCCGCACGCATTATTTGGGGCGGGGGGGCAGTAAAGGTAGCACAAAAGTCTTAGTAGATTTAAGAATTCTATGACCCATAAAAGGTGAAGATCTGCTGCTGCTGAAGTCTTCGGTCCTACTGAAGAGACTCAGTCAGTTTTCCACGGAAGACCTCCCCAAAGCCAAGTCTAAATTGGAGGCCCTTGGGGTCGAGTGGTGTGGAGTGGATCCGATGCCTCCCCTCCATCTGTGGGGCGGTGGGATCTCAGGGGAGGGTATCCCCCACTACTCCCACTCCTCACATAGTCAGTGTGACAAAGAAATCCCAGTTGTTGCCTGACTTGTTAGGCTTTGTGTCAGCTGCTCCAGTGCAATGGCTGCACAAAGATGAGAGGGAACCGGTTTGTGTTTCTGCTTCCAAGGTAGAAATCCACCCAGGACTGTGCCCCCTGGGCTGGAAGATGAGGGTGTGGGTAGAGATCCTTTGACCACCATCTTAAGGTGCTTCCTACTCTGTTGTAATGTAGGACCTGCAGCGAGACATTGAGCAACACAGTGCGGGGGTGGAGTCCGTGTTTAACATCTGTGATGTCCTACTGCACGACTCCGATGCCTGTGCCAATGAGACCGAGTGTGACTCCATCCAGCAGACTACCAGAAGCCTGGACAGACGCTGGAGGAACATTTGCGCCATGTCAATGGAGCGGCGAATGAAGTAAGAACTGAGCTGCCCCTAAACATTTTAAATGTGGCCAACTCAGTGCACCCTTCTGACCGAAAGTACAGTAACTGTGTTCTGTTCCCTTCACTTTGAAATGTGCCGGGTCTTAGCAGGGAAGGCTCAGTAAGTGTGACTAGTGCTTATTAAGTGAATGATTCCAGAACAATCTAACTGGGTCATGTCTTTCTTCAGCTCGCCTGTGTCTTGGGCTGTAACCATGGCTGGCGACTGTACTCTGTCCCCAGCTGTAAAGTCACAGAGGAAGCCCTGTCTTCTGTTTGTCTCTGTGAGGCAGGAGCTCTGAGGCGCTGGCGCTCCCAGACAGAAGGTGTCCTGAGCAAGGAGTGACGTTGCTGGTTATTTGCTCGAAGTCTAGTAGAGTCTCTGCCCTCGAACAGGGACGGTGCAAGGGGAGTTGGGAACAGGACCGGTTAAGTGAGAAAGGAGGTGTGAAAGCTCATGGTGGAAACGGGTGGCCTGTATTTCGTTGCTTTCCTCCTGTCAGAATTGAGGAGACGTGGCGCCTGTGGCAGAAGTTTTTAGATGATTACTCCCGCTTTGAGGACTGGCTCAAGCCGGCCGAGAGGACAGCGGCCTACCCGAATTCCTCAGAGGTGCTGTACACAAATGCCAAAGAAGAGCTGAAGAGGTTTGAGGTAATGACCCCCTCCAGCCCAGGGCTCCTGATAACCAAGCCCGCGGCGGGGTCAGGAGTGGCTAAAATGACTCCTCTAAGTGGCGGGCTTCCCCCCTTACTGGCCCGGGCCACCCAATCCATAACCCACCATCAGCTACTTGGGCAGCTTTGCAAGACATTGCCGATTATGCAGCTGCCATGCACTGAACTTGGAAGCCTTTAGCTTTAGCATCAGAACAGTGAAGTATGCCCTCTGATGCCTTTTCAGTTTGGGGATTAACCACTATGAGTCAGGTCATCTGGGGTCTGGAGGGGGGTGTCCCGGCACTTTCTGTGCTTTGGCACGGATGGGCTCCTCTGTGACACAGGCCTTCCAGCGGCAGATCCACGAGCGGCTCACTCAGCTGGAGCTCATCAACAAGCAGTACCGGCGGCTGGCCCGGGAGAACCGCACCGACACGGCCAGCAAACTGAAGCAGATGGTCCACGAGGGCAACCAGCGCTGGGACAACCTCCAGAAGCGGGTCACAGCTGTGCTGCGGAGACTCAGAGTAACCTTCTCTACGGCACTCGGGTTGTTTGTAGATTTTCAGGGGGAAGCGATCTGCCACATCAGGCTTGTAACAAAGCAACAGGCAGAAGATTTCGTTTAAGGCCTAAGCTGTTTTAACATCCTTCCAACACAGTCTCCCCTTGTTTAAGCCCAAAGCTGCCAGCGTTCACTTCCTTAAAGAGGTTATTTGCTGAAGAACAGGCTTCTTAGGCAGAGCCTGTTTATGTGATTTGTGTTATCCAACACGCCTCTTCTTTCCGCTCCTGTAACCCCTGACAGTGTGCACGCTGGCTCACAGACTGTCCCCAGAGTCTGGGGCGCTGCCATCCATGGGTCTGGCGAAGACCCCTCTCAGCCTGGAGAGAGGCCCGCTTCGCCCATCTGCCCGCTTCTGTGTGTCCCGTGGGTTCTTACACCCTGAGGGATGCGGACAGAGCCCCCTCTGCATTGTGGGGGTTGGGGAGAGTGATTATCCTCTGAATTTCGGGGCACGCTGACTAACCTCAAAAGTTGGATTCAATTTTTGAATGTAAACATTCCCCTTAAATTTCTGTAATTCAGAAGGCGTGGTATGTCATCCTTTGTGAGTCCAGGTGTAACTGACGAGACCGGTGTGGGCTGTGGCTGCAGGAAGTAATTTTAATCCCTGTATTCTGTTCTCAGAGCAGAATGCTCTTGAAACCATTCTAAGAAGATGAGAATCTAGACTTTTTCTTTAACCCTCTCGGGAAGAAATTGGCTAACTTTTCAGACACCCCTCTTGCACTGACTTCTTTATCTCCCGCTGATGTGACTCTGACCAGTCTAAGCCATCATTGGGCACTGAAGGCTCTGTGTGAGCATCGGCTGCCCATCTATGAGGCGGTAACCCGAGAGGCATCCTTAGTTGGAGGTGGTAAATCTGGGTCTTCTTTCTCTGAGGAGACACACTCAGGGTTACGTCAGTGAAGGCTAATGGGGCATGAGTCCAGGCTCAGCCCTCAGAGCAGTACTTTTCCAGCATGAGGCTTGTAAATCCTTCTGTCAACCCCCAGAGGCTGACAGGTAAAAACAGGCAAGGTGCCTGGCCTGGACTTGGAGGGGCTCCTCAAAGGATAGGTTGGGGAAAATCACAAGCTTAGAGAATTATGAAATTGCAAATGCTGATCGTAGTCAACATTCCCACACCCTCATTTGCCAGTGAAGGTGCTGAGGCTGGGAGAAGGTGGGGGGCTCGTTTGATATCACACAGCCAGGACCAGACCCAGGCTCCTGACCCCACACTGGCCCCCTGAAGGCCTTGTGGGCCCCCCGGGTACCCAGAGGCAGGTTTCTCTGAGTACGCCGGGCACCCTTGCCTTGCTGCCTAAGTGAACTCTCATTCTGCCATCAACACAAACATGTGATGTTCTTCTCCTGTCACAGCATTTCACCAACCAAAGGGAAGAATTCGAGGGGACCAGGGAGAGCATTCTGGTGTGGCTCACAGAGATGGACCTGCAGCTGACCAACGTGGAGCACTTCTCGGAAAGCGACGCCGACGACAAGATGCGCCAGCTGAACGTGAGGCCTGCTTCCTTAGCTGCTCTTAAAAGAGTGCACCTTTGCAGAGGAGAGCTGGCCAAGTACAAATGTCACCTGATACCTTGAGAGCAGGTTCCAGAATTGTTACAGCAGCCAGACTGCATCCACCTGAGTACTGCTGAGTTATCACAAGCCAGGATACTCTTCCTTACGGCCAGGGGTCATTGGAATGAGGCCCTTTATTCTCTTTGTCATTTATAATCATCTACGGGGAGAACGCCCTTTGGGTTCCATACAGAACTTCCAAAGATGCTGCTTCTCCAGCACTTGAGTCTGAGTGCAACATGTGGGGTGTAACAGGAGGAGAACCTGTATCAAGAGTGGGCCCAAGAACAGATATCTTCTGCTCTCCCACTGTTACAAATATCTGTGCAGGCATACCTCAGAGATATTGCGGGCTCGGTTCCAGACCACTGCAATAAAGCGAATGTAGCGATAAAGCGAGTCACATGAATTTTTCGGTTTCCTAGTATCTATAAAACTTAACCTTTACACTATACTGTAGTCTGTTAAGGGTGCAATAGCATATGTCTAAAAAACAATGTACATACCTTAATTGAAAACTACTTTATTGCTAAAAAATGCTAACCATCATCTGAGCGGCCAGCGAATCATAATCGTTTTGCTGGTGGAGGGTCTTGTAAAAAACCTAGCGTCTGCGGAGTGCGATCAAGCGAGGTCTGCCCGTATTACTCGTTAGTCTCACTATTGTTCCCCTCCTTGGCTAGGTCTTACAAGATGTTGAAAAATAGAAATGCGCCTTCCCTAATAGAATGGCACCAATGCACACTATTATTGCGTCAGCAGAAGCAAATGCCCGTTGGTGACTTATGGACGATTTTCTGTTTCCACCAAGCGTCAGTAAGACAAGGTCTCTCCTTCAGACCCAGTAACAGTAAAGGTCCATCCATGTCAAACTTTTAGAATTAATTTAATTGGAAAAGTCAGTGCCTCAAAGGGGGAGAAAAAAATAGGTACACTTGTTTTAAATTATTAAATCTTTATTGTCACTTTGTTAAAAATTGATGAAGCTGGAGTACTCAGTGAAGGAACAAAACAGTAATGACGTTCTGATGCTTTTTCTGTGGCCCTGTTCAAAGAGACAGACACTGGGTCCTCGCAGAATTTTTCTTTATTTGAAATCTTTTCTTTCTCATATTCTAAATAGGGTTTCCAACAGGAAATCACGTTGAATACCAACAAGATTGATCAGCTCATTGTTTTTGGGGAGCAGCTCATTCAGAAGAGTGAGCCCCTGGATGCCGTGCTGATCGAAGACGAGGTGGAGGAGCTCCACCGGTACTGTCAGGAGGTGTTCGGCCGAGTCTCCCGCTTCCACCGGCGGCTGACCTCCCACGCTCCGGTAAGGGCACTGCCCCCAACAGAGGGCTTCTGGGCCACTCAAAGCTGACGTCTGGGCAAATTTTTAAGGAATTGGGAAACTTATTGTGTAATGGCTAACCATGATTTTATTTTATGGTAAAAAAGCTACGTTGATGGGCTGGCCCAGTGGCGCAGCAGTTAAGTTCACACGGGGTTCACTGGTTCACATCCTGATGTGGACCTACGCACTGCTTGGCATGCCATGCTGTGGCAGGCGTCCCACATATAAAGTAGAGGAAGATGGTCACAGATGTTAGCTCAGGGCCAGTCTTCCTCAGCCAAAAGTGGAGGATTGGTGGCAGATGCTGGCTCAGGGCTAATCTTCCTCAAAAAAAAAAAAAACTATGTTGAAAAATTTTATTTCCACTCCTTTTAATATAGAGCCACAATTACTTACAAGCTCCCATTTCCCAGTGGAAAGCGTGGCACTTCTGAAAGTTCTTGCTTCTCTTACCTGTTTTCCCTGTGAGGATAACTGTTCCAGTTTGCTAACAGTAGCAACTTGGGACTCTACTGGCCTTTGCCTCAGTGTCTGCAAGCTTTTAATATTTGTGCCTTTCTGGTGCTTTGGTCTCACTGTTGACATGCCAAAAGCACCAACTTTCGAAAGCAACTGTGATGTTTCCCTTGGCAGAGGGATCTTTTGGGATGTTCAGGTGGAGTTAAGGCCATTATTCAAAGTCACTTACTGCCTTTGTGACAGAAGCTTTAATGATGACCATTGACCAACACAACTGGCCACCTTTTCTTCTTTTGTGTCTCCAACTGGCCAACTTCAAACATAATTCTTTATCAGACGTAACCTCAAAAATTACCTTACAATTCTCTCATTTTTAATAGAGCAGTTTAGTCATTTTTGTTAGAATCATTATAACACAGGGTGAGTGAGATTCTGTATTCTGAACAATAAGATTGGGGGATAAGAAAGAAAGAACCTGGTACATGTGGCCCTTGAAGTTGTGAATCTTATCCAGAATACTCTAATGGCCTTAAAAAATTTTTTTTAATTTTAATCTCCTGAATCTTGGAGGAAGCTACCATTAACCATCAATGAAACTTTGGCCTCCATTTCCTTATCTTCTTAGATTATCAAATTTCAGATCTTTTCTAAGAAAGAAGGTGGAAATTTTGGGAAATACAGATTCTAGGCCCCACGCTAGATAGTGTAAACTGGAATAACACAGACAGGCCTGGGGAGCTGATTCTGCTTAAAGCTGCCTCAGAAATGCTGACAGTGGCCATTTCAGGAACTGCTGGACGGGCCGCCTTCTCACGCTGCTAGTAACTGCAATAGCCTGGGATTTGGTTAATTCTGAAAACTGGATCCTCCCGCTTTAGGGCCTGGAAGACGAAAAGGAGGCCTCTGAGAATGAAACGGACATGGAAGACCCCAGAGAGATCCAGACTGACTCTTGGCGTAAAAGGGGAGTGAGCGAGGAGCCCTCATCTCCTCAGTCTCTTTGTCATCTGGTGCCCCCAGCACCAGGGCCTGAGCGGTCTGGCTGTGAGACCCCTGTCAGTGTGGACTCCATCCCTCTGGAGTGGGATCACACAGGCGACGTAGGGGGCTCGTCCTCTCACGAAGAAGACGAGGAGGGTCCATACTACAGTGCACTGTCAGGTAACGGCCGGGTTTCCAGAGCCCTTGAAATTGACCCATTTGGCTGTATTTTTAGCACCTTAGCAACCTGGCCAACTCTCACTGGTCATAAGTCCAACTTGCGGCTGACCCAGACTTCCTGTGGCCTCCTGTGTGCTGTCCTGCCCACTTTTGACTCCTGAGAGTTGACTCACTCCTATTACAGGCAGAATGAAAGGAAAAAGAAACGAAAGTCCCATTGGGACGTTAAGGCTATTGCCTGATGGTGTGGCTGTTTGGAAGGCTCCTCAGTGGGCTTTCGGTTGAGTTTTCAGAGCATCAGTAAATGGAGTGTCTTGGTTCTCTCTGTGCACGTCCCCTTCCCCACCACTGCTTCCGACAGTGAGGAGTTGGCTGAAAAAATCCATCTGGTTTTTTAAAGCTTTTTAATAAAACAGATAAAGGGTACTTTTCTCCTTCCAGCTGACAATGTTTCTACTGTTTTAACTTAATACTTGGCCATTCATCTCCAGACGCCTGCAGTGAGGAAAATGACATTATTCTTTTTCAGATGTAGAAATCCCTGAAAATCCTGAGGCATATCTTAAAATGACCACAAAAACTTTGAAAGCGTCTTCTGGTAGGCCCTTGCCCGTGCATGTGTCTCAACATGGCAGCACCCTGTGGCGCACACTGCATCCTAAACCTCGCTCCCATGTCATGTCTGACCTCTGCCTTCTGTGGACACCATGCGCCTTGGTCCTCGTGTCATGGTGTATTTACACTGCCGTACTCACACATACCCGCGTGCTCCTTACCAAGCCCCGCCCAGACCAGAGCAGTCTCGACGCCAACCCTCGCCTCCCCCTCAGGCCTGTGCAGAAGGGAATTGTTCATGGTGCCTTTTTTTAGTTTTATTCCCGCTCCATCTAACTCGAGTCCTTTGGCATGGGCCAAGCTTTCTTCATGGTGGCTTGGTTTGGAACTACTTCCTTGCTTACGGTGATTTCCTGGGAAGAGGAGGGGTGGGTGGGGGTAGAGGTGCTGTTGCATTTGCCGTAGGAGAAGAAACCTTCCTTTCCTTGACTCGCAGCTCTAATCTTTACTCCCTGCCCGTCCCCATCTGCAGTGGTGGGTAGAACCACGAGCGGCCCTTTGGTCCCCAAGTCCATCCTGATGTTCACACTTCCCCTCACTCCTGACAGGCCTTCAGTCCTCTTGGCCCCAGACCCAGCCTTGCTGCCAGTGTCCCCACCACTAGAGACCCTAGTTCCAAAATGTCATTCATCCCGCAGCAAATCATGTTTGTTGTTGCTCCATCGTGAACCCATCTAGTGAAGGCCCAGTGCTGCTCAGTTGCATGACTCTCATTTCATTCCCTTCGGAGACATACTGACATTTTGCAAATGTGCATGCTTTGCAAGGAAAGCTGCAGAACTCATGTTATACTATAACCTGACGCCATGTTACCCATGACCTTTTTTGTGTAACTGACTATGAGTCCTTTGGTTGGAGAGAATGGACTGTCACTTGCTATTTTTTGTTTCAGGTAAATCCATTTCTGAGGGCCACTCATGGCATGTTCCTGACAGTCCATCCTGTCCCAAGCATCACTACAAACAAATGGGAGGTGATAGGAATGTACACCCCACCCCCTCCGATTCCAGCACTCCTTACAAACCAGCCTATGTAAGTCTTCACCCCACTGGGAGTATATAACCCAAGTGTGTCAGTCATAATCAGAAGTTTTCAAGAGAGAGAGATTTTGGTGTATATTGCATGTGCTCACTCCTCGGTCACATTTTGAGTTGGTTTTCCCACAGTGACAATATCTTTGCCGAGCTGTCCCTACTTCATTAGAACCCTGGCAAAACTGACTAGAGTTAAAGATAGGTTTGGGGCCAAAAACCATCTTTGTGTGTATTGACATGATGTGACAGTGGTTACTACTGGTGAGTCAGTCATCCGTGCAAACGGTGGAGAAGTGAAGTGCTGGCTTTCCTGAGCTGCTCCTGAGCTCCCTAAACCTTTGTTCTGTTTACCTTTCGACCACACATCCTATTCAGAAAATTCTGACTTCATCTTCAGAATGATTTGACAGTGTGCTGTGGGAGATGTGTGTTTGATTCCTAGCCCTACTGTAAACTGGTCTGGGGCCATAGAAACTTCGCCTTGCCTCTGTAAGCCTTCTTCAGCTGAGGAACCTACCTCACATAATTGTTGTTAGGACTTAATGGGTATAAAGAAGGCCCTCAGAAGTGGTGATCGTCATTATTATTATCACTGCTGTATACGGCGTGTTGTTGTTGTTTGTAACAGTGACTCTTCCTTCTTAGTTACGTTTTCCTCAGGCAACATGAGTCCTTGGCATACTCTGACTATGCAGCTGTTGGGGGGCAGCCAACCTAGGATTAAATGTTGGCCACAGATCATTCTCAGTACAGAGAATTAGTGACGAGCAAGTTGAAATTACAATGTCTCAAGCATTTTTAGTGTCATCTTTTAGAAAAACCAGAAGCAGTGTAAGCATCATGGATTACTCCTCAAAGTGCACTATGTGTCTAGGAGTGACTATTGCCAGATAATTAGAGAAGATTCTGCCTGTTCATGGTCAGACCCGAGTCATTTGATAATAGGTTGTCCATGCCCAATTCAGACTCTCTTCCTCTCGCTCAGCAAGCAGTTGTCATCTTTAATCTGTCCCTCTGTGATCTGGAATAAGACTTGACAATATGGGTGGGCGGACCCCAGCACGCCACCTTTGCCATACCTCCAGGGTCGTGTGGTTTGGCCTCCTCAGTGACTATGCTTGTGTCCCTCACCTGGCTGGTTTCAAAAGCTCAACCCTTTTTTTTGTGTCTGAAACCAGGCATGTCACCACAGATCCAAAGCGTTTTTTATTTTTTTCATTCCACACAAATAGGCCATATGGACACACTCCAAAGACAGCATGGCTTTTCTAGAAACGATACATTTATTTTTAGAAGGGCCTGAGATAATAGCCCAATCAGCTCAGCGATAACAGAAGAGTCAATATGTGCAGTGAAAGATAAACACTTGGTACGAATGACCCTGGGAGGTGGATTCGTCCTCTGTGTTTCCGATTCCTAGTGATAATGCCACCAGCGCCACGGAGTGACTGGGGGGGATGACTAAAATTTTGTAAAACACAAATGTGCAAATTGGAAGGAGCTAACACAATAACAGTCTAGTAAGCCCAACAACTGTTTTTAACTCTTTACACGGTTGTTTGAGGAGCATTGGGAAGCCTGCAAATTCAGTCAGGCCGTTTTATTCCCAATATTGACGCCCCCCTGCTTTCCCCTCCCTGGGCTTCTGCTGAGGTGTTATTTCTGTTAACTCTGCTTGCTTATAATGCAACCAATACACTAAGGCCCCCCTGTGTCATGAGCAAGTTACTCCTCGAAAGAAAGGGCCCCGTGTCTTCATTCTGACCTGTTAATATGAACCAACATACTCTGCAGACAGCCTTTAAAATTTCTAGATGGTAACGTAAAAATTGGCTCATTCTAGGTAAAGCTGCTCTTATCTCCAGGCACTGATGGTGACAAAGAAGGCCCACAAGCCTTGAATGGCAGCCCGCAGCAGGAAGACGAGGGACTGGGACTGGCTGGTCGACCCGGGCAGCAGTCAGGTAGGCTTAAAATTAGGCAGTTGGGGAGGGAGCTGGAGTCTGGTACTGGGGGTGATTAGGCATTTACTGTAAGTCATTGCTGGAGGGGACACTAATTAGGGATTGACCCAGACTGCTGCACTGACCCTACGGCAGCCAGTGTGATCTCAGAATCAGCTGACTTGTGTTTATAAACAGATTCTGAGGCTGTTTACTTTCAAAACTTTCACTTTTAAATCCTGTTGACAAAATGAGCCTCATATGCTGAAGTATGTGTTTTAATGACTTCACTTGTATATAAGTATCAGACATGAGGATGGTGATCAAAAAGTTGTGTCATGTGTCTCCCCATTAGGCCAGTTCCATGATTATAAAAGTAGTTACTCAGCTGAGTCTAAAGTCAAGCTAATCATTCATAGACCAAAGGAGAAAGCGCCCTGATAACAGCAGGAACTGAAAGGCTGAACTGGGACCACAGCACATGCTGGCAACATGCTGGGTCTCCTACCCTGCCCCACATCATTCCAGCCGTCGTGGGAGTGGAGTGGCACGGGCCTTGAACCAGAGCAGGGGAGATGAGCTATTCCACAGCCCAGGGAAGATGATAACGCCCACACCCTGAGCCTCTCGCAAGGGGCATCGCCTACAGGGCTTATCAGCCTGACACTGAACCAGCTGGAGGCAGAGAAGTCTGTTTGCATTGTCGCTTCTTTTTATTGGTGGCTTTTGATTCCAGGTGCTTTTGACCGATGGGAGCTGATTCAAGCACAAGAACTTCACAATAAACTCAGAATAAAACAAAACTTGCAGCAGCTTAACTCTGATATCAGTAACATCTCCATTTGTCTGAAAAAAACTGAAGCAGAGCTAGAAACATTAAAGATGGCAAAGCCTCCCAAGGATATGCAGGAAATGGAGCCCAGAGTGAAGAAACTGAAGGTGAGCTGGAGGCGTGGAGGGCAAGAGGAATTCAGAACGTGCATACAAATCAAGTGGGTCACATCTGTTAGTGGTGTTGGTGGCAACTTTGCAGACTGTGTGTGGTAGAGGTCAGTCTCTTCCATTTCACTTCTGTCACTGGCAAGGACCCAGATTCAGATTTTTGTTATCCTACAGAAGACTACCTACAAATGATCCCAAAGCCCAGAGCAGCACTGGGGAGTTGTGGCTCAGATCCCCAGCACTGGAAAGACCTGGCTCCTGAGGCACCTCTGGACTCTTATGAGGGTGTTAGTGGCCACTGTCAGGCAGCTTGAAACCACCTTTCCAAACTGTGTGCCACAATCTCAGCCAAGACTGGTGCTGGAGTGTTGGGGGTGGGGAGGACCAGGTCACCCAGTGATGAACTCGGTGGTCTGATCTGGTCACCCCCTACACAGTAAGGAATTGTCACCCACACAATCAGCCCTTGCCCCACTGGAATGGTCCAGGGAGCAGGGGAGGGGCAGTTTGAGCCCTGCACTTTGGGGGTGCCCTAAGCATGAGCCTGAACTCCCGAGAGGACCCAGGGCAGGGGTTTCGGAGTATCCAGGCTCTCTTCATCTTTCTATTGTCATTTTACTGTGTGCACTCATATATAAGGAGTTACCATTCATCTTAAGGAGTAACACTTCTGTGATGTCTAGGGGCAAATGCCAGATAACTACCTATACTTTATCTAGAAGGCTTTAATCTGGTCCAGAAATGTTATTAAGCCAACCAGAGGTCAGAAGGGTCTATTCATGCCTCCGGTTAAGGTGGCCAGCCAGGAGACAGGCCTTTGCTCTCAGGCCTGGTTGGCCGGCTGGCCAAGTTTACTGACCTTGTAAGGCAGGCAGCTCCCTCACTTGATGCTTCTCAGCCAGTCACAGGCGACGTTGCTCTTGTTTCTGTGGCCACAGCTCGGAGAAGTGTCTGGAAGATCCATTTCCCCCCGAGGTTCAAAATGAACCCCACATCTCTGTTTTCAGAATGCCTAACCCAGTCTCTTCCTCTGCGGTAGGAGATATTAAAAGCCTTTGAGACCTACAAGGCTTTAGTGGTGTCTGTCAATGTGAACAGCAAGGAATTTCTGCAAACCGAGAGCACCGAATCCAAAGAGCTCCAGGGGAGAGTCGGCCAGCTGAGGCTGCAGTGGGACGCGGCACAGGGCGCGGTGGAGAGCTGGAGAGACAGCTTACGGCAGTCGCTCATGCAGTGCCAGGTACGCCGCCGCAGCTGGTGCCCGAGGCCCAGGCCCACGTGGGTGGGAGAAGCAGATATTTTTATCATCCTCAGGCTGCTTTGGCACAGCCAAATATGGCTTGTGTTAGGAAATGTGGGCTCTACCATTTGTCTCCAAAGAGGCCCGCCTGCTGTCTCAGAGCCCTGACGGTCGCCCAGGCCCACTCCTAGTATAAGGGTTCCAGCAAACATTCCAGTAGGTCAGAGACGCCACCCCAACCGTACTCCATCTCGGTCCTTTTGCCAGGGAGGCTGTACAGCAGAGTGATTAAGAGACGTGGCCCTGGAACAAAGAGCACTTTAACCCAGCTCTACAGCTTAGCTGTGTGACCTGGGCAAATCATTGAACCTTCCAGACCTCAGTTTCTTCATGGGAAAAGTGGGAATCATTTGAGTGCCTACCTGCCTCACAGGGTTCTTTGTAGGACTACGTGCGTGTGATCTCAGGCCAGCACCTGACACAGAATAAATGCCCAGCACACGTGAGCTCCACACCACTGTCTGCCTCTGAGCCCAGCTGCGAGGCCACATGCAGCCCTGTCCCCAGGCCACAGTCTGTCCTGTTGGGCTGTCTCCCGAACCATTGAATCAGACAGATTTGTCGAGTAATTTGCGTGGTCTCCCTGTGAAATATCGGTGGGGCCTTCTGAAGCCCCACCTTTCTGCCAGCACTTTTCCCTTGGCTAAATTCAGCATGCCTCCTGGGGCTGTGCCAAATGCGCTCTCCTTCCCCTTTCCCTGTTTTTGGGGCCCTGGCATTTAGTTTAAATCTGGCCCTTTTATTCACTGGGTAAGACTAGAAGAGCAAGTGGCTATGATGGACTAGAAATAGCAAGCTCCTTCCCAGCACACCTTCCTTCATAGTTCGGAGAAAGGGCAATGCTGTGATGTGTGTTGTTTTTTAAGGACTTCCACCAGTTGAGTCAAAATCTGCTACTGTGGTTAGCGAGTGCCGAAAGCCAGAGGCAGAAGGCTCATGTCACTGATCCAAAGGCAGACCCCCAGGCTGTCCTGGAGTGTCAGGAACAACTGATGGTAAGTTTCCTCCTAAGGAGTTCTGCACTACCGCTGGCCCCTGCCAGGAAGTCAGTACTCAGGTAGCCTCACCTGGTGTTTCTGGGAACAACAATGCCAGTGTGCTGTTCTGCCCTCCTGTTCCAGTTGGTGTCTACTGAGCATCCCTTTGTAGTTTTGAAGCAGAATGATTTCCAGGGATGAAGAGCCATGGCCAAGAGCAGAAAGTCCTCAAGGCTCCCAGGAATTCGAGACAAAAGTGTTTAGCAGTATCCGGAGAAACTTATGTCCATTTGAAATGTTTTTTCCCTTTGAATGCGGCTCAGTTGGAGGAAAATACGGTGCTCATTGCTCCATGGCCATGATGAGTTGTATGAGTTTTCCATATCCACTATGGAACAGTCTAACTTCTTGGAGGGTAGTTGGTTTTCCCTATATTTCACTAGGAAGCCAAGATGAGGCCTATATCTTCTCACATCAACTCAAGATGACATATTTATCCATAAATTTGTATGTGGCTCGATTTTAAGTATTTTAAATTTAAAGTGCTGGTCGTTGTTCTTAAAACATATGTTTGTATGCTAAAATCTTTGTAAAGCCCCACTCTCTGGAGCAGCACTGTTCAGTAGACCTTTCTGCATTGATGGAAATGTTCTGTGTCTGTGCTGTCCATATAGCTGCTGGCTGCAGGTAGCTACTGAGCACTGAAATGTGGCTATTGTAACTGAAACGGAGCTTTTTCTTTTAATTTATTTAAACAGCCAGTGTTGTCTGGTGGCTACTGTATTGGACAATGAGCAGGATAACCACCCTCGACAATACGAGCAGATTCACCAGATACCTCTGTATTTCTGAATAGTATGCTCAGGCTGCTGTTCCAGTTTATCCACTTTAGATCTGCCCTGACTTTGATGTCCTGCCATGGTGGGTGAGGGCCTGGTCTCTCACACCACCCCCCTCACTTTTCCTCTAACTCCTCCAGCATCACAGCGGTCTCCAGAATGAGAAGGAATAAAAAATAGGAGTAGGGTGTCACCAAGTTGCTCCCTAAATGACGTTAGGCTTAAGGACAGAGACAGGCAGATACAAGAAGTAGAAGGTTCTGAAGTGGAATGCCACCCATCATTCATCCTGGGACCTTCCTGGTGCTGAGAAAGCCTCATGCGGCCACACTAGCTTCCCTTTGGGTAAGCAACTGTTTCACACACTTTTTTATTTTTAGCAACTAGAAAAGGAGCTAGTGGAACGTCAACCTCAAGTAAACTCCTTACAAGAGATCTCGAACAGCCTTCTTATTAAGGGGCATGGAGAAGACTATATTGAGGCTGAAGAGAAGGTGCATGTTATTGAGAAGAAACTCAAACAGTTACTCGAGCAAGTGTCCCAAGACTTAATGTCCTTGCAGGGACACCAGGTGAGTCCACTTGTGGCGTTTAACTATAAAGATGTCACATTCGATGCAAACAGGAAAGCAGAGGGAGGCCGTGAGCAAGTGGAGTGGTCTGAGTGGAGCCTCGAGTCATGCCCCCTCTGGCTGCGTGGCCTCAAAAAGTCACATAAGCTCTTTGAAGCTGTCTGTCCTTTGTAGAAGGGCGATAACAAGAGTACCTATTAGCATGGCTGGGCTATGAAAAACAAGTCTGATCCCTCTAGCATTTCTGCCTTGCCTTCATGCCCAACAGACTCCAGCCTTCACTCTCCTCACGTGACAGTTTCAAGTCCTTTTCATTGTCCTGGTCACTGTCTTCTGACCACCCTCTCATCTGTCTACTTTTTTCTCTTTAAAATGTGATCCAACTCAGAACAAAGGGAATACTCAAACCGTGGCCTCACCAGACTTCGGGCAGGCCTGTCCCCTTCATTCTAGAGTATGTAGTTCCTCCTGTGCAGCCAAGACTATAGTGTCTTGATGGCCACGTGATCACGTCGACACTTGCTGTGAGCTCACTGTCAACTGAAACTGTCTCTCTTTCTTGCTGCTGCTAAACTCATCTCCCCCAGTGTGTGCTCTGGGTTTCCATGCAAATGGTTGGCCTTGTGGTGTTTACATTCCCTTTTGTCTGAAAAAAGTCCCTGTTAAAGTGGGTGGGGGGTGGGAGTGGTGAGAGCAGAGGAAGAGCCCCCTCTTCAGGAAAGATTTGAGCTGGGGGGCAGTGGTGAGCAGTGCAAAGGAGAGTCTGCGGGAAGCACATTTTGGGGCCTTGAGACTGTTTAGAAGCTTCTGTTTCCCTGAACTGAACACTTGGCATGTGGATTCCAGAACCCAGACTCGTCTCTGCCTGGCTTGGACGAGGCAGACTCTGGAGACCAGCCTCCAGCAGCGTCCGTGCCAGCTCCCCAAGCAAAGGTGAGAGCCCCTTTCTCCTGTGAGAACCACACTGGTTATTTTTAAGTTACTGAGATGACAGGAACTTGGGACTCCGAGGCCTCACTCAACATTTCACGATAGCACAGATCTGCTTCAGCCTCTGCTGGGCAGAAGGGAGCTTTACTCCAAAGATTAAAAAATTGCAGTACCCTTTTTAAAGACCTAACTCAAAAGCTGTCTTCTAGTCCCTGCTCTTCACTGGGATTCTAGTAGGTTGTGAAAGCTGAGAGCCCTTCTAGCGGTGTTGAAGGGGCTTCCTGATCTCTCCATTAACAACAGGTCAACAACCTGGAACACGAAAATCTCGATCATTTAACAAACCCAATCATTTCTCCTCCTAGAGTGTAATCGCAAATGTATTACCCTAGGCTCAAAAGCTGGTCAGGAAGCCGACCTAAGGAAGGTGTGTGATTTAAGAATGAAGCATGTTTTATCAGGGACAGGACTAAACTATCTTCAGCTCATTAACTGGATTATTTTTATCCAGCAGTTCGGAGCAGAGAGAACTACAAAAGTCAAGAACAAGACAGACAGCAGGTAACGGGGCTCTGCAGTCACAGCAATGAGTTGTTGTCCCGTCCTGTTCGTGTCTGTAGCGCCCCCCCCCCCCCCCCCCCCCCAGTTCCACACTCCCACCACACCAGTCTTGCCAATGCCACCATCAAGGTCTTTGTAGAAACCTGATTTTCTCATTTTCTTTCATCTGGAAAGGGCTGGGCTTCTCTTACAAAACAGAACCCCAGCGGTTAGCCCCATTTTAATCTCAGGTCCTGGATGTCTTACGTAAGCAGGGGGTCGGGTAACATGAGCGGGTTTTGCTTCTGGAACCTCCTGATCAGCTCTCCACCGCCTCTCTTGACAGGGTGCCCCGTGGCTCGCGGCCTCAGCGCTCCTTCCTCTGCCGCGTGCTCAGGGCGGCGCTGCCCCTGCAGCTGCTGCTCCTGCTCCTCCTGCTCCTGGCCTGCCTGCTGCCCTCCTCCGAGGAGGACTACAGCTGCACACAGGCCAACAACTTTGCGAGGTCCTTCTACCCCATGCTGAGGTACACCAACGGGCCACCCCCCACCTAGAGGGCTCAGCCGGCCTGCAGCGCCCCACCACCAGCCTGTTTACTCAGGCGCCCAACTCACGGCCGCAGACCAGCCTGTGAGTGACTCTGAGCGTTGGCACAGTCCAGGGACCTGCTGTGGACACCTCCTTCTGGACTTGGCCAGAGAGGGCTCTCTCGGGACCCAGGGCAGGGAACCTGGGCAGCAGCTGCCCCGGGCAGTTTGGCAATGCTAATTGATTGGTTTCAGGATCTCTGGAAACTGCAATTTCCTGAAGAGCCAAGCACTTTGTGAATTCTGATTTATTTGTAAAACAACATTTTTAAACTGTAGCTAATATGGTCAATGAACAGTAGTGTTCACCACATAATATATATTCTAGAAATAAGCAAGCAGATTCCGCCTTAGCAATGGTTCAGAAATTCCCATGCACCCTTGGCTGATTGATTGGAACAATCATATTTAAAATGTTCAGAGTTAATTTTACTCCAGTCAGCTAGCCATCTTGACCTACAAGTTATAAACCAAAACTTTCTGTTCAGTACTTAGGTCTGCTCTTTTATATTGCTTTAAATTTTTAAAGAAATTATATTGCATGGATGTGGTTATTTGTGCATATTTTTTAACAATGCTGAATCTGTATGAATAATGTAAACATTGATTTTTTTAAAAAATCAGATTTTAGCTTGAGCTTTTGACTAATGTACAGTAAATGCCAAACTACAGACTTTGTAGGGACCTTTTTGTAAGTTAATTTTATAAGACTTTTCACATTTAAAGTGATGCTTCGGGTTTTGTTTAACTGCTGGGCCATGGGGGGTTGGTACAGAAACTTGAAGCTGTTTGTGGTATGTACAACTTAGATGTTTCTCATTAAAACAAAACAAAAAAATAGCCATACTTTTGTTGTTCTGGATTATATTAAAAAGCAGTCAAATGGTATTTGTAATTTGCCATAGAACAAAAATTATTTTTAAAGTATCGGGGGGGGTTCTTGGTTTTAATTCTAAGCTATGCTTTATATTCTGCTTATTTAACTTTGTACACAGTCACGCGATCTAGAAATCTACAGCCTGTACATGTGGAAACTGCCCAGTGTGTGACCTTCTAGTGCTGTAAGGAGCAATGTGGGCAGCATGGCGTGGAAGCTGGACACAAGGGAAAGGATCATTTCACCCAGATTTTTCTATTCCCAGCTCTCTCCAGAGCGAATTAACAGATAATGTGTAACAAATGTTACAGGCAAAGCCACCTGCTTTCCACACAATTCCCACTGTCTGTGTCCCACCTAAACAGAGAGGGTGATTAGATGCTACTGAACTAGTCCCTTGGTCAACTGCTCCTGACCCGCATCTCTTGACACTTGGGAGACACCACTGACTTCACAGCAATCTCAGTCCCCTCTCTCCTTCTATGCAAAGCACAAACCTTGGGGGAAGCCAAGGAAATTGTCTCCACACTGTTGGAGGTGATGTGGAGAGAAAGGTACTTTTTACCACAAAGCTTCAAAGTGTTTTAACTCTTTAAAATAATTCATCTTTTTTCATGGATTACAATAATCCCAGAGGGAAATTTAAGCGAAAATGGTATCCAGACTTTTTGTTTAAGCCACAGAGTTGGTTAGAAGGGTGTCTGCTCCAGTTTCACAAAAGGCAAAGGTAGGTTCTCTCCCTTCCAGTCCAAAGGAGTAACATCCTAGAGACCATTTCTGCCCTTAAGAGGGACTCAGGGACAAGTCAGAGTTGTGGTGAAGGGAAAGTGTTGATTGCATTTTAAAGTGTAATTATGAATGTCAATCCTCAGGATAAAGGCCCTTGAGTCTTGAGTGTGTACTCTAGGCTTCTCCCCACTTCCCTTGCCCCCAGGAGTCCTTCCATCACTCACAGCTCAGGGTATTCCCAAATGCATGTTATGAGATAGTGTTTTACACCTTCAGGAGGTTTTGCATCTTTCATTCCCCTTGTGCAAGGGAAATTTTCAAATGACTCTTGGCATTAAGATAGCTTAGGTATGAATGAATGACTTCTCTCCCCATCCCTAGGAGGGTATAATACTAATTGACTCAGATGGGGTACTTAGAGAAAATCTACCCAAATAATTGATGCACTGATACCAGGACTTGTATATTGGTGGATTGCATTGTCCTTGAGCACACAGTGCCTGTGGTCATAAACCACAAGTGTGAGATTAGCTGACTCTAGATTAAATTGCTGCTAATGTTTAGAGTCTTCCACAACTTTAAGTCAGAGATTTTTAACTCTCTGGAAATTGTATGCAAGCATTTGCATTTATGTACCTTTTTCCAGGAAGAGTGTCCATGGTTTTCATCAAATTCTTAAAGGCAAACCTAAAATATAATAGAATTCAGAATAGAAGGGGAACACTGACTACTTAGCCTGATTACTGAAAGTTCTTTTACTCAACTCCCAACAAATTCATTTTTAACACCAAAATTACAAAAACACTTTATTTAGCTTATGTCACATTAAACTTCTTTTTGCAACAGTTCCACAGACATTAAAAGACACGGCAAAGGAAAAGTAGTACCTGGAGGAATGGAAAGCAGATCTCACAATTTGCTTTCCCACAACAGCAAACATTCATTTGTAAAAAGGCCCAAATTTAAAAGCCTGCTTAATGGTACAAGGCATTCATCTAAAAAAATGACACATGATAGCCAGCCAGCAGGCACTGAGGTACACCAGACCACTGAAGTTCTCTGACCAACAGTCACAGCATTTAGACACCCAACACAGAAAAGCAAATGCAGTAGCATAGCTTATGCAATCAACGGGAGCTGGTCTGGGCTGGTATCGTCAAACCTCTGCCCTTCCTGTAAAGGAAACCCACCATCACGTAACAGTGACCAGCCCCACAAGTGAAGAGGACCCTTGGAATTCAAAAAGAAAGGATCCTTGACTCCAAAGCAACAAAAAGAGTTATAAGTGGATCGTACATGGCCGAGACAGGGCACATCTTAGAGCTGCCCACTGGAGCCAAGGTTCCAGCAACTCTGAGAGCTGTACAGAATAAATGGCAAGTGTTTCACACTACAGTATACCAGAGTCCACAGGGAAGCATCAGTGCCTAAAAGTTGTGAGCATTTTACACGGGTAAATTTCCAAGGAGCGTACTGCACGGCACTGCCTCTGGGGAAGCAACAGTAGAAAGGAGGTGACAGCAATACTACCCACCAGCTATGAGCCCAGGACGGGAAGGCAGGAATAAAATAATTCATCCTATTTTTTCCATCTGTTATTGCCGCTGTTCTGTGAAGGTTCATGCAGATGCCATCTAAGCTGAGAAGGAAGGAGCTACAGGTAGCGTAGGGCGACCATAACCATCTCCGTCACGCAGAGATTCGGCTCCAGCAGCAGACTGACAGAAGCAAGTCCTGCGGCAGGAACAGTGCTGGCTACATAGGCAGAAGTCTTGAATTCTGGTCCAAGCTTTGCCGTAAGTAGTTTTATGACCTTGAGTGGTCAGTTTGCCCCTCTGGGCTTTAATGTACACATGTTAAAAGATGGGACTAAACTTCTCTGTCTACAGGGGTGTTCTGGAGCTTGAGAGGGGGAGAGTGCCACAGCGGGCCCCGGCTAGACCACAGCAGCCATACGTGTCAGATTACATTTGATGAATGGATTCTGTGGTCTAAAAAATATTCTTTTGTTTTTTTTAACTAAACTGCATGATTACCTCTAGCCCTGGACTTGGACTACCAGTGTCTGTCACTTACTCCCTGAGAAAGCTGGGACGAGTTGCTTATTCTGATTTCCACAGCCAGAAAAACAGGCTGACAGTAATTATTATGAGGATTAAATGTGAATATATGAGGCACTGAGAACCATGGCTGGCATGTAGTAAGTGTTCCACAATATTATTTTTAGGTACTAAACAATGTATTTTTATCATTTCCTTCACATAACCTTTATTGGTTTTTTTAAGATTTTTAGCAGCTTAAAGAAATGTGTCAAATCTTATTAAATAAAAATGTTTTGTTTCAAAATAGACCTAGAAACTGAAGGTTCACCTTGAATTTGAAAAGGTGTCAATATATGCAAGCCCCTTAGCAGATTTAAATAACAAACTCTCTGTTTTCACATGCTAGTAAATTCTAGAATTGCTTCAACTTAGTTTATATATATATGAATATACAACGTAGCTCTGCCAAGAATTGGTAACTGATTATTTTTTTTTCCTGAAATCTAAAATAATTGCCCTTCCAGCTGAGTTAGCAGGCGGAGTAGCCAGATAAAAACGCTTTTGTTGATTTTGCCTTGTTTTTCTTTCATTACAGTTAAGACCCTCCAGGTTTGTTATTAGGCTGAGAACTTAATCTTCTGTTTCCACCTCAATTTTTCCAGAAAAATCCAGAATTATTTTAGGGTTAAATCTTCTGTAGTTAGTCCTGGTGGACAGTGGGCATGTGACAGACCTGAGGCCAGACGGCGGGGCACGTGAGGGCAGGGGGAGGTGCCGTTAGAATGACGTGTGGAAACGCCCTGTGCTGCCTCCCACACGTCGCCCTCACAGGTCCTTCTAGGAACTGACAGTTGTCTCCCAAGAACCTGAGGGAACACTCTGTTCTCGTGTTCTCTGTATTAAGAATATTCCATGTTAATTTTTTAATTAAAATTTGTCTATATGACCCCATATTAGACACTCACGTGTTTGGAATTAAGCCCAAATCTCACTCCTCTCCCACAAACAGATTTCTCTTATCAAATGATCACTTACAAATCAAAATGTAGGAAAGGAGGCTGAGGCAAAGCTGAGGATCGCGTTCCATAATACATGCAATGCAGTTGGGTAGGTTTTTCTTTTTTCAATACTCAGTTTAATTTCTGTTTAGAGTTGTCAGGTCCTATTCCCCCTAGTTAATTCCTTTTCAAAACTGAACTTGAAAACACTGAAATCTTGCCTAGCTACAGGAGAATTTAAAGTTGCCCATGGACCACTTTGGGGGGTGGATACCCTCCCAAAAGAAGACATTTAAAAGAAAGCACTATTAAAGAGAAACGGCTAATCTTTAAAATGGACATTGAGGGTTTAAGGAAAACACATAAAAATGGCAGCCTGACTTTGCACACTGGTGTCATCCTTGGAGGACATGGTTGGAGCAGGGGGGCAGAGAGATTCAAAACACTTCACCTGAAAGGGGGAAAGTACCTAAGAATATTCAAAACAAGAGAAGACCTTTAAACTATAAACCATGTTGTCTCAACTACTCCTTGGCCCAGACCCCAGTCTAAGAAACAGCCCTGCACCAAAGAGGCCTCTGGGGTTGACCTAATTAACCTGCATCCCCAAGCACACAGGCAGGTAAGACCTGAGTCAGGAAGAAATTACCAAAAGGGTAACATCCTCCTCATGGGCTAAATTCACAAGCAGTAACACAAGCAGCCTCAAGAAGCAGGCAGGAAAATCTGTGAAAAAGGAGTAATGGGCACTAGTGTTTTCATAAGAGCACACACAGGATTTGGCACAAAAGGGTGCCTGGACGCCTGCATCCAATCTGGTGCCTACTTTGGGCATCAAAATCCAAAATCGAGTTTAGTGAACCTAAACTTCACTCTACTACATACTAATGTGGCAGTGGCTTGGACCTCATTCTGGGTTTTTTTGTTCTTTGTTTTTTCTCAACCTAGTAGTCTTCTTAATAAATACAATTAATAGAATTTCATCAGCAAATAATTGTTGAAGGCTGCCTTCTCTGCCTCCCACTTCCCACTCTCTAGCCTCGCATTCCTTCTGTTTGTCGTGGGGGATTCTAAGCTGGCCCGAAAGAAAGAAAATTGACCTTCTGGATAACACGGTTCCCCGATGCCTATAAAATCAAGCTCATGTTTTCTGTACTGAATCTCACCAAGGCTGAAACACTGAGTCACTAAGAATAATTTCAAACCACCTCAGAACACAGACAATGGTGTGTTCTCTAGGTTTATGTCCAAGTGTTTCTGAAACAGCTTTGTTCAACTTTTAGTAACACTGCACCAATATCAAAATTAAGAATTATACAAGGTCTCACTAGCAGAAACCAAGCTTTATCTCATTGAATGTAATCTTCCTAATGACTTAGTAGATACAGAATGCGCTAACCAAAGTAAACCTATTTTCAAACAGAAAATGTGTTTTAATCGCCTATTACAAGGTAATTTTTTAAAACATTATCACAAAAATGGAACATGATTATTTAGTTGCTCATTTCCAAAAGATAGATGTAACTCATTTTATGCAATCACTATGTTCCTGAAAATTTGTACAAAAATTTCAATTTTTAAAAAGTTAAAATTGTAATTTCAGAGGTGCTTTATCATCATTTCCTATTTATGTTCCATCTGGAATAAGAATCTCCTACTAAGTTTCTATCTCACCCAACCCACCACATAAATATTCTGATAAGAAAATATTTTAAAAGACCTCTAGGGTATAAAGAATTCTTTCTTACTATAAATAATTACCCTCAATATTTCTCTTTTTTAAGTAGAATTCACAAACCAGGTCTTGTTCGAGTGATGTGCTCATCAAATCTACACAGTTTAGCCCTGAACCTGACCCGCTGGCACGTGTATAGCCCTTCACCCTTCCAGGGAACAGTGTGCCTTGCACACACACAGCCTGAAGTGTCCCTGTCTCCTCTGGATGGCTGATGTGGCAGTTGTGGCTGCCCCAGGGAAGTGTTGTGGCTGTGACCTCCGTCCCACAGGAAACAGCCCCATTCCCATAAACACTGGACATTTCTCAAGCACGCGCCAGGCCCCTTGGGACAACAGAGTTCTAAGGTGGGGGGGGGGGGGGCAGGAGAGTTAAATCACACTCCTCCATGACCATGATCATACACGCCACCCCCTGCCCCCCAAATAATTCGCAGGCTCTGTGGATGCAAATTGAGTGATGGATCTGTGTGAAGATGGCAGCAAGGTCTTGGGGGAAGAACATGGCTTGCACCCTAGCTTGACCACTGGCTCCCTAGATCACATTCCCTCTGGCCTTCAACAGAGTAATAGCAATACGTGACTTCAGTCCTCACAGGCCCTCGAGGTAGGTATGTGAAACTAGTTAATTGATTGTCATCACAGTTTGCAATCCTACAATCGAGTGGTCCAGAAGAGAGCATACAAAGTTCCAATCTAAGGACAGCTCGGGTTGCACACCAAAGGTTAGTCCACTTCCTGTCAGGGTACCACATTCTCTCCCCTTCCTATTTTATAGCCCTTCCAAGTCAGATTTCCACCACTCATTCCACAACCTTTAAGATGTCTCCCAAAGGGATGGAAGGGAGATGGAAAGTAAGAATGGGACCACATTGAGATCCCATAAGGCTGAGCAAGACGTAAACTCTGCATTCAAATGTACCCCCTAATAACAAGCAAAACTATGGTTTTCTCACCCTGACGCCCGGGAAGTGGGGAGGTTGGGGAAAGGATGGTACAAGACAAGCTTGCCATGAGCAAATGAGGGACCACACAGTAGAAAGACGATGAAGCCCGCCCACTCCCGATGGGGCTCACGATTTGTGCTGGAGTTCATGCTTCAGCCTCTGACCTCTGCGGCCTGTCCTCTCAGAGCTGGGCTTCACTGGGACTGCGGGTTCTGGGAGCCGTCTTTGCTCTCACTCTCCTCTGCTAGGCTGCACTCCGATCCTCTGACTGAGGACTTGAACCCGTGAAGCGTGTGGGCATTCAGCATCTCCAGCAGCAGGTCGTAGACTGGGACCACATTTTTGCACTTCATGTTGAGCAGGTGTTCCATGCCCTTGTTACTATGGGGACAGAAAGGCGCTGAGATTCCTCCTGTGAGGCCGCCATAGGAACTCTGAAATCTCCCCAACTTTCCCCATCAGAGGAGTCCGTCCCCTCCCCAGCACGTCCCCCAGCCCTTCGTCCTATGGTTCTTGCATCTGGCTCCTTCCACAATCTGCACTTAAGGACAAGGACAGTGTCCTGTGGACCTGAGTGTCCCACTGCCCACCCACAATGGCCTGATAGCACCTGGCTCTCTGCAGTCGATTCTCATTGTTCACAGTAGCTATGTTCTACACAGTCACCAGAAACCCTGAATTAGTGGATACCGACCCACCGCTCCTGGGGGAAAGAGGGTTAGGTTCTGGAAAGCCTCTGGTCTCGACATTTTCCTCAGCTGATTAACACATAACGTTGTTTTATCTGTGCTTTTGTGTAAAGACACTTTATTTAACATAAATTGTTGATTCATTCACATTGGACTCAGGGCCTACAGCACTACCGTTCGTGCCTGAACAAGCTTCTCTAACACGCATCTTTTCCCCACAGGCACCTCGCAGCCTTCCTGCGTGGAGGAGCACTGGACAGCACTCCAGCACTGTGCCTGGGGACCGTTTTCAGACAGTGAAATTTCCAACAAAACAAAAATGCAAAAACATGGCACTTCAGAGACCACGTAAAGGACATCTGTTTACAGTAAGAGCTGAAACAAGAGGGCGAGTGTCACCTTGTTTGACCCCAGCTGGGAATGTAAGCGTGGGCGACTCAAATATTTTAGCACTCTGTGCACATCCTCAAATGACCGCAAAAAAGCCTTGAGTATTGGTTTTTGGTTACAAATAAATTTTAGCAAATAGGTAAATTTGCAAATATGGACCCTGCGAATAATAAGGATTGACTGTGTCTGTTCTGCAAATGGTTGTGTGAATAATCATTGAAGAGGAAACGGAGGCAGAGGTCGTTTTCATTTCCTCCCCTTGTTAAAATCCTTCAGGTGTATGTTGTCCTTCCGCACAGCCCCAAGACTGTCCTCCTCCTCAAGTGAGCAATTACCTTCCATCCATGGCTTCCTTCTTCCAGCCCCAGGGCAGGGCTCCCCTCATCCTGGGTGCCACCAAGCACTGAGCACCATTGTGGACACGTCCCCCTTCATCAGCACATCCATTTACACTTCCTGAGTACACTCCCCGCAGCCCTGCCCTCCTAAACCTGTTGGGCTCACCCATTCCCTCAGGTCTCATTCATTCTTAATATCCTGATGCTATTGCAAGAAAAGAATAACTTTTGGGGAAAGCTGTGTGTAGTTCCCCAAATCACCAGCCTCACAAGTTGATCTAGAGAGGGTGGGTTTAGCCTCTTCAAGGAAATGACCTCAGGGCCCCAGCTGAAGGTGGTGCAAGGAGGGGTGGCAGTTCACTTTAGGGGAGAAATTGCCCATTTTACAATTCCATAAACAAGCTAAAATCTGCAGCAACTAGAAAACAGATAAGGGATGCCATCGATATCCAATAAGGTGCCACGTGACATCCATTTGGTGCCCCCATGTGCCCATCTTGGTTACAGGTGTGTGCACTGATGAAGCCCCCCATTCTCTTTCAGAGGTTCATTTTTCTCTAAAGGTGACAATTCGACCTTATCTGTCTCAAACTTGCAAACCTTTTCCCCAAAGCTCTTCACCCTCGTCTGAGCATGTCCCCCACCCCCCCCCCCCACACACACACACTGGGTGGTGCGGCCCCACAGGAATGGTACCTGGCGTGCCTGACGTGAGAAAGGAGCATCAGGAGGTTGGCCAGGCGCATGGACTGCTGCTGGGGGGGGATGCCGCTCCTGGAGATCACCCAGACCAGAGCGTCGGTCACAGCATTCAGGATGTGAGTCAGCTTCCGGCTGCTCTCGGCCTCCTGAGGGGCTGCAGCTACAGGGTACATACCTGGACAAAGAAGAGAAGCCACGAGTCTACATGTGTGGGACAATCTTAAAAGCAGGGCTTCACCTGCCCATGGTGTCCTTCCCAACCCCACCCCTCCCAAGAGCCAGCCCCATCGCTGAGCTGGAAGAGAAAGCGTAGCTGAATGTGGGCAGACTAAATGGCCTCTCAAAGTGCCAACTGGCCCAGAATTGTGGGCTTGCCATAGCAGTAAATGTATCTAGTTGCCTGAAATGATTACATGATGTCTCAGCTACAGCAACAAATACACATCTAGAGATGGTGAGAAAGTGAGATGAATTCTACTCTTCACTTCTAGGAGGGCTGCTCATCTAAGGGGAATTTAATACACATAACCTAATGACATTGCCATGCAGCCTCTCCCCTGCCCACCCCCTCATGTGTGCCATGTGCAGACAGTCAGCGTAGGCCCACTGCCACCTCTGTCCAGGCCCTCAGCATCCCACCTCTGGTGGCACCTGCTGAGGCAGGTAGACCACCACTTTGGAGTCAGACAGACCTACTTGATATCCAGCATCTCTAGCTCTCAGATTCCAGACCAGGTACCCAGCTCCTCCAGCCTGCACTCCTCATTGAGCTGAGCTGACAGGCACACGTCTCCTGAGGTCCTCACAACCCGCCATGAGGTGGGTTGCTTCCCCCATCCTGCCCTGCCCTGTGCTTAATTCCCCTCTGACTCTAGGCTCTGAGATACTGTGGCCCCCAATGGTTGCAAAACAACAGCTCAGGTAAATCTCCTTGCCCCCATCCCCCATCACCAACCCCGATTCCTTGATTCCTGGAAGCAGGGAAATAATTAGCTTCTCTTCCAGGCTTTTGATTGCAAAATAAGAATAAATAGCAAATATGTGAAATCAACAGAGGAGCTGCCAACTTTTGACTCTAATGAGAATGAAGAATGGCTGGCACTCCATCATCCACAGAATTTGTTTTGGCAATTTTTGTTCTCTATTTTTATTGGCATTTTCAGTTCAACTAAGTTCAACAGTTCAATTAAGGCAAGGGTCAGATTAAACCACAATTATGCAAGTGTGGTGCTTTGCCACGTCCCTGGGGGCACGACCCTCCATGAGGTCTGATGAAGCAGATTTAAAATATTCATCTTTTACAATAGCCTAGAACTGCCTCTAACACACCTGCTCGCCTCACTCTCCACAGTGACTCTTCCTGAATCCCCTGAATCATCGTCCTCAAACCTCCCACTGAACCCCCAGCTGATGACCTGCCCTCCTACGACAGAGGCAACAAGCCCTCACCCTGGACCCAATGTGCCCGCTTTGAGTGGCCAAAATGCAGATCTGCGCATGTGGCTCTCTTTAATGACTTCCCAGCTCTCGGGGCAGAGTCCAAACCACCTGGCGCAGCTCTCAACAGTACCAGGCCACTCTCTGTTCTTTCATCCTCAGTTCCCGCCACACCCCACCTTGAACTCTACTGTCAATTCCTTGAACAGGAGATGCACTGAACACGCTGCCCTTTCTGCTTAGGAACTCACTCTCACACTCCTTCTCCCTCTCCTCCTTTCCACCCTCCCTTCCCTTGCTTGTCTATATCCATTCCTCCTTTAGATCCCAGCCTGGTTATGAACTTCCTTCTGGAAGCTTCCCTGACCTCCCTACCATCCCACCTTAAGTCTGGTTTGAGTTCTCCTTTGAAGCTCTAACAGTGCCCTGTGCGCCCCCAGCAGAGGGCACCATGTTGTCCCACATCCTGGATGTCCTCGTACATGCCTCATGGACACCCCCAGAGAAACTGGACATAAGTGCTTTGAGAGCACAGACCCTGCCTGTTTGTCGTTCTATCCATATCACCTAGTACAATGACCAGCATGGAGTAAATATTCACAAATGGAAGAATTAGACTGAATTCACAGAGGTTCAGATTTTTGCATTTTTTTAGCCAATCACACCATCATAAGTGAAATGATAAATATGCACATTAGTGCATATTTTAGGTACACACAGAAAATTATCAGTCAAATGAAAGTATGGAGAAAATTATTTTACTCTTACTTTCCCTAAAATCCCAACTGCATTAACAAGCGCCTTCTTTTAACTACCCTTTAGTCTGTTCTGCTACACGACACATGCTCCATGGATTTCCACTGCTGTAAACAAATCTTATGTCTTTGGATTCTAAAAGGAGTCAAAATTGTATCCTTGTACATGTGTCAGTTCAAAATGACAAAGATTGAAAATATAAAAATAAATCCTCAGTTAGTATACAAATGTTCATGGTAACATTACTTATAACAGCCTAGAAGTAGAAACAAACCAAATTCCCATCAACTAAGAAATAAAATGTGGTATAGCCACACAATGGAATATTATTCAGCCATAAAAAGGAATGAAGTACTGATTCATGCTACAACATGGATGGACCTTGAAAACATTACGCTAAGTGAGAGAACCCAAGCACAAAGGACCACATTTTGTATGATTCCATTTATACGAACTGTCAAGAACAGGCAAATCTATCCAGAGAGAAAGTGGATTAGTGGTTGCCTAGGAGTGAGGGTGGGACAGACTGGGGAGTGATCGCTAAGGAGTTCAGGGCTTCTTTTGGGGTGATGAAAATGTTCTAAAATTGGTTGCATAAGTCTATGAATATACTAAAAGCCACTGGATTGCATACTTTAAATGGGTGAATTGTTTGGTATATGAATTACATCACAATAAGGCTGTCATTAAAACCTGATAAAATAAATCCTCATAACCAAAATTACAGTAACATAAAAGCCCCTGGGGGTGTCCCTCTGTCTGATCGAGGCCCCCCTCAGATAATGTGTGTTGGCTGGTGGGTCACCCTCTTCATAAATGAATAGTCACTGCCAAGGGCAAGGGTCTTCTATAGGCTATGGGGGCAGCCAGCTCCAGCAGGACCATCATCGTCAATCATTGACAAGGTGCTTGTGGATGGCAGTCACTGCAGTTTTGGAAAGGCATATGCTATATTAATTTTATATATGCCAAAAGATTTTATATGCAAAAAGATGAACCTACATAACATCATCCTGGGAATGAAGCGGGCTGAAGAACATCAGGAGGAACAGGAGGCTGCCTGCCTCTCCCTTCAGTCAGCAGTGCCGCGCCTGCACTTGAGCATCCACGCGCTCTCTGCTCACCGAACATGTTGTACAGGGTAATTGCTAAGTGGCAGGCTCTGAGAGGGGGCAAGCGACAAGACCGAAAGCCCCCACCCGCAGGTCCCTCATTGCCAAGACATAGGAAACAACAAAAATTGAGTCCCTCCAACTCCAAAAGTAAAAACATCGATTAGGATTCATTTTAGAATCAAATTAAATTACTTTCCATGAAACTAAAGAAATACAGTAAAAAAAGCAAGATCTTGGCACCATGCCCCACAGATACCAAAGAAAATAAAATAAAATCAAGGACATAATCTTCTCTCCTCTTTATTGCCTGGGAACAGCTGTGTGTTCCTCTGACTAGCCCACCTGATGACATTCCATGAGGACATGGGGGAGATGGCAATCCCCCCAAGATTTGCCACATCCTAAGCGTTCAAAGGATGAAGACACAAGCTTTCCTTGACTGAAGTCAAATAAATCAGAAGATCTCAAATGTAATAAAAATCCCAGAATACTAACCAAAGGAAAATGTTCTGGCTTTTGGGAGGTGTAGTGGTGTGTGTCTGTTTGCCTGTTTGCTTTGAGGAAGGGGAGCTCTAGCTGCGACCGTCTCCTTTGTCACCACCTCCTATCCCAGCAACAGGAGAACCGACCGGTGTTCAAAAGGTGCCTTTGATGTGAAACCAGCAGGCTGATGTCCACAGTGCTTTGCACCCACATTCTTGATGAGCAGGAAAGGACCTGTCTGCCTCTTCAGCCTCCTTCTGTGCCTTTGCCTCCTCCACTCACCCCTTCATGGGAAAAATCCCCATAAACTCACAGGGAACCGGGGCCTGGAAGTGACGGCTTGATAATTTTCTTAATGTAAAATATGATCACTGGGTTCTAACTCTCCATTTCTTTCATTTAATGAAAAATTTCATCCTTTTTAAATCTTAAAATCATTTAGATAAATAGACCTATTCCTAATTTTAAATATTTTTAAAGACTAATTATTTGCAGATTGATTCTGCTCTATTTCCTAGAATCTGTAGCCTCTAATTCTATCCAAGGAAAGACTTATCTAGTCTTCAGGTGTCTGGGTGACAAGATGGCTGGTCCCACCACTCTTACCTTAGATATGTCATTATGTTAACTACCACACTTGCATAACACCTTTGACTTTCTAACAAACATTGCAACAGGTTGTTAAAGGCAACATTTTCTGTTGTCTCTGAGTTTCAGGAGCCACGTGGAAGGCTGAGTATAATACAGTAATTCCAGGTACCCCCACATCCCATCTATGTTTGGCAGAGGAGGGTTTGCTGAGAGAGAAGCTAGAATGGTGGCATCCTTTTCCCATCTCTCCCCATAGAGAGGAAGATGCACTTCTCAAGCCCAGCAAGGCTCAGACCCCTGATCAACTGTTTGAGTGTACATCCCTATTCCAGACCCAAAGCACTGTATCTAGTTCATTTTGACATTTTTAGTATTTAGAAGTCATTGACACATACCAGGAACTCAATAAATATTTACTGAATTGAAATTTAATTGGATAATAAGGTTAATTTTCATTCCATACTATATCCATTCTTAGAAGAGATAAATAACCCAGAAGTATGCAGCTATTTAAAACATAACTACTTACACTAGAAACTAATATAATACAGTATGTCAATTATACCTCAATTGAAAAAGAAAGAAAACAAACATCTCATTAAAAATGGGCTATTTCAACAGATACTTCACCAAAGAAGATATACAGATCACAAACAACCATATGAAAAAATAGCCATCATTAGTCATTAGGAAAATGCCAAATAAACCACGATAATATACCATTACACACCTGTTAGCATGACTGAGAATCCTGCCTCCTGGGAAACTCCTCAGTCCCAGGCAAATCTGAATGGTTGGTCACCCTAAATTACATCTAACTAAAATTTTATAAAATGCAGACTAATCTATAGTGACAGGAATTACATCAGCAGTTGCCTGGGACTGGAGGGGGGAGGGAATGAGGGAGAGAGGAATTACGAAGGGGCACAAGGAAACTTTTGAGTGTGATGGATATGTTAATTATCTTGATCGCGGTGATACTTTCAGAGGCATATATAAATGCCCAAAGGCATAAAATTGTGTGCTTTAAACATGTGCAGTTTATTGTATGTTAATTATACCTCCTAGTTCTGCTAAAAATAAAAACACTGTCTTGGCTGTAAACACACACACACACACATACACACACATACACACACACAACTACTGACAAATCCTGACCCGGCCACCTAGCATGCTGATACCAGTGCGGACCTGATTGAGTGACATAATCCCAATTTGAGCTTGTCATATATGCAGGGAAACAGGAGGCCAACTTATACAGAAGACCATCTCCAGAGAGCCCAATGCTTACCTAACACGACAAGGCAAGCTAGCAGCAGCCAAGTAGCAGCCCTTGGAGACTCTGCTGTTCTAATATGGGACAGAGAGTATCCACAGTCTTTTGACTTTAAGAAACGTACTCCATTTCTCCTCTCCTGACCCTCATCCTTCCCGGCCTCCACCTAGTACTGGATTCAGTTCCCTGCTTGGCTGTGTCTTTTCCACTCAGGCTGCAGTCTTTGCTCTCATCTTTTTTGTTTTGTTTTATTTTCTGTTTTTCCCTCCCTCTCTCCCAACCCCCATCCATCCCCTGGCAACTACGGATCTGTTGTATAGATTAGCTTGTATTTTCTGAAATCTTATATAAACGAGGTCTTACAGTATGTATGCCTTTGTGTCTGTCTTCTTTCAGTTCCATTATTTTGATATTCATAATGCTGCATGTATCTGTCAGTAGTCCAATCCTTTTTAATGCTTAGTAGCATTCTACTGCATGGATATACCACAGTTTGCTCATCCTTTCACCTAGTGGTGGGCATTGGGGTTGTTACTAGTTTTTGGCTATTACAAATACAGTTGCTATGAACATTTGTGTACAAGTTTTTGCATGAGCATATGCTTCCATCTCTCTTCAGTAAATACTACAGAGTGGAATGACTGGGTTACCTGGTAGGTACACGCTTAACTTTTTAAGAAAAGGCTGAACAGGTTTTCAAAGTGGTTGTACCAATTTACATTCCCACCAGCAGAGTATGAGAGTTCGCATTATTCCACATCCTCACAAACACTTGATATGTTCAGTGTTTTTAATTTCAGTCATCCTATTGGGTATGTAGTAGTTCCTTATTCTGATTTTAATTTGCATTTCTCTAATCAATAATTTTAGCATCATTTCATGTAATTTTTTGACATCAGTACATCTTCTTTGATGAAGTGTCTGTTCAAACATTTGGCTATTTTTTAAGTGGACTGTTTTTCTTATTACTATTGAGTTGAAGCAGTTCTTTACACATTTAGATATAAGTCCTTGGTTGAATACATGTTTTGCAAAGCTTTTCTCCTGGTCTGTGGCTTATCTTTTCATTTTCACAAGAGCACCTTTCGAAAAGCAAAAGGTTTTAATTATAATGAAACCCAATTTATGAATTTTTTAAAAGTTTGCATTATTTGAGTCCTATTAGAGAAATCTTTGCCAAACCCAATGTGAACAAGATTTTTTCCTACATTTTAATGGTTTTATAATTTTAGTCTTTACATTTAGGTCTATGATCCATTTTGAGTTAATTTTTGTAATATAGAATGAGATCTGCTCAAGGTTCAGTTTTTGCCTGTATCTATCCATTATCAATTCTTTCATTCTTTCCCCATTACCTTGACATCTTTGTTGAAAATCAATTGTTGATTAGGTCTATTTCTGAACTCTCTATTCTGTTCCATTGATCTATTTGTTGATCTTGATGTCAACACATATTGTTTTGATTACTGTGGCTTTATAATAAATTGTGAAGTCCGGTAGTATAAGTCCTCCAACTTAGTTCTTTTTCAAAGTTGTTTTGGCTATTGTAGGTCCATTGCATTTTCATATGAATTTACAAATCTGTTTGTCAATTTCTACCAAAAAAGCCTGCTGAGCTTTTTGTTGAGATCACATTGAATCTATAGATTATTTGGGGAGGACTGACTTCTTAACAATACTGAACCCTCTAAGTCATTAACATAACACATCTGTCCATTTATTTAGGATTACTTTAATTTTTCCAGCAATGCTTTGAGATTTCAGTAGGTAGTCTCATATCTTTTATCAAATTTATCCCAAAGTTTTCATAATTTTTCATGCTATTATAAATGGTATGGACTTTTAATTTCAATCACCAATTGTTCATCACTACTATAAAGAAATAAAATTGATTTTTATATATTATCTTTATATCCTATAACCTTACCAAACTCAGCTTCTTGTAGATTCCTTGGGATTTTTTACATGTTATCATGTTTTCAAATAAAGAATTTCACTTCTACCTTTCCAATCTGGATGCCTTTTATCTCTTCTCTTGCCTTACTGCACTGGCTAGAACTTCTAGTAAAATCTTGAATAGAATTAATGAGAGTGGACATACTTACCTTGTTCCTGATCATGATTAAGTATAATACTAAGTATAAAACCTAATGTAGGTTTTTCATAAATGCCCTTTATTAGGTTGAGGAAGTTTCCTTCTATTCATAGTTTGTTGAGAGTTTTTTTTAGCGGGAATGGGTATTAGATATTGTCACATGTTTTCTCTGCATCTATTGAGATAATTGTATGGTTTTTTCATTATTATTCTGTTAATACAGTGAATTATGTTGATTGATTCTCAAATGTTAAAGAAATCTTATATTCCTGGGGAAATTCCACAAGTTCATAATATACTATTGGATTCTGTTCGCTAAAATTTTTTAGAGATGCAAAAATTCTATAAAAAATGTTAGCATCCATGTGCATGAGAGATACTGGCCTGTTGTCTTCTTTTCTTCCAATATGTTGGTCTGGGTTTCCTATCAGAGTTATGTTGGCCTCATAGAATGAGTTGGAAAGTATTCCCTGCTCCTCAATTTTCTGCAAGAATGTGTGTAAACTTGGTATTATTTATTCCTTAAATGTTCAGTAGAATTCTACCAGAAAAGTCATCTGGGCCTGGAGTTTTCTTTGTGGGAAAGTTTTTAACTACAAATTCAATTTCTTTAATAGATATACGGCTATTCAAGATTTTTACATTTCTTCTTGATGTGTCTTTCAGTAATTTGTGTCCTTCAAGGAATTTGTCCATTTCATCTATGTATTGAAATGTATTGACATAAAGTTGTTCATACTATTACCTCATTATTCTTTTTAATATCCGCAGAATAGCAGTGTCACCTCTCTCACTCGTGATATTGTGTCTTCTTTCCTTTATCCCAATCAGTCTACTTAGAGGTTTATCAATTTTATTGATCTTCTCAAATTAATTTGAAACCTTTCCTGTATTCTAATAAGGCCTTAAGTGCTATAAATTTCCCTCAAACTATTACTTTAGCTGCAACCCACAAATTTTACTATGTTGTACTCTCATTTTAAGTGAGTTCAAAATATTGTCTAATTTTACTTTGTTTTTTCTGTGATACATAGGTTATTTAGATGTATGTTATTTGGTTTCCAAACGTTTTGAATTTTCCAAGATCTTTTTTTTTTGAGGAAGATTAGCCCTGAGCTAACATCTGCTGCCAATCCTCCTCTTTTTGCTGAGGAAGACTGGCCCTGAGCTAACATTCTCACCCATCTTCCTCTATTTCATATGTGGGACACCTGCTACAGCACAGCTTGCCAAGTGGTGCAACGTCCGCACCCCAGGATTCGAACCAGCGAACCCCGGGCCACTGAAGCAGAACATGTGCACTTAACCACTGCGCCACCAGGCCGGCCCCTCCAAGATCTTTTTATTATTGGTTTCTAATTTAGTTTCACTGTGTCAAAGAAAATACTTTGTATAACTTAAATCCTTTTAAATGTAAAGACTTACTTTATGACCAGAATATGGTCTATCCTGGTACATATTCCATGAACACTTGAAAAGAATGTATATTCTGCTGTTGTTGGGTGGAGGGTTCTATAAACGTCAATTAGCTCAAGTTGCTGTTTTCTATTTGTCCTGTCTATACTTTGTTTGCTTTTTTTTTTTTTTTTGCCTTCTTTCGGATTGACTATTTTTTATGGTTCCATTTTATCTCCTATCATCTCCTTTGTTGGTATATTAGCTCTAAATGTGTTGAGTTATTTTAGTAGATGCATTTGGGTTTATGATATATGTATTTAATTTATTGCAGTTTATCTTCAAGTAATACTTCAAGTAAACTTTCATACAAAATAAGAACTGTATACTTCCATTTGTCCTTTCTCAGCCTTTGTGCTCTTGTCATATTTTACTTCTACATAAACCCACAATATATTGCTATTATTTTTTCTTTAAACACTAGATTATCTTTTAAAGATAAATAAAGAGTTTTAAATAAGAAAAAAAACATTATATTTACCCACGTTGTTACCATTTGCAGGTCCTCTTTACTCGTTTGTGTGGATCCATGTTTCCATCTGACATCACTTTCTTCGTGCTTGAAAGACTTCCATTAATATTTCTTATTGTGTAGGTCTGGAAGTGATGAATTCTTTCCATTTTTAAGTCTGAAAATATTTTTTTTGGGCTTCATTTTTGAAAGATATTTTCATGGTGTAAGGAATTCTTCATTAACACGTTTTTCTTAAAGTACTTTAAAGATTCTGTTCCATTGTCTTCTTGGCTTGCATCAGAATAGAAATTGTTGTCATCCTTGTCTTTGTTCCTTTGTCTATAAATATCTTTATTCTCTGACTGCTTTCAAGATTTTTTTCTTAATCATTGGTCTTAAGCAACTCAATTATGATGTATGTTGGTGTGGTTTTTTTCATGGTTTTTTGTGCTTGAGATTCATTGAGCTTCTTGGATCTTTGTGTTTATAGTTTTCATTAAATTCGGAAAATTTTCAGCCATTGTTTCTTCAAGTATTTTTCTACCCCCCTTTCTGAGACTCCAAATTCAGGTATTTAACAACTATAGTTGTCCCATACCTCCCTAATACTCTGTTGATTTTTTTTTTAAAGATTGGCACGTGAGCTAACAACTGTTGCCAATCTTCTTTTTTTTTCCTGCTTTCTCTCCCCAAATCCCCCCAGTACACAGCTGTATATTTTAGTTGTGGGTCCTTCTAGTTGTGGCATGTGGGATGCCACCTCAGTGTGGCCTGAGGAGTGGTGCCATGTCCACGCCCAGCATCCGAACCAGCAAAACCCTGGGCTGCTGAAGCGGAGCACACGAACTTAATCTCTCGGCCACGGGGCTGGCCCCTATGTCCATTTTTTAACTCTTTTTTTCTTTCCATTTGTTTTTGATAGTTTCTATCACTATGACTTCACATCCACTACTTTTTTCTTCTGCTATGCCTAATCAGATGTAAATCCCACATAGACACAGTTTTCACATTTAGGAGTTCAATTTGCATGTGTGTCATATTTTCCATGTTTCTACTTAACCTGTTCACGTTTTCCTCTACTTCTTGGATATATTGAATACAGTTACAGTAACTGTGTTTTAATTAGTAGTCCTTGTCTACTAATTCCATCGTCTGTGTCATTTTGGGGTCTTTTCCAATTGGCTGGTTTTCTTCTCACTATAGGTCATATTTTCTGCTTATTTGCATGCTTGCTAACTTTTGATTGGTTACCAGACCTGGTGAGTTTTACCTAGCTGGGTGTTGGATGTTCTTGTATTCCTTTAAATATTCTTGAGCTTTGTTCCGGGATGCAGTTGAGTTATTTGGCCTGATCCTTCAGGCTTCCTTTTACGTTCTGTCTGGTAGGACCAGAGCAGCCTTTAGTCTAGGGCTAATTCACTCCACTGCTGAGGCAATACCTTTCTGAGCACTACACCCAATGTCCAACATACACAAGGTTTTCCCCTCTGGCTGGTGACAACATAAACTACTCCTGGCCCTGTGTGAACTCCAGGGATTGCTCTGCCTACTCCTTTCTGGGGGTTCTTTCCCTGTCCATGGTTAGTATCCTCACAAGCATGAGCAAATTAGTGCTCAGCTGAAGACTTGAAGGGGACGCTTTGCAGATTTCTAAAGCCTCTGTGTGCAGTTCTCTGCTCTCCAGTACTCTCCCGTGCAAATCCTAGCTGCCTCAGCCTCCCCAAATTCACAACTCTGTCTCCTCAGTTCCAGGAGACACTGGTGTCTACTTGGGTTACCTCTCCCTACGTTGCAACCTGGGAACCAGCTTCAGGCAGTAAACTGGGTAATCAAAGGGCTCACTTTGTTTGTGTCCCTTCTCTTGGGGATCACTTTCCTGTGCGGCCTGTGTGGCCTATTGTCCAATGTCCAATGTCCGTTTTATATATTCTGCCAGAGTTTTTAAAATTTAAGGTGGGAAAGTAGATTCTGTCCTTGCTTTTGCTTTTAATTTAATGCTACGAATAATCCAGAAGAAAAAAACCCAGTACCTTCAAATGCTTAAAATCTAGCATAGAAAAGACCCAGCTCTCCTGATAGTGGAAATTTTCCAGTAGAAATAGAATCGCATTTTCTTAACAGCAATGCTGAACAGAATAAATTGATTTTGACAACTGTTATGATTACCAAGCAAGAAAGAAACTTTCTTAAAGGAAGATTTCTTAAATTCAGATTTAACTGTAAACTAATTCTACTCCTCTACCCCATCACAAGGGGTAATTACATCACACGGCTGCCTCACTCTCTGTACTTCTCTTAATACGGCAGTTCTGTCACATGCTGCAGGAGGAACACCCCAGCCTTAGTCTTTCCCATTTGCACAGATGATGCTTCTAGCTTTCACAACAACACAATATGATGTCTTGGAGGCTAAAATGATTGTAATGAGCCTTGCCAAACAGAAGGCTTTATAATGCAAAGTGTCATAACAAGAAGCAAACCGCTTTCCAAGAAGCGCTTTGCTGCACAGAGAAGAGTCCTAAGTTATTTCTGCAAGTTAGAGAAGCCCCATGATCTAGCATTGGATGATCCTCCTGTGCCAAGGTCGGGATATACTTTTCAAGCAAATCTTCCCAGTAACAAAGACAGAAATGGCAGCACGTATGTGAGGTAATGTCTGTAGGGGGGTTCAAAGAGAAGATCGGAAGAGTTGATTTTCTTCCATGATCAATTTCAAATGTCCCACCTGGATATTTCCTAAATGCACATCTACTTAATTGCTGATATAAGCTGGGCCCTCATAGTATGTTGTAAAAGGTAAACGGTAACAATAAATGCCAAGAAAGTACCAGAAGCCCCAAAGTATTTTAGAGTTTTCTTGGCTTTTCCTATGATTTTTATTTGTCTAACAATTTACCATTTCTACTCACAAACTGTTTGCTTTTCAGAACTGGGGTAAGGAGTGTTTTGGGTACAGGGGAAATGTCCTGTAGGGCAAGTAGGGCCAGATCGAGACCCAACTTGGAAGTACCCAAAGGTTTCTTCAGGGTCTCTGCACCGCACGTGACCTTCAGATTCCTTCTCTGTTCCCCCTCTCCTCCCTCCTTCAAGACCTAACCACCTCCCTCAATCCACCCATTTCCTGGGCAGCACCCCATGCGCTATACCAAGGGTACTTAAGGTGTGGTCTGTTACCAGTCCACAAAGAGATAAGCAGAAAATGAGGGTAAGCATTTGGAAACTCATGGCAATTGACAGAGGAATTTTAAAGCAGTTGAACACAATAACAAAAAAACTAGGGCTTGGATTTTGCACTTTCCTTTCATTTTTCTAGCAATTTATTTTTATTATATTTTACAAAAGCAGCTGTCTACAACAATTCGGAAACTTAAAAAGAAAAGGAAGGTCCTCCACCACAGCGAGTTTGAGAAACATTGCTCTGGTATGTTTCCCCCTTCATCGAAACTAGGGCCAATGTGGAGTATGCGGGGGTGTTAGGGAGGAGATGAGCGTTTGCTGGAGAGGGAGAGGTCAGCTGGCCCAGGTCAGGAGGCGCCTAGCACCCAGGCAGCCACAGGTTCTGCACTGAGTTTTGGCTTCAGGAACTGCTGCTTGGGCTGATTTAAAATAAAGTAGCATAATATGATCTCACAGACTCCTGTTGTTTCAAACATTAAGCTCTGAGATTGGATAAAATCTATTTAATAAAGCCCTAAATGATGACCAGATGAAGGTACCTGTAAGTTATCAGTTGAGGATTAAAACCTGGACATACCTATTATTTGAGAAAGAAAAAATAATAATAACCTAAAGGCCCAACCAGAGTAAATACCTAAGCAAAGCAATGAATACCTGGTATAGCAGCTGGATCAAATACCCGGGTAGATAATAAACTGAACACTATGAAAACTACATGGAAACTTAGAAAACGTGTACAAAATAATACACCTCTATTTATTGCAGCAATGTTTATAATGGTAAAGAAGAAAAGGGAACTGTATACTAAGTAAAGGCCCATCAACAGAGAAATGGCTGAACAATTTAGCAATGCCCCCGCTTCAAAGATTAGTTAGATCTCTCCTAGTTGACCTGGAGGGATTTCACAGCATTTTGAAAAGTAAAAAAGCAAGATGCAGAGAAGTGTTTGTATACAGTGTCCCAATTTTTTTAAAATGGGAGGAAAAAGCCTATCTGTGGGCATGTTGGAGGTGAAGTATTACTTTAAACGATTATTAGAGGATGGAAGAAGGTATAAAGCCTACCTTCTGGGTGTTAAGATTAGCTACTTGGTGTGGGGTGGAAGGATCAAAGCAAGCCTCTTTCAAAGGATCTGTAACTTATACTATAAGATGCTATGCTGTTTACGTAAAATTATATATGCCAGCATACATGTGAATGTATATTTCTCTCTATAGATATATTTACATATCTGTATGTCTATATCTGTCTGTCTACCTACCTAGCTAAAGAGAGAGCTGTCAAACAATGGGCACCAAAGTTACGGTGGTTATCTTAGGGGAGGGAGTCAGGATTCCTAGTGATTTTCATTTTCTTCCTTCTATGTTTTTCTTTTTTTAGAATGTTTACAATAACCAGGTATTATTTACATAATAAGAAAAAACAGCAAAGCTACGACAAACACATATCTTAGACACCTTCCTCATCTTCCCAACTCTAACCACTCTATTTCCCTCAAGTCAGGTCCCTTCCTCCCTGGCCCCTCCACATCAAGTCAGTTCAGGCTCTTGTTGTCCCTAACAATCCCTATTGGGTCCCCTGCCTTGGTCTCTCCCCTCTCCAGTCAGTTCTCCACATGGAAGCCAGAGTGACCTTTCAAGAATGCCTATCCAGGGGCTGGCCCGTGGTCGAGAGGTTAAGTTCGCACACTCCACTTTGGTAGCCCGGGGTTCGCCAGGTCAGATCCTGGGAGCGGACCTAGCACCGCTCATCAAGCCACACTGAGGCGGCATCCCACAAAGCAGAACTAGAAGGACCACAACTAGAATATACGACTACGTACTGGGGGGCTTTGGGGAGAAGAAGAGAAAAAAAGATTGGCAACAGATGTTAGCTCAGGGCCAATGTTAAGGAAAAAAAAAAAAGAATGCCTACCTGTCCATGACACTCCCCCGCCGGAGCCTCTTCTAGGGCCACTCAGTGCCCCCGGGAGCAGCTCTCAACCCGCACTGTGCGCTGTAGTCTTCAGTGCTACATTTTACAACCTTGCCCGTCTCCCTCTGCTCTTCCACTGCCTGACTTGCAGCTCCTGGCTCACCCATGTTCTTTCATTCTTCCATGTCTGTCCTTCCATTTGCCCAGCTACTCATTCGATATTCAAATTTCATTCCCTTCTGCAACCACTCCCTCGTCTCTCCTTCTGTTTTCCCAAAGCACCCTGTACATCCTTTGTTACAGCACTGAGATCATTCTTTTTAATGAATTTTTCTCTCTCTCCCTCCCTACACTATGAGCTATTTGAGGGGAGTATGGTATCCTCAATGTCTTTACCCAATGAATGAATGAAATGAATGATTAAATGAATCTGTAAAAGCAAACCCAAAACAATAAATATAAATGCATGTCAACCACGTAAAAGGTCTCTATAAGCATTGAAAACAAGTTGAAAGTACAGTTATAAAATAAGTAAGTCATAGGGATGTGATAATATACAGCGTGGTGACTGTAGTTAATACTTACAGTATATTCGAAAGTTGCTAAGATAGTAGATCTTAAAATTTCTCATCACAAGAAAAAGAATTTTGTAACTATGCATGGTGATAGATGTTGACTAAACTTACTGTGGTGATCATTTCTTAATATACGTAAATATTAAATCATTATATGCTACATCTGAAACGAATATAATGTTATATGTCAGTTATATTTCAATAAAACAAATAAATTAAAATGTAAAAAAAGATAAAAAGGTAAACAGTAAACATTTTAAAGTTCATTTTTTTCTTTTCCAGCAAAGTGTCTTCAGCTACTTTTTAAATTACTACTAGTAATTCACCTCATGAATAATTTATATAAAAATTATCAAAGTTAACTACAGTTTAAATCCCTATAAAATGAAACAGAGAAGTGAAAAAGACAGCTGTTTTCCCATTTTCAAATAAAATAAGTTCAGTACTCCTTAGCCATGCCAGGTCTAGAAGCAGCGTCTCTCCCCCTACAGAACACGGCCCAGCTGTGTGGTTACTTACTGGAGTTGAGGAGGATCATGGCCTTGACACAGAGATACTCTTTGTGTTGGAGTTTTAACTCTCGAAACCTTGAAGTCGTTGCCAGGAGCATGTCAAAGATTTCCAGAATTCCTTCTACGCATTTTCCCTCTTCCCTACAAAAGTTCATTTGGAAATTTAAGGAACATACAGCTCCAGGCAACCATCAAAAGCAATAAGGAGTATTTTCCTTTTAATCTCAAATTTCATCTTGTACATCCTTTAACTATGTGGTCATGAGACCACACCCAACAATATGAAATTACTAGAATTATCTTCATATAAAGAGGACAGGGCATTTCCTATAAATCTCTAAAGCAAGCATTTGAATAAACACTATTTAAGCAAAAGTGTGCACTGGAACTACATTTTCCTTCTAACGGTTCACCAAATGTTTTCTTAAAGGAACGCCATTTCTGTTGATTATTTTAAATCTAAACCATTTTAGCCAACCAGCTCTAGATATGACACATATTACTAAAAGGGGATATGCCATGTTCCCCTCGGAAGAAACCTGAAGCGTTCATGAGGAAGACAATGTTACAGAAGCAAATATCCCACGAAGAAATAATCTTTCACACGCAGGGCTTAACTCTCACTTCCTAGTGGTCATTTAGAAACTAGTGAGGCAACTGAGAGACATTTAAATGCAATTTGAAAAAAGCTAATATGACATACAAAGAAATCACAATTAGAGAAGATGGATTAGAATCAGGAAAGGAAGGTAGAAATGCAGACGTGGAGATTTTTGACTTAACAAAGACTATTTTTAAGCAAATGGTTTAGACAAACTTTCAACCATATAATCAAAATTCTTTTGAGAACTCCTTATAGCAATTAATTTTTAAGTATACATTTGAAGTAAGTTACTTGAACTGTATCGAGAAAATACCAGCTTCTATTGACTCTGGTCAGACACACATTCTTTCACCTCACTGCTCCCAAAAAACTTCTCTTATCATCAGTCAGAGAGTTATTGAAAGCCCTTGACAAGGAGTTAGATGATTTTGCCATGAAACTTTCTAAAAGCCGCAGTGCACAGTGAAGGGCAGCTGTGGTGGCAGAAGGATTCTTTTTGAGTCTCCGTAGCAGCCTGGAGGGGATCTGAGATCTTCCAAGAACTGGCTGCTCCCCTCCTCTTTCCCCCAACCCCGAGCCAGGACATTTCCAGTGATGGTGGTGGTTGGTGGGAAGGCCTCTGTAGTATTCAAATGAACTGACCCCAGAGGCACCACCAATCATGGTGAAGCCTTCCCCATTCTGTGCTGTGCAAGGATGGTCACTAACCAGGATCCTGCATGCCACTGCATTTGCACCCCTGCAAACTCACCTACACAAAGCTACAAGCATGCAAACCCATAACTTCTGCAACCAGCTGAGGCTTGCTGAACGTGCACACGTTAAGAGATAAAACACCAGTGCCCCCTAGAAGTCACTCTTAGAGAAAGGCCACTTTGGAGACTCAGAGGTCTGGGCAAAAGATGCCAAAACCTGTCGGAAACCTACAACCGTCCCCATGCCCCATCCTCCCACCTCCCCTGCTCTGGCTTTCCCAGCAAGGATGACACCTGCCCTGCACGTAGCAGATGCACAAGATGTATTTGTTCACTGAGTGCCCCTCATGCCACATCATCAAATCCCTCTGCCTGGGGACAATTAATTACCGGAAGTTGTAATTGTTGGGCTTGAGGACACTTGATACCGAGAAAAACTGGTGTTAAAGTATCTCTGGGGGTAAAAACAAAAAATCCACCAGGTCCTGCATTGCTGGTTTAATAGTTTGGCCATTTACTCTTCTGAGAGGCTCAGTCAGAGGTGGGATCATGTACACTGGGTGCACACGTGCACACATGCATATGCACACACACACACACACACACACACCCCTCCCAAGTAGTATGATAAGGGGACTCATCTGAAATCAATTCTATTTTGCAGAAGTTGCCACCTGTGCCAAAGTACAGTTCCCTAAATATTGAAATTAGTGCCATTTCCTCATTTACATACATGCCATTTTTAATGCAAAATCATAGTTCAAAAGTGGAGAGAGAGTTTTCATTCTAGGGCATCTTAAGCCCTAATAAATGCTGTAACTCACAGTAATCAGAACATGCATACCTCGTGCAAAAAATGAATTTCTAAACAAAGTCTATAGAACTAGGTCTGATTGCTTGCTCTACCAGATGTGAGAGCCAATCATTTTCATTCAAGAGATCACAAAGTTAGAACATTTTTATTCGCTTCACAGGCTGTAGAAACCAAATACTGTCACATGTCGCATAACGACATTTTGGTCAACAATGGACTGCATATACAATACTGGTCCCATAAGATTAGTGCCATATAGGCTAGGTGTGTAGTAGGCTATACTATCTAGGTTTGTGCAAGGGCACTCTATGATGTTTGCACAACAATGAAATCACCTAACGACGCATTTCTCAGAACATAGCCCTGTTGTTAAGCAACGCATGACTGTACATTTCTAGAAAATAAATGGGAAATATAGGAGCAGTAAGGTGCAATACTCCAATGGAACAACAAAAGACCCCGAATAGCCAAAGGATTCCTGAGAAAAAAGAACAAAGCCGGAGGGATCACACTCCCCGATTTCAAATTATACTACAAAGCCATAGTAACCAAAACAGCATGGTACTGGCACAAAAACAGGCACACAGATCAATGGAACAAAATTGAGAGCCCAGAAGTAAACCCACACGTTTATGGACAGCTAATATTCGACAAGGAAGCCAAGAGCATACGATGGAGAAAGGAGAGTCTCTTCAATAAATGGTGCTGGGAAAACTGGACAGCCACATTCAAAAGAATGAAAGTAGACCATTCCCTTACACCATGCACAAAAATCAACTCAAAACGGATTAAAGACTTGAATGTAAGACCCGAAACCATGAGACTTCTAGAAGAAAACATAGGCAGTGCGCTCTATGACATTGGTCTGAGCAGCATATTTTCAAGTCCCATGTCTGACCGGGCAAGGGAAACAAAAGAAAAAATGAACAAATGGGACTACATCAAACTAACAAGTTTCTGCACAGCAAAGGAAACCATCAAGAAAATGAAAAGACAACCTAACAATTGGGAGAAGATATTTGCAAACCACATATCAGATAAGGGGTTAATATCCAAAATATACAAAGAACACATACAGCTCAACAACAAAAAAACCAACAATCCAATTAGAAAATGGGCAAAAGCTCTGAACAGAGATTTCTCCAAAGAAGAAATACAGATGGCCAATAGGCATATGAAAAGATGCCGAACATCATTAGCTATCAGGGAAATGCAAATCAAAACTACAATGAGGTATCACCTCACTCCGGTCAGAATGGCTATAATTAACAAGACAGGAAACGACAAATGTTAGAGAGGGTGTGGAGAGAAGGGAACCCTTGTTCACTGCTGGTGGCAGTGCAAACTGGTGCAGCCACTATGGAAAGCAGTTTGGAGTATCCTCAGAAAATTAAGGATAGATCTACCATATGATCCAGCTATTCCACTGCTGGGTATTTATCCAAAGAACTTGAAAACACAAAGGCATAAAGATACTTACACCCCTATGTTCATTGCGGCATTATACACAATAGCCAAGACTTGGAAGCAAACTAGGTGCCCATCAAGGGACGAATGGATAAAGAAGATGTGGTATTTATACATGATGGACTACTACTCAGCCATAAGAAATGATGAAATCCAGCCATTTGTGACAACATGAATGGACCTAGGGTATTATGCTGAATGAAATAAGTCAGAGGGAGAAAGTCAAATACCATATGATCTCACTCATAAATAGAAGATAAAAACGACAAAAAAAAAACACATAGCATTGGAGATTGGACTGGTGGGGAAGGGGGGAGGGGGGAGGGTAAAAGGGGTGATTAGGGCCACATGTGAGGGGATGCACTATAATTAGCGTTCGGGTGGTGAACATGATGTAAGGTATCCAGAATTTGAAATATGATGTACATCCGAAAAAAATAAAAATTAAAAAATAAAAGGTACAATACTCCATAAATGACACCCTAATAAAGCTATGCTTTAAAATGAGTTATACCGAACAGAATAAGAAAAGACTTTAAAATAACAAATTAATGAGATGTATTTCATTTATTTTGTATCTATAGATTGACACTGAATTCCGAGGAAGGAATTAGGACTGGATTAAAAGATTTAAATTAAAGATAGAAGGTATATGATTTGAATGTTAAAATATTGAAACAATATATCAGTCAAACCAAGCTACTCATGGAAATTCACTTTTGCACACCATTTGTCCATAAACTAGTGCTAAGTAAAAATAAAAGTCGTTACATGTGGAATATCTTATTATTTGATAATCACTCCTTCATAAAAGGAAAATATTCTGTTTGATACCAAGGGCAAAGTGTTGAATGAGTGGGCCTTGCTTTAGGGTACATTATTTTGCACCTGCGTTAAGTATCTGCTGGCACAGACATGTGGCTACAAACCACAGTTTACCTCTGTGTGGGCGGCCGTCGGGGGGAGGGCTCAAGACTTAGCACATGAAAAGGACTTAAATATTGAACTCAGGTGAAAATTATCTGAATACAAAAGGGAAATGAAAATTTATAAGTGAAAATTCTGTGGATATCTTGAAGAAAATTCGATATAGAAATAACTAATGTGGGGGCCAGCCCCGTGGCCAACTGGTTAAGTTCGCGTGCTCCGCTGTGATGGCACAGGGTTTTGCTGGTTTGGATCCTGGGCACGGACATGGCACCGCTCGTCAGGCGACATTGAGGCAGCATCCCACATGCCACAACTAGAAGGACCTGCAACTAAGGTATACATCTATGTACCAGGGGGGATTTGGGGAGATAAAGCATACAAAAAAAAAAAAAAAAAAGATTGGCAACAATTGTTAGCTCAGGTGCCAATCTTTAGAGTAAAAAAAAAAAAAAAAAGGGGGCTGGCCCCGTGGCCGAGTGGTTAAGTTCGCGCGCTCCGCTGCAGGCAGCCCAGTGTTTCGTTGGTTCGAATCCTGGGCGCGGACATGGCACTGCTCATCAGACCACGCTGAGGCAGCGTCCCACATGCCACAACTGGAAGAACCCACAACGAAGAATACACAACTATGTACCGGGGGGCTTTGGGGAGAAAAAGGAAAAAATAAAATCTTTAAAAAAAAAAAAAAAAAAAAAAAAAAAAAAAAAAGATTGGCCACAGTTGTTAGCTCAGGTGCCAATCTTTAAAAAAAAGAAATAACTAATGTGAATGCAAACTCATACATTCACAATTATATGATTCCATGGAATTCCACAAACATCCACAACAGGTCCAAGCCCAGATCTAAAGTTCTCTGCCTTTTAATTAACATTTAACATTAGACAGTTTCCTGCTGATGCTAAGGACACAAAATGTCTTAGGAGAGATGATTTTTCAAGAAGCAGAAGCTCAGATTCTGTGGTAGAGCTTCATGTGAACTTGTGAATCTCGTGGTTACTAAGGGAAGAACCACCTTGTTAGAAATCAGCTGAGATAGCTGGACTTTCCTCTCTTCCTCCGTAGGTTCAAGTTTCCTCTCTGCAGAAGCCTCAACAAGAATAAAGGGACACTTACACCAATGGATAGATCATCCAAACAGAAGATCAATAAGGAAACACTGGCCTCAAAGGACACATTAGACCAGATGGACTTAGTAGGTATATATAGAACATTCCATCCAAAAACCACAGAATACACATTCTTTTCAAATGCACATGGAACATTTTCCAGGATTGACCACATATTAGGCCACAAAACAAGTCTCAATAAATTTAAGAAGATCAAAATAATACCATGCATCTTTTCTGACCACAAAGGTATGAAACTAGAAATCAACTACAGGAAGAAAACCAGAAAACCACAAAAATGTTGAGATTAAACAAAATGCTACTGAACAACGATTGGGTTAACAAAGAAACCAAAGGAGAAATAAAAAATTCCTGGAGACAAATGAAAATGAAAATATGACATGCCAAAATCTGTGGGATACAGCAAAAGCACTTCTAAGAGGGAAGTTTATAGCAATTCAGGCCTACCTCAACAAAGAAGAAAAATCCCAAATAAACAATCTAAAAGTGCATCTAAAGGTACTGGAAAAAGAAGAACAAACAAAGCCCAAAATCAGCAGAAGGAAGGAAATAATAAAAGTCAGAGCAGAAATACACGAAATAGAGACTAAAAAAATAGTAGAAAAAAATTAATGAAACCAAGAGCTGGTTCTTTGAAAAGATAAACAAAATTGACAACCCTTAGTTAGACTCACCAAGAAAAAAGGAGAGAAGGGTCAAATAAATAAAATCAGAAATGAAAGAGGAGAGATTACAACAGACGCCTTAGAAATACAAAAGATAATAAGAGAATACTATGAAAAGCTATACGCCAACAAATTGGATAATCTAAAAGAAATGGATAAATTCTTAGAAACATACAACCTTGCAAAACTGGACCAAGAAGTAGAGAATTTGAATAGACGAATCACCAGTAAGGAGATCGAAACAGCAATCAAAAACCTCCCAAAAAATAAAAGTCCAGGACCAGATGGCTTCCCTGGTGAATTCTACCAAACATTCAAAGACTTAATACCTATCCTTCTCAAACTCTTCCAAAAAATTGAAGAGGAGGGGAGGCTTCCTAACTCCTTCTATGAAGCCAACATTATCCCGACACCAAAACCAGACAAGGACAACACAAAAAAAGAAAATTACAGGCCAATAGCACTGATGAACATCGATGCAAACATCCTCAACAAAATACTAGCAAATCAAATACAACAATACATTAAAAAGATCATACATCATGATCAAGTGGGTTTCATTCCAGGGATGCAGGGATGGTTCAACACCTGCAAATCTATCAACGTGATACACCACATTAACAAAATGAAGGATAAAAATCACATGATCATCTCAATAGATGCAGAGAAAGTATTTGACAAGATACAGCATCCATTTATGATAAAAACTCTAAATAAAAGGGGTATAGAAGGAAAATACCTCAACATAATAAACGCCATATATGACAAACCCACAGCAAATATCATTCTCAATGGAGAAAACCTGAAAGCTATCCCTCTAAGAATAGGAACCAGACAAGGATGCCCACTGTCACCACTCTTATTTAACATAGTATTGCAAGTCCTAGCCAGAGAAATCAGGCAAGAATGAGAAATAAAAGGGATCCATGTTGGAAAAGAAGAAGTGAAACTGTCACTCTTTGCAGACGACATGATTTTATATATAGAAAACCCTAAAGAATCCACTAAAAAACTTTTAGAAACAATAGATGAATACAGTCAAGTCGCGGGATACAAAATCAACATACAAAAATCAGTTGCGTTTCTATACACTAACAGCAAAGTAGCAGAAAGAGAAATTAAGAATACAATCCCATTTACAATTGCAACAAAAAGAATAAAATACCCAGGAATAAACTTAACCAAAGAGGTGAAAGATCTGTACACTGAAAACTATAAAACATTGTTGAAAGAAATTGAAGACGACGCAAAGAAATGGAAAGATATTCCGTGCTCTCGGATTGGAAGAATTAACATCGTTAAAATGTCCATACTTCCAAAGCAATCTATAGATTCAACACAATCCCTATCAAAGTCCCAACAACATTTTTCACAGAAATAGAACAAAGAATCCTAAAATTTATATGGAACAACAAAAGACCCCGAATAACCAAAGGATTCCTGAGAAAAAAGAACAAAGCCGGAGGTATCATACTCCCTGATTTCAAAATATACTACAAAGCCATAGTAACCAAAACAGCATGGTACTGGCACAAAAACAGACACACAGATCAATGGAACAGAATCGAGAACCCAGAAACAAACCCACACATTTATGGACAGCTAATATTCGACAAGGAAGGGAGCCAAGAGAATACAACGGAGAAAGGAGAGTCTCTTCAATAAATGGCGTTGGGAGAACTGGACAGCCAGATGCAAAAGAATGAAAGTTGACCATTTTCTTACACCATACACAAAAATTAACTCAAAATGGATTAAAGACTTGAGTGTAAGACCCGAAATCATGAAACTTCTAGAAGAAAACATAAGCAGTACACTCTTTGATATCAGTCTTAGCAGCATATTTTCAAGTACCATGTCTGACCGAGCAAGGGAAAGAAAAGAAAAAATGAATAAATGGGACTACATCAAACTAAAGAGCTTCTGTACAGCAAAGGAAACCATCAATAAAATGAAAAGATAACCTAACAATTGGGAGAAGATATTTGTAAACCATATATCAGATAAGGGGTTAATATCCAAAATATACAAAGACCTCATACATCTCAACAACAAGAAAACCAACAACACAATTGAAAAATAGGCAAAAGATCTGAACAGAGATTTCTCCAAAGAAGATATGCAGATGGCTAATAGGCATATGAAAAGATGCTCAACATCATTAGCTATCAGGGAAATGCAAATCAAAACTACAATCACCTCACTCCCGTCATTTGGCTATAATTAACAAGACGGGAAATAAGTGTTGGAGAGGATGTGGAGAGAAGGGAACCCTCACACACTGCTGGTGGGAGTGCAAACTGGTACAGCCACTATGGAAAGCAGTATGGAGTATCCTCAGAAAATTAAGGATAGATCTACCATATGATCCAGTGATCCCACTGCTGGGTATTTATCCAAAGAACTTGAAAATGTAAAGGCATAAAGATACATGCACCCCTATGTTCACTGTAGCATTATACACAATAGCCAAGACTTGGAAGCAACCTAGGTGCCCATCAAGGGACAAATGGATAAAGAAGATGTGATATATATACACAATGGAATACTACTCAGCCATGAGAAATGATGAAATCTGGCCATTTGTGACAACATGGATGGTCCTTGAGGGTATTGTGCCAAGTGAAATAACTCAGAGGGAGAAAGTTAAATATCATATGATCTCACTCAAAAGCAGAAGATAAAAACAATGACAAACAAACACATAGCAACGGAGATTTAGGATTGGTGGTTACCAGAGGGGAAGTGGGGGAGAGGGCAAAAGGGGTCATTAAGCTCACATGTGAGGGGAAGGACTATAATTAGTTTTTGGATGGTGAACATGATGTAATCCACACAGAATTCGACATATATTACGATGTACATCTGAAAGCTATATATTGTTATAATCCAATATTACTGCAATTAAAAAAATAATTTAAAAAATCTTGATCCATAAAGAAAAAAAAGAATAAAGGGAAACAGAAATCATAGTCTCAGTCTCCACAAATGGGCTAATTTAGTTGTATTCGTTGCTCATATGGTCATACCAGCACTTGAAGGAACTCTGATAGGATGATCCACCAAAAGATAGTTATTTTCAAGTAGTGTGAAAATTATTTATTTACACTGCAAAAAGATTCAAAATAGAACTTCTTTATGGTGTACGATCCCTGACTTTTTGAATAAGTAATATTTTAAACATTTTTGAATAAGCAACTCCTCCAGAAACATACTCATTACATGAAAGTGTATTTACTTGTATAATAGATACACTAAGAAACTGAACTATCTTGGACTTGAAATTCTAGATGTCACAGAGTTCATGTGTTAAAAACAGTAGTAGCAACTGCAACAAAAAATATCCACCAATAAGCACTCCAAATAAATGCCTGCTCAATGCAAATGCATTTACAATTCTCAAGAACTCCTCTTCCATACTCAACCATAGAAACTAGATTTACATGTTGTAAAATATAGTGCTTTCAAATATTTATAAAGAGTAATGTGAGTCTATTAAAAATAGTTTGTAAAAAAAATGACTTCTTTCTTTTTTTCTTCTTCTGTTACTTAACCAAAAGGTAGGCCTAAAATTTACCCGGGATTTGTGTCAATTTATAGTAACTTATACACATACTTACAGGAGTTAAAGAATCCATACAAAGAGGGGAGTTAATTGTACCAAAAACTAAGAATGAAATAGTCACTGAAAATAAACGCTAAATATGGCATTAAGTTAGAAATTAAGACAAAAAGTAAAATAACGCAATCCCAATGTCTGCAAATTTATTGGTTCATCAAGGGATGGAACTTCTTCCTAGCACTAACTTCTAGGAGAATTATATGTGTATATTTATGTGTGTGTGTGTGTGTGCATGTGAGAGAGAGGATGTACATATGTGGCTTTATTGAAACACCAAGTCAAATTCAATGAGTGAATGAATGAATGAATGAGACCGATGGCTTGACTGGGTGCCCAGTCTTTCAGGCCACCTTGAAACGTGGTAGCATGAGATGACAGCAGGAGTAGGCTTCTGAAGTGGGCAGAGAGTAGAATAGAGTTGTTCCAAGACAAAAGAATAAAGTAGAAAGTTTGCCTTTTAGCCTCTTCCTATTCCCCCTTCCAGTTCTGTATGAGAGGCATGTACTGTTGTAGTAAAGAGTGTGGACTTCACAGCCAGCCCCCTAAGTCCAGGTCCACCACTTACTACTCTAACTATAGGCAAGTTACCTAATTTCCCGTTCCCATATCCGAAGGACAGGGATAATAATGGTGCTTACCCATAAAGGGCTGTTGTGAAGATGAAGTGAGTTAACACACATCAAGTGCTGAAGATGGTGCCTGGTACATACATGCCAATAAGTTAGCTATTTTGATCATTACTGAAGGGTCCTACCTGTCCTAGGCTTCCAGAACCTCCCTCTGTGGTTTACCACCTACGTTTGTTTCTGCTGGAGCCACATCCCATGCTCCAGCTCTTCCCAAGGGCTCTGCTCTCCACCAAAACACCTCCATTACAGAACAGAGCTCCTTGTCCATGTTAGCATCCATGACAACAGGCAGAACGAGTGCTAATCCTTTGGGGGTTTTCATGTCTGTAACATGTGCATAGGGAGATTCGGATCCTCTGAAGAGGTTATACCAAGAGCTGGAGGCAGATGCTTTCCGCTCATAGCACTAGGCACCCTTCTTCTCTGTGCACAGAATCAAACGCGACTGAGCGTTCCACACCAGAACTTTTTCGAAATAAGGTATGTGGAAATCAATTTCCATGGAGAGTTTCAAACTCCTTAAATCTAAACCAAGAAAGTGTTCGATTTTTCCTACTAAAAAGCTTGAGTGCTGTGTATTCCAGCTTTCCCTCCATAAACAGTTCACCTACGTCAATTAAAAATTGGTTCCTTTTCTGTGCCCTCGTTAAAAGAAAACGACATGCAACCAGGTTATGGCATCATCACTAACATTCCCCAATTCCCATTAACTTTCGTCTGATTTTAATAATCACTCCTTCCACCACTATTGCCAAAAATGCTATATGGTACATGCAATTAGAGTGAGTTAAAGTATGTCAAAATAAACTTAGCAGATTTGTAACAATTTTATTACCTGTCCAGATAGCTGGCGATGTAATTGATCCCTACAGGTGGAAAGAACAGCAGGACAACTTCACCCAAAAATGGAATTTTTAAGCAGAAAAATCTAAGTTGATACACCTGGTGGCCACATACCCTGCAGGACATAGACCCCTATAATGGCCTGGCCTGTGAATGCTGCCCCACTGAAGTAAGAGGAGTCACAGGACACCGAATCCTGGTCCCTGTGTTCCCCTTCTCAGGTTCCTAAGCCAGTGAAGGAGCTCATGACCTTATCATCCTCTAATTGCCCCTTCAGGTGCGAGATTTTAACTGCAGCACCCAGGACCGTGTTCCCACTCACTCAGCGCCTCACTCAAACAACTCGGAGAAGAAACACAAAGCCCTTTTTCTTACCTGTCCAGAACGAGGTCTGGAGCAAAGATGAGCTTGCCGGGGTGGTCGATTGAGCGCCATATCAGGCCCACCATCAGCACCTCCAGCCAGCAGCTCTCCAAGAGCCGCACTTGGTCGAACAGGCTGAGCTCCACAAAGCCTGGGGAAAGCAAGAGGCCGTGAGACACCCCCGCCCTTTCCTCAGCTCCCTGTTTCTGTAGAGACAGAACAGCAAGTTTTAAAAAGCTAAGGAAACATAAACACGGGGAAACAATATTACAAAGATGTGGTTAAATCCTGACCTAAGGAAGAAAATTTTGAACTTAAGGTGTGCACCTCACTATTTCCAGTCTTGGACTCCTTCTAGGACAAATACTTCATTTAGAATTTATAAAGGACCTGTTACCTGGGCTGGTACAGCTCCCCAGATAGATGCTAGGGAAGAACAGAGAGCTGGGACAGATCTTTGTTCCTTACATCCTAATCACTCCTTGCACTGCTGAGAAAGATAACGCTAGGCTGCCGGCCAGAGGGGCTGCCTTGACTGGCCCAGTGCATGATTGGGGCGGGGAGGAGTGAGGGGATGTGGTAGGTGGGGTGGGGAGTGGAGGGCATGCAGAGAGAGCAGGGCCAGCCCCTGTAGAAAGTCAAGGCTTCAACCGAAAGTACTTCTCCAATTGCCTAAAATTTCCCATCCAGTGTTAGAGTCACTCTTCTGAGGAGGAGCGCTGTCTCCAGGCTCTTCTAACGGGAAAAGCGAATCTGACAACTGAAGCCGGTTCCCACAGCCTGATAGCCGAATAGCATGCATTGGTCAAGGAACTGGGAGGAAACAGGTAGTCTCTAGGGAGGTGAGTGCTTCAAAAGCAAAGCAGAGATCACTGGTGCTTCCTCCACAAGCCATGAGAAAAGCAGGAGGCAGCGTAATACAAAAACACTTGCCAAATGCACAGCTTCAGAGTGCAATGGACTCTGGGTAAAATCCCAGCTCAGCCTCTTCCTAGTTAGTTACTAATCTCCTTTTAAGTCTTTGTTTTCTTATAGGAAAAATAGGGGTAATAACGCCTACCTCTGAGAATTTCCTACAGGTAAGATCTCTCATCATCCTCATTTTACATATGAGGAAACTATGGCACAGAGACGCACGTGGTTCAAATCTTTGAACAATTAAAATGCAAATCTGCACAAAGGAGAATTTAATGGAGCAATGAATGGAAGGATGGATAAATCCTTTCCAAAGCCACATCCTACGCTCAGTTCAGGTTCCTAAAATGTGCACATGTTCCAATCTCACCCATAGTTGTAGACAATAAGCTGACCCAAGGGAGAGCAAGCATTTTACACTTGTAGATATTCAACAAGATCAAGTCTAGGTGATATTTTAATAATTTTTTGGTTTGGACAATGACTATATCAGCTGACATAGGGGAAAAAAATCACCCCTCCAAATTATGCCTAAGTTTTCTGAAAAATTTTTAAAATACCAAGCTTAAAGAGGGACTAATGCAGCTTTAGTGTTCAGTTTTGTTACGGCACAGAGAAGCTGTGCAGATCTCAGCAGTAATCAATTTCACCACCACTCTCCAGGTGGGGTTCTGAAAAGTAGTGTTTGGAATACTTGGAGAGTGAAAGCCAGAGGGAAGTGCATCAGTATCGTCTCTTCTGGGAAAGAGCAGAGAAGATAAAACAATATAGTCCTGGCAAAGGTGGAGATGCTAGATTATCAAAACAGAACTGGAAACTAGAAAATCCTAAGGAAGCTCAGAACCCAACAAATGGCCCCAAGAGATCCTATGACCCTCGGTCTTGATTCCCACTGCTCTTTACTCCCAACTGCTCTTCACCCAGCTTCTCACCTCTCCCCATCTTCACAGTTTCCTTAATGCAGTTGCTGCCCCCAAGGCCTTGGGAATCGTCCCTAGCGGCTCAGAACCTGGAGAGAGACCTCACTTCTTAGATGCTGGGAAAGACGTGCATGGAGAAGCCCTTCCAGGGGGAGGACGGGTGCTGCCATTCTCTGTTAGAATCCCAGATTCCCTCTTTCACAGAAACACCAATTTAGACGGTAATTAGATGGTAATTTCAACACAATGCAATACTTCATGTTTATATTACAAACTGGCCTGGGGAAGTCACCACATCATAGGATGGAAAATGCTGGTTCCAAATAACCATCTTGAATGATCAAACCTATTTTCAACTTGGTGGCATTTTAGGTTTATTGATGATTGATGTCACTTCAGCTGCTAATTTTCTCTACTTGTCCAGATACATTCATTTATGTACCTACTACTGGTTCTTTCTCTATTGGAACAATATTTTACAAATTCATATTGAGCATCTGACAAACCTTCCACTTCCATACTGGTTATATTGCACTCCACCCCACCTTCACCTCACTATGCCCCTTCTTTCGAGGTAAGGAGTCCACAGCCAGGAAACAGGTCAATGTGAAGTCTAGATCCCTTCCTTTTAGACCATGTTTCAGGTCCCAGGGCCCTAGAATTTCCTGCCCAAATGCCCCAAGCCCATTTCCAGAGCCTGGGTGTGTCTCTTCCCCGGTCCATCCTCCCAGACCAGACATGAGAAGTGACCAAAGGCTATTGCCTGTAGGAGGTGTGACATGTAGGATGGAGCATGTGCAAGGCTGTGTGAGATGGATGTGTGGGTGGGAAAAGAAGAGAGCTGGGAACAGAAGGGGCGCAGCCATGCACAACTCTTCTTGTACTGCCATGTCTGGCACAGAACTCAGAGGAGTCCAAGAATTCTAAAATGGAACCTGGCCTTCCAGGACATGCTGCAGGTATATAGTGCGTCAAGATAGGAAGAAAGAATATATTTCATGTAAAGTTTATAAGTCAAGCTGCCAAACCGTTAAATATGGAGACATGGTTTATGGACCTCCATTTTGCACTCTTGCCCCGTAACTGTTAGGGACAGGCCTTTCTACAAACAAATGCAAAGCTAAGACCCAGAAAGCCCTACCCGGAATTTTCTTGGCCCAGCCGATCATGTGCACCAGCTCCATGTCGGCCAGCTTGGTCAGGGACATCATCATGGAGGACTCGGTGAAGGGCGTGCTGGGGCGGCTCACGAGCACGTTGGGCGGCTCCGCCTCGAGGAGCGTGAGCACCAGCTGCTCCGGGCTCAGGGTGCTCAGCAGCAGCTCCTTCACTCGGCTCACGTGTCCACAGCTTTTCTTGGCTTTGCTCAGGCAGTGCAGCTGCTCACTGGAATTTCTCTGCCTCCGCACTACGCGGTACCCACACCTTTCTCTCCGGGAGCCTAAGGCGGAGAGCAGATGATAACACAGGGCTTTCCCATCCTTCCCCGACCCAGCATTCAAGTTCCCCGAGTCGCCAGGGTAAAAACGAAGCAATGCTATCATTATAAGACCTGAGTCTAGTTTCAGAATGTCTTAGAACAGAAGCCTGACTTTTATCTTCTGGACCCTGGGGGCATATACCAATGACTATTACAGTTGTAACTGTATATGGCAAAACCAGTAACATGACTTGCTAGGGACAATAGCCCAAATGATCTGAAGGTCTCCATTTCAGGTCACCTATGGATACAAAATCCATTTCTCTTTTTAAGAGTGCTGACATACCTCAGTTTCCAAACCATGTAATTTGGAATTTTCTTCAGGCAGAAGATAGAGGAAAGTTAGGAATTGAACATTGATATTTCCAAATAGTCATCAAATAATACACTTTTATAATGCATTCTTAAAATGTTTACATGCATGCATATGTATTACATAATATATTCTTTTTATATACTTACACAAATAAGTATGTTTCAAATAATAAATTAATTGAAAATATCTGGAAAATACAGAAGAGCACAAATTTTGGTATAAATTCTTTCAGGTTTTTTAATGCTTTTATATTTTTCCTAATATTATATACAAAATTAGGATTATAGTGTATATACTATTTTATAACCTGCCTTTTTATTAAAAATATGTCATTTTACAACAATTTTAAAATTTTTATAGCATTCTGTTCATGAGTATAGCCTCACTTATTTAAAGTGTCCCCAGTGGTTGGAAATCTAAGTTGGTTCTAATTTCTTTGCTAGTATACATATTACAATGAAATGCATCTTTGTACATGTATCTAATCACTTCCTTACAACAAATTCAGACATCCAATCCTGAACCAAGGCATATACACATTTAAAATTTTGATACATAGTAATAGATCAGCCTCCAAAAGTATTTTAAAATGTATACTCTAAACAATACTTTAAGGGCTATTTTCTCATAACACCAGGGGCATCAAAAATCATTTTTAATCTTTACTAATCTGACAGGTGACTAAACAATCTTTGTATTTTTTTAATTACTAGCAAGGTTGACTAATATGTTTTCCCTTTGTATTTCTTTTTCTTTTATATTGCCTGTTTGTTTCTTTCACCCCATTTCCCCCCTAATACCCTATAAAATCTCTTTATATAGTAACAATATATAACTTTTGTTATATGCAATATTTGTCTTGTTTGTTATATATCTCTTAACTTTGTTCACGGTGTCTTTTCTTGTAAGAAGATTTTAATACATAGTCAAATCTGTCTTTTGGGGTTGGCCCCGTTGCCGAGGGGTTAAGTTCGGCACTCTGCTGCGGCAGCCCAGGGTTTCACTGGTTCGGGTCCTGGGCACAGACATGGCACCACTCGTCAGGCCACACTGAGGCGGCGTCCCACATGCCACAACTAGAAGGACCCACAACTAAAATATACAACTATGTATGGGGGGATTTGGGCAGAAAAAGCAGAAAGAAAAAAAAAATCTGTCTTTTGCTTCACATCAAGATTACACAATATTCTCCTATATCTTCACTTTTTGAAGCACTTTTGTGGTTCAAATCTATTTGGAATTTTATGTTTGTATCATGTCATAAGGATATTTCATGTTATGTTTTTCCAAATGGATGTACAGTTTTCCCAATACCATTTACTGAATAAGCTTTTCCCATTGGAAAAAATATACAATATAACATAAGAAATATAAATATATATTTATATATATATACTATATATTATATAATATAAAATGCCTTGTCATTTAATAAAGAATTTATATAAAAGTAACTTCTTTCAGATTTTCTACTCTGTTTCAAACATCTATTTTTCTATTCCTGCGCTGGTACCAAAATGTTTCGGTTACCGTAGGTTTATGGACCACAACACAATGGGATAATGTCTTTAAGATGGGAGTCGGGGGAGAAAGTTTCAATTTATAATTATATTCCCAAACTATCATTCAAGAGTGAGGAAATTAAAGACATTTTCAGTTATCATTATCATTATCATTGAGAAGATATATCATTCATAGCCCCTTTGAAATACTACTGTGTTCTTTGGGATGGAGAAGAATAAGCCTGAAGAAACAATGAAAGTCAAGAAGTAATGGTAAGAAAGTAAAATGGTAAATACGTGAGTAAATCCGAAAAGCATTGAATGAATAAAATAATAATAATTAATTTTTGGCGGTACAGAAACAAGGTGGAAACAAAATACCAGACAATAACATATAAGATGAAAGAAGAATAATTTTGTCTAGAGCTTTCTAAGATTCTTTGTTAGGGAAAAGAGATATCTATTAGAGAGAGGGGCTTGAATTCTCAAATTAATCCACGAATGCATGCTAAAAATAGAAATGTTGTCTAAAAGAATTGAAACAGAATGTATGACTTCCAAACTAGCAGAAGAGGAAAATGAAAACTTTCTGGTGATCAACTCCAAAAATGAAAAACATAGAAATACACATATTTTTTAAAAGCACAAAATAAGATAATAGAAATGAATCCAAATGTCAGAGATCACAATAAACACAAACAGACTAAATTCATCAATTAAGAGCAACTCTGAGATCACACATATTTTTAAATCTAGACATAGACTGGTTGTCAGAGATACATCTAACATACAGAAAAACTGAAAGTAATGGGATAGGAAAAGATATAACAGCCAAAAATTAACAAAATAAATTGGAATTACTCTATCAATATCAAACAATATAAACTTTAAGGCAAAAATCATTATTAAGGCCTCATCAATAGATTATAAATGGAAGATAAATAATTCTAAACTCATATACATCAAAACAGCAAAACAACAAGAAAACACAGTATACAAATAACACCAAAAAGTGATTGAAAGAAAAAGGGCTACTGACAAATATACTATCATAATAGGATATTTTAACGTATCTCTCTCAGCAACTCACAGAGCAAACAGGTGCGGGAAAAGTCAGAATACAGAACATTTGAACTACACAATTAACAAGCTTGTGCTATAAAAACTCATAAAATTTGAAAACATGATCATACACTAGGTATTGAATAAAATTTTAACTAAAGCTGATATTGTATAGATAATATTTTCTGACCACAATAAAATAAAAAATACATCAATAATGAAAATATAACTTCCAGGGGCTGGCCTAGTGATGTAGTGGTTAAGTTTGCATTCAGTGGCCTGGGGTTCTCAGGTTCCAATCCTGGGCGTGGTCCTAGCACCGCTTGTCAAGCCATGATGTGGCAGCATCCCACATAAAGTACAGGAAGATGGGCACAGATGTTAGCTCAGTGAGAATCTTTCTCAAGCAAAAAGAGGAGGACTGGCAACAGTTGTTAGCTCAGGGCCAATCTTCCTCACAGAAAAAAAAAATATATATATATATAAAACACCCAAACCCCTATAACTTTGAGCACAAAAATATTTCTAAATATCCATTGGTTAAAGACAAAGATGTAAAATGGAAATTAAGAAAGACATGTTGTAAGTCAGGATGTCATTAGCATGGGTATAACTTTTATATTAATTTTCTCTAAAAGTTAAAATCAGCAAAATGCCTAGTTTCGATACTCCCACCATTATGTTTGTTCACTAAATTCAATTGTCTGCTCAAAATGGATTAAAGACTTGAATGTAAGACCTGAAACTATGAAACTTCTAGAAGAAAAACATAGGCAGTACGCTCTTCAACATCGGTCTTAGCAGCATATTTTCAAGTCCCATGTCTGACCGGGCAAGGGAAACAATAGAAAAAATAAACAAATGAGACTACATCAGACTCAAAAGCTTCTGCACAGCCAAGGAAACCATCAACAAAATGAAAAGACAACCTAACAATTGGGAGAGGATATTTGCAAACCATATATCTGATAAGGGGTTAATATCCAAAGTATATAAAGAACTCATATGTCTCAACAACAAAAAACTAACAACCCAGTTAAAGAATGGGCAAAAGATCCGAACAGATATTTCACCAAAGAAGATATACAGATGACCAACAGGCACATGAAAAGATGTTCAATGTCACTAATTATCCAGGGAAATGCAAATCAAAACTACAATGAAATATCACCTCACTCCAGCCAGAATGGCTATAATTAATAAGACAGGAAATAACAAGTGTCAGAGAGGATGTGGAGAGAAGGGAACTCTCTTACACTGCTGGTGGGAGTGCAAATTGGTGCAGCCACTATGGAAAACAGATGGAGATTTCTCAAAAAATTAAGAATAGAACTACCATACGATCCAGTTATTTCATTGCTGGGTATTTATCCAAAGAACATGAAAACACAAATGTGTAAAGATATATGCACCCCTATGTTCACTGCAGCATTATTTATAATAGCCAAGACTAGCAAGCAACCCATGTGCTTATTAGGGACAAATGGAGAAAGAAGATGCAGTATATATACACAATGGAATACTACTCAGCCATAAAAAAGGATGAAATCTGGCCATTTGTGACAACATGAATGGACCTATGAGAGCATTATGAGAGCATATAAGTCAGAGGGAGAAAGTAAAATACCATATGATCTCACTCATAAATAGAAGACAAAAACAATAACAAACACATAGAGACAGAGATTGGATTGGTGGTTACCAGAGGGGAAGGATGGAGGAAGGAAGGTGAAAGGAGTGATAGGGCACATGTGTATGGTGATGGATTGTAATTAGTCTTTGGGTGGTGAGCATGATGTAATCTACACAGAAATCAAAATATAATGATGTACACCTGAAATTTATATAATGTTATAAACCAATGTTACCACACACACACAAAAATTCAATTGTCAGCATTTTTAAAAGGAAACATTAATTAGGAGGAATGAGCAAATTTAAATTATTTGCTCCCTAGAAAATTTATCTCAATCTCACCTTATCCTTGGCTAATTGCTGTAGAAGGAAGGTTTCTATCCATCCAGGGATAACTGAATCAAAATTTTTACTAAAAGAAGTAAAAGCCTACAATATAATTCATTTTATTAGTAATCAGAGTGTTATAGATGCTATATAAGATCGATTATGCCCCCAAAATAAAATGGAAAAAAATGTATGGTTTAAGAAAGAACCTTTCTGATCATACATTTCTCTTTTGTAGAGTGTATGAAGATAAGGAGTCTACAAAATAGGTTTATACACAAAGTGAAAAGTTTTGAATCACATTCAAATTTATTTAACCAACTTTCACTGACAAAGTCTTGTGTTAGGCCCTGCACTGATTTCTGGGGATTCTAGGATCAATAAAATAAAACCCTTGACAAGGAACTCACATTTTTCTACTAAGGACATTTCTAGCGTCGTGGCTTTGGCACTGTGATCCAGGCTGAGTCGTAAGTCACTCAGTGTGCCTCTGAGCGAGCTTAATGGGACTCTACCAAACAGGAGTGCTCCCTATTAGAAAGAGTCCCAGCAAAAAGATGATGATGATGACAACAACGATAATGGTAACTGATAATAATGGCAGCTAACATCTTCCAGAAGCTTCTATGTGTCAGACATTGTGTATTGTACATAGATTATCCCATTCTGACAAAAGCCCCAGAGGGCAGGTACTATTACTATTTCCAAGGTACAGATGACGAACCCAGCACGAGAGAGCTAATAACTTGCCCAAGACAGAAAAGCTAGCAAATAACAGAAGCAGATCTAAACCCCATCAGTAGGCTGCATCCAGAGCTGGAGCTCTTATATCACCTCCCTATCAAATCCCTTTCATGTGTATACACAGCAGGTGAATAAAGAGATGGCATCTGAGAGACAGGGATATGACCAACTATATGGCTATGCAGATTGTTTTCCTGGTTATTTACATTTCAGTGTATCCTTATGATGAAGCTGTATCCCTGAAGTTAGTCTGGGTGGGTATTTTCCTACCATTTAAATAATCATATTAATACCTCAGTAGAAAAGACATGATCGGAAATGCTGAAGAAAAAGGTGATAACCGAAGAACCATGATTTCTGAATAAAGGCGGACGTTAAATGGTGCAGGAAGATCCAGAATGCAGGTAGAACCCATAATCCTCCGAGACTGGACAGAAGGAAGACTGTGGGGAGAGTTTGGGGAGGGCAGATGAGAAGAGTGCTAGGCAAGGAGGGAGGCATGGTTAAGAAAATTCACTTCTAATGGTCTTTCTCCGTGGTCAGCAAAGGGCTAAACATCCAACTGTTTGCACATCAACCTATCTCGTTTCTTCTGTAATCTCCAAAGATGATAAAATGTTTTTTCTTAGCCCTACCCAGTAACTTTTTGACCAAATTCAATTACCTTTTCTCTCATTCCCTTTTCCATGAAAGATTTTTTTAACTACCTCTCTGTACTCTACCTCATGAGTCTGTATTGTATCAAAACTCGTAACTTATATGAGGTTTTCAATAAGGGGGAGAGAAAGTAAGGAAAATTAAAATTTAGTGCCAGACACTGTGCTAGGTCTTTATATATTTTCATACGTATTGCTCACAAATCTCAATGAAGCAGATATCTCCATTTTGGAGGAAAGAAAACTGAGTGCCAGAAAGGTTGTGTTGTTTGAGCATAGTCACAGTTAGCATGAAGTGACGAGACAAAACATGAGCTTCTGTCTATGGGAGACTTGCCCTCGTTCTTCCCGCCGCATACACTGCCCCCTACAGGCGGAGCGTACATCTGCAGCTGCCCTTGTCCTGAACCACGAGCGCTACAGCTGTCCAACATCCTAGTACGTTCAATGAAAGCATTCCTAACCTAAGGCTAAATTGAAAATCGTTTTTTAAAAAAATACACACTCACCTAAAAATATTGTTTAAATTAAAACATGAGACATTTATTTGCAATCCTTTGTCAGAGGGCCAAGGCTTTCTCTTTAAGTAACTCTGCCACTAAACCACAAGTTACTTTCCTGCATAAAACACACCCATGATACATTGTCTCTGGATTTTCAGTTTCAGCTTTTTAAAAAGAGAAAGAACTTAGGCACTCATAAAGCAATTGAATTCAGAATCTTTCTAGGTTTATGATTTTTCCCCCAAATGTGGTGGATTTTTCCCACCGCATTACTGAAGTGGTGGGAGCAGAAATGTCCAAGTGTGTTGGAGAGTAACCAATACACATTGGGAGGTCCTGGGCACAGCAGAATGTTTCACAGAGGAAATGGAGAACATCAGTGATGCTAGGAAGCCAGAGAACTATGATCAAATTCAGAGAAATTCTGCTGTAATTCTATTTAAATTTTTCAAATAGCTACAAAGAGAGAAATTACAACTAACCACAGGCAAAATATCAGCGAGCAGAAGAATAAGAAAAGTACAGGCAGAGCTGATATGAGCGTACATAAACAAGCAAGTGCATACAGACAAGTGAATCAAAAATCCTCAGGTTGAGAGAGCAGGGTGGAGGCATCGTTGTCAGTTTTTGTACTAACATGCTCATTATCCTTTATTTTTTCATGTGTGTGCACACATATATATTTATACACATATATGCACACATGCCTATTGTCATAGAACAAAATCTATGCTCCTTGTGCTTTCCATAGTTCTCTCATGTTTCTGACTCCTATATGCATTTTTTCTACTTCTAGAAAGCTAATGGAGGGAGAGGCATGAGTCTTCCCCATAGCCACCCAAGGAACTCCCAAAATATTCTACTTTCTTGTCATAGCTTTAACTGTGAACATTTACCAGAACATCATCCTTAGACTTTTCAAGGCCTCAGGCAGATGGTCATCCAGCTGGTTTGAACACTCCAGTGGCTACAGTTCCCTGATTCATGTAGCAGCCTATTCTGCTGTCAGACCACTTGTATTATAGAAAGTTCTTCCCTATATTGGGCCAGAATCTGCCTCCTGTAACTTGCTCCCATTCACCCCAGCTCTGTCCTCTGCAGCTAGGGGGAATAGGTCAATGTCTCCTCCAATGTGACAGCATACAAATACTTGAAGATAACTACCAAGTCCTAAATCTCCACTCATCCAGACTACATGTCCCCAGTTCCTCAAATGGGTCTCAGTTGAAAAGCTTTCAGCATGTCCCACATTCAATAAAAGGGGAAGCGAACACTCACCACACTTGACCATTCCGACTTCATGGCACTTCCGAAGCCGGCAGGCCTGGCAGCTTTTGCGCCGGTGCTTATCTATTGTGCACTGATTTGTGGCTGGACAAATATAATCATTATGTCCTACAGCAGAGCAAAAAAAGGAAGTTTACTGTTACAATATTTTGGCTAAATATCTTCCTGGTCAACAGCACTGATAATGCTACCCTGCTGAGAGATAGGGATGTCTTCTTACCAACAGGTCACGGTGCAAGGGCCAAAGTTCAGCCTTATCAGTGCCTAGTTGGTGAGTAAAGGAAACTTAGGAATATTTCAATATCCTATTTTTTGACTAATAACATTCTCTGCATGCTCTTAGAATTCTCAAGAGATACATTTAGAAATATTCTCCTTTGAACATGAAAAATGAGACAGTCACCTGAAAATTGATTTGCTCCAATTCACAGAACTTCTCAAGAGTAGTATTTGTGTATCAGGTCACCAAATTTGACTACTTATATTCTTTTACATATATCCTTTTTGGGGATTTAATGTGATGTTTTTATGGGAAATCATAGTCAAGTAAGAGAACTAAACTAGTCAATAAGAGAACAAATAAAGAAATTAGCAAACTAAGCAAGAACAGAAAGAACTGCTACTTGACAATGGTGGTGGTGATTCGATTATTGTTCTCAATTCTTCACTCCGTCCCTCAGTCTTGTGACCTTGGAAGTATCGTAAAGTGGGCAGAGCATACTCCCCACCAACTGATGTTGGGGTTGGCCACGGGACTTGCTTTAGCCAATGATGTGTTAGTAGACATAATACTCCAACAGTTTGGTTTGGCCTCTTGAAAACCCGTGAGAAGATGCCTCATGCAGTTGCTGTTCCAAAGAGAATGTGGAGCCACGTGGAGCAGATCTGAACTCAACCCAAGGCCCAGCGCCAGCCTTGTGAAGTCGAGCCACCATAACCAAGAAAATTAATGCCCATTGTAGTAAGACACTAGCTCTCTAGCAATCTCTAAGACAGTGGTACCTCTTTTAATTCTTTTATGTAAGGAAGAGATGAGAAAATTTCCATTTCAAAAATTATTTCAGATGCTTTATGGAGAATGGAGGCCAGGAGACCAGGTAGGAACCTGCAGTAGTCATGCAAACCAGAGATGAGGCTGTCAGGATCGGCTAACAGTATGGAGGATGAAGAGAGCTCCATGGATCTCAGAGATTCAGGAAAGAGAAATTATAATAAAACGGATGAAAAGTGAAAGTGAATAGGGGACTTTGGTGCCTTTGTTTCTATTAATTGTGTCTTTCTCATAAATAATATGGCCTGAATTTCTTACATTAAGTCTATAATGGGTCAGAATTTCAATGTGGCAAATGGATGAATCTTAACGATAAAGTAAATGAGCAACTCATAAAAGAATATAAAGGAGAAGATTTCATTTGTGTAAAGTTCAAAAGTAGAGAAAACAGACTTGTTTAGGGATGCAAGCTCCAGGGGTGAAACCACGGCGAGGAAGGCAGAAGTCAGGACTGTTACCTCTGTGACCCGAAGCACCTCTCAGAGGGATGCTAGGGCTCTGGAGACATCCTAGTTCACGGCCCGAGCACTAGTTACACAGGGGTTTGCTTCATAATTAATCTTTATAAATTACTCTTTAAATAATTGCAAACCTTAAAATTATTCTTTAAATTATACATATATATATGTCGGAGAGAGCCTGGGAACAGGGACAAACCAAGAGCAATGAGCAATCTAGCACCCAGATCTTGGTCTAGAAATATTATTCTCCACCAAAAGGAATCAGGACTCTTTAGAGAAACAGCTTATGCCAGGACGGGGGCAGAGAAAGTTTAAGTTGAGCCTGAAACATCTTGTTGTGCCAGGAAGTAAAGAAGGACCCAAAGAATTATGGGTATATGTCAAAAAAGACACAGAAGGTAGTTTAAGGGGATCCTACCGGCCAAATCTGGGATAATTTGGACATCCAGATAAATAGTGATAGCAATGGACAGTAACCAATTGTAGAAAATAGGAAACCATAAGTTACACTGACATAAATTAATTGAAGTTTTAAGGAGGAATGGGATATTTACATAGTCTCAAAGAATCTCTCAACAAAAATATTCATTAATTACAAAGGAAAAAAAGAAAGAGTAGAAACCTGGCAGACTTCACTTTAACCAAATAATCAAAGTGCACATCACCAGTAATGGGACAAGCTGAAATCAGGCCCCACATGAAAGGAGCCAACGAGAATCTAATCATGAAAACCAAGGAAAGACTGAGGAACTGTGCTGGACAGACAGAGGGAGGGCAAAAGACATAAGACCTAAATGCAGTGTGATCCTGAGCTAGCTCCTTTGCTGTAGAGGCCACTATTGGGACAACTGGCAAAACTTTAATGAGCCTGAGGATTAGATGGGAGTAATGTATCTATGCTAATTTCCCGGTTTTGACTAATGTGTTGTGACTATACAGGACACGCATGTTAAAGTATCTGGGGGTGATGGGGCATAATCTTGGCCACTCATATTCCAGGAAAAAGGTTCTTTATATTATATATGCACATTTTCTGTAAGTTTGAGACTTAATAAAAGAAATGCTTCCATTAGCTTCTCAAACAATAAACTATGATTTCACACAAATATAGATACAGACAAATACTCAAATACAGAAAAAGTGAAATTAATCTATATCTCAAATGTTATCATTTAAAGTCCTGAAATTAACTTTCCTTTTTCCAACTCACTATATTTTAAAGAATAGTCCCAAAAAGACATGGTTCCACGATTGGATCATAATCAAAATTTATAATTCTCTTCCACTTTAGATAAATTCCAATAGGATTTTTTCAACAAAACACAAACTGAAATTCAGTTGTTTGTGGTTTTACCACCATGCCGAGTTGGTCTGGGGTATCCCCAAAGGTGTAGACTACACAGTTCTGGGCTAGTAAGACACCTCCCTCCAGAGATGCAAAAACCACTCTCCCAGGTGACCTCCACAGTGGTCACGTACAGCAAGCAATGCCTACCCAGCTTGACACTCCAACACTTCTGCCTACCTACTGATTTCCAGGTACGTTTCATCAACATTTCATTTAATCCTATAATTTCTCTATAAAGAGCTATGATCCCCATTTTACAAATGAAAAAACTTAAGCTCAGTTTAATAATCTCCTGAAGGTTATTGTTTTAGTTTTCTATGCTGCATAATAAATTTCTACCGAATTTTAAGCTTAAAACCAAACAGATTTATTATCTCATAGTTTCCACGAGTCAACAGTCCGGATACGGCTTAGCTGGACGCTCTGCTCAGGGTCTCACAAAACCGCAATCAAGGTGTTGGCTGGGCTGTGGTCTCATCTGAAGCCCGGGGTCCTCTCCCAAGCTTATTCAAGTTGTTGACAGAATCATTTCCTTGCAGTTGTAGGACTGAGGTTCCCATCTTCTTGCTGGCTATCGGCTGGACATTACTCTCAGTCCCTAGAAGTGCCTGCAGTTCCTTGCCAGAGGCAGTTCACAAAACGATGTTTGCTTTCTTCCAGGCCAGGAGGAGCGCATCTCTCTGACTTCCAGTCTCTCTCCAGTCTTGTGTGATGGAGTCTTACATAATCATAGCATAGTCATGAGAGACTAACCCATCACCATTTGATATATATTGTAATCTAACAAAGGAAGCGACTCTCTCATCCTATTTACAGGTTCCTCACACACTCAGGAGAAAGGGGTAACATAAAGTATGTTATATATACATTTTAAGGAACAGATAATTATCTTGTAATTGCTTTTATCCTCATTGATAATATTCAAAAATAAATTATATTTGTAAAAGCCAAAATATATTTATAATTGGAAATTTCTATTGTACTTCAGAACATCATGCTTTATAGTTAGAAGATAAATGTAATCCCACAGGACTTTCCATAGCAGTGGGAATCTTCTAAGTACTTTCTAAAAATTCTAGGAACTACACATGATGGCATCCTTATTAGTTTCATACAGAAGTTTATAGCATAAGCACTTAAGGAACAACTAGAGGTTTACTTTCATTTTTTCTCAGAGTTTATTTTAAAAAGATCATTTTATTTTTAAAAAAGGATCAGAAAGCACAATAATATGAACACACTCAATAGCCCAGAAAATGTCTTATGCAAGAAGGTCATGGTAATTCACTCCACTTCTGGCAAAAAGAAAAAAATCCTCCTCAAACTGCACCAACTACCTCATGTATTAAAATGGTTTTCCTGTTCCATGCAACAATCTGAGAAGCATGCTACTCTGTACTAACAGAACTGAAAGAAAAGTCCAAAGCAAATAAGCTGCTAATTCTTTTGGTTAAAATGTACAACATTATAGGAAAATATACTTTTTATAATATAAGACATAGAATATCTTTGGTCTCTCTGCAAAATTATTGAGCATGTCTGAATACCTATTATCATTCATATGCAACTGAATGGAGGGAAGAGACAGTATTGGACTTGGAATCAGATCTAAGTTTAATGTCAGCTCAGACTTCCAGTTTTCTGGGGTTTTTTTTCATTTTTATTTTATTTTATTTCTTTTGAGGAAGATTAGCCCTGAGCTAACATCTTGCCACCAGTCCTCTTTTTTTGCTGAGGAAGACTGGCCCTGAGCTAACATCCATGCCCATCTTCCTCTACTTTACACGTGGGACGCCTACCACAGCATGGCTTGCCAAGCAGTGCCATGTCTGCACCCGGGATCCGAATTGGCAAACCCCGGGCCACCAAAGCAGAACGTGCGAAGTTAACCACTGGGCCCTCAGGCTGGCCTCCAGTTGTCTTATTTTAAAAGTAGAGCAACATTTATCATCCACATCCTCCCTGGCACTTATCCTCAAGAGCAGGCCTCCACTTTGTGTTTTGTTCCCTCAGGACACGCTTCCTGAGTTCAAGACCAAATAAGACATGCAGGTAACGGAATGTATGCCTTCCAGGTAAGAATGTTTTATGTGACCTATGGGCTGTTGGAACTTCCCACTTACAGCTCAGCCTCTAAAGTCTTAAGAAATGAAGAGCTGAAGATTCATGAGCAGCATATAGATTTTAACTTTCAAAGGACAATGAAAAAAGATTATAATGAATACCAAAATGAAAGTGAATAGTAGAATACAAAATAATAATTGCTATTTTATATGGATATAAAATAAATAGCCAAAGGAATGAAATTTGTGGAAATACCATCGAGAAATGTGCCAGATACATATTAAAAAAACTAACAAAATATTATAAGAGATATAAAAGACCTAAATAAATGCAGACATAACATGTTTCTTGATATGAAGACTATTACAAAGATTCCTTCTAAAATAATTCTTAGGTTTAACAAAATGTTCACTTTTCTTAACATTAAAGATGGGAGGCCACTTAATAAAATTATTCTAATGTTCCTATGGACAAATAAACAAGAGAAAATAGGCAGGATATTTTTAAAATAGGAGGTATTTACACTGGCATGCATTAAGATGCATTATAAAATTATAACAGCTAAAATAATGGGGTACTTATACAAGAATTAAGAGACAGATCAAGAGAACAGTCAGAATAAAACACTAGTATATATAAGAATTTAACATATCATATATAGAGAGAAAAAAAACAATGAACACATGAAAAGATGCTCAAAATCATCAGTATTCAGGGAAATGCAAATTAAAACCATAACGAGATACAGCTATATACCCAATAGAATGGCTAAAATTTTAAAAACTGACAATATCAAGTTTTGACAAGGATATAGAGTAACTGGAACTCTCACACATTGCTGTTGAGAATGCACAATTGTTCAACCAGTTTGGAAAATAGTTTGTCAGTTTCTTAGAAAGTTAAACATACGCTTATTCTTCAACCAGCAATTTTTTTTTATTAATGTTATGATAGATTACAACCTTGTGAGATTTCAGTTGTACATTTTTGTTAGTCATGTTGTGGGTACACCACTTCCCCCTTTGTGCCCTCCCCCACCCCCCCTTTTCCCTGGTAACCACCGATCAGATCTCCTTGTCAATATACTAACTTCCACCTGTGAGTGGAGTCATATAGAGTTCGTCTTTCTCTCACTGGCTTATTTCGCTTAACATAATACCCTCTAGGTCCATCCACGTTGCTGTGAATGGGCCAATTTTGTCGTTTTTTATGGCTGAGTAGTATTCCATTGTGTATATATACCATATCTTCTTTATCCAATCATCAGTTTCTGGGCATGTAGGTTGGTTCCACGTCTTGGCTATTGTAAATAATGCTGCGATGAACACAGGGGTGCAAGGGACTCTTGGGATTTCTGATTTCAGGTTCTTAGGATAGATATCCAGTAATGGGATGGCTGGGTCATAGGGTACTTCTATTTTTAACTTTTTGAGAAATCTCCATACTGTTTTCCACAGTGGCTGTACCAGTTTGCATTCCCACCAACAGTGTATGAGGGTTCCTTTTTCTCCACAACCTCTCCAACATTTGTCGCTCTTGGTTTTGGATGCTTTTGCCAATCTAACGGGTGTAAGGTGATATCTTAGTGTAGTTTTGATTTGCATTTCCCTGATGATTAGCGATGATGAACATCTTTTCATGTGTCTATTGGCCATATTCATATCTTCTTTTGAGAAATGTCTGTTCATGTCCTCTGCCCATTTTTTGATCGGGTTGTTTGTTTTTTTGTTGTTAAGCCGTGTGAGTTCTTTGTATATTATGGAGATTAACCCTTTGTCGGATAAGTGGCTTGTAAATATTTTTTCCCAATTAGTGAGCTGTTTTTTTGTTTCAATCCTGTTTTCCCTTGCCTTAAAGAAGCTCTTTAGTCTGATGAAGTCCCATTTGTTTATTCTTTCTATTGTTTCCCTCAACTGAGGAGTTATAGTGTCTGAAAAGATTCTTTTGAAACTGATGTCAAAGAGTGTACTGCCTATATTCTCTTCCAGAAGACTTATTGTTTCAGGCCTAATCTTTAGGTCTTTGATCCATTTTGAGTTTATTTTGGTGCGTGGTGAAAAAGAATGGTCAATTTTCAATCTTTTACATGTGGCTGTCTAGTTTTCCCAGCACCATTTGTTGAAGAGACTTTCTTTTCTCCATTGTAGGCCCTCTGCTCCTTTGTCGAAGATTAGCTGTCCATAGATGTGTGGTTTTATCTCTGGGCTTTCAATTCTGTTCCATTGATCTGTGGACCTGTTTTTGTACCAGTACCATGCTGTTTTGATCACTGTAGCTTTGTAGTATGTTTTGAAATCGGGGATTGTGATTCCGCCGGCTTTGTTTTTCTTGCTCAGGATTGCTTTAGCAATTCGCGGTCTTTTGTTGCCCCATATGAATTTTAGGATTCTTTGTTCAATTTCTGTGAAGAATGTTCTTGGGATTCTGATTGGGATAGCATTGAATCTGTAGATTGCTTTAGGTAGTATGGACATTTTAACTATGTTTATTCTTCCAATCCATGTGCATGGAGTGTCTTTCCATCTCTTTATGTCGTCGTCAATTTCTTTCAAGAAAGTCTTGTAGTTTTCATTGTATAGATCCTTCACTTCCTTGGTTAAGTTTATCTCAAGGTATTTTATTCTTTTCGTTGCGATTGTGAATGGGATTGAGTTCTTGAGTTCTTTTTCTGTTAGTTCATTGTTAGTGTATAGAAATGCTACTGATTTATGTATGTTGATTTTATACCCTGCTACTTTGCTGTAGTTGTTGATTATTTCTAATAGTTTTTCTATGGATTCTTTGGGGTTGTCTATATATAAGATCATGTCGTCTGCAAACAGCGAGAGTTTTACTTCTTCATTACCTATTTGGATTCCTTTTATTTCTTTTTCCTGCCGAATTGCTCTGGCCAGCACCTCCAGTACTATGTTGAATAGGAGTGGTGAAAGTGGGTACCCTTGTCTTGTTCCTGTCCTCAGAGGGATGGCTTTCAGTTTTTGTCCATTGAGTATGATGTTGGCTGTGGGTCTGTCATATATGGCCTTTATTATGTTGAGGTACTTTCCTTCTATACCCATTTTATTGAGGGTTTTTATCATAAATGGGTGTTGGATCTTGTCAAATGCTTTCTCTGCATCTATCTTCAACCAGCAATTTTACTCCTAGGTATTTACCCAAGAGAAAAAAAAACACGTCTACAGAGAGAGAGATGCATGAATGTTCATAGTTTTTATTCAAAATAGCACAAAACTGGAAACTACCCAAATGAATAAACCTCATTGCATTTTTCAAACAACTCTGTGAGTATCTCCATTTCACAAAGGAGGAAATGAGCCGGGAGGAAAGTTAGAGAGTGACTAAGTGGAGGGTCCAGGACAAATAGATGGTCATCAATATGGGGTGAATTTCAGGGGATCCACTGGAAGGTGACTCTTTATCTACCAACGTTCTACGCCTTACTGCCCTCTGGATTCTAACAGGAGCCAGCTCACTATCATGACTGTAACGCATACCAGATATTAAACATAAGTCAAAGGAAGAAATGATCTTTACAATTCCTAAGGAGTGCACATTTTTTCAAGCTTTATTTTCATACGGGTTGTAACTTGACATCTTCTCACAAGAAGACGGTGATGGGTGATGGTGGGGCAAGACCCATTCAAGTTCTGGAGTTTGGGGCTAGAGATCTGCAATTAAAGATAAAGTTCTCTACACTTGAAACAATCCACCCCACCCCCAAATACACATGACCCTCCAAACTGCTCATCAAGTACTTTGTGTTCCAAACAGGCCAATGGTGAATTTCTGCCAGGCCAGCTGCAAAATTATTTGAAAGCAAAAGTGGAAAACTAAAGAAGCAACTAATAATACTCTTGTACCTTGAATGCTTCTTTTAAAAAAGGCCTTACATCCTTCGCATGACCAGACTCCATAGTGATATCCTGATGCGTAATCACTGCAGACAGCACAGAAGTGGGCATCCCTCTTTGAACTTGGACTAGTAACAGGGCTGGCACAACTGCTCCCACTAACCTTCCTTTTCAGGGACTCTCTGGGGGCAAAGAAAACATTCACTGTAAAAGAGCATTAAGGGGGGGAAAGAAGGACTTTCTAGAAAAAAAGCCAGCATGAACATTGCCTAATTTATGTCTTTGCCCTCCCAGGTTCATGATAAACATATCCCAGGAACTGTAATCAAGCAAAACCTTTGTTGCTGATAACAGATCTATGAAGAGTCACACTGTTGGGAATGACTGAGGTTTGAAAGTGGTTAGGAAAGTGGCTGGTGTAGCCATCGGGGCGCATATCTCTGAGTGTAGTAAGTGACCAGATGGAGACTTACCCACAGGTCTGAACCACAAGCAGGTGTGCAGTGACCTACCATAGTTACTGGAGTTCATCAACACTGTGCGGATGGGCCTAAACTCGCCCAACCATTTCCAAATATCAGTCATTCCAAACAGTGTCGCTAAATAGCCCTTCAGAGTCCCCATTTAAATGGGGGACAAAATCTTTCATTCTGCAATTTAAGATAAAGGTCTAGAATGAAAACAACTTTAAGAGGAGTAACAAGTGGACTTTAAGTTATATTAAGGTGAATACTATATTCTGGCTTTAGAGGGAAGGAAACAGAAGGGAAGGGTATGGAAGGGAAGGGAAGGAGAGGGAAGGTAGGGTAGAGAAAGGGAGGAAAAGGGAGGGAGAGAAAGACAAGGGAGGGAAAGGAAAGGGATAGGAAGGGAAGGGTAGGGAAGGGTAGTGAAGAAAAGAGAAGGGAAGTGTAGGGAAGGGAAGGAGAGGGGGAGTAAGAGAAGGGAAGGGGAGGGAAAAGGTAGAAGGGATGGTAGGGGTGGCAAAGGAAGGGAGCGGTATGGAAAGGAGAAGAAAAGGGGAGAAAGAAAGGAGCAGACAGAAGGGGGAGGAGAGAGAACACATGCCTGTCCTTAGAGCAGGCTGAAGGAAGCAGGCACTCAAGGCTGGGCTGACCTGCAAGGGCCTCAGGGAGGAAAGGAGAGCCCATCAAGGGAGCGCTGGAAGACACCAAAACACACCTGGCTGGTTCCCTATTTTGCTAGGGCATGTTTTTCTCAGAAAGAGATGGCAGATGCATGACTGGTTTATAAATGAAGGTAATTATACTATGGTTTCATTACACAAATACTAGCGGAACTCAGATCAGAGCTGACGCTCAAAACCAAAATATTTCTTTCTTGAGGGCTGAACAAAAAACATTACTTTAAAAAAATTATCCATAATTTTTATATTCTCCTCGACCAACAAACATTTTTTAAAAAGAAAAATAAAATTACTGTATAATATGGCTTTCCCAAAGTTTTATGATAGCATTTGAAAGTAATGAATTTCAATATCCAATATGCTGTAACTTAGTACTTTGGTTGTTTTAGAAATTTATCTCCCCCACCCCCTTCTCCGTACACCACCTCTGCCCTCCATAGCCATAATTATCATTAAAAACATTACAAATTGAATGGAAATAATCCATCACGTTACTTTGCACTTAAAAAGTACAAATATTCTTTTTAACTTCAATAAATTTCAGCTAAGTCTACATTTAAATAGGTTCCCATCGATCTTTATAAAATGTTATTATTTTAGTTCATTGTTAAAAAGCTTCTACCAATTGCTGTCTTTTCAGGCTTCACATGTCTAGTATTTCATTTAAGTTGTAATACTGCCAGTTACTCTCATCCTGGACACCATTTGTCGTGAACACTAAACTGTGATTTCACTACAAGATAAGAAGGATCTCACTTGAAGGTAAACATTTCTTTTTCAAACCCAAATAACTTCATCAAGAGAAAAGCGATTTAAGCTCAATCTTTATTGTCTGAAGATAGTAGTCATGACAGTGAATTCTCCCCACAACACAGCTCTATAAGCTCAACTTTTTTAATGAGGACTTGAATATCAGAATAGATATTCTGGAATTCAGAATATCATGTTTTAGGTGCTCCAAGTAATCAATGACTAATAAAGACCTTGGATTATGCATATCTTTCTTCTCACTAAATCATAACGTGATTTGAATAATGCTCATGAACTACAATTCATAATGAAGGCTGGATTTACCTGTTTACAGATAAGGCATGTTCTAGTGATCTTGCTTCACACCAAGGACTCTTCTGAGGTTCTGTATACAGAAGTGACGATGGGTGACGGATCGCCACAGGAGAGAGGTGTCCAGGAGTTGGCCACAACACATTTGGGCTTGTGGTCTGTTGACCAGGCCCACCTTCGGAGCTATTGGCACTGCTGGGAATACTGTAATTCATCACAGCAGGGCTGTAGAATGTCATAGCCGAGTATTCATGGTGGCTCTCTACATAGGAAGAAGGTATACAGATGGGGCGGTGCTCCAGGGGTAGGATGGACTGACTGCAGTTGTAGGAGGCAGGAGAGTTAAGGCTAGATGGTGAGTTTTTGATATCCATGTCTTGACTAGGTAAGACAAGTTGAGAAAACTCCTTGTGAGAAGAGGCACAAAGGGACATTATAATGTTCTCAAAGTCTCATGGGCAGGTATAATGGCTATAAAGAAAAACAAAAGACATTTCTAAGTTAGAGCTACAGCCATAACTGTTAAAACTGTTCAAACATTTTTATTAAACACACACACACTTGTATGAGCTTAGAAATAGATCCTGAAAGATATGCATGAAAATATTAACCTCAGGGGTTGGGGAGGATGTGAGGCATGAACTCTCATTTCCTACATCATTCACTTCTTTATTGCTTTCAGTGTTGTTGTTAACCACAGGAATATTTTTTACCATGAGAATTTATTACAAAATGCTTTTTAAAATTAAAAAACACAAGATTAAATAAAAACGTCAACTTTCTTTTTCTGGGACAAGATAGGTTTACTTTAAAGTTCTTACTGAAAAAATAAGCCAGAATAACCTGGAAAAATCTGAAAGAGTAGATCAATGAGCAGGGCTAGCCTTAACAGATATTCAAATAGACTATGAATTGCCAAGAATAAAAAACAAGGAATAAACAAGCCAATGTAACTGTGTCAGTTATCACAGATTGCCTCTCAGCTTCAAATAAGTCCTTTAATATACGCCCTATGATAACAGAATTCCTTGAAGCTTTTAAAGTGAGCACAATGCCAAGCTTTTTCTCAGTACAGGGCGCTGCAAGGACCGTGCAGGAGGAAGAGGTTGCCATGATTTCCGGTGCCAGCAGGGGTTGGCCCTGTGGGTGGAGAACATCCAGTGGCACCTGCCCCAGCCACGAGTCCAGAATGAAGTCCGACTGCAGCCTTGCAACCTTGACTCAGCGAGAACCTTTCTGCAGCCACCTGTCCAGACTGTGGCCTGAGGAGTCACAGAGAAGTTGTCCCTTGTGCAAGCCTCCTGCAGCTATAAAGGCCTTCTGCCCCCGCAGGCATCTGTATTCTGAGGGCATGCCCACACCACCAGTTGCTGATTGCCTGCTCCCCACTGCAACTCCAGACCAGCCCCGGCCCGACTAAACCAGCAAACATCTCTGCTAGTTGGGGCCAAGCCACCTTCTCCAATGACCTCTGAACTCCTTCCAATTTGTCCTTCCTTGGGCACACTCTCTCAGCTCTAGGGTGCCATATAGTTTCCTTATAGTCTATACTTAATCTCTTATCATAGTTAGTAGTTCTTTATATTAAACTTGCCCTGGGGCTGGCCCCGTGGCCGAGTGGTTAAGTTCATGCGCTCTGCTTCAGTGGTGCAGGGTTTCGCTGGTTCGGATCCTGGGCGTGGACATGGACACCACTCATCAAGCTATGCTGAGGCAGCGTCCCACATGCCACAACTAGAAGGACCCACAACTAAAAAGAAAAATATACAACTATGTACTGGAAAAGTAAAATCTTTAAAAAGCGAAAAATAACTTGCCCTGTTTAACCTACTGTGTAGTTCTGTCTCCTGACTGGACCTAGACTCTACATAACAGAATAGAAAATCCCAAAACAGCAAATTCAAAAGTTTTTGGAAATGTGGTACATGATAAAGGTAGTATCTCAAATCAGTGGGAAAACGTTGGACAACAGAATTGCCAGTGGAAAAGGAACATACACCAGAATAAACAACACATGGTTCACAGATCCAAATGTTAAAGGAGAAATGGAAGGAGGAGGGAGAGGGAGGGAGAGGGGAGGCAGGGTAGGAGAGGGAGAGAAAAGGCACAGGGAGGGGTGGAGGAGGGAGGGGACTGCACAGGTACTAGAAGGAAACACAGGCAAATCTCTTTGTAACACGAGTGTGGGGAAAACCTTCTTAACTATGGCTCAATAAAAAGATGACCAGTAAATTCAGTACATAAATCTTTGCATATCATAAAAATACCATAAGCAAAGTCAAAAGACTAATGACAAATTGGAAAAAAAATAATCTGAATTTATATTAGAAATAAGAGGCTAATCTCCCTAGTATATAGAGAGAACTCATAAATTAAGATTTAAAAAGACCAAAACTTCATGGGAAAAATTGGCAAAAGACACAGACAGACAGAAAAAGGAAAGCAAATGGCTCTTAAAACACTTAAAAAGATGTTCAATCTCATTCATAATAGAGATACAAATTAAAACTACACCAAGATACCATTTATCACTTATCATGTTTGGAAAAAATTCAAATATTTGACTCTGTTGGTGAGACTGTGGAAAAACAGGGACTCTTTCCTACACTGCTGGTGGGAGAGCAGAATGGCACAACCTCTATGGATATTCAGCAATGTATAGCAAAATGACATATGCTTTTACCCTTTGGACTATGAGTCCATAGTGATAGAGAAAAGGAAAAAAAGAAAAAGAGAATCATTTAGTACCATTGTAAGTGATTGTTACATCAGTTCCTTGTTCTGAAAATTAGTAATTAAGGCAAAAGAATTAAACCTGTACCCTGCCTTTTTAAGAGGATCTGTAGTTTGTCCCAAGGTCGAGGGGAAACCCTTCTTTACAAAAGAATGCCACCTAATAAATAGTTCAGGAAAAAAAAATTGGATGGATTAGATAGATACATAGATAGCTAAAAAGATAGAGCAAATAAGTCCAAATGTTAACATTTACTGAATCTAGATGGTGCACATATGGACATTCACTATACCACTCTTTCAACTCTTCTGTAAGTTTGAATTTTTTCATGATAAGAAGCTTTGGAGAAAAAACACAAAATAAGACAAGAAATTAAAAATGTAAACCTTTAAAAAAAAAAGGTTAGCATAACTGGGATAATATAATCTGGAAAAGAGAACAATGACCATTAATAATGAGACTGGTTGACTGAGATCATTAGGTAAAGAAACCTGCCATCTTCAGTATTTTCAGCTCCAGCTGTCACCTATTCCATATGTAGCAACTTGGCTCTCTAAAGCCCCCAATTCCTTCCTCCTGACATTTTCATTGGAATGTTCAGTCTGTTCATCCTCAAAACATGATACATCTGTGGTGGTTTACAAATATCTCCACAAATTCTTCAACACCCCTCCATTCAAAGGGTGGAGCCTAACCTCCCCCTTGTGTATGGGCTAGATTTAGTGACTCACTTCTAATGAATAAATTATGGCAGAAGGGATGGTAGGCCATAAAAGGCAGTGCAGCCTCATCCTGGCTTGCTCTCTTGGATCACTCACTCTAGGGAAAGTAGCTGCCATATTGTGAGGACACTCAAGCAGCCTTATTGGAGGCCTCCTGCCAATGACCAGCAAAGACCTACAGCCTCCAGCCAAACTATGTGAGTGAGATATTTTGGAACCAGATTCTTCCAGGCCCAGTCAAGCCTTCAGATGACTGTAGCCCTGGCCAACATCTTGACTGCAACCTCATGAGAAGACTGAAACTGAAACCTTCCAGCTAAGCTGCTCCTGGATTCCTGACTCTCAGAAACTGTATGAGATAATATATGCTTGCTGCTTTAAACAGCTAAATTCTATGATAATTTGTTACACAGCAATATATAATTAATACAATATCCAAGGTAAGATTCATCATTTTCCTCCCCCAAACCACTCCTTATTCCTTATTTGTGTTAATAACAAAGCCCATTACAGTTAGCTGTGACTTCTCCCCTTCATCTACTTACCTTTAATCACCAAGGCACACTGTTGTTTTCTCCACAGTGCCTTTCCCTTGTTCTGTCTTTTGCCATCACCTGAGCAAGCTCTCATTACTTCTCAGTTGTTCATCTGTAACAGGCTGCTTACTGCTCCTCGTCCCTAGTGAGCTCCTTCTCCAGATCCATAGAGCTGCCAGACGAACATCTTAAAACTCAGTTCTGATCAGTCCTCTGCTTCCCACTAGCCTCTGTAATAAGCCATGCTCTTCTAGCATTCGATGCTGCCCCATTCCACTCCGCTGCCCCAACCCATCACTCCACTCTAACCTCCTGCTATTTTCCCACAAAAAACCTGCCGCATCCCTAAGAAATATGGAAAGTGTGCTGTGAATTGGAGGGCATTGTACGCCTCAGCACTTTTTTCACTCTTGGCACCCCTGTAGTTACTTACATATAAACTTACTCCTTCTTCTTAGATTAGAACTACATTGAACCCCTCTTGGAAATGGTAGAGGTGGGGTGGTCAAGGAAGAAGTAAGTACAATTAGATTTTAAGCTCCTTGAAGACACATTATATTTTATTCACCTTCCACTACAACTCAATAAATATTTGCTGTAAGGAGAGAATATGAGGAAATGTGTGGCTCCTGTGCCTGGTCAGGGAGGCAGGATGGAGCGGGTAGAATAAGGAACTAATACAGAGTTGCCACCACTTCTAATGAACATGGATTGACCACAAGGGACAGGAGAGAGAATGGCAGCTGGAGGAGAATATAGGATCAAGGAAGTTTGGGTTTTTAAAAAATATCTATGTGCTCTTATTAATCATGAGTACAGAATTTCATATTTCAATTACTTAGATTCCCAATCAATATATACAACTGCTGACTCCTAATAGAAAATATGCAGTATAAAGCATATAGTGTTAACTATTGTCAAAAATAGCCATTTCCAAACTTTTTAATTGTGGTAAAATACACATAGCATAAAATTTACCATCTTAACCATTTCTAAGTGTACAGACAGTAGTGTTAAGTACATTCACACTGTTCTGCAACCCATCTTCAGAATTATGTTTATCATGCAAAGCTAAAACTCTACACCTGTTAACAAGAGCTCCCCCGACCCCAACCCCTAGCAACCACCATTCTCCTGTCTTTATGGATTTGACTACTCAGTACCTCATATGAGTGGAATCATACAGTATCTGTCTTCTCATGACTGGCTTATTTCATTTACCATAATATCCTCAAGGTTCATCCACATTGTCGCATATGTCAGAATTTCCTTCCTTTTTAAGACTGAATAATATTCCATCGTATCTATACACCACATTTTGTCTATCAAGGAAAGGTTTTAAACAGAGTTGCTTGAAAACATTTACAGAACCATGGAAATGACCCAGGTTAGAGCGAGTGGTTGAATGTAGGAGAGATCACAGGAGTTGGTAATTAGGTCATCAGTAACCTTTAGATGGCAGCTCCAGGACTGAGTATTGTTAGGAAGCATTTATCCCTCAAGTTGTCCTGAAACCATCTCTCCTGTTCAATCCACCTATACATACACCTGCTCACTGTGTTTGTGTCTTCAATATTGTACCTTGCCAACTGTATTTTAGTGCATTGTTTTACTATATGATCTGAGCCTATCTTATGTAGACAAATGTGTCATCAAAAGACCTTTAAAGTACTTTAACAGCATAACTCAAACAGTATACATTATAACAACTGAGAGTACAATTCTTACCCTAACACGCATAAGGAGCTATATTTATGCATAAGAAAATGTAACCTGGAGGTAATAATTACATTTTACATTTCTTGAACTTAAAAAAAAGCATACGGCAACTAGATGGTTTACCCAATTTAATACATAAAAAGCATATCCAAAGGTGAGTGTGGTCACTGTGGTGAGGACACCAACTTTCTTATGCAGAGTACTGTTCAAAGAAAACTTATATCAGGATAAATTCAACACTCTCAGCCATCAAATGAAGATTAAATTATATTCAGGAAATTAGGAAGCAGGAAAGCAGTGAATATTAGAATAGGAATTTGAACAAGAGGCTTCAATCTAATACCCAATTAATGGAAAAATCAAATAAAATGTTTAAACAAAAAATCATTCTCTGAACATTTTGGTCAATCAAGACTTTACTGAATTTCATGTTGTTTCAAATTTACATTGCCCAAAAGAAATGTATTTAGCATGTTAGCATAAGTAGCTCAGCAAAGCCAATACACCAAACTATCAGAAGCCACTGCTGTCTCTTCCCTTCATTAGCCCTCTTGAAGACATAAAGCATCTACTGGAACAAAGTGATGAATGTAGCATGGAAATTCATGAACTTGAAACAGTGCTTCCGACTTATCCAACTGGAAAAGGAACCCACAATTTAAAATGAATATGACATCTCTCTCAGGAGCAGAGAATCAACTCCTTCACTCATTTTCACCTGCAACTGAAATGCTCATTCTCAGCCCAGAAATGCTGAAATGACCTGTCAGACACACACCACCAAATGGCAAACGCCAGGATTCATCCAGGCAACAGTCAGGTGCCACAGTGACTTTGCTTAGAAAATATGGATTTTTGCAGATATACACCAATCAACGTCTCTAGAATTTCCACAGTACATCCCCAGTACAGTAACAATGAATGTGGGAGAACTAGTGGCTGGACAGTGATTCAAAGGCTATGTTGCTTTTCGGTTGGATATCCTTTAGATGTATCCAGATTTATGTGACAACTATTTCTCAGTGGCATCTTAGATAATTGGTAACTTGTAGCCGATGGAAAGGGTTTTTCTTAAGCAAAGACGCAACAAGGGGTGATGAACTTAAATCATCACAGTAGACATGGGAAACGGGTGAGCAGGTAGTAAAGGGGAGGTCTTCTCCACTGGAGGTCTATAAAAGTGAAAAACGGACCTGTTCTGGTTACTTGAGTAGTCCTCCTCTAAAACAGGAATATAAACTGGTTGAAGGAAAGAATCCCCAAAAGAGCAAATTTCTTCAACATAGTAGGACAAGATTTTCTCAACACATTCGTTTGAACACCCAAGCATCAGTGACCACAATATCTGGTACAACAAGGAAACAGAGTCTCCACACAGTTTAATTGTTGGGCCTGGCAGGCATGGAATTGCACCTGGCCAACAAAACAACATGCACCCGGACATCCTGATTCTGAGAATTAATCATTTCTCTGCATGTCAATTTTCTTTAATTAGTCACCGTAGCCTACAATAGTTGGCCCATAATCCTTCGTGATGAATTGCCCTTGTCTCTGTCCAGAGACTTCTCTCCTTTCCCACCCCCAGCACACACAGCTGTGTTGAACCCTGTCCAGTCACGTCTGTGTTCAGCGGGAAAGCTTTCTGTACACATTGATTATACACAGTGTTCTAACAGATTGGCTGGGGAACACATTATGGCTCTTAGAAAAAATGGTTTATAAAACTGCAAATATTGACAGTGATTCCTTGAAGAAGAAGAAGGCAGCTCTAGAAATGGCAAAAATACATTCTAGAAAGAGTAGACTGATTTTATCAAAGTACCGATCACGTCCAGTTAAAGACTAGGAGGGCAGTCCCTGGCAGGCCTGCTTTCAGTATATTCTGGCCCAGTGGACAGAGCAGGACATGGAGTCCTAGTCCCAGCTCTGCCTGAAGCCAGGTGATCTTAGACAAATCACGTAAACTCCCGAGCCTCCACATCTTCCTCAGTAGAGACAGTACCTAACATGAGCTGCAGCCTTTCACATGCTTGGAGGATGAAGTGAAATGATGTATGTGAATGCATCTTGTAAGGTATTATTACATATCCAAGAGGATGAAGTCAGTCTATTGGCATGCTGATGAACACATCTTTAGTGTTGGGTAAAATTTCTAGACAATTTAAGTTAAAATATCTTTATGGCCACCCTGAAGATTTTTGCCTCTTAATTTTACTTTCTTAACTTCCATTTGACAGTCCCTCACCACCAGTCCAAATAGCTGGGCTGCTGGTAGCCTGTTAGCACTGTATGGAGCACAAAATGCCACATTCTCCTTATTCTGTATTCTCAAGCCTGCCCATCACACTTTCCCAAGCATTCAGTTCAACACCCCACATTTATGTGTCCCACAGAAGTCCATCACACACACAAAGCAGACACTAGAAGGAATTTTGTGGAAAAGATAAATATTTCTTAAGTATCAAGCATCCTTGAGGTGTATAAATGCCTGTTTGCCAATCATTGGCCTTAAATGTACCTTTTCTAAAACAAAATATTAATGCTTTCAGTCAACTTAATACTTATTAGCAATAAGGAAAAAACACTCCAAAATCACCATAGAACTGATCATTAATAATTGATTCACATGCAACTCTTAAGAACATGTTACAGCTATCTTCTGAAATGAGAAAACCCTAGTTCCCCTGGTAGCCCACTGGCGCTCACTGAGCTGGATAGGAAGCAGAATTCTAAGGGCTTGAATAGAAGGGGACAGAGCATCAGCCCCAGGGGTCTCACATGCTAAGGCGGGAATCTTCTCTCTTACCAGCCAGTCTCTGCTCCTTCCTGACACCAGCAGTCAGAGACAACGCTCCACTCTTAGGAAATGGAACCATATTCAAAGATGCATTTGGGGCAGCGTTGGGGAGAGCGGTGGGTGAAGAGATTCAAGAGGATCTGACCGGTGCAGAAGTTAAACTGAATATGCTCAACTCCCCGCCAGTGCTGGGTTTGACAGTTGAACACAAAACATTTACCAACAAAAGGTTGCAGTCCTGCTTTGAGGAAACATACACAAGTCCAGTAATCTTTCTTTCCAGGTGACCCTCACTCTACACCCACACAAAGATTCCCCGCTAAAAGCCCTTAATTACAAAGGGCCATAACAGCTCCGGCTGGGAACGCCAAGCATCTGGTTTGCTTGTGCCTCATAAACTTGCCACTCTGCACAGCCTAGTAACTGCCACGTAGATCTCTGAAAGGTAAACTGAGTATTTAAAATACAGGTTCTTGTTTTTCATAGCACAAAGGAAAAAAGACATCATCTGACATATCTTTATTAGGAGTGCCTAACAATAACAAGCTCCCGTTTACTAAATTGAACAATATATCAAACAGTAAAAAATATTAGTTTACAAAAGATAGTGAATCTGTGTCCCACAAGAAAATCTAGATTTCAAAGCACAGAAATGAAAAAACCCTGACATCTACAAATAAATTGGGCATAGACCTTAGTTCCTATTAAGGAGAGTATTTTAACTTAAGCAGTTACAATCACTCTATGTTTTACTGGAAATGTCTTGAAATTGTCATTTTCAATCATTCTTTTGTTCTTCACTATTGGATAATATGTAATTTTCAGGGAAGTTTCTTAATCTCAAGTATAATAAAAGTATTTTTTAAATGCCAAGATTATAAAGGAACAATACATTCTGTTAATACAATATAAATAAATATTTTCTAAACAACCTTGTATTTCAGTTTGGGATAACTCATGATGCACACCATAACCAAAGGCTTAAACCAGAATGGAATACAAATTTGCTAGGAATGAAAACTATTAGCCCAATATGAATTTAACACAGTCTAAGTCTCTAGTTTCCCACTTGCAAAATAGCTTTCTCTTGCCTCAATTTATCCCAAAGTATATAGGCTTAAAACAAAAATACCACAACCTGACTCACCCCAACAAAAAGGGGGAACTGGGGTCTTCTTTTGAGAAAAGCAAAGCAAGATAATTATTTCTAGGTAAAAATATACTGAAGAGCAAACCTATAAAATCAGTGAAGAGATCAGTGATTTCCAGGGGTTGGGGATGGGCTGAGAGGGTTGACTCCAAAGGCACAGAGGGGCTATTGGGAGTGGTGGAACTGATCTATATCTTGACGACTGAAGGGATTATTCAACTGTGTGCAACTGTCAGAATTCACAGAGTGCCTCACCTGAAGAGGCTAGATTTTATACTGCAATAAGTTTGACTTTTCAAAAATGCTATTATATCTAAAACTAACAGCATGATGTCTAAAATTAATGCTAGGCACTGAATTATGCAGCCTAACATCAAGAGTACATGTCTCAAGGGTTTTAAATGTAATTATCAAAAAACTTGTCAGTAAATGACTCAAGCCTTCAGTCTTTTATATAACTATTTTATTATTTATAGGTATTATATAAAATGACTCAAAATATGAACTAAAATTATTACAAGATGTATTTTGAATCATTACCTGTTGGATACCCATAGAAAATTGCAGTCATTCTTAAAAATGGGCATATCAATATCTATTAAGTGCTAATTGGATTTTTAAGCATTGAATTTACTACTTTTACCTGTTCCATATTATAAATGAATTGAGAAATGTAAAAAGTGATTAGATTCATTCAAGTCCCTCAGAACCACTATGAAATGTGTACTAAATGTGTTTTTAATTGATTGCAGAGACTTACAGTTCTTAAGTGTTACAGGAGACTGGCTGCTTTTGAAATAAGAATGTTTCAGTAAGTCAACTGAAAAAACAAGGCTTGAATGTAAAATGGAATCCTAAGGTTTACGCTTTAACACCTATTGATGAACAGAGTCTTACACTTTCCTTCTTCTCGAACGTATGCAGAAACATACAGATTTTCTGCAGAAAACATAGGAGTCAGAGAGTCGTTTTTTTTCATAGTCATGGCGTATTTACTTCTTACAATACTCGTGGCACAAACCTTTCGTTTCACTTTTTTTTATCCCCACAGCCCCAGTATATAGCTGTATATCCTAGTTGTACCATGCTAATCTTCTCTGTATTGTTCCAATTTTAGCATATGGGCTGCTGAAGCGAGTACATATGTTCACTTTTTAAATAACAAACATCTTTCCCCAGACCTAAAGGAAAATAGCCACTGTGAGTTTCGAAACTTACAACAAAAGTAAAAATTCGTAATGGAATGTTCATGTAAATACTAGAAATCTAACAAAATAAGGCAAACGCTTTCCTCTGAAGTGTTGTGTACCACACTGAAGCACCAAGTTGCTTTTGAAAAGCTAGTAAAATTGAGTCAACCTTACTTCCCTAAGAAATCCACTCATCCAAAGTTTTGTTTTTCACAAAAATACTATTCCCATAACTCAGTTCTATGCTTTCAATATGAACTGGCATGAAAGATAACACGAAGGGTTAAGAGAGCAGCAGGTGGCTTCCTCTTCAGCAAAAAACCCAGACCAGATCTTAATTTTGCTCAGTCTGCCCGGGAAAGAAGTAGCTGTACTTTTTGATATGACTTAGGAATGCCAGTTAATGCATTTTAAAGCACTGGTCACCTGCCTGATACATCTTCCCAGGCCTACAAAACTCAAGAATGAAGGGCCTCGTCCAACTTTCCCACTGTCACATTTCCCCCACTGTCAGGAAATCCAGAGAGAAAACCCAGAGGAGTTTTTCCTTTTAAAAAGACATGTATGTTAGCACAATCATCCCAGAGATTTCAAACAGAAAATCAGAGAATTAAATCACACCTTGAGCGAAGGGGCACTTACCTTGCAGGTAAACACTGGCCTAGCAATCTCTAAAAGGCACACGTGCTTTTCCTGGGGTAGTTCTGTTCCCCGCACCCGGCCCGCGGCCACCAGCCACGGAGAGAGAGCGCGCCTCGCGCAGCCCGGACCCGGATCGCCGGCCTTCGCCCGCAGCATGAGATGCCAGTCGCAGCCCAGGATGGCCCCCCTCTGGCCGGGCTCCCGCGCCTCCTCTCCACCCTGCAAATTTCCACAGGCGGTTCTCGAAGCCTCGGCGCTTCCAGCGGCCTAGCAGCAGGGGCGAGGGAGTGGTTGTCAAAACGGCCAGTCTCTGGAGACACTGCGAAGATCACAAACGACTTAAGGAAGAGCCTCTTCTTCCTTTTAAAGACCCAGGAGGGGGGTGGGGGGAAAATATCCAAGAGCACACGTGACCACCGAGCCAGCGGCACGGAGATCTCGGAGGACCTGGACTCCCTGCCTCCTGATCCACACGCGCCTGGGCGAAGGGGGAAGCCCTAGGGTAGGGCTGTCACCCTCGAGCCCCTCACAGTCACCCTCAGGGGTAGCACAGCACAGACGGCGCCCTTTACCCGCCTCCTCGCCCCCGACCCCGTCTCGCATTTAGGTTTGGTGCGGGGCCTGAGAATGTGCATTTCTAACCAGGTCCGGAGTGATGCTGAAACTGATGCTGCCGGGCTCGGGACCACACTTTGAGGATCGCGTCCCTAGACCCTGACCCACGTGGGTCTGAGAGGGGCTGGATGCTTCGGCGTCATTAAATATAGAAGTCTGACTTTTAAGAATCTAGTGGTGAAACTAGAGACTCTGGATTCGCCCAATCACCAGCAGTGAGCACAACCTCGTCTCCTAGAGAGGCAAAGCCACACTGCCCTGGCTCGAGGTGGAGGGTGTGTGTTCTCAGCTCTCAGGAGCTGACTAGGAAGGCCTTTCGTGTTAGAGCAAAGATGCCAGGGACCTCCTCAAACTCACCTACGGCCAGGAAGCACCCAGGGGAAAACCTGTGCCTCTGCTGTGGCGGTTCTCCCCTCGCCCGCCCGCCTCGGGCGCTTGGTCGAGCTCACGCCACTGGCGAGCGCCCCCTGGTGGCAGCTGCAGTTCATCCGGCTCTGCAGGGTCCCCAAGCTCTCATCTCCCCGGCCCCCCACCCGCCGAAAAAGCCCACAGTGTGAGTTAGGACCATATGACAGTCGCTAAGAAGCAGTGGGCTTTAGGGCAGCCAATGATGGTGAAAATCAAAAGGAAAGTAGCAGATGTCCCATAAGCCATTGTGAGACCCCAGTGCCACGTTTGTGCCTAATCAATCATTAAACTATCCATACACATGGCATAAGGGACATGGTTCTTGACCTGGTTGTGACTCTAGGTCTCTGGTAGAGGAAGACCAAAGGGGCATTTAGAGGGAAACTTTTACAATGCCAGCCTCAGGTGTTGGGGTTTAGCCAAAAATAGCCTAGAGGGACTCTAGTGTGCTGTGGGTTTATAAGAGCAAGGTCCACAGGTGCTGGAGACAGGCTCAACTTTACAAACAATAGTTATCAAAAATACTTACTCCCTCCTCCCGATTTTTCATTAAAGCCGAGACTCCTAGATTCTCTCAAGTTGTAAGGGAGAGTTTCGTGATCCTTGAGGCAGAGAAGTGAGTTTGGACAGGAGGGTGTGTAGCTGACCAGATCCACCCAGTGAAGCACTGTGGAGGACAAGATGTTTATCTTTGACAGTCTCAGATTGCCTGTTCCCTCTCCTGGGTGTCTCTCCAGGTAGCCAGTACTCACGTACTCCTTCCTTCTTTCCACCTTAAGGAGAAAATTTTAAATGATGGTTAAAAAAAATCAGTTCCATTTGGTGGTACTTACTTGTTAACAAGATAGCTCTGGCAAGGAAATTATAATGAAGGAATTACAGTCATCAGCCAACAGGCAGACAAAGATGATGTGAGGGTGAAGGAAACCGACATCTATCAAGTATCCACATCGTTCCAGAGAGCGTGCTAAGGCTCGCACAGGGAAGATTGACCCTACTTTTCAGATGAGGAAACTGAGGCTCACAGAACTTGTATCAGTTACCAGAAGCCACACATAGTAAGACAGAAACCCAATAGCAAAAATGGCTTTGTAAACAGCTACCACTCACTGGGCACTTAGCCATGCTCCACTTTCTACATATTATCTCATTTTATACACACGCCTATGAGAAAAATTCTGTGATTAATTATCCCCATTTTATGGTTGAGAAAATGGCCAGGCAGTGGCTGAGAAGGACTTGAACCCAGGCCAGAGCCCAAGACTCTGCTTTCTTCCATACCATGACTGCAATCGGTTGGAAGTGAAGAGGGCTTAAATGTCAGGCCCCTCCATCCCCTACAGATGAGCTCCCCTCAAAGCCTCCTGTTGCCCGTGAGGAAAGCTGCGCTCGGCCGGAACCAGAGTGGCGCGTTTGCCACGAAGCTTCCTTCAGAAGACGTTCCACTCACGTCGTGTTCTCACCATGTTCTCTTTTTAAAGACCCTCAGACACCCACAGAGGCTGTTTGTTACACAAGGAAACCTCAATGCAGGAAATAGTAAGCAAAGAGAATGAACGGGAGTGAGTCCATTTCCTTCTGACTCACCCTGTGGATGGGGAAAGATAACGGTACCTTAGGGATAGAACCTTCACCCCGTTTAATGCAGTGAGTGGGGAGGGGGATTACTCCAGCTCTACCTGAACCATACTCAAAACTAAGAAGGGATTCTTGAGATGGGTAATACCATGGCTAGACCAAAAAGCACCCTGAAATCTAGTGCTGAGGGTCGTGCCTCTGCTCAGCAGGGTCCCAGTCTCGTTTCCACCTCACTCATGACCTGCTTAAGGAAGCACCCACATAGTGTGACATCAAAAGGCCTTCCTTCCCCCAAAATACGCTGCAACAGGGCCTGAAGTCCTCGCCACTCAGTCATCCTTTGGGGTTAAAGCATTGGATTGTTACAATTCAATGATGTTATATATGATGGGTAATATTAATTAATTTACTAGCATTTATGATTACATTAATAAGATGAGCTTGCAAGATGAGCTAAATGTCACCTGGGAAAGCAAAGGAAGTCAGCGTCGGACAGGTACATTGTGCTGTAGGAGGAAGGCAGGCCTCTCCATCAGGGTGCACCCTCCTCATCCTCTCATCCTGCCCCTTCTCTGTCTAGTGAAGTCTTACCCCTTCCAAAGTCATAAGCCTGAGTAAAGTGAACACCGTGACAGCCCAGCGGAACGTACACACTGCCTCCCGCACAGCCCTCATCCTACCTGTCCACACTGCCTGCGCTGGGATTGTGCAGTGCCCGTCTTGTATCTCAAGCATCCCCTACGGTAGCGTAGTACCCATCGCATCCACCTCGTACAACCCAGGCGTTCAACAGGTACCTGTTGGAGGCTTCAACTTGGGAAGATCAGAGGGCAAGGAGAGGATTTTCTGTAGCAAAGAAACTACCAAGAGGCAGAAGAAGCAAATAAAACCCTGTAGAAGGCAAGAAAGCAAAAGCCGATGCTGAAAAGTGGAGAGGAGGGAGGATCCTACAATGACTAGAAGAGTGTCATGCTACAGGATGGCTTTGGATTGTCATTATTTCTCTTCTGAGCCTGAGGCCATGTGGAGTATTGAGGTCCTGGGGTGCTCTCACCTGCTCTGGTGTGTAACAGCATCAGGCTCGTTCTTCATATTATGTGGGTATAAATTGGTCTGTTTTAAGAGGATCTGAGAGATGAAGCCCTAAACTTACAGAATTAGTAAAAGAGAAGGAAAGACTTGTTGCTCCTTCAATAAAACCTTTATTTGGTGGTGCCGAATTGGACAGGCGGGATTACTAAGGCAATAGGTCAGAGGTTATCTCAGCTGCTCATAAACTAGGGTTCGTAAACCAGAACTTGATATTTGAAAGCTGAATTTGGGTAGAGCTCTTTAGGGCCATGTCTTTCGTGGAAATAAAAAATGAACCTAACTTGTATGCATCTTTCCAGTCCGGGTGCCACAGTAGGCAGGCTTGCACAGGTTGGCTCATTTTTATTTCATTTAATCCTCATAACTCCCCTGTGGCTGTCCCTGCTTTCTAGATGGGGAAACTGAGGCTCAGAGAGATGACGTTTCTTTTGTAAGGTCACTCGTGTGCATGTGGCAGAGTGAAAGTTCCAACCCAATGTTGTCTACCTACCTGCTAGTCCCCGGCTTTCTCCACTGTTACCCTGTGATGCTTTTCTTGTTTGCTGTGTAAACTGAGGCATATTTGTCCTGTAGAGCCCGGATATTGCTGAATGAAATTTTGCCAAGTTCTTGTCTAGGCATGACCACCTGTGTGCATATTTACATAACTTTGTTCTTTACTGACGTGTGTTTGATTTGAGCCGTTAGTAAGGTGACCAAGGACATAAGCAGTAAGGTAGACTTAACCTGATACTAGGGTGCTCAGACCACAGGACAAGGTTACTCTGACCTGCCATGCAAATGAACCACCCAGGCAGGCAGCTTGTGCAGCCAACTCCTTATAAGTCATCCTTGTTTGTCTCAGTCTTGGTCTCTGACATTTGCAAACATACAGGTAAAATAACTTTTGTCCTGTCTACTGCTCCTCGAAGGTACTTAAATTCTACACAAACCTCTTGCATACTTTGAGTTTCTAATTTTCCATTCATCTGAAATCAAACAACATGAAGAATATATATTCCTATCCTCAGTCCCAACTCTGATTGAAGCAATTCTCTCTTGAGCTAGAAAAGAAACTAGCCCCTGGAGGTCACTGCATGAGTGTGAACACCCAGTTGAGAAAGAAAATGTTAAAGAACTGTTAGAAATGGTGGCAAATTGTAATATGCAATTTCACAAATGACTCAGATGCAATTCTGGAAATGCAGCTTCCTTACCTCTTCTATCACAGAATAAGATAATATTACTAACAGGTCAGACAGTGGACTATTCCCAGAAATAAGGTCAGCAAGGAGATAGGGTATAGACAGACACGGCTTAAGAGGCCACAGATTCTAATAAGACTGTCTGATTCCATAGAGTTTAGAATTCAAAAAACCCCTCCAAACGTATTTGACGATTTCAAGTTCTTCATTCATATCATGGAAAATTACTAGAAATGTCTCGTATTTTCCTTTAGACCCATATCAATTAACACTCCAGTGATGCACATTGCATTAATGGCTTTTATAAAAATACAGACCCCATCTTTTTGTGCACAGAGAGAAGGTGCTTCTTTCACACGTTATTGCTTGATCTCATGAGCCTAACCAGAGAAAGGAACCGTCTTCCCCACTATGCAATCCCCTCCTTTGCCGGGAACTACAGCCAGAAAATGGACTTCTCCAAGTAGCTCACAGCTTCGGAGGGATCACCGGGGTTGTCCAATGTCCTAGGATCTCTGCATTCTCCCCTTTTGCCTCTTCTTTTTACATCTTCACATATTTTTTCTCTATCAGTCCAGGCAGTTTTGCTCGCTAATCTCTCCTTCATGGTTCTGCCCAACTTCAGGCCAGATGCTTCCTCAGTCTGTTCCCACATAATCTCCCAGCTGCCAGCCACAACTTACTAAGAGAACTGCCACCCTAGGATGACATTGGCTTTTACAGTTAACCAAGCACTCACATGGCCATGCCATGCTTCATTTTCACATCAACTCTGTGACATTGATTTTATCCCTATTTTGCAGATAAGGAAATTTAAGTGAGTTCTCCAGATTTACACCTACAGGAACCCAGGTCATCTGACTCATTATGTAGATCCATACCTGCCTTCCTGAGGACATTCATTTCCTGTGTTCCCAGCACTGGGGTCTCCTAATGTCCGCCACTGCTACTGCTAGTATCCACGGGCTTGAGTCAGCTGGCCCCATCCCTTCCCTCCACCTTTCCCACCCTATCTCAGTCTGAAATACCACTCAAGGGAGAAAATTATTGACAGCTTCTTTAGCTATTTTCACCTTAAAATTATTCTGACACTCGACATTACATTATTCTCTCATAAAACACTCTTTTTGAGAATGCTTCTTGCCCTCATGCATTTATCTCTGTAAGAATGCCCCCTTAGTGCTGAAAAACAATAATGCTGTAAGTACCTACCTGAGACACAAGAGAAGGTGAAGGTGTCTGTTCTCAGTTGATGAGGAGGAGGTGGAGATGAGCGCCGTTCATTCAGCTATTGCTTGTAAACTCTTTATCTGCACTATTTTACTTAATCCTCAAAACATTCTTGCCAGGTAGGTACTATGTATGTTCCCATGTAACAAATGAGAAGACTAAGGCTTAGAAAAAGTTTAAGTAACTTGCCCAGTATCACACAGCTAGTAAGAGCACAGGGTTCCAACCAGACCTGTTCCACTCTAACACCCGTTCTCTCTGAACCACTGACCTCCCTAAGGCTCTATACTCTGGTTGAGCAGAGCAGACAAATGCCTAAGAAATGACCTACAATACCTGTTACAAACGATAAGTGATTAAGGAATAGTGGAGATCAGGAGTTTTGTGGACATTCAGAGGATGAGAAGTCGTTTCCCTGCATGTTTGGGTTCCCCTTAGAGAGCAATTTATATTAACCCCCAAGCTCGAGCTCTTTACCTGAGCTGACCGAATTTCAGACATGAGGATTCTGATCTCCTCGGGCTCTCCTCTGAGTTCTACAGGTACCCAGGCCCAGCACTGCATCCCTCCTTTGGAATCCCTCATTCTCCACTCTGCCTCTGGAAGCTGCAATAGGGGTATACAGACTTCTGCAGACAGGAAGAGAGCACAAAGGCACTGGTGCAGGCAGGCCAGAGGAGCCCAGGCTTGGAGTCAGTGGGGCCTGGGTTGGGTTGTCAGCCCAAGCATTTAGCTGTTGTATGCCCTTGAACACTTTCCTGACCTCTTTGATCTTCCTTTGTAAAATGGCAAGAGCACAAGCGTCTACTTCTTAGGATCGCTGTGAGGATGAGTGGTAATTTGCCTGACACCTGGTAAATTCTCAATAAATGATAGCTTTCAAACAACCCAGCAGTCCTTGGAACAAAGGGCTTCGTGGATGCAGGGAAGACTTGCCTGGGAGAGGGCAAGGGGCAGGTTTCCTGACTGGGGCTGTCTGGGCTTTGAGGGTGGAGGAGGTAGTAGAGAAAGTAAACGCCTTGCCTGGAGTTGGTCCTAGAACTGCGTGCATCTCCTGAGGCAGGCCCAATGTGGAGGGAGTTAGAGAAAGACCCTCTGACATATGACCCATTTGTAAGCCTGAGTGTCTCCCCACACTCCTGGAGCATCGGAGTCACCTGAGGCACTTGTTTAAAATACAGATTCCCAGGCCTCTTCTCCCCAGCAGGCTCTGAACCAGTAGCTCTGGGGCAGGTCCTGGAAATGTGCATTTTCTGCAAGCCACTGGGTGATTTTACCATCAGGGAAGTTTGGGAAACATTGCTTTAAACTGTTCAAACTGCTTATGTGTCCACTATGTAATGGAAGCTGCACAATGGGTGACTTTTCTTCCCCATTTTACAGGAAAGATAAGTAAGGCCCAGCAAGGCTCAGCAGTGTGCAGGAGCCTGCTCACACTGGCTCAGGAGAGCTGGTTGTCAAATATCCAAGGAATTTACAATTCAGTCGTTAAAACAATGGTAGCTTTGAATTGGCCATGTGAGTAGTTACACTACAGATTTCTCCTGGCCAGAGGGGAGCTCAGGGGTGCTCAGGTTGGCTTCCTTCAGACACAGGGCATTGACTGACGTGACCATCTCTCGGCTGCTCTCTGGTTTGTGGCATAGCTCACTCTGCATATTATCTTCTTCTCTAGGGAATCCATAAACACTACCTACAAAGCAGGACTTTTTTTTTTTTTATTGAGGTAACCCTGGTTTATAACATCATATAAATTTCAGGTGGACATCATTATATTTCAACTTCTCTATGGTAGGACTCCTTTTTTTTTTAAAGAGCTGGCTTACTAGCACACCACTGAGCAAAGGTAATTAATTTGTCTTGCTGTTAGTAACTGAGCAGAGTTCACCTGTGCCCTCATTCCTAGTCTAGGTGCTTTCTCCTCCTGCAGTTACCTTCCCTTATCATCCCTCAAACCTGCAGGCCTGGGTATATTTATTAAGGGCCCAAATCCTACAAAGGACCACCAGCTATAGAGTTGGTTCAGATTTTCTAGTGAGAGAATCTAAGTGTTGGCTTTACACAACAGGTTCATGTCTCCCTCTAATGGATGGGAAAGAATAAGACAAGTCAGATTTCTTTTTGTTGTGAAGTCAGAGGGCTTTGTATGATTTATCTACATTATGTGTAACATGTGAGGGAACAATATATAGTCGCTTATTCAGCTAATTTCCAAGAGCAGCACAAAAGCGTCTTTTTGTTTTCATTCATTCATTTATTTAACTATGTGTCAGATGTTGAGGTATAAAGATATGAATAACACCATGCAATGGCAAAAAAGAATGAGAAAACTTGCTATGTACTGAGATGGAAAGATTGCCAAGACTTATTAAGGGAAAAAAACCAGTATAGGATGGTATGAATAATATGCTACCATTTGTTTATAAAGGAGGAAGAAAGAACACACACACACACATTCACATGAAATATCTCTGGAAAGATACAAATCCCCCCCCACCAAACTATTAACATTAGTTGGTTTCCTTCTAGAATGGGAACAGAATATTTGGGAAATAGAGGTAGGAGAGAGTTTTCACTATTCCTTTTATATTTTTTCAATTGCAAACCATGTGAAGATATTTACTAACAAAAAATAAACACTGAAAAGTAATACAGCAGAAATGAATGAGGCAGGTCCTACATTCAGCTACACAGGAGGAAATTCACATACACATACAATACCGTATGATCAGTACTGAATTAGAAGTAAGCACAGTGTGCTACCGAGCGCTGGGAAGAGGCACCCAGCCAGCCGGGTGGGGAGAGGGCATAGAAGCAGGAAAGGTCATCAGAGGCCGGGACAAGGAGGACCTTCTATGCCAAGCTAGACTAGACTAGAGCAAGGTAGAGTCAGACCCCTTTTCAGAAATTTTCCTGCCTCAAAGTCCTGTTATCTAGAGTCAGAATGCCTCAGGGTAAGAACAGAAACAGGCTTGTTTGAGTTTAGGTTAAAGACTATGTATGGAGTCTTTATTCAGATGATTTGTTCTTGGTGTGGAGAGGAAATTATCCAAGAACTGTAATTTACTTACAGTATGCTAGGCATACTAGCAAGTACTTATCCAATGACACCTCATTAGTCCTCACAATAATCCTGTAAAATAGGTCCTATTATTCTGCTAAATTTTACAGATGAGAAGACTGAGATTCAAGTAGATTAATCAACTTATTGAGGGTCAGAGAGCACTAAACTGTCAGATGGATTTGAGCCCATCTGTCTGAATCCAAAGTGCATGTTTTCAAGGATCAGCACACACTGTGTCCCCCTGTAAGCTGTTTAACAGAAAGCCTACCTTCCTCTCATTGCCAAACCTACCTTCTAAAATCTTCTTCCTGGGCCGGCTCTGTGGCCGAGTGGTTAAGTTCAGGCACTCCGCTGCGGTGGCCCAGGGTTCGGATCCTGGGCGCGGACATGGCACCACTCTTCAGGCCACGTTGAGGCGGCGTCCCGCATCCCACAACTAGAAGGACCTGCAACTTAAGTATACAACTATGTACCGGGGTTGGGGGGAGGGGCTTTGGGAAATAAAGCAGAAAAAAAAAAAGGATTGGCAACAGTTGTTAGCCCAGGTGCCAATCTTTAAAAAAAATAAAATGAAATGAAATAAAATCTTCTTCCTTCCAACCAGCCCTAGACAAACAGTAGAAAGGGCAGTTGAACTTTCTCCTTCTTATCACCTCTCCCAACTCTGTCACAGCTCATCTCATCTCAATCCCAGTTCCTATCATCTCCATCCCAGCTCTCCTCAACTCTATCCCAGTTCCCCTCATCTCAATCCCAGTTCCCATCATCTCCATCCCAGCTCCCTTCATCTTCATCCCAGCTTTCTTCATCTCTATCTCAGCTCCCCTCATCTCCATCCCAGCTCCTCTCATCTTCATTCCATCACCACCCCATCTCCATCCCAGCTCCCGCATCTCTATCTCAGCTCCCCTCATCTCCATCCCAGCATCCCTCATCTCTGTCCCAGTTTCCCTCATCTCCATCCCAGTTCCCTCATCTCTATTTCAGCTCCCCTCATTTCCATCCCAGTTCCCCTCATCTCCATCCCAGCTCCCCTCATCTCTGTCTCAGTTCCCCAATGATTCATGGTTCTTCCTCCCTGTTGCATTGGAGACTCAGGTCTTCCCTGCTCTTTTCCCAAAATCAAATCTATTCTCAGGAAGTACCAACACATAGATAGAGAAGTATTGAAATCTTACGATAAAGTTCTAAGGGTGGAATGTCAGGCATCCTGCAGCATTGAGGAGAACTGGGTCGGGGCTGGGAAGTCAGCCAGTCCCCTTGCAGGGCCATGCATACAGGAAGGTCTCAGGCACTTTGGCCACTCCAGGGGCTCCTCAACCCCTTTGAGTCTTTCTTGGAAAGGGAAAGTGTATAAGCTGATCTCCAGGAGATTCTTTGTCCCCCGTGCTCAGTTTTCTACAACAAAAACATGACAGAGGAAATGAAGGAGAAGAAATCAGCCAGGGATGGCTCATGATCACGCGAGTTTCCACACCAGACTACCAGAGCAGCCTCAAGACCTGAGAGTCCCGCCTTCAGGCTGTCCTGAAGATTTCTGGGGCCTCAGGCAGGGGTACAAATGAAGACTCACATGCCGTGTGTTTAAATTTTTAAACATGATAAATAAGCTAACAAATTGTTAAAATATATTTTATTGTACAAACATATTTTTCAAATATACCTTTGAAATGACAAAATTGAAAAGTGTATGTAAAGTTATGGTTTGCTAGGACTGAAAGCTGGGAAAATATCAAAGATGGCTGAATTTAATTATTATTGTGCATGTGTGGGTTTTGTGGATGGGACAACAATGTTTGGATAAATAATAACATTTGAATGAGACATAACGTGAAAAACATACATAATTCACAATTATTGCCTAAAAGTTATTGTTTTAGTCTATTCTGGCTACTATAGCAAAATACTACAGACTGGGTAGCTTAAAAGTAACAGAAATTTATTCTCACAGTTCTAGAGGCTGGAAATCCAAGATCAGGGTGCCAGCATGGCCTGGTTCTGGTGAAAGCTCTCTTCTCTTTGCAGACTGCTGACTTTTCACTATGTCTTCACATGGTGGAAGGGATGAGCAAGCTCTCTGGAGTCCCTTTTAGAAGGGCACTAATCCCATTCATAAGGGCTCCACCCTCATGACCTAATCACCTCCCAAAGGCCCCGCCTCCTAACACCATCACCTTGGGGATTAGGTTTCAACATATGAATTTTGTGGAGACACAAACATTCAGACCATAGCAGTTATATCTCTTGCCTTGTTTTAGAAATTCACCAGTTGATCTGTTATAATTGAATTTTTATATAATTTATGTTCTATTATCTAAAGAATAAAAAATAAAATGTAATTGCTTTTCAGATTGTAATTTCAAAGTGAACAAATGTGGATATATATTTACCAAAAATCCAAATTAAAGTATTTAAAAAAACAAGGTAAAATTGCTTTTCAATGTTTTCAAAAGAGCTATTTTCTTCCAAAATATTAAAAGCTACTTATGAAAATTAATAGGCAAAATACAAGTCAATTTAAAAATATCAAGATTTTAAATCAAAATTATTTAAACTTTAATTTTTTAAAAAATTGATTATATGAAATATTTTATAAAAACAAAATTAGTACTCTAGCATTTAATATCTATCTTGTTGATGCAGTAAAGAAGCATGCATATTATGTGTAGACTGACCTAGATGCAAATTTAAGAGTTCATGTGAAGTGTTTAATTTGCAGAATGACCCTCAGCTGCTGTACAGCTGTTGCAAATACTGTGCTAATTCCTGCATAGCTCCGGAGCCATGCATTAGAACATGAAGAGAAGCAAGAAAATGGGACTACAGAAAAATGATACTTCATTAAGCAAGAAACAATTGCATTTTGGCTCTTTGAGGAGAATTAGGCTCACTAGTCTTCTTACCTAGGTGCTTCTGCTCAACTCTGGCCTGTCCTTCAAAGCAATGTCCATCCTCTGCCATTGGCAGCAATGCAAATCTTCACGGCATTTGGACACAGCTGGATCTGTTTCAAGGATTCAAGGCCTAGAAAAAGACAAATAAAAGGCCCTTCTGTTCCTAGTTTTTTGAGAGTTTTTATCAGGAGTGGACACTGGATTTTGTCAAATGCTCTTTGTGTATCTGCTATGGTCTGAATGTTTGCGTCCCCCCATAGTTCATATGTGGAAATCTTAACCCCCAAAGGTGATGATATTAGGAGGTAGGGCCTTTGGGAGTTAATTAGGTCATGAGGGTGGAGCCCTTATGAATGGGACTAGTGCCCTTATAACAGGGACTCCAGAGAGATCCTTAGTCCCTTCCTCCAAATGAGGACACAGCAAGAAAGTATTGGCTATCAGCCAGGAAATGGGCCCTTACCAGCCACCACAGCGAATCTGCTGATACCTTGATCTTGAACTTCTCAGACTTCAGAACTGTGAGAAATAAATTTCTATTGTTTATAAGGCACCTAGTCTGTGGCATTTTGTTATAGCAGCCTGAATAGACTAAAACAGCATCTGTTGAGATAATCAAATTGTTCTTATTTCTTATTTGTTAACGTGGTAAATTATATTGATTATATAAGCCTCCATTTTTAAAAAGAAGTCTTATATTCCTGTGATAAACCCTAGTTGATTATAATGTACTATTATTTTTATGTATTGTCAGATTTGATTTGCTAAATTTTTCTTGCGAATTTTTGCATCTGTGTTCCTGAAAAATTTGATCTATAGTTTTCTTTTCCTGGAATGTCTTTGTCAGATTTTGGTGTCATCCTAGAATGAGGTGGGAAGAATTCCCCACTCTTGAGTTTTCTGAAAGAGACTGTGTAGAACCGATGCTATTTCTCCTTAAACATTCGGCAGAATTTACCACCAAAGCCGTCTCCAAGACCTGGGGTTTTCCTTGTGGGAAAGTTTTAAACTGCAATTCAATTTCTTTAATGGAAACAGTAATATTCAGGTCATCTCTTTCTTCTTGCACAACTTTTGGTCATTTGTGGTTTTCAAAGAATTTGTCCGTTTCATCTACATTGTAGAGTTTTTTGGTATAAAGCTATTCATAATATTCCTTATTATTCTTTTAATATCTGTGGAATCTATAGTGACATCACCTCTCTCATTCCTGATATTTGTAATTTATGTCTTCTCCCTCTCTTTTTTTTTTCTCTGATCAGTCTGGCTAGAGGTTTACCAATTTTATTGACCTTCTCAAAGAACCAACTTTGGGTTTCACTGATTTTCTCTATTATTTTTCTGTTTGCCATTTCATATATTTCTGCTCTAATCTTTTATTATTTATTTTCTTTATTCTGTGTTTAGCTTGCTCTTCCTTTTCTAATTTCTTAAGGTGGAAGCTGAGGTCACTGATTTGAAACCTTCCTTCTTTCATAATCCAGACATTTCACGCTATAAACCTCCCTCTAGGTACTGTGTTAGTGGCATCCCACAAGTTTTTTTACCTTGTTGTCTGAAAAGTATTTTCAAATAGTTCAAAATACTTTCTAATTTCTCTTTGTTTTTTTTTTTTTGACCAATGGGTAATTTAGAAGCTTTAGGAAACATTTGGATTTTCCAGATACCTTTTTTTTATTGGTTTCTAATTTAATTCCATTGTGGTCAGAAAACATATTTTATATGACTTGAATAAATTTATTGAGAAAAATACTGTCTATTTTGATAAATGTTCTGTGTATACATTAAAAATGTATATTCTGCTGTTGTTGGGTAGAGTGTTCTATAAATGTCAATTAGAAGACGTTAGTTGAAAATGTTATTAATGTCTTCTAAGTCCTTACTGATATTTTCCACATGTTCTACCCATTATTGAGAGAGAGGTATTGAAATCCCCAAGTATTATAATAAATTTCTTATTTATCCTTACAGTTCTATCAGTTCTTGTTTATGGATTTCAAAACTCTGTTTTCGGGTACGTAATCGTTAAAGATTGTGATATACTTCTGACAAACTGATTCAGTTAATCAATATGGAATAGCCTTATTTAACCCTGGTAATATTCTCTGCAATGAAATTTACTTTGTCTGATATCAATGTATATATACTAGCTTTCTTTTGATCATTCCTAATATGTCATTTTCCATTCTTTTACTTTAATCTATTTATGTGTTTATATTTAAAGCGGGTTTCTTACAGGCAATGTTTTTACACAATCTGACAATCTCTGTTTTAAATTATGGTGTTTAAACAATTTGCATTAAATGTGATCATTAATATGGTTAAATTTAATCTACTAACTTGCTCTTTGTTTTCCATTTGCCCTATGAGTTCTTTGGGATTTTTTTCCCCTTTCTTTTGTGTTCTTTAGGATTATTTTTATTATTTTATGTTATGAAATCCATACCACACTTTGTTTGCTTGTTTGTTTGTTTGTGTTTAAGGTCAATTATCTTTTGAAGATACTTAAATTTTAAAATCTTATATATTTATTCACATTGTTATGATTTCTGTTATAGATATAGATTCCTTTGTGTAAATAAAGATTTGCAGCTGGTATCATTTTACTTCTGCCTGAAAAACTTACATTTCAAAGAAATGAGCTATCAAGCCCCCAAAAGACATGGAGGAATGTTAAATGTATATTTCTAAGTAAAAGAAACCAGTCTGTGAAAACTCCACATACTGTACATTTCCAACTATACAACATTCTGGAAAAGGCAAAACTGTGGAGAAAGTAAAAAGATCAATAGTGGCCAGGGTTCAAGGAGAGGTAGGGGAGCACAGAGCATTTTTAGAGCAGTGAAACTATTCTATAATAGTGGATACATGGCTATGCTTTTGTTACAACCCATAGAACTGTACAACACAAAGAGTAACCTCTAGTGTAAACTATGGACTTTAGTAAATAGTGTATCAATATAGCTTTACCAGACTCACCAAGAAAAAAGGAGAGAAGGTTCAAATAAAGAAAATCAGAAATGAAAGGGAGAAATTACAATGGACACCACAGAAATACAAAAGATTATAAGAGAATACTATGAAAAGCTACACACCAACAAATTGGATAATCTAGAAGAAATAGATAAATTCTTAGAAACACACAACCTCCCAAAACTGAATCAAGAAGAAATGGAGATTCTGAATAGACCAATCACTAGTAAGGAGACCGAAACAGTAATAAAAAAATCACTCAAAAAACAAAAGTCCAGGCCCAGATGGCTCCCTCAGTGAATTCTACCAAATATTCAAAGAAACCTTAACACTTATCAATTCTTAAACTCTTCCAAAAAATTGAAGAGGAGAGGATGTTTCCTAACTCATTCTACAAGGCTAGCATTACCCTGATACCAAAATCAGACAAGGACAACACAAAAAAAGAAAATTACAGGCCAAAATCACAGACGAACATAGATGCAAAAATCCTCAACAAAATACTAGCAAATTGAATATAATGATACATTAAAAAGATCACATACCATGATCAAGTGGGATTTATCCGGGGATGCAGGGATGGTTCAACATCTACAGATCAATCAACATGATACACCACATTAACAAAATGAAGACTAAAAATCACATGATCATCTTTTTTTTTTTTTAAAGATTTTATTTTTCCTTTTTGTCTCCAAAGCTCCCCGGTACCTAGCTGTGTACTTTTAGTTCTAGATCCTTCTAGTTGTGGCATGTGGGATGCCACCTCAGCATGGCTTGATGAGCGGTGCCATGTCTGCGCCCAGGATCCAAACCGGAAAAACCCTGGGCCGCCAAAGCGGAGTGCTCGAACTTAACCACTCAGCCACGGGGCCGGCCCCCATATGACCATCTTAACAGATGCAGAGAAAGCATTCAACAAGATGCAACATCCATCCATCCATTTATCCATGATGAAAACTTTGAATAAAGTGAGTATAGAAGGAAAGTACCTCAATATAATAAAGGCCAAATGTGACAAATCCACACCTAACATCATACTTGATGGTGAAAAACTGAAAGTCATCCCTCTGAGAACAGGAACAAGATAAGGATGCCCACTTCACCACTCTTATTTAACATGGTATTGGAAGTCCTCGCCAGACAAATCAGGCAAGAAAAAGAAATGAAAGGGATCCAAATTGGAAAGGAGGAAGTACAACTGTCACTATTTGCAGATGACATGATTTTATATAAAGAAAAGCCTAAAGGATCCACCAAAAAACTTTTGGAAATAATAAATGAATACAGTAAAGCTGTAGGGTACAATATCAACATACAAAAATCAGTTGCATTTCTATATACTAACAACAAAACAGCAGAAAGAGAAACTAAGACTACAATCCCATTTATAATCTCAACAAAAAGAGTAAAATAGGGGCCGGCCCGGTGGTGCAGCGGTTAAATTCGCAAGTTCTGCTTCTTGGCGGCCCGGGGTTCGCTGGTTCGGGCCTGGCATGCCATGCTGTGGCAGGTGTCCCACATATAAAGTAGAGGAAGGTGGGCACGGATGTTAGCTCAGGGCCAGGCTTCCTCAGCAAAAAGAGGAGGACTGGCAGTAGTTAGCTCAGGGCTAATATTCCTCAAAAAAAAAAGGAATAAAATACCCAGGAATGTATTTAACCTAAGAAGTGAAAGACTTGTACACTGAAGACTATAAAACATTGCTGAAAGAAATTGAAGAAGACACAAAGAAATGGAAAGATATTCTGTGCTCATGGATTGAAAGAATTAACATAGTTAAAATGTCCATATTTCCTAAAACAATCTACAGATTCAATGCAATCTCTATCAAAGTTCCAAAGACATTTTTCATGGAAATAGAACAAAGAATCTTAAAACTTATATGGAAGAACAAAAGACCCTGAATGGTCAAAGGAATCCTGAGAAAAAAGAACAAAGCTAGAGGTATCACACTCCCTGATTTCAAAATATACCACAAAGTTATAGTAACCAAAACAGCATGGTACTGGCACAAAAACAGACATACAGTTGAACAGAACAGAATCAAGAGCCCAGAAATAAACCCACACATCTACGGATGGCTAATTTTTAACAAGGGAGCCAATAATATACAATGGAGAAGGGAAAGTCTCTTCAATAAATGGTGTTGGGAAGACTGGACAGCCACAAGCAAAAAATGAAAGTAGACTATGATCTTATACTATACACAAAAATTAACTCAAAATGGATTAAAGACTAGAATGTAAGACCTGAAATCATAAAACTTCTATAAGAAAACGGGTAGTATGCTCTTTGACACTAATCTTAATAGAATCTCTTTGAATACCACATCTCACCAGGCAAGGGAAACAAAAGAAAAATAAACAAATGGGACTACAACAAACTAAAAACCTTCTGCACAGCAAAGGAAACCATCAAAACAAAAAGACAACCTACCAACCGGGAGAAGATATTTGCAAATCATATATCTGATAAAGGGTTAATATCCAAAAAATATAAAGAACTCATACAACTCAACAACAAAAAAACAACCCAATTGAAAAATGAGAAAGGATCTGAACAGACATTTCTCCAAAGAAGATATACAGATGGCCAACAGGCACTTGAAAAGATGTTCAACATCAGTAATTATTTGGGATATGCAAATCAAAACTACAATAAGATATCACCTCACGCCTGTCAGGATGGCTACAATTAACAAGACAGGAAATAATAAGTGTTAGAGAGGATATGGAGAAAAGGGAACTCTCATACACCACTACTGGAAACGTAACCAGTGTAGCCACTATGGAAAACAGTATGGAGACAGAGATGCCTCAAAAAATTAAGAATAGAACTACCATATGATCCAGCTATTCCACTTTTGGATATTTATCCAAACAAACTGAAAACACAAATGCAAAAAGATATTTGCACCCCTATGTTCATTGCAGCATTATTCACAATAGCCAAGGCTTGGAAACAACCTAAGTGCCCATCAATGGATGAATGGATAACGAAGATGTGGTATATATACACAATGGAATACTACTCAGCCATAAAAAGATGAAATCTTGCCATTCACAATAACATGGATGGACCTTGAGGGTATTTTGCTGAGCAAAATAAGTCAGATGGAGAAGGTCAAATACCATATGATGTCACTCATAAGCGGAAGATAAAAACAACAACAACAAACAAACAAACACACAGATACAGATATTAGATTGGTGGTTATCAGAAGGGAATGGGGGACGGAGGAGGGCGAAAGGGGTGATAGGGCACATGTGTATGGTAACAGACGGTAATTAGACTTTGGTGGTAAACATGATGTAGTCTACACAGAAATCAAAATACAATGATACACACCTGAAATTTATATAATGTTATAAACCAATGTTATCTCATTTAAAAAAAATAGCAAGGTTGATCAATTATAATGAATATACCACACTGATGCAAGATGTTAATAATAGGAGAAACTGTAGGGTAGGGGAGAAAGTAAAAGGGACCTCTCTGTATTTTCTGCAAACCTAAAACTACTCTAAAAATTGAAATCTGTTAAAAAAACTCACTTATATTTCTTAGAGTGAAGATCTGCTGCTGCTTAATTCTTTCAGCTTTTGTATGTCTGGAAAATATTTGGTTTGCCTTCATTTTTGAAAGATATTTGTACTGGTTATATAATTTCTAGGTTGACAGATTTTGTTTGGTACCTTAAAGATATTGCTCCATTATCTTCTCACTTGCATGTTTAATGAGAAATCTGCTGTCATTCTTGATTTCTCTGTGCATATGTTTTTTTCTTTTCTGGCTGCTTTCAAGAGTCTCTCTTTGGGGGCTGGCTCCATGGCCAAGTGGTTAAGTTCGCGCGCTCCGCTGCGGAGGCCCAGGGTTCAGATCCTGGGAGCAGACACGGCACCACTCGTCAGGCCACGTTGAGGCAGCTCCCACAACAACCCACAACTAGAAAGACCTGCAACTAAGATATACAACTGTGTACAGCGGGGGTTTGGGGAGATAAAGCAGGAAAAAAAAAAAAAAAAGATTGGCAACAGTTGTTAGCCCACGTGCCAATCTTTAGAAAAAAAAAAGTCTCTCTTTATCACTATGTATCAATCAAGGTTCAAGCAGAGAATCAGAACCAGTAGGAGTTATAGATTAAGAGATTTATTTATTGCAAGGAATTGGTTTATGCAATTGTGGGGGCTGGCTAGGCAAGTCTGAAATCCACAGGGCAGGCCATCAGGAAGAGCACTGGAACTCAGGCACAAGCTGAAGCAGCTGTCCACAGGTGGAATTTAATCTTTTTCCAGGAAGCCTCAGCTCTGCTCTTAAAACCTTTCAAATGATTGGATCAGGCCCACCAAGATGATCTAGAATAATCTCCTGCTTAACATCAATGCACACACACACACACACACACACACTCACAGAGGTTATACTGTATCCTCACTTGATAAGAAAAAATGTCAAACTAATAGTGGAACAAGCTACTTCTGACCACTTCTTGGGGAAGATAGTAGGGACCATGAGGGCCACTTTTCTCCCTGGTCAGTTTACTTCACTTTCAGCTCTTTTCTGATCTGTTTCTGATCCTTCTGGCCTTTTGGCACTATTGCTAGAATCTCCAAGTCTAATTCCATGGCTGGTATATTTTTCAGAGATAAAGATGGAAAACGGCAACATTATGAAACATACATTAATGTTCAGCTATTTCTTGTATATCATGGTCCAGTATTTGGTTCAGAAACCTGAATGGAATTAGGGTGCTTGACATGGTCATCCAGAGAGACACTGAAGAGAGACTTAATCAGTCTACTTTGTGGAATTCATAGTCTGAGGGAGTCTATTTCACTCTTAGAAAGATTCCTCAATGGAAGTGTTGGCTAGATGGTCCCTAGGGCCTAAACATATACTGCCATAAAGCCTGTCATGGGTTCAATTTCATCTAAAACCAGAATATTACACTAAATTATATACCTCTGTCTTACCCCACCACCCTGGGTAAAGTTTTGCTTTATTTTGAGAAAATTCAATTTAGAAGTCTCCTCTATATGATTCTCTGCTAACTTACTTTTTATCCTTAAAAAGTTCACCCACAGCAAGAGCATGATACCTTGGACTCCTGGTTCTCCAATATATGGGCCATTACACATTGTAAAAGCACTTAGCAATGCAAACCCGGGCAGGCTGGCCCAGAGCTTGGGCTCTTTAACCATCATCCTGTGTGACTTCTCCCATCATGGTCACCTCTCCTTCTCACCATCAGACATCATTTGAGGACAACAGCAACCACATCTTTGGAAGCCTGATTTCTAGAGTCCTTCGGTGTGGACTTTTTCTCCTGGGTGGAAAGTCCTGAGGATTCTCCAAAGCTACGAAGCAATTTTGACTTTATCTCTATTTATTCTTAATGACTAGCATGTCATACTCGATAAAAGTAAAGTTAGGAGCTCAAGTTTTCTTATAAGAGAGTTCTGTTCAGTCCTTTTCTACCTCCTACAAGTTTTTCATATTGGGCAAGCGGTTTAAACTTTTTGAGCCCCAGTCTCCTTATTTGTAAAACAAAAACAAAAACGAAAACCAGGGGAAATAGTACCTAGGCATTTTGTGAGAATTCAGTGAGATAATATACCTAAAGCATTTGGCACAGTGCTCGACATACAGTAGGTGTTCAGTAAATGGTAACTATTATAGCCAAATTCTTCTTTCTATCACCACAATGGTGTAAAAGTGGAATTATCTGGCCTTTCTAGAATCCCTAAAGAATGCAAAGAGAGCCCCCATGATTGATATCCATTGCTGCTTAAAAGAGTATGCTATCTGAGTGGAAGATGCTACATAAGCCAAGGGTACTGTGGTATAATATTATTATAACAGGACTTTTTCAGTTGCAAGTAATAGAGAATCTTGACTCAAGTGGCCCAGACAGAGGGAAATACAATGTCTCACTTAACAAGTCTGGGTGTAGGGCAGCTCCAAATTGCATTCCAAATTCAGAAGCTGGAACATTGTCATCCAGTCTGTTCTTTCCATCTTCTGCCCTGTTGTCCTCAAGTCAGCTCATCCATGATTCTAGACAGTGGTAGCAGTTCAGAGGTTACATTCAGGAATGATATTCAGTAGAAAAGAGGCTTATCTCCTCTCCGAGATGATTTTTTTTTGAGAGCAAGGAAAACTTTCCCAGAAGTTCTTCAGCATATTTCTCATGTCTCTTTGGCCCAACTGGTTGATACTCACACCTCTAAACTAGTCAATAACTAAGGGAAAGGCCCACTTTGACTACCTTGTACCTACCAGGATTTCTCTCTTCTCTGAGCACAGGACTGCAAAGAAAGAGTGGAACCTTACGAATATGGGTCTCCAGCAGCAAAGAAAAAGGAAATGGCTGTTGGGTAAGGAACCAAAAGTATCTGCTACACTTAGGATACCAATTCCTTGAGATCTAACTAGGGCTGCTTAGAATTCCTGTATTTGAATGCAGTATAATAAAGGAGGGAGTAACCTCAGTAAGTTTGTGTCCAGACAAGAGCTTTCATGGAAAACTCACTGAAATCCCGAAACAACAACAATAAAAAGACAGTAAGATGTTCCAAGGTGAAAATTAGCATCACATGTATTGCAATAGTATTTAATATACAATTATTTCAAATACAATTATAAACACCCTGTTCTAAAAGCAAAATTACATGAGTGCAGTTTGTCTTTTGCAAAAGATTCTTGGGAATTTTCACATAGAGCACTTCCATTTGCTTTAGCAGGGCTAAGCAAAGCAGTGGTACATTTTTCCGTCTTGCCTCTATCCTTAAAAATCCTTATTAGATGCAACAAAAATGGCATATTGAGTTCAAAAATCTCATTTATGGTGCATTCAAAATACTTAACAATTCAATCTGTCTGACCTACTCCTATGTTCATGTTCCTGGTCATTCTCTGTCAATTACCTAGTACTCTCTTCCCTGCAAAATGAAGCCACTTTTTTTTTGTATTAGATTTTTGCCCACAGTTCAAAATCGTTTCAACTTGCAGCTGTGCTTAGGAGACTGGAAGATGCTAAAATTACAGAGAAAGGATATTGACTTAGGGATTGATTTTAAAATAATTGTGGAGCACTATTGGCTTAGAGAGTGTTAAGGAATACCAAAGAAAATTATATTAAGAAGCATTAAGAGGAGAACTTACGTTACCTTCTAAAACTCTAACTTAAATTCATATTTGGGCCTCTTGAGATTTCAAAACCTGCTGTTTGTTTCCCAGCTAGTAGAATGATTTTGCTTTGCATTTTAAAAGCCTACATTTTTTCCAAGCTACATTCTCTACTGGCTATTGCTCAGTGATATAGTCAATGATGATGAACATTGGAGACTTCAAGAAGTCTCACCCCTGTGCTGTGAACATATAGCAATTCTAGGCGTAGAACAATGCATTGTTTATGAAAACACTGCTATAAAGCTATGTGAACACGAGGGGAAAATTATTAGGAAAAACTAGAACATAGACTTTTTCCTGGGCAGAATAGCCATATTTATTCCTTAGAAGTGGGTGTATGATACAGTCACTCCTTCTGACTAAACTGAAAGGACTTCAAAATGTAACTCACAATCTCAGACCATTTATTTCAGATTACTAGAACAATCAGTTTATCTGTGAGGGATAGATGTGACATTCTTGTCAGAAAAAATGGAAGGCATAATTTAATTATTAAAGTTGTTATTTGAATACACATTTATACTCCTTGTTTGCAATGTTTCTCTTCCACCTATTCATTTGTCTGTTAAATCAAATACAGGGTTGAAATATTTGTAATTAATCAAAAGCAAGTCTGTAAACTGCCTTTGAAGAATTAAACTACCATATTTTATTTGTCAACTAAACTGTTATGTACAAATATCTACTCACAAGTGAAATTAAGACAAATCTTTTGCTATTATAGAAGTAGTCTGTTCTAAGCCAATACTTAAAATATTTCCACATATTAAAAAGTTGTATTCACCAAGCATCTCAGGCCACTGAATGTGATTAAGATTTGCCAAATGTACAACAATGGTCTTACAATAATAGCAACACTTTATCTCGTTGAAAATGATTTGGCCACAATACCTTAGCAAGACATAAACAACACAGTAACATCAATAACTGAAAATGGGACTTATGCTCTGGGAACATAGAGTAGATATACTTTTCCCTATTCCTACTGCTACTTAAGTACAACTTAAAACCCTGGACATTGTATCTAAAACAAACATAAGACTCTGAAAGGCAGAGAGAAGAAAGCAGGCCAGCCAGTGACCTTGGGCTCTGAGGAACACCATGGTGGTTAGTTGCCTGGGTTTTCTTTTATGCCTCATATATCCCAGACTTGGAACAGAAGTCAGGTGCCCAGAAACATCCATGTCTAAAATATAAGAAGAAAATATTACTGTCTTAACCCATTAGGGTTACTACAACAAAATACCACATTCTGGGTAGCAACATAAATTTATTTCTCAGAGTTCTGGAGACTGGGAAATCCAGGCTATGTTCTCACGTGGTAGAAGGGGGTGAGGTATCTCTCTGGAGCCTCTTTTATAAGGGCAATAATCCCATTCATGAGGACTCTTCCCTCATGACCTAATCACCTCCAAAGGCCCCACCTCCCTGAACAGCATCACATTGAGCATTAGGGTTTCAACATATGATTTTGTGGGGAATGCAAACATTCAGACTATAGCAATTATGAACAACTCCACATACATAAACTTGACAGCTTAGATGAAATGGACCAATTCTTTGAAAAACAGAAACTACCACAACTCATCTAATATTAAATAGATAATCTTAATTGCCCTATAACTATTAGGGAAATTGAACTTATAACTTAAAAACTCCCCCCCGCCCCACACACAATAAAAAATCTCCAGCTCCAGATGACTTCACTGGACAATTTTACCAAAGGTTTAAAGAAGAGTTAACACCAATTCCAAACAATATCTTACAAAAAACAGAAAAGGAGGAAACACTTCATAATTCATTTTTTTAGTATTTTTCAATATTTTAAAAAAATTGAGATATAATTGACATGTGCCATTGTTTTAGGAGTACAACAAATGATTTGACCCAATTCATTGCATGAAGCTAGTATTATCCTGATACCAAAACTAGACAAAACAACATAAAAAAAGAAAACTAAAGACCAATATGCCTTCTAAATATACACAAAAATCCTTAACAAAATATTAGCCAATCAAATTTAGCAACACATAAAAGAATTATATACCATGACTAAGTGGGGTTAATTCCAGGGATGCAAGCCTGGTTCAACGTTCAAAAATCAGTGTAACTCACTGTATTAACAGGCTAAAAAAGAAAAATCATATCAATAGACACAGAAAAAGCACTTGACAAAATCAATACCCACTTGTGATAAAAACTCAGAAAAATAGTAATATAGAACTTCCTCAATAGAGAAAGATAAAAAGCAGATAAAAAGTATCTACCAAAAATCTACATCTAATATTATATTTAATGGTGAAACACTGAATACTTTCCCTCTAAGATTGGAAGAAGGAAGTCTGTGCTTATCATTCTTATTCAACATAGTGCTGAAAGATCCAGCCAGTGCAAAAAAGCAAGAAAAGGAAATAAAATGAATACAAATTGGAAAGGAAGAAATAAAACTGTTTTTGTTCACAGATGACATAATTGTCTATACCGAGAATCCCAAAGAATCAATTTAAAAAAAAAAAACTCCTGGAATTAATAAGCAATTATAGCAGGGTTGCAGGATGCAACGTTAATATATAAAAATCAATTGCTTTTCTATACACCAGTAATGAACAATTGGAAATTGAAATTAGAAGCATAATACCCTTTAAATCAGCACCAAAGTGAAATACTTAGATATAAATCTATCAAAATATGTACAAATCTATATCTTGTACTGAAAACTGAAAACCATGGATGAATGAAATCAAGGAAGGGGGCTGGCCCTGTGGCCCAGTGGTTAAGGTTGCATGCTCCTTCAGCAGCCCAGGTTTTTGCCAGTTCAGATCCTGGGTGCAGACCTAGCACTGTCATCAGGCCATGCTGAGGCAGCGTCCCACACAGCACAACCAGAAGGACCTATGATTAGAATATACAGCTATGTACTGGGAGGTTTTGGGGCGAAGAAGAAGAAAAAGATTGGCAACAAATTTTAGCTCAGGTGCCACTCTGTAAAAAAAATTTAAAAAGAAAAAAAAGAAATAAAGGAAGGTCTAAATAAATGGAGAGATACTCAATGTTCATGGATAGGAAGACTCGTTCAATATTGTTAAGATGTCAATTCTCCCCAATTTGATCTATGGTTTCAACACAATCCCAATCAAAATTCCAGCAAGTTATTTTTGTGGATATCAGCAAACTGATTCAGAAGGTTATATTGAAAGGCAAAAGACCCAGAATAGTCAACACAATATTGAAGGAGAACAAAGTCAGAAGACTGAAACTAACCAACTTCAAGATGTACTATAAGCTATAGTAATCAAGACAGTGTGGTAGAGGTAAAAGAATGGACACAGAGATCAATGGAACAGATTTGAGCCCAGAAATAGACTGACGTAAATATAGTCAATTGATCTTCAACAAAAGAACAAAGGCAATTCGATGGAGAAAGGATAGTCTTTTCAGCAAATGGCACTGGAACAACTGGATATCCACATGCAAAAAAATAAGTCTGGATACAGACCTTAAAACTTTCATAAAAATTAACTGAAAATGGATCACAGACTTAAATGTAAAACACAAAACTCTAGAACTCCTAGAAGACAACATAGAAGAAAATCTAGGTGATCTTAGATTTGGAGATGACTTTTTAGACACAACACCAAATGCATAATTCATGAAAGAAAAAATCAATATGTTGGACTTCATTAACATTTAAAACTTCTGCCCTATGTATAGCACCAAGAGCGAACCATAATGTAAACTATGGACTTTGAATGATTATGATGTGTCGATGTAGATTCATCAATTGTAACAAATGTACCACTCTGAAAGTTGAAAATGGAGGAGGCTATGCATGTGTGAGGCAGGGGGTATACAGGAAATCTCTGCATTCTTCCCCTTAATTTTGCTGTGAACCTTAAATTGCTCTAAAAAATAAAGTATTAAAACAAAACAAAACAAAACAATGTTCTCTGTGAGAGTCACTGGTAAGAAAATTGAAAAATAAGCCACAAATTGGGAGATAATCTTTACAAAACATATATCTGATAAAAGACTGGTATCCAAAATATACAAAGAAATCTTAAAACTCAACAATAAAGAAGCAAACAACTCAAGTTAAAAATGGGCAAAAGTTCTGAACAGATACCTGACCAGAGAACATATACAGATTGCAAACAAGCATATAAGATGCTCAACATCATATGTCATTAGAGAATTGCAATTAAAACAATGAGATACCACTACACACCTATTAGAATGGCTAAAATCCAAAACACTGAGAACCAAATGCTGGCAAGGATGTGGAGAAATCGGAACTCTCCATCATTGCTGGTGGGAATACAAAATCACTTTGGAAAACATTTTGGCAGTTTCATACAAAACTAAAAATATCCTTATCATATGATCTAGCAATTGCACTCCTTGGTATTTACCAAAATGAGCTGAAAATTTATATCCACACAAAAACCTGCACATAAATGTTTATAGCAGCTTATTCATAATTGCCAAAAATTAAAAGCAACCAAGATTCACCAATGGGTGAATGGATAACCAAACAGCACATCCATACAATAGCTTACTCAGTGACAAAAAGCAAAGAGCTATCAAGCTACAAAAAGACACAGGGTAACTTTAAATGCATATTGCTAAGTAAACGAAACAAGTGTGAAAAAGCAACATGCTAAATGATTCCAAATATATGACATTCTGTAAAAGGCAAAATTACGGAGATGGTGAAAAGATCACTGGTTGCCAGAGGTTTAGGAGGTAGGGAAGAACAAACAGATGGAACACAGACCATTTTTTAGGGCAGTAAAACTATTCTGTATGATACTGTAATGGTGGCTACATGTCATTATACATTTGTCAAAACCCATAAATGTATAACACAAAGAATGAACCTTAATGTAAACTATAAACTTTTGAGAGGATATGGGGAAATGGGAATGCTCATACACAGCCGGTGGGAGTGCAAACTGGTGCAGCCGCTATGGAAAACAGAATGGACATTCCACAAAAAAAACCCACTGCTGGGTATTTATCCAAAGAACATGAAAACATGAATGCGTAAAGATATATGCACCTCTATGTTCATTGCAGCATTATTCACAATAGCCAAGACTTGGAAGCAACCTAGGTGCCCATCAAGTGATGAATGGATAAAGAAGATGTGGTATAGATACACAATGGAATACTACTCAGCCATAAAAAAGATAAAATCTTGCCATTTGTGACAACACAGATGGACCTTGAGGATATTAGGCTAAGTGAAATAAGTCAGAGGGAGAAAGTCAAATACTATATGATCTCATTCATAAGTAGAAGATAAAAACAACAACAAACAAACACATAGAGACTGAGATTGGATTGGCGGTTACCAGAGGGGAAGGGGGGCAGGGAGAAGGGCGAAAGCAGTGATTAGGCACATGTGTGTGGTCATGGATTGTAATTAGTCTTTGGGTGGTGAACACAATGTAATCTACACAGAAATCAAAATATAAGGATGTACACTTGAAAATTATATAATGTTACAAACCAATGTTACTGCAATAAGAAAACAAACTATGAATTTTCATTAATTAATAATGAATCAAAACTGACTCATCAATTGTAACATATATACCACACTAAAGCAAGAAGTTAATAATGAGGAACACTGTGGGGGTGGGGGGAAGAGTATATGGAAACTCACTGTACTTTATAGTCAATCTTTCTATAAACCGAAAACTGCTCCGAAAATAAAGTCTATTAATTTTTTTTAAATGTGGTATATCCATACAATGGAATACTATTAAGTAACAAAAAGAACAAAATACTAATGCATGCTACAACACGGATGAACTTCAAAAACATAACCCTAAGTAAAAGAAACCAGATGCAAAAGGCATTGCAGTCATTTGTTTCTATGAAATGTCTGGAAAAGGCAAATGTATACAGACAGAAAGCAGACTGGTGGCTGCCTGGCACTAGTGGTGGGAGGGGACGCTGAATGCATATCGGTAAAAGGGACCTTTTTAGGATGTTGGAAATGTAAAAGTAGATTGTGGTATTTGCACAACTCCACAAATTGCTAAAAAGCATTGAATTGTGCATTTTTAAATGAGTGAATATTATGGGATGTAAATTATATCTCAATAGAGCTATTTAAAAAAAATTTATATATAAACAAAAGGTTAGCCATTAAACACATTCAGCTGGTTACCTATGGGTGTGGAGAATGAGGCCAAAAAAGAGTAAACAAATGAAATAAGAGATGGACCTTTCATGGCCCCAAATGATGAGACATGAACTAAAGAGTTTAACTCAAACTTCTGCACCTAAGTTCCAAATTATGGAAAGCAAGGAGGCAATCCACAGAAGAGGAAACCAAGTGGTGAAAACGCATATAAAAAGATGTTTACTCTCACTAGTAGTCAGGAAACTGCAGATGAAAGTAACAACTTTTTTTCTTTTTTAAAGATTTTATTTTTTCCTTTTTCTCCCCAAAGCCCCCCGGTACATAGTTGTGTATTCTTCGTTGTGGGTTCTTCTAGTTGTGGCATGTGGGACGCTGCCTCAGCGTGGTCTGATGAGCAGTGCCATGTCCGCGCCCAGGATTCGAACCAACGAAACACTGGGCCGCCTGCAGCGGAGCGCGCGAACTTAACCACTCCGCCACAGGGCCAGCCCCTCAACTTTTTTTTTTTAAAGAGTAGCACCTGGGCTAACAACTGTTGCCAATCTTCCTTTTTTTTTTTTAAAGATTGGCACCTGGGCTAACAACTGTTGCCAATCTTTTTTTTTTTTTTTCTGCTTTATCTCCCCAAATCCCCCCTGTACACAGTTGTATATCTTAGTTGCAGATCCTTCTAGTTGTGGGATGTGGGACGCCACCTCAGGTGGCCTGACGAGCGGTGCCATGTCCGCGCCGGGATCCGAACCCTGGGCCACCGCAGCGGAGCACGAACTTAACCACTCGGCCACGGAGCCGGCCCTGAAAGTAACAACTTTTAATGCAACTAACAAAAACCAAAAGAGTGACAGGATTCAGTTCTGGCTAGGATGAGAAAGGGAGTGAGTTACCCTCAAATGATCAGCTTCCACCTTCTTGAAGGTAGTAACCTGGCAATGGCTACTAAAATTTTAAATACTCATACACTGTGACCCTATCATCTCACATTTTTAATCCTGCAGAAACAAAAGCACCACTGTGGTAGGATAGATGTAGAATGATATTTATTTTGACATTATTTGTAGTGACAAAAATAAAAGAAAGAGTTCTATTGTACATCAGTAGGGGAATGATTGAACAAGTTAAGATACATACGTACCATAGAACAGTTATGTAGTTATTAAAAGAATATTATATCTATATCTTTTACATAGGTATAACTATGAGACATTATTAAGTAAAAAGAGGAAGTTGTGGAGTATTTTTACTAGAATGATCCTAGTTTTGTAAAAACACTACTACTGGGGCCGGCTCCATGGCTGAGTGGTTAAGTTTGAGTGCTCTGCTTCAGCAGCCTGGGGTTTCCCCAGTTAGGATCCTGGGTGTGGACATGGCACTGCTCATCAGGCCATGCTGAGGCGGCATCCCACATGACACAGCCAGAGGCACTCATAACTAGAATATAGAACTATGACCTGGGGGACTGTGGGGAGGAGAAGAAGAAGGCAAAAAAAAAAAAGAAGAAGAAGATTGGCAACAGTTATTGTTATATTAACAGTTATATTAACAATATAACAGTTATATTAGCTCAGGTGCCATTCTAAAAAAATTTTTAAAAACACTACCTGTATATCTGTGCTTGAACATTCCCATAACCATGGCGATGGTAACATTGGTTACTGAGTTGAGATAGGCAGAGAGAGTGTTGGGGAAGATTATTACTGTTTTCTTCACCCCTTTAGCATAATTTTAAGGATGGTGGTAATCTGTTACTTTTGCACATTCTTAAGAAAGCTTAATAAAGGATGTTTTTTATTTGCACGGACAAACCATTCAGTGCATCATTTCCATACACATATACTAGCGCAGAGGTAGAGACTGTATAAATCTTTCAACTCCATTAACTGCTGTTAATTTTTTTCCCATTTCTTTACTGTGGTAAAATACACTTAACATAAAATTTACCATCTCAACCATTTAAAAATAAACAGGTCAGTGGTATTAAATACATTCACAATGTTGTACAATGATTACCACTATCCATCTCCATAACTCTTTTCATCTTGTAAAACTGAAACTCTATACTCATTTCCCCCTCCCCCTACCCCTGGCAACCACAACTGTCTCTGTGATTTTGACTACTTTCTGTCTCTGTGATTTTGACTACTTAAAGTACCTCATATAAGTGGAATCATACAGTATTTGTGTTTTTGTGACTGGCTTATTTCACTTGGCACAATGTCCTCAAGGCTCATCCATGTTGTAGCATATGTCAGAATTTCCTTCTCTTTTAAGACTGAATAATATTCCACGGTACATACCACACCTTGCTTATCCACTCATCTGTTGATGGACACTTGGGTTGTTTCCCAGTTTTAGCTATTGTGAATAGTGCTGCTATGAATACGGGTGTACAAATATCTCTTTGAGACCCTGCCTTCATCTTTTGGGTATATGCTCTTTCCCACAGGAGTTGTACCATTTTATATTACCACCAGTCGTGCACAAGGATTCCAATTTCTCCACATCCTCACCACCACTTGTTATTTCTGTTTTCTTGATAATAGCCAGCTTAATGGATATCTCATTGTAGTTTTGATTTGCATTTCCCTAAGGATTAGTGATGTGGAGCATATTTTCTTGTGCCTGCTGGCCATTTGTATATCTTCTTGGGAGGAATGTCTATTCAAGTCTTTTGCCAAGTTTTGAATCAGGCTGTTTGTTTTTTGTTGTTGAGTTTTAAGAGTTCTATATATGTTCTGGATATTAATCCCTTGTCAGATAGAAGATTTGTAAATATTTTCTCCCTTTCTGTGGGTTGCCTCCTTACTCTGTGGATACTCTTCAAAACACAACTTTTTTAATTGAGGTAACATTGGTTTACAGAGCATTATGTAAATTTCAGGTGTACATCATTGTTTATATTTCTGTGTAGACTACATCGTGCTCACCATCTAAAGTCTACTCATCACCTATCACCATACACATGTGCCCTTCACTCTCCCCACTCCCTCCTTCCCCTGATAACCACTAATCTATTCTCTATATCTGTGTGTTTGTTGTTGTTTATCTTCCACAGAGGAATGAAATCGTACAGTATTTGGCTTTCCCCATCTGACCTATTTCACTTAGCATAATGCCTGATACACAAAATTTAACAATTTTCATGATGTCCAATTTGTCTATTATTCTTTTGTTTCCTGTGCCTTTGGTGTTATATCCAAGAAATCATTGTCATGCCCTACGTTTTCTTCCAAGAGTTTCATAGTTTTAGGTCTTACATTTAGGTCTTTGATCTATGTTGAGTTAATGTTTATATGTGGTGTTAGGTAAGAGTCCAACTTTATTTTCTTGCATGTGGATATCCAGTTTTGCCAACATCATTTGTTAAAAAGACTGTCCTTTTAGGGGCTGGCCCCATGGCCTAGTGGTTAAGTTCAGTATGCCCCGCTTCAGTGGCCCAGAAGTGGTATAGGTCCACACCAGCAGCCATGGTGTGGCAGTGACCCACGTATAAAATAGAGGAAGATTGGCACAGATGTTAGCTCAGTGCAAATCTTCCTCAGCAAGCAAACAAACAAAAAGACCCCATTGAAAGGTCTTGTTATCCTTGTCAAAAATAATTTGACCATATATTTGAGGGTTTATTTCTGGGCTCTCTATTCTCTTCAATTGGTCTATATGTCTGTGTGTATGTCAGGACCACACAGTTTTGATTATTGTAGCTTTGTAGTAAGTTTTGAAATCAGCAAGTGTGAGTCCTTCAGTTTTGTTCTTTTTCAAGATGGTTTTAGCTATTCAGGGATTCTTGAGATTCCATATGAATTTTAGGATTTATTTTTCTATTTCTGCAAAAAAAATATCACTGGCATTTTGATAGGAATTGCATTGAATCTAGAGATCACTTTGGGTAGTACTGATATCTTAACAATATTGTCTTCCAATCCATGAGCTTGATATGTGTTTCCATTTGTTATGTCTTCTCTAATTTCTTTCAGCAACATTTTGTAGTTTTAATTGTACAAGTCTTTTGTTTCTTTGGTTAATTCCTAAGTATTTTATTCTTTTTTGATGCTTTGTAAATGGAATTGTTTTCATAATTTCCTTTTCAGATTGTTTGTTGTTAGTGTATAGAAATGCAACTGATTTTTGGAAGCTGACTTTATATTCTACTACTTTGCTGAATTCATTTATTAGTTCTGCTACTTTGCTGAATTCATTAGTTCTAATAGGTTTTTGGAGAGAATCTTTAGGGTTTTCTACATATACAATCATATCATCTGTGAACATAGATAATTTTACTTCTTCTTTAAAATTTGGATGCATTTTATTTATTTTTAAAATATCTTTCTCTTGCCTAACTGGTCTGGCTAGAAGAACTTCTAGTATTATGTTGAATAGAAGTGGCGAAAGTGGACATCCTTGTCTTTCACAAGGAAAGTGCCATAAATTTTTTAAAATTGTGGTTGCTCAATAAATATGAATGAGTGAATGAATGGCTAGATCAGTCAGTGAGTGAGTAAAACAAATGGGTGTGGTAAACAGCCTTCAAGATGGCCACCAATGATCTGCACCTCCTGGTACCTTTATGTAGTTTCCTCCTACATTATACCAAGTTGGTTGGTGTGACTAATAGAATGTGGCAGAAGTGATAGCATATAAATTAAAGATTAGATCTAAAAGACAATAGAGTTTCCATATTATGTTGATGGTGCTATCTATCTACTATTTAGCTATCTTTTGCTGATTGCTTGATCTGTCATGGTAGGAGCAGCCCTATGGAGAGGCCTATGTGATGAGGAACTGAGGCCTCCTGACAACAGCCAGGTGAGTGAGCTTAAAGGCAGGTTCTCCAGCCAGTCAAGCCTTCAGATGACTACTGCCCCAGCCAACATCTTGACTGCAACCTCACAAGAAAATCTCAGACAGAAGCATCCAGCTCAACTAAGCTGCTCCTGAATTCCTGACCCTAGAAATTGTATGAGATAATAAATGTTTGTTGTTTTACACTACTAGGTTTGGGGATAATTTGTTATGCAGCAATAGATAATATAGAGAGCAAATGAGTGAGTGAATGTGAAATAAGACAGCACAGCAATCATCAAAACAATACAACATAGATCAGGGTAAGACATGCAGTTTTCTAAGGAGGTAGTGAAAGAGTATCAGGATCTCCTGAAAAGAAAGAATACCATATCTTACTTTTCATCCTGTTTTAGCAATGACTTTGTCCTGACAAATGCAAGGAAAGAAAAAATAGAAAGACAACGATCTACATAGTCATTATTAAGGGCCCCTCCCAAGACCCATCATACCTAGGTCCCACAATGCTTGAAATTCCACTATTAGAGGGCCATTCCTTTGAGTCCCTTTTCCTATAATCCTCTTTATAAATATGTTAAAAGTTTCATAAAAATGCTCTCACAAAAAATACCAAATATGTGTACAATGAAAAAGTGAGAGATATAAAAAAGGAAAGGCTTTTTGCTAAAAGTAGAAGCATTGCTTTAAATATTTACAACTGTTTTTCCTCACTTTTCCAATCTTAAGTGAAATAGAAATAGTTTAATCAGCTTTCTACACTATGTAAAATTAAATTTACTAATATTACAATAATATACGATCATTTTCATTGCCCAAATTAACATCCATAATTCAGGAAAGTCTTTTTTTCTATCTAAGTTAAATATTTCTTGAAAAAACTCACTGAAAGCAATTTTTCCTTCCGGATATTTCAAGAGTCTTCTTTGTTCCCTATAGTTTCTTCATCTTGGGATGATTCACAAACATTTTCTTCATAAGGATGGTACAGCTGCTCCATTTGCTGAGTGAGCATCTGAATTTCCCACTGAAGACTTTCCATTCTCTATAGTAAAAGAAAAAAAACTTCTTGATAGTTATCAGTTATGTTTATGGTGACAAAATCAAAATTAAAATTCAAAGCCACAGAGTTTACCCAATTGGCTAATATTAAAATCTACATCTTAAAAAAGAAACAAATTTGCAAGAATAAGTTTTCTGTCAGTACACTTACAGACTTCCAAGATTGCTCATTTGCACCGGTTTCCTGAATTCTCTCTTTCACAGCTTTCTCTGCGGTTGGTATGGGGATGACACTGTTACTCAGAAGAGTAGCGAGCTGACTGAGCAATTTCTGATAGTGGGATTGCACAGTTTTAGTTTCCCAGCTGAATGAATATGGAGGTCTAACTATTTGTTTTTCCTTATGGATCAAATCTTGTTCACATTTATCCCAAATTTTCTACCCATCTTTTGGTCCTTCAGAGTGAAAAGTGTTGTCTTTCTCAAATTTTTTGGCCAGGATAGCTTCATCCTTATCCTAAATATGCCAACGCACACATTAAACTTCCCATTTGGAATTTAATACGAAACATCTATTTCCCTTCTTTTGAAATATAAATACAGTCATAGCATGAAGCCTCAGGACAGAAAACCCCACGTGAAAAGAAAGAGTTATTGAGTCATACAACTGACACTAAGGCATACTCCAAAAGAGCAAACTGTATTGGTGGCAGGTGTTGAAATGATGGTACTCGGAAGTCATTTCCAGAATTCAGTAACTGAGCCTGGAGAAGGAAAATTTTAAAGGAGGTTAATAAGATAAAAGTTAGAAAACAGTAGGTTTTAGCTCAATAAAAATAAGAACTTTTTTATAATTAGAGCTGTTTGAAAATATAATGGCTTTTTTTAGGAGGGAGGGTAGTAAGTTCCTTGTCATTGGAAACATTTCAATAGAAGTAGATAAATACCTGTAAAGAATGTTGACTGAGAAATTGGTATATGAACTTTAATACTGCACCCACTCCTAAGATTTTATATTTCTATGTTACAGATGAAAAAAATACAAGTTCAGGGTCACAATCAGAGTTCATGATAGAGTTGAGAATTAGAATATGAGACTTCTAAATCCCAACATAATGCTCTGAACCAGAGTTAGATGAACGTCGTGTAGTTTAGAAAAAGTATGCCAAAGAAGCAAGAGAGTCTTTGAGTCCTATGTTAAGTGAATAAGTGAGAGGAGAATAAACATTATCAAAGGCAAGAACAGGGTAGAAGAGGAAAAGTCCATGCTAAATGAAGTAAGTCAGAGGGAGAAAGTCAGATACCATATGATCTTACTCATAAGTAGAAGATAAAAACAACAACAAACAAACACATAGCAACAGAGACTGGACTGGTGGTTACCATAGGGGAACGGGGGAGGGGGGAGGGCAAAAGGGGTGATTAGGCTCACAGGTGTGGTGATGGACTATAATTAGCTTTTGGGTGGTGAACATGATGTAATCTACACAGAATTTGAAATATATTATGATATACATCTGAAAGCTATATAATGTTATAATCCAGTGTTACTGCAATAAAAAAAAAAAGGTAACGATTGAGTAGACCATATTAACCAGATTCAGGTTTGTCATTTGCTAAGGAATGGAGACATATTTTCCTCTCATTAAAAAAACACTACCTAACGAAAAAAAAAAAAAAAAAGGAGAGGAAAAGTCCAAAGAATAAGAATTAACAAAACAAAGAAATGAGTTTATCATTTTATTTCAATTCAATATGTATTTATTTCGTACACTCTGTATATATAATGTAGTGCTAATATTCCTGAGAATACAAATTAGATATTGTCTACTCACAACATTAATAAGTATAATCATAAGATAAAATATGTGCCACAACAAATATAAACATTTTCCATGAGAATTGGAGAATAAAGAGGTCATCTGGGATAGAGATGACCTAAGGGACCAGAAAAAAGTTTCCAAAAAGAGATGTATTTGAAATGGTTCTTGAAAAATGGATTCATTCATTCAACAATCAATAAATTTACCTCAATGTTGGTTTGGTCATTCATTCCACAAATTTATTTAAATATTTTAGCCATATTTATTCAATGTCTGCTAAATTTCAAACATTGTTCTAGCTGTAAGTATTCAGCAGTGAACAAAATAGATAGAAATCTCTGTCCTCATGGAACTTATATCTAGCAGGGGTTAGGTTGGGAGAGAAAATAAATTAAATTGATGTCATATAGTATATATTCAACAGAGATAAGAACTTTGGAGAAAAATAAAATAGCAAAGGGGGACAGTGAGTGTAGGGAGGGTGAGGGAAGTGTAACTTCAAAGAGAGTGGTAAGAGAAGACCTCAGCAAGAAAGTGACATTTGAGCAAACACTGGAAGGAGCTGGTGAGGAGTGCATCGTGCAGATGTCTGGAGGGAGAGCTGTAGGAAGAGGAATAGCAAATGCAAGGCATGACACGGAGGTGTGAAAGGTGTCTCTGAAGAAGGGTATGATGAGAATGAGAGAGAAAGGACAGTAGACGAGGTCCGAGGAGACAGGAACCTTAACGTGTGAAACCGTGTAGGCCACTCCAAGGCCATTGTAAGGAAATTGGAGTCCTTTGGATTAAAATTTCCACAGGAGTGGTAGAAGTCTACATAGAGGCAAAAGGAAGAACACCGATGGAAAAGCAAAGGTGGTTGGGGAACTTCTGATGGAGAAGCAGGGGTGAGTGGGGAAATTATGAGGAGCACAAGAACACTTTCCAGGATCACAGAGGATCTAGAGGAGTGAGGGAGATGAATAGGGTGGGAAACATAACAAGAAAGGCCTAGATATAACACTGAAGCGTTGAAACTTAATTTGTGGGGCAGTGGGAAGCCATAAAAAGTGTGAGTGAAAACATGGAAGCTGTACTTCACAACAATTAGGATAATTGGAATAATAGAGCCTGGCAGCTAATAAATGCAGAACAAATACTACAATTTCAAATACCAGCATTTTGCCACTCCTAATGAAATAGTTAATTCAGGCAAGGATCATCAATGAATGCTAAAGCCATTAAGTGGAAAATTGATGGCAAACTGGATAATCTCATAGTGACTTAATAATGGCTATAAAAGATTGCATAAATAACAACCTCAATAATGTAAAAGTAGAAGTTTAAATGACAGAAGTCTGTAAGTAGAATACAGTAGAGAACTAAAGGAAAGGGCAAGGACAACAAAATCATCATTTTACTAAACAAAAGATCAAGAGATGTCATAGTTGAGAGAATAAGAAAAAAATGTCAGATATTAAGTCACAAAGATAACCATTGGAGGCACTAAAAATCATATAATTGTACTAGGAAGGTGGGGGAAAAGAGATGAAGAACTAGTATGAGTTATCTACATCTTCTGCCATAGCTGGAAGTCAGGAGTTAATTTCTCAAGCTGAATTCAGAAAGGGGAAAGCTCTTCCTTGTGACAGAATGCCAATAATATAGAAGTAATGATGGAGTTAGGAAATCCCCATTTTTCACCCATCATAATAAAATTTGATTCAGGCAAGAATCATCAATGGATGCTAAATACATAGGGGGAAAGTTTGATGAGAGACAGAATTTTACTCAATATTAGTTTCTCTCCACAATTTACTCATTAATCACAAAAGGAAAAACAATAACTATACACTGGAGAAAAGTAACAACACCCTAAGCAAGTCATCAAAGTTAGCATGAGCAATAAAGGGCAAACAGATATTATGTGCCTCTAGATATGATAGCCTGAGAAAGACAAACTATTGGTCATGTAGTATTCTAGTCAAAAATGCATAACCTGAATCTAATCATGAGGAAACAATATCAGATAAACTCAAATGAAGGACACTCTAAAAATCAATTAGCCTTTACTTTTCAAAAGTTTCAATATCTTTAAAGACAAAGGAAAAGCAGAGAAATTATTACAAATGCAAGAAGACTACAGAGACATGGAAACTAAATGCAATTCATGATCCTGGACCAGATCCTGTACCAGAAACAAAATAATGTTATAAACTGATAAAATTGGAATATGGAATCAATATAAAATTTATTGAATTGTTTCTAGTTCAGACAAGATGAAATAAGAATATTCCACCCTATTCTTTTTTAAAAAATTATTTTATTGAGGTTATAATGGTTATAAACCATTAAACATAAACATTGTGTGATTTCAGGTGTATATTATTTACCATTTTCTGTATAGACTGCATCATGCTAACCACCAATTGTCCAATTTTTATCCGTCACCATACATATGCACCCCTTTACCACTTTCACCCACCACCCAACCCCCTTCTCCTCTGGTAACCACTAATCTGTTCTCTTTGTCATTGTGTTTGTTTATCTTCCACATATGAGTGAAATCATATACTGTTTGTCTTTCTCTGTCTGGCTTATTTTGCTTAACATAACACCCTCAGGTTCCGTGTATGTTGTTGCAAATGGGATGATTTTATGTTTTTCTGGCTGAGTAGTATTCCATTGTATATATATACCACATCTTCTTTATCCATTCATCAGTGGATGGGCACTTGGGTTGTTTCCAGGTCTTGGCTATTATGAATAATGCTGCAATGAACACAAGCGTGCATAAGTCTCTTTGAATTGTTGATTTCAAGTTCTTTGGATAAATACCTAGTAGTGAGACAGCTGGGTTGTGTGGTATTTCTATTTTTAATTGTTTGAGGAATCTCCATACTGTTTTCCATAACAGCTGAACCAGTTTGCATTCCCACCAGCAGTGCATCCCTTTCGCCACATCCTCTCCAACATTTATTTTTTGTCTTGGTAATTTTAGCCATTATGACAGGTGTAAGGTGATATGCAATGTAGTTTTGATTTGCATTTCCCTAAAAATTAGTGATGTTGAACATCTTTTCATGTGTCTGTCGGTCATCTGTATATCTTCTTTGGAAAAACATCTGTACATATCCTGTGCCCATTTTTTGATTGCATTGTTTTCTTGTTGTTGAGCTGTATGATCTCTTTATATATTTTGGAAATTAACACTTTGTTGCACATATGATTTGCAAATATTTTCTCCCAGTTGGTGGGTTGTATTTTCATTTTGTTCATGGTTTCCTTTGCCTTGCAGAAGGTTTTTACTCTGATGTAGTCCCATTTGTTAATTTTTTTCTTTTGTGTCCCTTGCCTGAGTAGACATGGTATTCAAAAAGATGCTGAAACCGATGTCAAAGTGTACTGCCTATATTTTCTTTTAGAAGTTTTATGGTTTCAGGTCTTCCATGTAAGTCTTTAATCCATCTTGAGTTACTTTTGTGTATGGTGCAAGATAATGTTCTATTTTCACTCTTTTGCATGTGGCTGTCCAGTTTTCCCAATACCATTTATTGAAGAGACTTTCCATTCTCCATCATATGTTCTTAGCTCCTTTGTTGGAGATCAACTGTCCACAGAAGTGTGGTTTTATTTCTGGGTTTTTGATTCTATTCCATTGATCTGTGTGTCTGTTTTCATGCCAGTACCATGCTGTTTTGATTACTATAGCTTTGTAGTATATTTTGAAGTCAGGGATTGTGATGCCTCCAGTTTTGTTCTTTTTCTCAAGATTTCATTAGCTACTCGAGGTCTTTTGTTGTTCCCTATAAATTTTAGGATTCTTTGTTCTATTGCTGTTAAGAATGTCATTGGGATTCTGATTGGAATTGCATTGAATCTATAGATTTCTTTAGGTAATATGGACATTTAACTACGTTTATTCTTCTAATCCATGTGCATGGAATATCTTTCCATTTCTTTATGTCATCTTTGATTTCTTTCAATAATGTCTTATAGTCTTCATTGTATAGGTCTTTCACCTCCTTGGTTAAATTTATTCTTAGATATTTTATTCTTTTTTTGCAATTGTAAATGGGATTGTGTTCTTGAGTTCTCTTTTTGCTAGTTCATTACTAGAGTATAGAAATGCAACTGATTTTTGCAAGTTGATTTTGTACCCTGCAACTTTGCTGTAGTTGTTGATTGTTTCTAGTAGTTTTCTGATGGATTCTTTAGGGTTTTCTATATATAGAATCATGTCGTCTGCAAACAGTAAGAGTTTCACTTCTTCCTTTCCAATTTGGATACCTTTTATTTCTTTTTCTTGCCTAATTGCTCTGGCCAAAACTGCCAGTACTATGTTGAATAAGAGTGGTGAGAGTGGGCACCCTTGTCTTGTTCATGTTCTCAGAGGGATGACTTTCAGTTTTTCCCCATTGAGTATGATGTTGGCTGTGGGTTTATCATATATGGCCTTTATTATGTTGAGATACTTTCCTTTTAACCCACTTTATTGAGAGTTTTTATCATAAATGTATATTGGATCTTGTCAAATGCTTTCTCTGCATATTGTATGATCATGTGATTTTTATTCCCCATTTTGTTAACATAGTGAATCACGTTGATTGATTTGCAGATGTTGAACCATCCCTGTGTCCCTGGTGTAAATCCCACTTGATCATGGTGTATGATCTTTTTAATGTATTGCTGTATTCGGTTTGCCAATATTTTGTTGAGGACCTTTGCATCTATGTTCATCAGTGATATTGGCCTGTAATTTTCCTTCTTTGTGTTGTCCTTGTCCGGTATTGGGATCAGGTGATGTTGACCTCATAGAATGAGTTAGGAGGTGTCCCGCCTTCTTCAATTTTTGGAATAGTTTGAGAAGGATAGGTATTAAATCTTCTTTGAATGTTTGGTAGAATTCTCCAGAGAAGCCATTTGGCTCTGGACTTTTATTTTTGGGGAGGTTTTTGATTACTGTTTCAATCTCTTTACTTGTGATTGGTCTATTCAGGTTCTCTATTTCTTCTTGATGCAGTTGTGGGAGGTTGTATGCGTCTAAGAATTTATCCATTTCATCTAGGTGGTCCAATTTGTTGGCATATAGTTTTTCATAGTATTCTCCTATAATCCTTTCTATTTCTGTGGTATCCATTGTAATTTCTCCCCTTTTATTTCTTAGTTTATTTATTTGAAACTTAACTCTTTTTTTCTTAGCCTGGCTAAGGGTTTGTCAATTTTGTTTATCTTTTCAAAGAATCAGCTCTTACTTTCATTGATCCTTTCTACTGTCTTTTTGGTTTCTATTTCATTTATTTCTCTTCTAATTTTTGTTATTTCCTTCAGTCTGCTAACTTTGGGCTTTGTTCTTCTTTTTCTAGTTTTGTTGGGTGTAGTTTAAGATTACTTATTTGAGATTTTTCTTGTTTGTTGAGGCCGGCCTGTATTGCTATGAATTTCCCTCTTAGAATTGCTTTTGCTGTATCTCATGAGAGTTAATATGATGTATATTTTTTTTTAGGAAGATTAGTCCTGAGCTAACATCTGCTGCCAATCCTCCTCTTCTTGCTGAGGAAGACTGGCCGAGAGCTAACATTCATGCCCATCTTCTTCTACTTTATACGTGGGATGCCTACCACAGCATGGCTTTTTGCCAAGCAGTGCCATGTCCACACCCAGGATCTGAACCGGTGAACCCCGGGCCCCCAAAGCGGAATGTGCACACTTAACTGCTGCACCACCAGGCCGGCCCCAAGATATGAAGTATTTTCATTTTCATTTGTCTCTAGATTTTTTTTAATTTCTTTTGATTTCTTCATTGATCCAATGGTTATTCAGTAGCATGTTCTTTGTTCATATATTTGTGACTTTCCCAGCTTTTTCCTTAAAGTTGATTCCTAGTTTCATACCACTATTGTCAGAAAAGATGCTTGATATTATTTCAATCTTCTTAAATTTATTGAGATTTGCCTTGTTTCCCAAAATATGGTCTATCTTTGAGAATTTTCCATGTGCACTTGAGAATAATGCGTATTCTGCTGGGGTTTTTTCCTTTTTTTTTATTGAGTTATTGATAGGTTACAATCTTGTGAAATTTCAATTGTACATTAATGTTTGTCAGTCATGTTGTAGGTGCACCACTTCACCCTTTGTGCCCACCCCCTACTCCACCTTTCCCCTGGTATCCACTAAACTGTTCTTAGTCCATAATTTTAAATTCCTCATATGAGTGGAGTCATACACAGATTATCTTTCTCTCGCTGGCTTATTTCACTTAACATAATTCTCTCAAGGTCCATCCATGTTATTGCAAATGGAATGATTTTGTTCTGTTTTGCAGCTGAGTAGTATTCCATTGTATATATGTACCACATCTTCTTTATCCATTCGTCTGTTGATGGGCACTTAGGTTGCTTCCACGTCTTGGCTATTGTAAACAGTGCTGCAATAAACATTGGGGTGCACAGGACTTTTGGGATTGCTGACTTCAGGCTCTTTGGATAAATACCCAGTAGTGGGATGGCTGGATCGTATGGTAGTTCTATTTTTAATTTTTTGAGGAATCTCCATCCTGTTTTCCATAGTGGCTGCACCAGTTTGCATTCCCACCAGCAGTGTATGAGGGTTCCTTTTTCTCCGCAACCTCTCCAACATTTGTTGCTATTAGTTTTAGATATTTTTGTCATTCTAACGGGTGTAAGGTGATATCTTAGTGTAGTTTTGATTTGCATTTCCCTGATGATCAGCGATGATGAGCATCTTTTCATGTGCCTATTGGCCATCAGTATATCTTCTTTGGAGAAATGTCTGTTCATGTCTCCAGCCCATTTTTTGATTGGGTTGTTTGATATTTTGTTGTTGAGTTGCGAGAGTTCTTTATATATTATGGATATTAAGCCTTTGTCAGATATATGACTTGCAAATATTTTTTCCCAGTTAGTGGGTTGTTTTTTTGTTTCAATCCTGTTTTCACTTGCCTTGAAGAAGTTCTTTAATCTGATGAAGTCCCATTTGTTTATTCTTTCTATTGTTTCCCTTCTCTGAGAAGGCATGGTGTCCAAAAAGATCCTTTTAATACTGATGTCAAAGAGTGTACTGCCTACGTTTTCTTCCAGAAGCCTTATGGTTTCAGGTCTCACCTTTAGGTCTTTGATCCATTTTGAGTTTATTTTGGTGAATGGTGAAAAAGAATGGTCAATTTTCATTCTTTTACATGTGGCTTTCCAGTTTTCCCAGCACCATTTGTTGAAAAGACTTTCTTTTCTCCATTGTATGCCCTCAGCTCCTTTGTCAAAGATAAGCTGTCCATAGATGTGTGGTTTTATTTCTGGGCTTTCAATTCTGTTCCATTGATCTGTGCACCTGTTTTTGTACCTGTACCATGCTGTTTTGATAACTGTAGCTTTGTAATATGTTTTGAAGTCAGGGATTGTGATGCCTCCCGTTTTGTTCTTTTTTTCTCAGGATTGCTTTAGAAATTTGGAGTCTTTTGTTGTCCCATATGAATTTTAGGATTCTTTGTTCTAATTCTGTAAAGAATGTCATTGGGATTCTGATTGGGATGGAGTTGAATCTGTAGATTGCTTTAGGTAGAACAGACATTTTAACTATGTTTATTCTTCCAATCCATGTACATGGAATGTCTTTCCATCTCCTTATGTCATCATCCAGTTCTCTCAGAAAGGCCTTGTAATTTTCATTATATAGGTCCTTCACTTCCTTAGTTAAATTTACCCCAAGGTATTTTATTCTTTTTGTTGCGATTGTGAATGGTATTGTATTCTTGAGTTCTTTTTCTGTTGGTTCATTACTGGAGTATAGAAATGCTACTGATTTATGCAAATTGATTTTATACCCTGCAACTTTGCTTTAGTTGTTGATTACTTCTAACAGTTTTCCAATGGATTCTTTGGGGTTTTCTATATATAAGATCATGTCGTCTGCAAACAGCGAGAGTTTCACTTCTTCCCTCCCTATTTGGATTCCTTTTATTCCTTTTTCTTGCCTGATTGCTCTGGCCAGGACCTCCAGTACTATGTTAAATAAGAGTGGTGATAGAGGGCATCGTTGTCTCATTCCTGTTTTCAGGGGGATGGTGTTCAGTTTTTGCCCATTGAGTATAATGTTGGCTATGGGTTTGTCGTATATGGCCTTTATTATGTTGAGGTAGTTTCCTTCTATGTCCATTTTGTTCAGAGTTTTTATCATAAATGGCTGTTGGATCTTGTCAAATGGCTTCTCTGCATCTATTGAGATGATCATGCGGTTTTTATTCCTCAGTTTGTTGATGTGGTGTATCACGTTGATTGATTTGCGGATGTTGAACCATCCCTGTGTCCCTGGTATGAATCCCACCTGATCATGATGTATGATTCTTTTGATGAATTGCTGAATTCTGGTTGCCAAAATTTTGTTTAGAATTTTTGCATCTATGTTCATCAGTGATATTGGCCTGTAGTTCTCTTTTTTCATGGTGTCCTTGTCAGGTTTTGGTATCAGCGTGATGTTGGCCTCATAGAATGTGTTAGGAAGTGTTCCATCTTCCCTAATTTTTTGGAATAGCTTGAAAAGGATAGGTATTAAATCCTCTCTGAAAGTTTGGTAGAGTTCCCCAGGAAAGCCATCTGGTCCTGGGGTTTTATTCTTTGGGATGTTTTTGATTGCTGTTTCAATCTCTTTCCTTGTGATTGGTCTGTTCAAATTGTCTGCCTGTTCTTGAGTGAGCTTTGGAAGATTGTAGGAGTCCAAGAATTTATCCATTTCCTCTAGGTTGTCCATTCTGTTGGCATATAGTTTTTCGTAGTATTTTCTTATAATCTGTTGTATTTCTGCAGAGTCTGTTGTTATTTCTCCTCTTTCATTTCTGATTTTGTTTATTTGAGCTTTCTCCCTTTTTTTCTTTGTAAGTCCGGCTAGTGGTTTGTCAATTTTATTTATCTTCTCAAAAAACCAGCTCTTTGTCTCATTGATCCTTTCTACTGCCTTTTTCGTTTCAATAGTATTTATTTCTGCTCTGATTTTTATTATTTCTCTCCTTCTGCTGACTTTGGGCTTCATTTGTTCTTTTTTCTCTAGTTCAGTTAGGTGTGCTTTAAGGTTGCTTATTTGGGATTTTTCTTGTTTGTTAAGATGTGCCTGTATTGCGATGAATTTTCCTCTTAATACAGCTTTTGCTGTATCCCATATGAGTTGGTATGGCATGCTATCATTTTCATTTGTTTCCAGGTATTTTTTTATTTCTTCTTTAATTTCTTCAATGATCCATTGCTTGTTCAGTAGTGTGTTGTTTAGTCTCCACATCTTTGTGCCTTTCTCAGCTTTTTTCTTGTAATTAATTTCTAGCCTTATAGCACTATGATCTGAGAAGATGCTTGTTATTGTTTCAATTTTTTTAAATTTGTAGAGGCTTGCCTTGTTTCCCAACATATGGTCTATCCTAGAGAATGTTCCATGTGCACTTGAGAAGAATGTGTATTCAGCTCTTTCAGGGTGGAGTGATCTATATATGTCTATTAAGTCCAATTGTTTTAGTTTTTCATTTAGCTCCACTATTTCCTTGTTGATTTTCTGTCTGGATGATCTGTCCATTGATGTGAGTGGGGTGTTGAGGTCCCCTACTATTATTGTGTTGTTTTTAACATCTTCCTTTAGGTCTGTTAATAGTTGCTTTATGAATCTTGGTGCTCCTGTGTTGGGTGCATAGATATTTATAAGTGTTATTTCTTCTTGATGAAGTGTCCCTTTGATCATTATATATTGTCCCTCTGTGTCTCTCTTTACCTGTCTTATTTTGAAATCCACTTGGTCTGATATGAGAATTGCAACACCTGCCTTTTTTTCCTTGCTATTTGCTTGAAGTATTGTCCTCCACCCCTTCACCCTGAGTCTGTGTTTGTCCTTGGGGCTGAGGTGTGTTTCCTGGAGGCAACAAATTGTTGGATCGTGTTCTTTAATCCATTTTGCCACTCTGTGTCTTTTTATTGGAAAGTTCAATCCGTTCACATTGAGAGTGATTATTGATGCATGTGGACTTAATGCTGTTAATCTGTTGCTCATTATCTTGTTTTCCTGCATTTCTTTTCCTGTTTGCTTTAGACTACCCATTTAATACTGCAATTTCTTATGCTGGGTTTCTTAGATTTTTCCTTATTTATGATTTGTGACTCTGTTCTGTACTTTATTTTAGTGTCTACCTTGAAGTTTGTATTTAGAATCTCGTGTATAATATAGTCTGTTCTCTGGTGGTCTCTTACCTACTTGACCAATACTGATTTAGACCCTTTGCTCTTCCCCTCCTAAATAATTATTTTCATTTTTTATTCCAACTCGTCTTATTAATTTGTAGTTAGAGTGCTAAGATCGTCCTTGTTTTGGTAGTTTCCTTACCTTTACCCTAATGCTATAATTGAATATTTGCTATCCTGTTCTGGTTCCATCCATCGGTCTCCCTAGTGGATTGTGTCCCCTTTCTCCCTTTTTTCTTTTTTCAGGTATGAGAGCGTTCTTGAGGATTTCTTGTAATGGAGGACTTTTAGTTACAAATTCCCTTAACTTTTGTTTGTCTGGAAAAGATTTAATTTCTCCCTCATATCTGAAGGAAATTCTTGCTGGATAGAGTATTCTTGGCTGAAGATTTTTATCCTTTAAAGCTTTGAATATGTCACTCCATTCTCTCCTAGCTTGTAGGGTTTCTGTAGAGAAATCCGCTGACAGTCTGATAGGGGCTCCTTTATAGGTTATTCTCTTTTTTTTCCTTACTTCCCTGAGTATTCTCTCCTCATCTTTCCTATTTGCCAACTTTACTACTATGTGCCTTGCAGTAGGTCTTTTTACATTGACAAATCTAGGAGATCTAAAACCCTCCTCTACACACATTTCTCCATTGATCCCTAGATTTGGGAAGTTCTCTTCAATAATTTCGTTAAGCACACTTTCTGCTCCATTTTCCTTTTCCATATTCTCGGGAACTCCTATGATCCTTATGTTCTTACTCCTCATTGAATCCATTATCTCTCGGAGATTTTCCTCATTTTTTAAATTCTTAGTTCTCTTTCTTCCTCTGTCTGGCACCATTCAGCCTGTCTATCTTCGATTATGCTAATTTGCTCCTCTATGTTGTCTACATGGGCATTCAGGGAATCCATATTCTGTTTTATCCGGTCCATTGTGTTTTTCATCTCAAGTAATTCTGTTTGATTCTTCTTTATGATTTCAATCTCTTTTGTGAAGTAACTCCAGAACTCGGCTTGTTTCTCTATCTTTCTACCTCATTGAGTTTTTTGATTATAGCTGCTCTGAATTCATTATCACTTAGTTTACCTAATTCCAAGTCCTCAGGACTTAATTCTGTGTTTTTATTGTTTTCCTTCTGGTCTGGGGCTTTTATAAATTGCTGGATGGTAGAGGAGTGGTTTTTTCACATGGTGGTAGAATTCAGTTGCAGTTACAGCCTGTCGCCACTAGATGGGGGTCGAGAGCCGTGTGTTATGAGCTCTCGCCTTGGGGCAAGATGGCTGCGCCCACTGGCTTTGCTGGGGGGGAGGGGCTGTTACTCACTCGCGCTGGTCTGGGTTCAGACCAGTTCTGTTCTCTGGTCTCCCAAGGCCCTTGATTTATGGGGTCCCTGCGGATGGAAGCTTCCCCCCCACCCCCCCATCAGCAGGTCTCCACTGAATCAGCAGCAGGAGTCCTGGATGATCCCCCGATTGTGCGGCCCCTCCCCTGCTCCTTCCCGACCCCGCCGCAGCGATCCCAGACTCTAGGGGAGGGAGCGATGTTCTCTCCTACCGTTCCAGCGCCTCCGAAGGTGTAAGCAAAGTTTATGATCTCTGCCTTCTTGGTATTGTAGGTCTCTAACGAGCTGGCATTATTTTTGTTCTCTGAAATTCAGTTCTTCCAATCTTTTGTTGTATTTTGGAGGGGAGAGAATCCCAGGTCAGCTCACCCCACCATTTTGCTCTGCCCCCTCCTGTATTCTGCTGTTTTTTGATGGAGTGTTCTTTTTATCTATCTATTAAGTCCATCTGCTCTAGTTTTTCATTTAATTCCACTGTTTCCTTGTTGACTTTTTGTTGGGTGATCTATCCATTGATGTAAGTGGGGTATTGAGGTCTCCTACTATTATTGTGTTGCTGTTAAGATCTCCTTTTTGGTCTGTTAATAGTTGCTTTATGTATTTGGCGCTCCTGTTTTAGGTGCGTATGTATTCATAAGTGCTATGTCCTCCTGGTGGAAAGTCCCTTTTATCATTATATACTGCCCCTTTGTCTCTCATTGTCTTTTTTTATCTTGAAGTCTGGTTTGTCTGATATAAGTATGGCAACACCTGCTTTCTTTTGTGTGCCATTTGCTTGTAGTATTGTCTTCCATCCATTCACCCTAAGCCTGTGTTTGTCTTTAGAACTGAGATGTGTCTCCTGGAGGCAGAATATTGTTGGGTCTTGTTTCTTAATCCATCCCACCACTCTATGTCTTTTGATTGGAGAATTCAAACCATTTACATTTAGAGTGATTATTGATATATCAGGGCTTAATATTGCCACTTTATCTCTTGTTTTCCAGTTGTTCCACATTTCCTTTGTTTCTCCTCCCATGTATTTCTGACTGCCATTTCAGTTTGGTGGTTTTCTGTGATGGTTTTCAGTTTTCTCTTTATTTACCATTTGTGTCTCTGTTCTGATTTTTTCTTTAGCGTTTACCATGGGTTTTGTATAAAAGCTCTCATAGATGAGACAGTTCATTTTCTGATAGTCTCTTATCTCCATTAGCGTAGGCAAGTTCCACCTCTTTCCTCTTCCCCATCTAAGATATTTTTATCACAAATTATTCCATTTTGTGTTGTGAGTCTGTGGTTAAAATGAAGTGTTTATAGTTATTTTTGATGCTTTACTTCCCTTTGTCTTTAATGTTACAATTAAGTGTTTGCTAACCTGTTCTGATAGAGCTACAATTTTCTGATTTTGTCTGTCTATCTCCTTGCTCAAGGCTTTGTAAACCGTTTCCTTTTCATTTCAGGTGTGAGGGCATTCTTGATCATTTCTTATAGGGGTGGGGGGTCTTGTGGTGATGAACTCCCTCAGCTTCTGTTTATCTGGGAAAGTCTTTATTTCTCCATCATATCTGAAGGATAGTTTCACTGGATAGAGTATTCTTGGCTGAAAGTTTTTGTCTTTCAGTATTTTGAATATATCATTCCACTCTCTCCTAACCTATAAGGTTTCCACTGAGAAACCTGCTGAAAGCCTCATAGGGGTTCCTTTGTAGATTATTCTTTTCTGCCTTGCTGCCCTTAATATGTTTGCTTTGTCATTTACGTTTTCCAGTTTTACTACTATATGCCTTGGAGAAGGTCTTTGTGCATTGATTTAATTAGGAGTTATACTGGCTTTGTTTACTGTAATTCCAGTCCCTTCCATAGATTTGGGAAGTTCTCAGCTATTATTTCTTTGAACAAGTTCTCTGCTCCTTTCTCCCTTTCTTCTCCCTCTTGAATACCTATAATCCTTATGTTGCATTTCCTAATTGAGTCAGATATTTCTCAGAGAATTTTTTCATTTTTTTTAAGTCTTAGTTCTCTCTCCTCCTCCACCTGAAGCCTTTCTATATTTCTGTCCTCCAAAGTACTAATTTTGTCCCCTATAATGTCAGTTCTGTTTTTTAAGGTTTCTAGATTGTATTGTATTGTATCTCATTCATTGTGTTCTTCATCTCTGGCATTTCTGTTTGGGTTTTTTTAGAGTTTTGATCTCTTTTGTGGAGAATTCTTTCTGCTTATTAATTTTATTCCTGAGTTCACTGAATTGTCTTTCTGAGTTTTCTTGTAACTCATTGAGTTTCTTTATAACTCTTTTGAATTCTCTGTCATTTAGATTGTAAATTTCTGTGACTTTAGGCTTGGTTTCTGGAGATTGTCATTTTCCTTCTGATCTGGAGTATTAATGTATTTCTTCATGGTGTTTGATGTAGTGGACCTTTGCCAGCACATAATGGTAGTTTCTGGTCACAGATTCCACCTGCCAACACTTGGGGGGTAGGGGCAGGAGCTGTCTGTTCTCAACCTGCTGTGTCCACTGGAAGTTGTGCCCATCCACTGGAAGCTGTGCTCATAGGGCTCATCTGCATCTGACTGCTGGCTGCCCCTGCCTGGTGGGTCACACACACAGGCGCAGGCACTCTGGTGTGGATCCACTGCCCCAGCCAACCGGCCAAGTTGGTGCACCAGGCAGGTGGGAGTGCTTTCTTTCACATTTGCAAGACTGCTCCACACTCACTGGTGGCTCACCTGAGCTGCTGGGCTTTGTAGGGGTGCCCACGTGGTGGCTGAGCCACCTTGGTGTGGAGTGTTCCCCACATGCTGGGATGCATGTCAGAAAGTGAAAGCATGCATGTGAAGGCCTGCCTGTCCCCTGCCCTGCTGCCGCCACTTAAGGGTCACACACTGGCCACTGCACATGGACTCACAACCTAGATTGCTGCCACTGGGGAGGGGGAGGATATCTGCTCACCTCCTTCCACTGCTTCCCATCGATGCAGTACCCCCAAACTTCAGACTTACGGCTGCGTGGATCTCTCAGACATCCTATTGCTCTGTGTGGGTATCCTCTGTTGGTTAATGAATGTCCTTTTTGTTGTATCTTAGCAGGGAGAGACCAAGGGAACAGCTCACGCCACCATGATGCTGACATCACTCTCCACCTTATTCTTCCTGCTAATTATAAGACAAACAAACAAACAAATCTGGATGAAATTTATAAGGCAACTCACAGAAGCCCTAAAGATGAAGAAAAGAAGGTAGACTGGTTAGTAACCTTGGGCGGTGAGTTTCCTGGGGTTTTGTTTGCCTCTAGTATATCTGGACCTGGGCACAGGAGAGTCACTCAATCTGGAAACACCAATGGGCACAGACCAAAAAGCTCCAAGGAAAGCTCACTTTCTTCAGCCAAAAGACTGGGGGGGAAAGCATCTCAAAAGAACAGAAGTATTTTTACCAAAGCTTCCCTACTCAAGACAAACATCTCAAAAAAGTGACTCCCCTCTCACTTCCCACCGTGGGTGGAGCCCTATCTCCCACCTCTGCCCTGCACTTAGGAGTAGAAACCCCTGCACATGACCCTGCACTCTTCATTAGAACCTGGGCTGACATTGCATCCTAGATAAACATTGATCTACTTCTGGGTCAACCAAGCTGAATTTGGGGAAAGTCTTTTGGTAAAAACTCCATCTTATACAGGTTCTGAGCCTTCTTTTTTGCCACTTTTATCCCATAAGTCAATTAAGAGTCTTTTTGTCTAGGCTAGGCAAATTCTTTCTAGTCAAAGGAGCTTAAAAGTGGCTTTCAGCTAGAAAGCCTGTCTAGATTTTCTCCTCATTTTTGACCTGGTAATTCCTTACTGCTTTGTCATTTCGTTGATGCTTTTAAGAAGAGACTTTTACCATTTTATCTATCTTTTTCTATTTAGATCTTTTTAGCAAAAGAGCTTGTGCAATAATCTAGATTTCCATTACTATAAACATGAAGTCCACTTTTTAAAAACTTTGTAGTGAATTATATCATACATAAAGAAAAGTACACAAATCATAACTCTACAGCTGGATGGATTTTCACAGGGTATATATACTCATGCAACTAGTACCCAGAACAAGTACCAGCACCCAAGAAGTTCTTCTCTTTACCACCTTCACTACCTCCCCCAAAGGAAATCATTCTCCTAACTTCAAAACTGTAGTTGAGTTTTGCTAGTTTTTCAGCTTCATAAATGAAATTGCAACTTTTTGAAACTTGCTTCTTGTGCCAAATACTATATATGTAAGACTCATCTGTGTTGTATGTGTAGCAATAGTTCATTCATTCTCATTGCTGACAGTGTCCCATTGAATGAATATGCCATAATCTATCCATGCTACTCTTAATGGATTGGAATCACTCAGTCATAAGGTATGTGTCTATTTGGTTTTAGAAAACACTGCCAAATACATTTTCAAACTAGTTGTACCAATTTAACCTCTTACTAGCCATGTATGAGAATTCTGATTCTTTGTCTACTCTTGACAAATCACTTTTAACCACCTATGAAATCCTCAGTTACTTAACAAAAGAAAACAGTATCTTCTGTTCCCACCTCACATCATTCAAGATCTCTTGTCCTTTTATTAAACTCTGGGTTCTGAGTAAGCAAGTTCAGTTTCTGGACTTCAGTCAAGTAAAACTGTGAAATAAGAGGAGAGAAAATTATTAAAGAAAAGAAATTTGCATCATAAAGAATCTAGAGAAAAGAGGCAGAAAAAAAGAGAAGAGGAAGAAATGTTCTGGGCTGTATAGGCTCTGGATCTGGGAGTTTCTGAAGAGACTTGAGAGTAAGGTGAAAGAGTGTTAAAGTAACCAGATTAGGCCCAAGATGGAGTCACTTATGCTAAACCCAATGTCCACAACCCAAAACTTAACTAAATTTCTATGTTAGGCTCACTCAGAAAAGAAAAGTCTAGGTCAACTAATCAGTACTTGCCTGCTCAGTACAAGTTACCTGACCCAGCTCAAGACTTCCATTTGCTCCATGTAGAGAAAGTAACTTTGCAATAACCAATCCACTTTTTCCTGGCACATCTTCCCTGTTCATGCTCCCTCTGCCTATAAAAGTCTTTCATTTTGTACAGCTCCTCAGAGCTCCTTTATATCTGCTGGACTGGATGCTGTCTGATTAGTGAATGGCTGAATAAAAGTCTACTAGATGAATAAAATGTCTGTGGAAAAATTTCTTTTAACAGGAGAGAAAAAGGTTTTAGAATGTGAGAGATATAGTAAGAAAAGTGAAGAAAATGGAAGGTATTACTGTGAATTATGGATATTGGATCTCTTTGTTGCTTGAAAGGGGCAAACTAAGATTGGAATTACTATCAAGTACTTTTGAGTAATGAATTATTCCTTTATAAACAGAACCCCACACATACATTGGATCATGTAGAGCTTTACTTTACATAGAGATTACATAAACAAGCTGTTATAGTTGAAAACATTTGAGGAACATTTCTATTACTTCCCTGACAATATTCCTCCCTACCAATAGGCTTCTATAAAACCTACTCTTCTTATGAATTCTTATGAATCTACTGACCACTCCCCAACTCTTCTTCACCCAATGAAAATCTGGGGACATGACTCACGTTCTTCTTCTGTACTTGACACATGCCATAATCCTAGATTTCAACAGCCAAAGTATCTTTGTGATTCACTCGCCTATTTAATTCCAATGAGCTTCACCTATATTCAGTGATGTGTTATTGAAGCCAGTTCTTTCCAGCTCCTGAGAGCTGATTGTTCATACCTCTTTCCAATTCCACACACTATGACATTATGTTGGTAGCTTGAAGTCATCCATGGTAGGAGTATTTATACCACAAAAATCAACAAATGCTACAAATTGGGGCACTTTTTTTGAGGACCAGTTTACCAGCACATGATTGCTTCTACCCTACTTTGACCACTCATACTCAGATTCAGAAACAACCTTAGATTTTGTCATCAGCAGGAATTGCTCCACCCCAAAAATTTAAAACTCCAGTATGTCATTCTCTAACCATCACCTCAACTCTCAGCTCTCTCACAGCCCTATACCCCTATACCTTCTCTTCAGTATCACAGAGACCTTCAGGCTCTATTTGCATGTTCTCTCTGTACTCTGGAAAGGCAGAAAGGCTTCCAGCAACTGTGCTGTACTGCTTCCATTAAGAAGAGGACCAACAAACTACTTAACATTTACCAATTATCTCGTGAAGTAACACAAGGTATCAAAAATCTTGTTTCTTCAAAAATTGATCAAAATTTGTTCTCACCTTCATCTGAAAATGTTCACAGCATCTTCTTTTTCTTTCAGTTCATATAGAGGGTGAACCTGTTGGCATCTGCCAACAGGTCTAGAAATATTTCTTTTTGTTCTGCCTTTTCTCTTTCAACTAGATGTATCCTGTATCAACATACAAAAGAATTAAAACAACTTTCAAATGTCAGTTAAAATAATAAAAAGAAATAGCCCCTTGAAAAAATACAGACACACACATAGTAAAAATGGATTTCTAATGAAAACAGGTGTTCAGTCAGCTAAATAGTCCCATGAAGGATGTCATTTCAGAAACCACCCTCTCAACAGATATTTGGATAGAAATATCTGCCTGGGTACCAGGATGATATTGTGATGATCAAGGCATTACACATGGACTGAAGTACTTCTATGACAACAATTTCTGAATGGGATTCTTTAATTGGGATTTGAGGAAGGAAAAAGGGATTGGAAATAATTATATAGCGATAAAGATTATGTGAAAACTTGTTTTGTCATCATATATACAAACAGCTTAGATACACAAATAGCTAATTATATGTTTGAATATTGCTTTGAATACCAATTTCTAGAGAATGGTAATATCTCTTTATTCTAAAGTTAGTTTACAGTTGTAGCCCTATTTCCATGTTTTCTATGGCCTCCTCTGCCTTAGAATTACAGCCACCAAGACTAGTTAACTTGAAGTCAAGTCAAAATAAATAACCCAAGCTGAAGCACAGACACAAAAAAAGAATTTGAAAAACTGCATTAGAGATAAGTGGTACACACTCAAAAGATCTAACATATTTGTAATTAGAGACCAAGACTAAGAAGAGAAAGACAACAAAATTGATGAAATGATGACTAACAATTTGCCAAATCTGATGACAGACATCAATCCACAGATTAAATAAACTCTGCAAATCTCAAGCATGATAAGTATAAACAAAGCCATATCAAGGCACATCATAGTCAAATTGTTTATAATTAAAGAAAGAGAAAAGTTATAAGCAGCCACAGGAAAAAAAAGACATATTACCTTCAAAGAAACAACAATAAGACTGATGGCTGACTTTTCAACAGAAACTAAAACAGTCAGAAAATAACAGAATGACATCTTTAATGCTCTGAAATTCTTGAGGTTGATGGAAAATGATCCTATTTAGAAGCACAGAATGGTAGGAATAAAAAGCACCAGAATAGGAATAGGCAAGTGTGTGGGGAAACAGAAATAAGTACCATCAGTTAATAACTACTATAATAATAAAGACTGGTGGGATTTATAACATACGTAAAAGTAAGTACATGAGAAAAATAGTACAGTGAGTGTGGAGTAGTTAAATGGAGTTAAACTATCATAAGATTCTTAATTTGGGGGAGAAACTATAAAAGCATTAATTTTAAGTAAACAATCATAAATCAAGCATGCATTTCTTTAACTCTAGATCTAGGGTAATCATTAAAGATAACAAACGTATATTATTAAAATATACAGAAGAAGAAAATTACAATAACGAAAATATTAATTCAAAGAAAGTGATAAGGGAAAAATTAAGGAACTTGATTAGAGTTCTCCAGAGAAAGAGAATCAATACGAAGTGTGAATATATGTAGAAAGAGATTTATTTTAAGAAATTGGTTCTTGATTATGGAAACTGGCAAGTCTAAAATCTGCAGGGTGGACCAGCAGGCTGGAGATCCAGGGAAGAACCAGTGTTGCAGTTCAAGTCCAAAGGCTGTCTGGTAGAATTCCATCTTCCTCAAGGGAGGTCAGTTTTTTGTTCTACTCAGGCCTTAACCGATTGGATAAGGCCCACCTATACTATGGAGGGCAGTCTGCTTTACTCAGAGTTCATAAATGTTAATCTCATCCAAAAACACCCTCACAGAAACATCCAGAATAATGTTTGACTAAATATTTGGGCACTGTCGCCCAGCTAAGTTAACCCATAAAATTAACCATCACAGGAACAAAATGGGAAAAATAGACAACAAATAGCAGTCTAGTAGACTTATATCCAACTATATCAGAATTCACTTTAAACGTAAATAGCCTAAATACTCCAATTAAAAGACAAATATTGTAAGATTGGATTAAAAAAACTCAACTATATGCTATTTATAAAAGGTATGCTTAACTATAATGACACAGAAAGGTTGAAAATAATGAATGGAAAAAGATATACCATGCAAACACCAACTGAAAGAAATATGGTTTAGCTATGTTAATATCAGACAAAGTAAACTGTAAGGCAAGAAGTGTTACATGAAATAAAGGGTGAGATTTCATAATGATAAGGGGGGCAATTCAATAGAAAAAATCCTAATTTTGTATGCAAACTGGTTCAAAATTAAAAAGTAAACGTTGACAGAACTAAATAAACACATCAAAAAATCCATAAATGTAAGTGGGGATTTTAACACACTTTTTTCAGTAACTTACGGAACAAGCAAGAAGTCTTGGGCCTAAGAATCTCAGTCAAATTAGCCCTCACTGCAAGGAGAGGACAGCTAAAGGGGCTGGAAGCCACACACGGCCTCAGAAGAATCTTTGTACAGTCTCCTCAAGTCCACTCCACAGGACCTCCTTCCAGTCTTTCTCTCATCTCTTTCAACACTGGTAGAATGATGAAATAGTGAGGAAAAAAAATAATGGTGTACTACACAGCCACCCATCTCTTTAGCTCTAAGGACAAAAACCAGAGGTCCCTAGTGCCTCACTCTGTAGCCTTAATCAGAATTGTGCTGAAGAGTTTGCTGTGCCTGGTCAGCTGTTATACAAGCAGCTGTGGCGATGGTTAATGAATTGCTTTTAATTACTTCTTCACTTGAACTTTTCAGCCATCTTAAGTCAGATAGTGTCTGCACAACTGGAAAACATACACACACACACACACACACTGATCTCTTGTTGCCAGCCATTGAGTTTAAACACGTAGTTTCGTAAAACTTTGTCTCCTGCTTCAGTTTCAGGTCCCTATATGTTTTCTTTTTGAAAGTGACTTAGGAAACGCAAACCCCAGAAGAAAATGAAAGCTATCGGTTGGACTAACGTATAGTAAACATACAGACCACAGAATAGAAATGTTCTACACCAGAACTTAAATCCCAATAGAAAAGCTTTTCCTATTTTGTGACCTTCTTAAATATTACCTTTATTATAAAACGGAAAATTGATGAGTATGTTTTCCCCTGCTGTCAACAAAAGCATATGATCAAACATCTCCTCCCTATATACACTGACAAAATAATGACAAGTCTTAGAATGAAAAATTGTAGCAATGTTAGATTAAGCAGTAATTGAAATTCTGTAAGATTTAAACTCTGTGAATCATTCAAGAGTATGGAGTTCACATGTTATTTGCAAGTCTATGACAAGAGACATGTTTGAAATTAGAAAATTCCCTGGGTTCTATAATTCATGCCATTAAATCCTATTTGCCTTTTTCAAGACTTTGAATGTTGACTGGTGTTTTTTAAAGACAATTCTGGTTAGAGACGCAATATGTTCCTCTGGGTCCTTGATATCATATCTCAGGGACATTATCAGAGATGACTATTGGGCATACTTTTCTTTGCAGCTTTCTAGGTAAGACTTCAACTCTTACGATGCAATTATTATTTTTTTTTTAAAGATTTTATTTTTTCCTTTTTCTCCCCAAAGCCCCCCGGTACATAGTTGTGTATTCTTCGTTGTGGGTTCCTCTAGTTGTGTCATGTGGGACGCTGCCTCAGCGTGGTCTGACGAGCAGTGCCATGTCCGCGCCCAGGATTCGAACCGACGAAACACTGGTCCGCCTGCAGCAGAGCGCACGAACTTAACCACTCGGGCACGGGGCCAGCCCCACGATGCAATTATTTTTATGAGAAGTTTGTTTTGAAGATTCCTCACCTAAAGAGAAAGGGAAAGTGTTTTTAAAATCATTTATAATTATGGATTTTTAAAAATTCATGATTTAAAATCATGATGGGTATTTATATATAATTATATATTAAAGTCAACCCTTTGAAATCTGTGTATTCCAGTGTTCAATACATCTTAAAAACAAAATCAAATTAGCACAGATGGCTTGGAATATGTGATTTTATTCTCAACATTAAAATCATTTAACTTTTTAAAAAGAATAATAGTACCATGAATGAACTCAATAATTCCTAGCAGAAAAGAACATTAATATCTGCTTGCTTTGGGCCACACGCATTTTGCTTTACAATGTGTCCTATAAGGGAGTGTGTTCAGTCTTCTCATCTAGAGAGGAGACTGGGTTTATTCCTTGGTTCCTGGCCTTACTTGTGCTGATCAGAAAAATGGGTAGAGAGGAAAGTCAGCAGAAAGAACAAGGCTTAAACTGATTATTTTTTTCTAATGGCAAATAAAGCAAAGAAGAGATAGGAGGGCAAGAGGGATGACTTTTGGAAGGGGTAAGCAACACAGGAGAGCCAGCACAGGCTGGGATTTAGGGAAAAGACCAAAAATGAGAGTGGAGGTAGGGGAGGGGTATGTGCAACTACTGTGAGGTAGTTTGAAGACTTTGAAGAAAAGATGGGTAAAAGGATTTTCCAGAAATCCAGAAATTTTATATGATGCATTTTCCCCGTTGCTGACTCTGCAAGAGAACTCAGTAGAGGATGTGCATTTCCTACACGTGAACACTCTATTCTTTAAAATATTGTTCCATTTCCCAAAAAAACACGCTTGCTAAAGTTGTTACATAATTTTCAACCTAAACAATTCTAATAGGATGATTGCCATCTTCCCACCATGGAGGACAGGAATTGCTAAATACCGGGCAGTCTGACACTGGGTTTGTTGAGGCAGTTCCAAAAAACTCTAAAGAGAAATCAGTTGCTCAGTCTGAGTAGTGTGGAGAGAGGTCCTTAAAAAAATTACAGCATTATTAAACTAAAACTGCTTAGAATCAACTACAGCTATTTAGTTGTAATATTAATTAGCGAATTCTCTCTAAAGAAAAGCAGTGAAGTAACTAATTAAAAGAACTCTGCTTCACATAACATCAGTTGATAATGAAATGATTTGAAATGTTTTATTTTGTGCTACACTCCAGGATTAGATTCTCTCCTCTTCCTACTTCCTTACATGAAAGAAACTTTTCACTTAGAAATTCTAAAGGAGTAGTTTTTTTAAAAAAAAGAAGCACTTCTTTAGCAATTCGGGGTCTTTTGTTGCCCCATATGAATTTTACGATTCTTTGTTCTAATTCTGTAAAGAATGTCATTGGGATTCTGATTGGGATGGTGCTGAACCTGTAGATTGCTTTAGGTAGAATGGACATTTTAACTATGTTTATTCTTCCAATCCATGTACATGGAATGTCTTTCCATCTCCTTATGTCGTCATCCAATTCTCTCAGAAAGGCCTTGTAAGGCCCCAAATTTCTAAAGCAATCCTGAGAAAAAAGAACAAAACAGGAGGCATCACAATCCCTGCCTTCAAAACATACTACAAAGCTACAGTAATCAAAACAGCATGGTACTGGTACAAAAACAGGTGCACAGATCAATGGAACAAAATTGAAAGCCCAGAAATAAAACCACACATCTATGGACAGCTTATCTTTGACAAAGGAGCTGAGGGCATACAATGGAGAAAAGAAAGTCTTTTCAACAAGTGGTGCTGGGAAAACTGGAAAGCCACATGTAAAAGAATGAAAATTGACCATTCCTTTTCACCATTCACCAAAATAAACTCAAAATGGATTAAAGACCTAAAGGTGAGACCTGAAACCATAAGCCTTCTGGAAGAAAACGTAGGCAGTACACTCTTTGACATCAGTATTAAAAGGATCTTTTTGGACACCATGCCTTCTCAGAGAAGGGAAACAATAGAAAGAATAAACAAATGGGACTTCATCAGATTAAAGAGCTTCTTCAAGGCAAATGAAAACAGGATTGAAACAAAAAACAACCCACTAACTGGGAAAAAATATTTGCAAGTCATATATCTGACAAAGGCTTAATATCCTTAATATATAAAGAACTCTCGCAACTCAATCACAAAACATCAAACAACCCAATCAAAAAGTGGGCTGGAGACATGAACAGACATTTCTCCAAAGAAGATATACTGATGGCCAATAGGCACATGAAAAGATGCTCATCATCGCTGATCATCAGGGAAATGCAAATCAAAACTACACTAAGATATCACCTTACACCCGTTAGAATGACAAAAATATCTAAAACTAATAGCAACAAATGTTGGAGAGGTTGCGGAGAAAAAGGAACCCTCATACACTGCTGGTGGGAATGCAAACTGGTGCAGCCACTATGGAAAACAGGATGGAGATTCCTCAAAAAATTAAAAATAGAACTACCATACGATCCAGCCATCCCACTACTGGGTATTTATCCAAAGAGCCTGAAGTCAGCAATCCCAAAAGTCCTGTGCACCCCAATGTTTATTGCAGCACTGTTTACAATAGCCAAGACGTGGAAGCAACCTAAGTGCCCATCAACAGACGAATGGATAAAGAAGATGTGGTACATATATACAATGGAATACTACTCAGCTGCAAAACAGAACAAAATCATTCCATTTGCAATAACATGGATGGACCTTGAGAGAATTATGTTAAGTGAAATAAGCCAGCAAGAGAAAGATAATCTGTGTATGACTCCACTCATATGAGGAATTTAAAACTATGGACCAAGAACAGTTTAGTGGATACCAGGGGAAAGGTGGGGTGGGGGGTGGGCACAAAGGGTGAAGTGGTGCACCTACAACATGACTGACAAACATTAATGTACAATTGAAATTTCACAAGATTGTAACCTATCAATAACTCAATAAAAAAAAAAAGAAGCACTTCTTGAGCAATTCTAATTCTTTCCTTCAGGCATTCACTTGTCAGTTTCTATTATCAAAAATGTGATTTACTTCATTCCTAACGCCATGTATTCCAAATGAGATCCTAAGACCTGCTTATTAACTTAAAATAATAATTTAAATATTTTATTAAAGATTTATTTAAAAATACCTTTTTTAAAAACTAGATCAAATGTTTTATAAATGTAAAGTTTACAATTTATTTATATTTTTAATTTTAAAATATTAATTAAATCAGTCATTTTTGTTGTGCTCCCCTTGAAGTCACTGAGTCTGTTAATTTCATCTCTGCTCTCTCATATCCATCCCTGCCGCCTCTGTGCCGCTTCAGGCTCCCACTGCCTGTCTCATGCACTGCTCCACAACCTCCTCCCTGATCTCCCTGCCTCCAAGCTGGCATCTCTCTGAGCCACCTTTTCATTCATTCCACAAACAAGCCTTTAGTGCCGTCTATGTTCTAAGCATGTGCTAGGCTCTGGAGAGCCAAAGAAGATTGAGAACTCACAAGATTTTCCTAGCTCACCCAGGAGATCAATTTGAAAACTAATAATTAGACAAACAAATAATTGCACCATAACAAGTACAATGATAGTAGTATGAACAGAACGCTCCAAGAACACAAGCAAAGGATATCTATTATGCCTTCAGTTGTTGTCTCAGATTTTTTTACATCATGCCTCCTTAAAAATCTGTGATGATTCCCCATTGAGTAGGAACTCAGATAGTACATTATTCCAGCTCCTCCATTGTCTGGCTCCCATCTACTTTATACACCTAAATAATGAAACAACTGTTGAGTACAATGGAATAAGAAATGAAAAATACTATTTTATGCAGGTATATTAGCTAGTATGAACTGTAACCTGTCATGGAACAATCAAAATAGAATTTGTCAAAGTTTAACAACCTACTTTTTAAAATCAGATTTACTCTAGATAGCTTTCAGTTGTTTCTGAAATTCAGAACCATCCATAATATATAAAGATATGCAGCCTGTGTATGAGAAAGAGACTGTAAAACAACGCCTCTTCTTCCCTTCATCCACAGTATTAGAATTTTTATGGTAACATAGGCACTCAGGATGACAATTAAATTTCCCCATCCTGTCTTAGTCTTACTGGCAAATAGGATGTAGGCAGAAGTGTTATGTGGCAGCTTCCAGTACTCTTCCTTAAGAAATGGAGCTAGGAGATGCACTTTCTCTCTCCTTTATCTCCCACTTCATTCTGTTGCCTAGGATCCCTCTTGGACCATGAAGTCCAAATACCCAGTTCCCTGCCACCATGGAGAGCTCTACTGGCTCTTGACAAGCCTACTCAAACTCATATGTAGGAGAAAAATAAACTTCTATCTTTATTAAGCCATTGTTATTTGGGGTTTTCTCTCAACCACAACCAATCCTAAACTATTTAATATATCATGATTAAGGATGTTCACAAAATTGTACCTCAGGTTCTTAAAGAAAAGTGTTCCAAAAATATTTTGCGCAACAGAAGCATCGTAAAATTAAAAGCAGAGCCTCCAAAAGGAACTACTTTTAAGAAGATCTGGAGTCTTCTCTGTCACCCACCACATCCAGTTGGTTACCAGCTCCCTTCACCTCTAGTGAACTGCATCTCCACAGTTCAGCCTTCTTATCATTATGCACACTGCTACAGCTACAATTTAAACCCTCACCCTCTCTCACCAAAACGATTACAATTCTCTCCTAGTTTATGTCTCAGTCCCTAACCTCATTCCCCTCTAATCTAGCTTCCACAATGTTTGGAGTTACTTTTCCCCAATGAGAAATATTATCAATAACAATAATAGCTAACATTTACTGAGAAATTGCTATATGTGAGACGATGTGTTAAGCATTTATATACCCTACTTCAGTTAGCCCTCCCAACAATTCTAGGTGGTATTATCCTCACTTTAGATGAAACACCAAGAGGTTCAATAACTTGCTCAGAGCTTTTTCAGCTAGTTAATCTTACTAGTAAAGCACTTTGCATATTGTAGTATAATTAGTAAGACTATATTAGTCTGTCTCTTCCACACAGTTTATTGAGGGCAAGAACCATTTCTTTTTTCAGTCCATATTCTGAATCCCTAAGAACGGTTAGACTTCTTTACTTGTAATATTTTTCTTTCTCTAGTGTTCCAAAATTTTCTCAGGCAAGTTTAATTTGGGACTCTTTCAAAAGTTAGTAAACAATTTCACCACCATTGACACTGAAAAGTCACCAGCAAAGCAGCATCAGTAAATAGCTAATATTCAGAAAGTTTATTTGTTTGCAACTAAGTGTACAGAAATGAGAAGATTAAATAGGACCCTTCTGCATACAGGCAAATGACAATGATCGCAAACAGGATAAATGTCTCAACGTAGTTTTAAAAAATAGCTATATTGAAGTATAATTGGCATACTATAAACTGCATATATAATAGTATACAATTTGATAAGTTCTGACATATACACCCATGAAACCACCACCACAATCAGGATCATCTCATCCCCAAGTTTCCTCATGCCCCTTTGTAGTGTAGTCCCTCTCTCTTGTTGTTTGCCCCCCACCCCACCTCACCCCATGTCCAGTCAATAACTGATCTGCTTTCTGTCACCATATATTAATTTGCATTTTTCTAGAATTTTATATAAAAGGAATGATACAATATGTATACAAAATAACAAATACAATAGTTATTTTGAGGCTCATCTACAATATTGCACATACCAATAATTCATTTCCTTTTATTGCTGAGTAGTATTTCATTGTGGATATACCACAATTTGTTCGATTCATCCATTTATGAGTTATTTGGGTTGTTTCTTGGTTTTGGCTACTACAAATAAAGTTGTTTGAACATTCATGTACAAATTCTTGAGTGGGCATATGCTTTCATTTCTCTTCAGTAAAATCTAGGAGTGGAGTGGCTGGATTACATGGCAGGTGTGTTTAGCATTTTAAGAAACTGCCATACCATTTCCCAAGGTGGACGTACCATTTTTACATTTCTGCCAGCAGGATATGAGTTCCAGTTCTTCCACATCCATGCCAACATTTAGTGTGCTCTTTTTAATTTTAGCCATTCTAATAGGTGTGTAATGATATCTCATTGTGGTTTTAATTTGCATTTCCCTAATGGCTAATGATGCTGAGCATCTTTTCATGTGTTTATTTGGCATTTGTATAACTTCCTTGGAAAGATGTCAATTCAAATCTTTTTCCCACTTTTTAGTTGACTTGTTTGTTTCCATGCTATGAGTTTTGAGAGTTCTTTACATGTTCTATATACTAGTCCTTTATCAGATGTGATTTACAAATACTTTCTCTCAGTCTGTGGCTTGTCTTTTCATTTTCTTAAAGTTGTTTTTCAAAGAGCAGATCTCTTTGCTCTTTGTTTTTTATTTTTTTAATTAATTTATTTGTTATTGTGGTAACATTGGTTTATAACATTATATAAATTTCAGGTGTATATCATTATATTTCTACTTCTGTGTAGATTACATCACGTTCACCACCCAAAGACTAATTACAATCCATCACCACACACATGTGCCTCATCACACCTTTTGCCCTCCTGCCTCCCCTCTTCCCCTCTGGTAACCACCAATCCAATCTCTGTTTCTATGTGTTTATTTGTTGTTGTTTTTATCTTCTACTTATGACTGAGATAATATGGTATTTGACTTTCTCCCTCTGACTTATTTCACTTAGCATAATACCCTCAAGGTCCATCTATGTTGTCACAAATGGCTGGATTTCACAGTTTCCTTATGGCTGAGTAGTATTCCATTGTGTATATATACCATATCTTCTTTATCCATTCATCCCTTGATGGGTACCTAGGTTGCTTCCAAGTCTTGGCTATTGTGAATAATGCTTCAATGAACATAGGGGTGCATGTATCATTACACATTCATGTTTTCATATTCTTTGGATAAATACCCAGCAGTGGAACAGTTGAATCATTGGGAGTTCTACTCTTAAATTTTTGAGGAATCTCCATACTGTTTTCCATAGTGGCTGTACCAGTTTGCACTCCCACCAACACTATATGAGGGTTCCTTTCTCTCCACATCCTCTCCAACACTTATTGTTTCCTGTCTTGTTAATTACAGCCTTTCTGATGGGAGTGAGGTGATACCTCATTGTAGTTCTGATTTGCATTTCCCTGATAGTTAATGATGTTGAACATCTTTTCATGTGCCTGTTGGCCATCTGTATATCTTCTTTGGAGAAATGTTTGTTCAGATCTTTTACCAATTTTTTAATTGAGTTGTAGTTTTTCTGTTGTTGAGATGTATGAGTTCTTTGTATACTTTGGATATTAATCCCTTATCAGATATATGGTTTGCAAATATCTTCTCCCAATTGTTAGGCTGTCTTCTCATTTTATTGATTGGTTTCATTTGGTTTCCTTTGCTGTGCAGAAGCTTTTTAGTTTGATGTAGTCCCATTTGTTTACTTTTTCTATTGTTTTCCTTGTACCATCAGACATGGTACTTGAAAATACGCTGCTAAGACCAATATCAAAGAGCATACCGCCTATGTGCTCTTCTAGAAATTTCATCGTTCCAGGTCTTACATTCAAGTCTTTGATCCATTTTGAGTTAACTTTTGTGTATGGTTTAAGATAATGGTCTACTTTTATTCTTTTGCATGTGGCTGTGCAGTTTTTCCAACACCATTTATTAAAGAGACTTTCCTTTCTCCATTGTATGTTCTTGGCTCCCTTGTCGAGAATTAGCTGTCCATAAATGTGTGGGACAAATGTTTTTAATTTGATGAAGTGCAATTGATCAAGTTTTCCCTTTTAAGGATCATGCTTCTGGTGTCACATCTAAGAAGTCTTTAACCCAAGATCACAAATATTTTCTCTATAGTTAATTTTTGTAGTTTCAGCTCTTATATTTAAGTCTATGATTCATTTTTAGTTCACTTTTTTATATCATACAAGATATGGATCAAAGTGCTCTCTCTCTTTTTTTGGGTGGGCGGGGCATATGGGTCCAACTGCTCCAGAATCATCTGTTGGAAAAACTACCCTTTCTCCACTGAATTGTCCTTCTACCTTTGCATTTAAAAACTCAGATGTCTATATATATGTGGACATCTCTGGATTTTCTATTCCATTTCATTGATCCTTTTATTTATCTTTATGCCAGTATCACACATATTGATTATTATAGCCTTAAACAAATCTTAAAATCAGGTAGTATTAATCCTTCAACTTTGCTACTCTTTTTCAAAGATGTTTTGGCTGGTCTAGGTCCTTTGCATTTGTATATGAACCTTACAATCAGCTTGTCATTTATATAGATGATGATAGCACTCTTCTCCCAAACAAACTTTATAAAAATAAAATGAAAATTATTTGGCACCTTGAAGTAAAATGGAAAAACAGTAGTGTAATTCAATTATTCTACTGTGGTTTTAGGTTCATATGTGACTCCTACTCCCACTTCTATACACCCATAGGAATTATCAAAACTTTAAATCAGAAGGATATAGTAGCGGCTTGCCCCATGGCTGAGTGGTTAAGTTCATGCACTCTGCTTTGGTGGCCCAGCGTTTCATCAGTTTGGATCCTGGGCATGGACACAGCACCACTCATCAGGCCATGCAGAGGCAGCATCCCACATAGCACAACCAGAAGAATATACAACTATGTGCTGGGGGGGCTTTGGGGAGAAGGGAAAAAAAAAGATTTGTAACAGATGTTAGCTCAGGTGCCAATATTTAAAAAAAAAGGATATAATATGTTATGCTTCACCTGGTAGAAAGCAAAATCCACAACGTTTTACCATATCAGGTACAGGACAAAATCCCAAATCCAAGATAAATCCCAGGAGAAACACGGTGTCTATAAAATGAAGGTCTGCACTGAGTGGCAGACTGCTTGCACATCAAAGAAGCTGTTGCAAAAAAGAAAAAGAAAAAAGAGGACGAAGAAGCAGCAACTGATGCTAGGTGAACACATCATAAAGGTTCAAAAAGAGGGTGTGAGGACTTTTAAAATGATCCAATAAGAACTGCAGCTCTTTACTTTCCTGATTAATAAAATGAAAACAACACAGCAGATTTCCTCAAGTACAAGAAAAACATTAAGAAAATGATCCCACCGAAAGCAAAACCCCCAGCAAATGTGAACATCATATTTTGGTTAATTCTTCTGTGAAATTCCTAAAATAGGTCAAATTTTTGTTCTTCAATATATACTTACCCCTTCAGAGAAGAAGTACAAATAAGAATTCCATTGTCTAGTCCTAAAGCAAAGATTAGTTATCTTGAAAACTGGGATACTAATTCCAGGGAAATGCTTTTACAGCAGTGAAAATATGTCCCAATTATGTATCGGTCATGACAGAATCACTAGGAAGAAAGTTCACAGATCATCTAGAAGTTCTCAACCCAGCCTGCATATTAGAATCTCAGAGTTTAAAAAATACACATGCCTGGACCCTACCCTGAGTTCTGATCGATTTTAACTGATCTAGTATAGGCACTAGGCATACATTTTTTAAAAAGCTGCCCACATAATTCTAACATGAAGATAGAGTTGACAAGCACTGTCCAACTATTTTATATATGATAAAACTAAGACAGGGAGAAATTAAGTGATTTTCTCAAGAATGAGACTAATAATTATTAATTAAAACAACAGAATGTAATACTTACAAATACTTGTATCATTTCTTGCTGCTTATGATATTACCCCCAAAACACAGCAACTTAAAACAGCAAACATGTATTATCTAACATGATTTTGAGTGGCTTACGTGAGCGATCTGGCTCAGGGTCTTGTGTGACATCGCTGTCAAGTGTCACCTGGAGTTGCAGTCATCTGAAGGTTTGACTGGGGCTGAAAGGAACTGTTCTAAGGTGGCTCACTCACACGACTGTTGGCAGGCCTGTTCGTCCTGTTCCCCCTGGCTGTTTGGAGTCAGCCTCATTTCTTGCCACATGGGCCTCTCCATAGCACTGCCTGATATGTCCTCATGACAGGGAAGCTGGTTTGCTCAAATGAATGATCCAAGAGAAGGAGCAAGGAGGAAGTCATGATGCCTTTTATGACCTACTGACATACCACCACTTCTACCATATTCTACTCACTAAAAGCTAGTTACTAAGTCCAGCCTAGACTCAAGAGGAGGGGAATTAGCCACCACTCTTTGAAGGAAAGAGTATCAAAGAATTTGTGGTTTTATTTTTTTCTTTTTTTGGTGAGGAAGATTGTCCCTGAGGGAACATCTGTGCCAGTCTTCCTCTATTTTGTATGTGGGATGCCACCACAGCATAGCTTGATGAGCAGTGTGTAAGTCCACACCTGGGATCAGAACCCGTGAACCCTGGGCCACCTAAGCAGAGTGTGTGAACTTAACCACTACACCACACGGCCAGTTCCTGTGGTCTTACTTTAAAACTGCCACAGGAATACTGTCTGTTTCGGCTTTTTCCCTAAAACAGTGTTCATAAATATTATATACCCCAGCAGTGGGGATAGAAAGGTAAGTAACTGAGGCAAAAATCTTATTACCTTACCTTCTACTATGACAAGAAAGACAGTAAATAGAAAAATAAAATACTTTCAGATAGTGATAAGTGCTGTAGACAGAAAAAGGTAACGTAACAGTGATCAGGGAAGGTAAGTGAGGGTGTAATTTTTGATAGTGTGATTAGATAGGCCTCCTATGGACATATCAAGATAAACAAGACCACACTATACATTCTATTAATAACCTAACTTCATCATTTGACAAAGCTACCGGTCTTAACCAGGGTTGCTATAACACAATACCATAGACTGGGTGGCTTAAACAAGACATTTATTTCCCACAGTTCTGGAGCCTGGGAAGTCGAAGAGCAAGGTGCCAGCCAGTTCAGTCCCCACTTCCTGTGAACACCCACTTCCTGGCTTGTAGTGTTCTCACAAGGTCTTTCTTCCTCTTCTTACAGGAAAACTAATCCCATCATGGAGGCCCCCTGTTGATGACCTCACCTAAACCTAATTACCTCCCAAAGGCTCCACCTTCAAACACCATCACATTGGGGGTTAGGGCTTCAACACGTGAACTTAGCGGGGACAAAATTCAGTCTATAGCAGCTATCTTTCATGTCAATACATTTACATCTTTCCTTTAAAACTGCATCCAGCGGCCGGCCCGTGGCCGAGTGGTTAAGTTTGCGCACTCTGCTGCGGTGGCCCAGGGTTTCACTGGTTCCGATCCTGGGCACACACAGGGCACCGTTCATCAGGCCATGTTGAGGCAGCATCCCACATGCCCCAACTGGAAGGACCCACAACTAAGATATTCAACTATGTACCAGGGGACTTTGGCAAGAAAAAGGAAAAACAAAAAAACCTTAAAAAAAAAAAAAAGAACTACATCTAGGGGCCGGCCCTGTGGCTGAGTGATTAAGTTCACGCTCCGCTTCAGCGGCCCAGAGTTTTGCCAGTTCGGATCCTTGGTGCGGGCATGGCACTGCTCATGAGGCCATGCTGAGGTGGCATCCCACATAGCACAAGAGGCACTCACAACTAGAATATATAACTATGGACTTGGGGGCTTTGGGGAGGAGAAAAAGAAAAAAAAAAAGAAGATTGGCAACAGATGTTAGCTCAGATGCCAATCTTTAAAAATATACATATATATTGGTTGGCTCCTAAAAAAAATAAAGCTACATCCATCTTGATGCAAAACTGTATTTTCTTACAGTTGTAAACAATGCTGTGACAAACACCTTTACATATATATCTTTGTGTACATGTATAAATATTTCTGTAGGATAAACTCCTACAAGTGAAATTACTTGGTCACAGTAGGCATACATTTAAACTTTAGATAATATCAAACTGCCCTTTGAAAAGGTTTTAAAAATGTACATCTCCTCAAAAAGGAAGAAACACTGCTTCTGTAGTAATTGCCAGTATAAACATTTGTATCCAAAGATTTTATGTATTTCTAGTCTCTTATAAATAGGCCATTCTCAGTCTTCATTTTATTCGATCTGTAATATTTAACACAGTTAATTAACCCTCCTTCTATAAAACATTTTCCTCACTATTGTTCGAAAGCTGCAGGCTTTTGTGGTTTTCCTCATCACACACTGGACTCTCCTTGTCAATCTTCCTTCCTGGTTCCTCCTCATCTCCTTGAAGTCTAAACATGAAGTGTCTTACAGATCAGTCCCTGGTCCTCTCCCTGCCTACACCCATTCCCTTGGCCAGATCACATTCAACTTCACAGATTTAAATACCGTATGTCCACTTGGAGGTCTAAGAGGCATCTAAAAGCATCTACGGCTGAATTAAAATTCAAAACCTGGTCCTTCCACAGTGTTACCTTATTTCAACTAAGTCAATGGCAACTCCATCTTCCCAGTTGCTCAAACCAAATCTTTGCTTTTTTTCTTACAATCCAACTTCCTCTCTTCAGATTTCTGCTCGTCAGAGTCTATCTCCTACCACCATTCCCTATACTCTTACTTTGCCTTAAAAAAAAAATTACAGTATACAGTTCTTTAATTGATCATTGTCCTCCCACCAGAACATTGACTGGGGTGGGAACTTAGCTGCCTCACGGTAGTATCTCTAGCATCTAGAGTAGTGTTAATTGTTGCTGTTGGCATAGTAGCCACTCAATAGTTATTTGCTCAATAAATGAATGAGTTGTACAGGTTATACACAGATCAATGAAAACCAGGCTGAGGAGGCGGTAAAGGCAATAAACTTAGAGACAAAGCATCCAGGGTTGGGGCCCAGCCTAGGCACAGCCATGAAGCTTTTAGGCAATTTATCCTTCAAAGTTGATTTCCTCAACTGGAAAATGGAGTTTATGCCATACTCCTTAGCAAACAAGACAGGTGAAATGATCAATATCTATTTGGTATTGCAATACACAAAAGTCTCACTACCTGAAACTTCGAGGAACATCTGCTTCAACTCTCTTAACTTCACCTGCTCATGTATAACACAATTTGGGTGTACATTTTCAAAGGCCCTTATGTTACACTGCATCTCTAAAATGTCCACTTGTGCCAAACTTGAGAATAAAGGCTATTACCAGGAAAAAGAAGTCACCAAAGAATCTCAATTCCATTAAGGTGATGTTTGCACAACTCTGTCAATGTGTTAAAAATCAGTGAATTGTACACCTAAAACAGGTAAATTCTGTGGTATATAAATTACATCTCAGTAAAACTATTAATAAAAAAGTCTCTAATTCCATATATGAGGTTCCTGTAAAATATCATCAGAATTTAGAAATAAAGTAAAAGCCATCTCCCAAAACCCAAAAATAAAAAATGAATCAAGTTCAATACATGAGCTCTGCCATCAATCAGACCATCCTAAAAAACCGTTTACAAAAGAACCCAGATGTTTGGTCAAGTCCAAAGTGACGTGAACAACTTATTTTCAGAACAGTAGCGTAATCCGTGCGTGCTAAGAACCAGCTAGGTTCTTAGAAGAGAAAGCAAACTCATCCGACTCGGAAACCGGCAGGACCACTTCTCACAAGCGTCCCAGCAGCCTCCATCCTCCGGTCCTGCCCCCCCCAGCAGACGCCCCGTCTCACTTCTCCTCCAGAGCGGACGCCCAGGGGAGCAGTGTCCGCCCTCGTCCGACACCTGGCATCTCGTGCATGTCAGGCCCGCGTCCGCTCTCCAACCCCACATCTGCGTGCGGGACCCCACAACGACTTGCAGGGCCGACGACCCTTCCCTGCCCGCACTGGCCGACCCCGGGGTTACCCCGGGCTCTGGGGGAGCCACGCGGCGCGCCAGCTCGGCGGGCTGGGCTTGAACCCTGGCCGAGCATCAGGGTCACCTGAGGTTTTGAAACCAGTTACGGGCGCCACTCAGACCCTCCGGCTCGGAATCGGGGTGGGGTCCCCGACACCAGCCTGACGGCGCCGGTCGACAATGCCGGAAGCCGCCCCACGCGCTGCAGGTTTAACCTCCGTGGGCCGGCCCGGCGGCCACCAAGTCCCCGCGCGGGAGTCAGGCCTGAACTGCGCGCGGGAGCGCCGCGCCCTCAGCCCCGGCGACGCGCGCCCTCCACCGGGCGGGTCCCAGAGACGCGCCTGCCTCCCGCGCCCGCGAAACCGTTCCCGCGAGACCGCCCCTTCCTGCCCCGCCCCCTGCCCCGCCAGCGAGGGCCTGCAGTCGCGGCTCGACGCCTCCTCACGGGTGCCCCACCCCACAGGAAGGCGCGATCTGGACTGTTCCACCAGCCAATCAGCTCCGCCAGCCATCCAAACCCAGTTCCTCGGCGTTTTCTTCGCCAGCTTCCGCCTGCAGCGACGCACAGCGCCCCCGACCCCGCAGTTGAGAGTCTCCGGGTCTCTTTCCCGCAGGGCCGCGCACGCGCAGCCACGTTAGGCGGTGCGCAGGCGCAGAAACGCGGCCCCGCTGAGCTGTCGGTGAGCAGGGGTTCTGGTCTGTCCTGCGCGCACTTCGTTGGAGGGAGTCGCATCTCAGTATTAGCTGCGTGCGCAGTGAAGTCCTGAATAGGAGTCCCACACAGGAAGGCGGTCTCCGTAGAAGCAGCTCCATGTGTCTCTAGGGTGTTTTAGACCGCAGGCGAGGCGTCAGAGGAGGGTGTGCAGGTCCTAATGGTCCCCCTTTGCGGAAGGGACGCGCGTGGGGGAAGGGCAGAGTCTGTTAGGTGGGGAGGGAGGAGTTTGATCTTATCCTTTCGCGCCTAGAGACAGGGGCTTTGCAGCTGAGAAAACGATCCCCTGGCAGAAAGTGCCTAGTGGCTGCGCCTGCTGACTCCTGTCCTGTGGCTATAGGCTCCATTAATCTGACCCAAAAACGTTTCTGTCAGGGTAGCTGGGGCTGCCTGGAACCCCAGAGTCAGAAGGCAGAAGTCCAGGCCACATTTCCTCTCTAATTTTGAGATAAAGAAAATTTGAATTCAACCCAAGACTTCACCAAGGGTTACACGGCTGGTTAGTGACAGATATTCAACAAGAACTAAAGTCTCCTTATAGGCATTGCTTTTTCCCACTGTGTTGTCTTACCACGTGCTAAGTTGAGCCCCATAAATTTGCCATTTTTACTCAAACTCACGCTCTTCTCTATTTGCCATCTCCCCAGTCTTGGACCTAGAGTAACTTTCTAGTTTGGCCCCTGAGAAAATTCAGCGTACCAGTTTACTCTCCTTGTCCCACACCTGAAGGCGATACGATTGCTTAACTAGTGGATCTGGTTGTCATACTTAATCTACTTTTGGCCATTTGAGTAGTTTCCAGTTTGGGGCAGTTATGAACAATGCTGTGATAAGTAATTTTGTGTCCTTAGGTAGAATATGTATATACATTCTGGTAGGTATATATTGTAGGGAATGGAATTGCCAGTTCATAAGTCATGCATGTGTTCAAATTTAGTAGCTATGAACTGTGGTAGGCAGATAGGCAGAATAATGGCTCCCCCAAGATGTCCATGCCCTGATGGAACTTGTATGTATATTAGGCTTCAGGGCAAAAGAGAATTAAGATTGCTAATCAGCTGACCTTAAAATAGGGAGATTATTCTGGATCGTCCAGGTGGGCCTGGTGTAATCACAAGGTTCTTTAAAAGTAGCAGAGGAAGGCAGGAGGAAGAGAACAAGAGAAATGATAACCCAAGTAAGACTGGGCAGACCTCATGGCCCTGGCTTCAAAGATGGAAGAAGGAGGCAGTGAGCCAAGAATGTAGGCATCTTCTAGACATTGGAAAAGGCAAGCAAATGGATTCTCCCCTCTCCAGAAGGAACATAGCGCTGCCAACACCGCTGAGACCTCCAAAAATGTAAGATAATAAATATTTGTTTCAGCCACAAAGTTTGTGATAATTTATTACAGCGGCAACAAGAAACTAATATACTGCCAAACAGTTTTTCAAAGTAATTTTATCAATTCAAACACTTAGGGAAATTTGAAAAAAGATCCATACTTAAGCATCATACCACACTAGCTGAACGGGAATCTCTGGGTAGCTCCCGAAAAAAAGGTCTTAATTAAGTAATTCTAATGCATCTTAAAGGTTAAGAACTACTTATCCGAAACCTTTAACTCTAAATCCCAGTTCTCATCATTGAAAAACAGTGTGGCAGTGATTTGGCCACAGGATTGAAAGCAGTTCCAGAAAAGACTGTTGTTCCAGGTATTGGAAGGGTCCTTCTCCCTTATCTGCTCAGAGCTAAAATGGCTAACCTTTTACAGTGCTCCGTGGTTGAACAATCAGTTCCTACGAACACAATTCATGAAGGAGCATTAAGACTAAGGCCTTATTGTACTTACAGAAGATTTTTCTTTAAGATGCTTATAAAGTAGCTCTTTCAAAGACTGCCACACCTTGGCACCTTGACCTTCATGGAGAGCAGCTCTGGAAAGGGGGACAGCCTGCCTGGCTTGTGGGGTAGTGCAGTCCCCCAGCACCTTGTGATGAGGCTGCAGAAGGCAGTTGACCTTTGGCCGTGGCCCTGGGGGAATCCTGAACAAGAAGGTTGAAGAGTTACACTTTGAGCAGGATGGAGGTTCTGGGCAGGGTGTCCCTACCTTTCCTCTGTTGCTAGGCCAAGGATAGTGTTAAGAGGAAAGGTAAGTGAGTTTCTTATATTGCAGCCAGGGTTTTTGGAGTTAACTTCCTTGGTAGTGGTACCAGCAACTGCTGGGCCCCACTTGACAACAAATTTACAAGTCTTAAGAAGCCCTGGGCAGTTTCCATCACAAAGATATGTCATCAAAAGGATTGAAGACCTAGGTCTGGCCGTGGTGTAGTGGTTAAGTTCGGTGCTTTCCACTTTGGTGGCCTGAGTTCGAGTGGTCAGATCCTGGGTGTGGACCTGCACCACTAATCAGCCACACTGTGGTGGCAACCCACATAGAAAAGTAGAGAAGATTGGCACAGATGTTAGCTCAGGGACAATCTTCCTCCAGCAAAAAAATAAAAATAAAAGGAAGAGCTATCCAGTGTTGAAACTATAAACTACTTGGAGCTAATAATTTAAGTAAGTATTTCCTTGACAAATGTCAACTATCACCATTTCTCTTTAAAATTTGAAGTAATCCGCAGCATGCTGAGATCCCTGCCATGCACCTGAGTGCCTTGGCATGCAGTTTGAGAAGCATGGCTGTGACCATTTAGAAAATGAGTGATTCTCATTTTTTGCCTTGAATGAGTATTCGAGATAATCATTTTCTTCCAAGTGCTACTTCAGTAGGGTCCTGTGTAACCTGACTCCTTCCACTCTGCGAATCCCTCTGTAACAGCCCCACAGGAGATCTGTTTAAATGACCACAGTAGGTATTGAGTCTCCATAGGCTTGGATAAATCTAAAACTAACTTGGAAGAAGAGCAGTTTCCTATTTTAAATGAAATACATGAGAAATTATACTGTTTAAAAAGTAGCCTGTTAACTTAAAGATTGGCCTACCATAAGGAAAACACTGGCAGACACTATTAAATACTAAAAAAATAAAAACTACAAAATACAGTGTATTGCACATTTGTAAGAATTCTAATGCCTTTCTTACCCTTTCAACATTTCATATCTGATTTTCACACTCTCAGTTAATTGAATAGATTAGATTCAAATTATAGAATACAACTTTACCTGGATTTGTAAGGGGAGTATACCCAATAAATTGTTCATTCTAGAAACAGGCTGTTAACTATAAATAGTCCAGCTAAGAACACACGATCTGGTTAATATCTTGCTTAAAATATGGTTAACAATAAATATAATTAGATAATAGTATATAAGTAATAATCCAGACTAGACCATAAATAAATATACAGAACAAGATGATGACAAAGAAAAGTTAAATGCCAAACATCAAAGGAGAACAGATTCAAATGAAATTCTTTGAATGCATTTTATTTATAGCATAGCCATATTCAAGATGCTGGAGGAAATGTCCATATCTTGTCGGCAGCAATGAAAAGGCAGAACTTTTTTATTCATTATCCTGTCCAGTCTCACAATTAGAAGCAGGCTTTGATTTGTTAGATGCTTCATAAACTTGTACAATAAGCCTTAGGTGATTGATGATTGTCTTGTCTGATGTTTTCATGTTAAATCCCAACATCTTCATAATAGTTTCTCGAAAGTCAACAAACTACAAAGAACCACCACAAAAACCAAGACATTAGTTTTGGTCGCCTGCTTACTATGTGCAATGAAATTGGTGTTAGAAATTTAGTCTTATCAAACATTTATGAAATATAACATTCTACATTCAAATAGGTTTTTAAAGCTAGAAAAATGGTCTCTTCTATTACAAGAACTTTTAAAAATTTCCTTTTAAGATTTTTTCTTATTTTTACACTTTTATAGATTAAACCTAATTTTATTGCTGATAGTTTTTCATCCATAGGGTAATTCCTTTTTGGAGTTCTGATTTGCTGTATGGTAATAGTAGTCCCCTAAAATATATATGTCTCCACACGTCTTCCAAAAACCATAGTGATCAACAAGGAAAGCAGATAACACCACCCGTAAATCATGCCTAAAGCATAAGTAGAGAATACCACAGACTTCGGTATGCACGTAGGTGGGGAAATCAATATCCTAAACCGGTAGAGGCAGCCTCAGAGCCCACACTGGAGGATGCAGCTGGTTTCCACTGGTGTCCCAGAGACAGGACAGTGCATAGATGGGAAAATAGTAAGAACAAGGCTGAGACCTGGTGTATCAGAACACTGGCAAGTGAGGAAGGAAAGGAAAGGGGCTCAGAAGCACATGAGACAAGAATGGCAGTTCCAGGGGGCAGGGTTTCTGAGGGAGGGGAGGTACTTGGAAGGGTGAGGTGTTCCTTGGAGGCTTGGTGATAGAGGAAAAGAAAAAAGCAAATGGTGGAAAATAAGGGACTTCTATAAATAAGAGTATTGCAGACTCAGACATCACATAAACCCCACTCCGACATAAAAGGTTTGATGTAGTGAACTTTAGAAACTGCACTCACTGTGCCAACAGAAGAGGGTGGTGTTGAGTTAAGAAACCTAGTAAGTAAACGCCACCCCATAACAACCCTAAAGTAGAAACACCTGAAACTGAGAGGGCAGGGCAATTCACGGAATTTTAAAGTGACTGGATAAATGGGAAATAATGCGCATACAAAGTTACTTTAAGAAGAAAATAGAAAGGGAATATCATCCAAACTGTCAGGCGACGAAAATGCTCCTCCCGAGAAGACAGCTGTGAAGTCAAAGGAAATGGGTTTGACACAACACCTGATATGAGTTAAATATCAATTCAGCAAGGACTGGCAGACATGGGGGAACAAAAAACTTTCTTTTGAGTCAAAGATGTAATAATTCAGAATAGCAATGGACAAAAAAGATGTCCAAGATGCCTCATGGATAAGGAAGATGTGATGATCGAGCTCAGGAAAGAAAAAGACAAAATCATCTCAGAAATGAAGAGTCAGCTACAGAGAGCCCAAAGGACAGGAGATCTGACTGAAAATAGAAGAAGGGACACTGAGGAGAAGAATAAAAACAATCAAGAATATGAATATGCGTAAGTTTAAAAAAGAGAAAAAAGTAATAATGCCATGACTTTATATTTCAAGACTCTCTTAAGGTAATTGGTTAAAGTTACATATTTGTTAAGCAGCTAATAGGAGGTGTGGTATATAATTCCCTAATGGCCCCAAATTATCAGTTAGCCTTTTAAAAATTCTCTTAAAATATCTGCTTTATAAATATAGTGAAAACCTAAGCAACTTTAGAAGCAGTACCATCTTGTCCTAGAAAGCGACTCAGCCCCAAACACACGGTTTCCCCTGAACTTCCGTTCTCTCGCATCCCTAGCCTCCTTGTCATTGGTTAGTCAGGGGATTGTACACAAACCTAAGCTAAGATAATCATATGTCCCATCCCTCACCACTGTGGGTTCACCAGGAATAGGCATTTGACCTAAGCTGGGCTTATAAGACCCTTTCTTGGATTCCCTCTCTTGTCATGGAAGCTCTACACATAAAACTCCATGGCTGTCAGTCAGACAGACAAGCTGACTCACAGAGAGATGCCAAGAAGAGATGATGAGAAAAGCCTTAGAGGTTCCACTGCTGATCCAGGGGCCCAGGTGCATCTCTGCCCTCCCAGAGTTCTGGTTGTTTCACTTAGCTTGGATTCCATAAACCAATAAATTCCCTTTTATCTAAGTTAGGTAGAGGCTCAGTTGAGGTGGGTGTTTATCACTTCAACTTAAAAGAATCTTAATATGGTAATTAAAAACCTAACCTCTTGTTGCTGTCCTGATACTTCTTCAAGTGTGCTCTTCGCCGTGCAGACTTCAGGAGGGGGAGAATCTAACGTCTGATGGGCCCGCTCCTTGTCCCATCTTGCCTCTTGCCCAGCAGAGTCTGATGTCGTTTTCAAGTTGTCTGTTTTCCTAACTGCCTTCCCTTTCATTGCTTCAACTTTTGTTAAAGATTGCCTGAGCTTTTCAATTGTTTTGTCCTGTGAGGGTATAGGGTTGGGGGAAGGGGAGGCAATGGCTGTGGTTAGATCTCATCTAATAACAGACAGGCCTGATGCATGATAATGCCTGCTTCTTTTCCTACTCTTTTTTTTTTTTTTTTAGAACTAGATACATGGAAAAGAAAGAAAATTTCACAATTTATAAATTAAGAGGACGTTTCTCCACCATCATACTCATCAATAACCAACATTCACTGAGCAGTTTTATAAACCAGGCACCTAGGATTTAAAGAGGTTTAACACATGTTCCATGTCCTCAAAATCTTACAGTCTGTGCTAATCAACTAGAGAAAATAACTGTTTCTCCAGTAAGAGAAATATTGCTGATAAAATGGCAAAAAAGAAAAAAAAAGTTGATCAATAAGTATTTAGTGCATCTTTGGCTTAAGGCATAAAATGTATGTTTGAAATACTACAACTGAAGCTTGATATGGAGAAGGTCCAAAGAGGAGCCCAAACAATGACTAAAACTTTTAACTATTACCCCAATAAGAAAAACAAAACTAGGGGCTGGCTCCGTGGCCGAGTGGTTAAGTTCGCGCGCTCCGCTGCAGGCCGCCCAGTGTTTCGTCGGTTCGAATCCTGGGCGCGGACATAGCACTGCTCGTCAGACCACGCTGAGGCAGCGTCCCACATGCCACAACTAGAGGAACCCACAACGAAGAATACACAACTATGTACCGGGGGGCTTTGGGGACAAAAAGGAAAAAATAAAATCTTTAAAAAAAAAAAAAAGAAAAAAGAAAAACAAAACTAAAACAAAAAGCAAGAGATCCAGAATCCTAACATTTAGCGTACTAGTTGCCTGAGAGGATTAGGTAGGAGAATACAAGGGGGCTTCAGGGGAATTGATGATACTGATAAATAAATGAAAAGCAATAGGATATATTGGACTACATGACGACGCCATTTGGTTTAAAACTAATTCGGTCTGAACTTGCTTTTCCCAAAGGGCCTGATGCGGTCTGTTGAACACGTATTGTACATCTGCTTTAAACATTTACTATGTCCCAAAGCCAAGAATGATGCCCTTGAAGAGAGGGATGTAGCTTCCCCCCATACTGGCATTTCCTTAAGGATAATCATCTCTTTCTGGAAACTAAGGATTAACCACTGACCTGCTGTGCTCACCTTGTGACCACTGACCTGTTGACCACCAAGCTGCTGGGTCAGCTAAGCATCTCATGACAGTAGTAAAAGAGATATTCCTGTCATATGTGATGTGTACTCTTTGTTCCAAGACAGTATATAACCAGTCTGTACACCCTACTTCTTTGGTGACCTTCCTTCCTTGAGGAAGGAAGGCCCTGGGCTATAGTCCTAAGAGCCGGCTCATAATAAACTCACCCCAATTTTGATTTATAGGTTGATTATGGATTATTTGTGTCTACAATACTCTGTTTCTTAAGATGAAAAAGGCAGATTTGCAGGCATCCGATTTTATTATTCTACATGCTTTAATATTATATATTTTCTTTTGTATGTATGTAAAATAACTTTAATGCTAATTTTTCTTTTAAGTTCAATGAGAAACATGCAGCTAAAATAGTAACAGACCAATGCTTAAGTGAATTTTTGAAAGTCTCATTTAATTTACCTACCTTAAAGACATTTACTCTTGTCAGTTGAGTTTTCATATTTTTATTTGACAACTTCAAATCACTGAGCTGTTTCTGAAGTTTCTGAATTTTCTCCTCTAATCTTTGAGTTGTAGCAATCTGCAAATTCTGCTGAATATTCAGTAATGTTTGTTGCTTGTCTTTCTCTAGCTCTTTGACCATCTTGCCATGTTCATCTGTCTGGGAATACTTGTTCCTGGAGTTTTCCTTTGCAGAAATCAACAATATCGAAATAAGGAAGTTACGCTTTAAGATGGCATTCCACACTAGCATACTAGAGTAGCATACTAGACATACTAGCACTCTAGACCGATAAATTGTAGACTTCATAATACTGACATAAGTAAAATATTTTTTCACCATAAATATGCATCATTAAAATAATCCAGAAAATAAAGTATAACAATAAAAGTGACGATTTAATGCTAACAAGGTTACAGTTAAGTAGATACTTTTATAAATGCTGGTGGTAGCACAGATTAGTTCAACTTTTCTAAGAATGTATTATAAGGAAATAATCAAATATTTGGATAAGGATTGAAGCACAAAGATATTCCTTACAACATTATTCATAACATGAGAAAATAAAAACAATGCAAATGTCAAAAAAGAGAATAATTACATAAATTACATGTGATTGGCTATATGTTCCCTAGAAATCAAGTTTTCAAAAATATTTACTAAGAGAAAATACTAATGAGATAATTAAATGAAAGAAGCAGGATGAAGAAAAACTATGCCTATCTCCGTTATGTTAAAATATTCATGGAAAATAATCAGAAGGAAATATACCTATATGTTAATACTGGCTATCTCAAAGTGGTAGAATTACTGATGATTTTAATTGTATTCTTTCTACTATTCTGTACCTTATAAAGTTGCTACCAGAAAAACAAAAGAGAGAGAGAAAGAAGGGGTGAAGATTTAGATACCATCTATTTTCATTACATATAAACTAAAAACTAGTAAAATGTATATAAAAAAAGAACCACTGGTTCTTTGGAAAAATAAAATAGATGCCCCAGGCAAACCTGGTTAAAGAGGAAAGAAAAAGTGAAAATACACAATATTAGGAAGGAGAAATGTATAGAACTAATGTACGTAAATTAATTTTATTATGAGAAAAAATAGTTATTTGAAATGTTGTTACAAATGTTCTAATCCATTAAAAGAAATAAAATAAGTGATATATTAAGGAACAAGAATCAGAATGGCAACATTTTTCTCAATAACATTGGAAATTAGAAGACAATGGAGTAATGCCTTCAAATCTCTGTGTGAAAATAAAGTTTAGACCCAGCTATCAACTGAGTGAAAGGGGTAAAAAAAAAAAAAAAAAAAAAAAAAAAAAAAGACTTTGTCATTCATGCAAGGATTAAAAAAAAATGTCTCTTTCCAAGACACCATTGCTTAGGAATTTATTAGAGGCGGTACTCCAGCAAAATAAGAAAGTAAACCAAAAAAGAGGAAGACATGACATTCTGGAAACAGTGCAATCTAACTAGAAGATGGGAGGGAAAAAAAGTCACAAGATCATACCTGTGCCCAGGCCCACAGAACAAACAATCCAGACAGAAGCAAGACAATAAAGGACTTTGGGTGAGAAAGAATGGGAGATTTTTATAGATTAGAAGATCCTCTGATGTAGTATTGTGGAAAAAATTAATAAATGAATGTTGAAAATTATACATATGAAAACACAAGAAAAGTATTAACTCTAGGAAAAATAAAATCTAATACAAGAAAGGGAATGTACCAAGAGTATAGTACCTGGCATTTTGTAAACATTATTTAGTGTCATAATGAAGTAAATGCTGATTAGGGATTTAGCTAAAAATACTGATATACCTATTGGGAAGATGGAAGCGGAGGTAGGAAAGTGGTATAAGACAAACTTTCATCTATCATATAACAGGAAGTCAACAGATAACGTCTAAAATAAATAACTCATGATATAGCAATATAAGCAAATTGCTGAGGGAAATGGAATTTACTACCAGAAGCAACAGCTAAAAGCATTGAAAGTAGTTACCTCTGGGAAATAGCATATAGAGGTACAGAAGTGGGCTGCTGCTTTTCAGTGGAAGAGTCTTGGTATATTTAATTTTTAAAAACATGTACACATATATTATATATATAAATGTAAAAGGTAAAAAGAGTTCTCTTAAATAACTTCAGCTTATGGGGGCCGGCCGGTGGCGCAGTGGTTAAGTTCGCTTGTTCCACTTCGGTGGCCCAGGGTTTGCGGTTCAGATCCCGGGTGCGGACATGACACCACTTGGCAAGCCATGCTGTGGTAGGCTTCCCGCATATAAAGTAGAGGAAGATGGGCACGGATGTTAGCTCAGGGCCAGCCTTCCTCAGCAAAAAGAGGAGAATTGGCAGCAGTTAGCTCAGGGATAATCTTCCTCAAAAAATAAATAAATAAATAAAAATAACTTCAGCTTAAAGAAGAAATGGAAGTCAACAGTAAAATTATAAACATATATAAAACATAGTGAAAGAAAACTTCATATTAAAATATACTGGACAAGCTACAGAGGAATATTTATAGCTCTACTGCTTTTCTGATTTAAAACAAAGAACAAAAAAAAGGCATACTAACATATCGGAAAAGAGAAAGTAGGGGTATACATTTAATAAAGATACCATACATTTTCATTATATGTACATCAAAAATAAATTACTAAAATGTATATAAAGAAAGAACCACTGGTTCTTTGGAAAGATAAAATAGATGTCCTAGGCAAGCCTGGTTAAAGAGGAAAGAGAGAAAGTAAAAACACACAATGTTAGGAAGGGGAAACATACAGAATACACAGATATAGAAAAGATTAAAATAAGTGTAAAAGACTATTTTGTAACTCAGTGACAATAAGTTGACCATCTAAAGGGAAATACATTATTTCTTGAAAAACACAACAGTATACAATTGTGTCCAGAAAACCAAAGAACTCTAGTAAAGCAAACTGCTGGACTTAATAAGTGAATTCAATAAGGTGGTAGATAATTAATAAAAATATAAAAGGCTTTTGTCTATATTAATGATAACCATTTCAAATAGAAATGGGGAAAATATATTATTCACAATGCGCAGGAAATCTATAAAAGACCTAGGAATACATTTTACAAGAAAGACATATGAAAGATGTACAGGATTTATCTGAAGAACATTATAAAATCCTATTGGAATACATACAAGAAGATCTGCTAAAGGGAAAGAGGACATGTGCCAGGTTATCAGAAATTATCAATCACTAAAATTATAAATACTTAAATTATAGATATCTGAAAAGTGGGATATTTGTATGTCAATAATCTCATTTTAAACACACATTTGGAAATACTGAGAATTCAAAAAAAGTTTTAATTTGTCAAGAATTATATTATTACAAAGCTGACTGAGTAAATTTTAAACTGTATTTACCAGCCGCTACTTTGACAGTTATAAAATTCTCTGTTGTTCCTTTAAATGTATCCTGTGGGACTAATTCTTCATTTACCACTAAATTAAATGTAGGACTTCCCTGATCAGTTTCAGTTTAATGTAAAAATTATAACCTCAGCTTTACTCAAAGTTATGGCTACTCAAGAGACAAGGGATGACATTAGCAGGTCAAGAAATTATAAAGTAAAAACAACCAAGTAGAAATATTAGATATGAAAATATAATAGTTGAAATGAACAACACAATAGATGAGATAAATAGCAGGGAAAAGCTGCAGAACAAATTGAATAAGTAGGAAAATCAGATTGAGAAACTTTCCAAGAAGGCAGCAGGGAAGGATAAGATACAAACTATTGGGGAAAAAAAGCAAAGTGTATTAGGGTTCTCCAGAGACACAGTACCAATAGGGTGTGTGTATGTGTGTGTGTAAAGAGAGAAAGAGATTTGGGTAACACAGTTGTTGGCACTAGCAATTTTGAAATTTGAGGGCAGCCCAGCAGGCTGAAGACCCAGGGAAGAGTTGATGTTGCAGCTGAGTCCAAAGGCAGTCTGGAGGGAGAATTCCCTCTTCCTCAGAGGACCTCAGTCTTCCTCTTAAGGCCTTCAACTGATTGGATGAGGCCCACCCACATTATGGAGGGTCATCTGCTCTACTCAAAGTCTTCTGATTTAAGTACTAATCACATCTAAAATGCAACATCTAGACTGATGTTTAACCAAATATCACTGTAGCCTAGCCAAGTTGACAAATAAAATTTCCAACCTTCAGATAAGAGTCATAGAAGAAGAGAGTAGAAAAAGAAGAGAAGAGAAAAAAAAAGAAAAGGAAAGAAAAAAGAAATCAAAAGAAAATAAACGGAGAGGGGAAAACGTTGAAATAATAATGATAAACTGACAGATAAAAGATTTAGATTGAAAAGTTCATAAAATGCCAAACAAGAGAGGTAAAGAAAAACAATACATCTAAGCCCCTTATAGTGAAATTTAAGAACATCAAAGCAAATGAGAAAATTCTAAAAGCTTCTTGAGAGAAAGAGCAGATCACCTACAAAGAAATAACAATCACATTGATATCAGACTTCTCAACAGTAACAAGGGATGCAAGGAGATATTTTTAAAGAAGTTAATGAAGGCACTTTGAACCTAGAAGTTTATATCCAGCCAAATTGTCATTCAAATATGAGGGCATAATAAAAATGCTATCACTCACATGTGGTGTCAGAAAGTTTGCCACACAAAGATCTAATTTTTTAATTTTTATTCTTTTTGGTGAGGAAGACTAGCCCTAAGCTATCATCTGTTGCCAGTCTTCCTCTTTTTGTTTGAGGAAGATTGTCCCTGAGCTAACATCTATGCCAATCTTCCTCTATTTTATATGTGGGATGCCGCCACAGCGTGGCTTGATGAGCAGTGCGTAGGTCTGTGCCCAAGATCTGAACCTGTGAAGCATAGGCTGCGGAAGTGGAGCATGCAAACTTAACCACTATGCTACTGGGCCGGCTCCACGAAGATCCAGTTTTTGAAAATTCTCTTGTAGGAATACTCAAACAAGGAGAAAAACCCAGGAGCATGCTTCAAGAGATATGCAACTAAGGGTGATCAAATATTTTGGTCAAGTTTAGTGATTGTCTAAAAAAAATTAGCATCCAGTAAAAGAAAACAGATAAGAGATATATCAGGCAAACGTGAGCCAAAAGAAAACTGTTTTAGTAACTGTAATTTCTAAAAATGAGAATTTAAGGCAAAATTTTATAAAGGACAGAAAAAGAATGTTTATAGTGCTTAAAAGAGCAAGACAGCAAAAATCATCGTAAGTGCATATGCTCCAGTAATCTATAAAGCAAAAACTGACAGAACTGCAAGGACAAATGGATGAATCAAAAATTATACTTGGAGAATTTAGCATACCTTTTTCAGAATCAAGCAAACAAAAATAATCAGAAATACTGACAATCTGAACCATGTGAATAATATGCTTGAGCATTAGCTATCTATGGAACTTTACACCCAACAAGCAGAGAACACATTCTTTATAAGCACAGATGGAACAGTGACTAAAATAGACCAAGTATTACCCTATGTAGGAAGCCTCAATAAATTCTCAAGGATCCTAGCATACTTCTACAATGTTGCAATAAAATACTAATTTTTAAAAATCCCATATGTTTGGAAACTTAAAAATGTATTCCTATATTTAAAATTAAAGATAAGGAAAACAGTACCTGTGTATTTGTGGAACAAAGCTAAAGTAGTTCTTGACAGAAAAATCATAGTTTAAATAAGTGCATTTATCAGGATGCTTGAAAGGGTAACTGTAAACCAGTTGCTCTTCCTCTTCCTCTTCCTATTCTTCTTCTTTTCCTTTCTGAACAATTTAGTACAAAAGCTCGAATTAGGGGCAGAACAAGGTAGGCATCCTCGCCAGAATGAGAAGGGAAATGTCGTGGCCCAGAGCAGGCCTACAGGGCCCACGCAGGAAGACAAGTGTCCACAGAGGGGGCCCTACAGAGGGACTCGGAGCCTGAGCAGGGTGAGGCAAGAGCCCATGTGGAGAGGTGACCTGTCATGGAGTGTTAGAGCCTGAACGGGCCAGGAAGACGTGCACACACTTCTGGAAATCAACAAGAACAAGACAGGAACCCAAACAGCAAAATGGGTAAAGGAAACCAGCAAAGACTAAAAAGCCAAAAGACTAAAAAACAAAGGAAAATGCACCAACGCATTATTAGAAAAAGGCAAATTAAATTAGCAATCACTTTATACCTAACAGAATGACAAAAGTTAGGAAGCTGGTTAATGTCAAGAATGTGGAGATTCAAGAACCCTCGTGTATCTGTGGTGGGACGATTGTTCTATGAGAACTGTCTAGCAGTATTTAGTCAAATTAAGTGTATGCATATCCTAGAAGCCATCAATTCTAATCTTGAGTAAACATCCCTAAGAAATTCACTCATGGGTCCTTAAGGGGACTTGTATGAAGATGCTCGTAGCAATGTTGTTTGTGGTGGCAGAAAGACAGAGGTAACTGGAGTATTCATCACTAGAGGAGTGGACAGGCAAAGCATGGCAGATATGTACACTGTAGAACTCCATGCCGTAGACAGAAGCAATCAATTAGATGAACAAATAGCAATATGAAGTGCATCTTAAAAATATAATGCTGATTAATAGAATGAGATTTTTAATACAATCCATTTATGCAAATTTAAAATATATGCACAGGGGCCAGCCTGGTGGCAGAATAGTTAAGTTCGTGTGCTCTGCTTTGGCAGCCCAGGGTTCACAGGTTCAAATCCCAAGTGTGCACCTACACACCGCTCATCAAGCCATGCTGTGGCAGCATCCCACATACAAAATAGAGGAAGACTGGCAGAGATGTTAGCTCAGGGCCAATCTTCCTCAAGCAAAAAGAAAAAAACAAATACATATATGCACAAAAATTGCATTTTAAAAGAACATCTGTAAACAAAAAGATACACATTAAACATGTTAGATTGATTTCCTTTGGGGGACGGAATGGGAAAAGGAGCTAAAAAGGAATAAATAAATAAGAGAGGGACCTTCCATGGCCCAAGATAATGTTATGAACCATGGAGTTTGATTAACTCAGCCTTCTGCATCTGAGGTCCAAATTGTGAGGAGTGGGAAGGTAAGGGGATCCAAGTGGTCAACAGCATTTAAAAAAAAAGATGGTCAACTTTACTAGTAGTCAAGTAAATATAAGAAATGTACTATTTTAACCCAACTTACACAGACACAGATAGACACACACACACACACACACTCTAAAAGAATGACAGTATCCACTGCTGGCTAGGGTCTGAAAAGGAAACAGGCATTCTTATATATTATTAGCTGGAAAGTGAACTCCTTCTGCCTTTTGGAAGGTAGTATTCTGGCAATGGTTATGAAAATTTTAAATGCTCATATACTGTGATGCTGTAATTCCACATTTAAAACTCAATCCCATAGGGGAAGACAGCACCAGTGTGGAAAGAAATATGTATAAACATACGTATTGCAGCATTACTTGCAGTGGCATAAAACATGGAAATAATCTGATAAGCCATCAACAGGGAACTGGTCAAATAAATAAGTTATATACACACTATGGAATACTATGCAGCTATTAAAGGAATGAGTTAAATCTAAATCTTTTGACCTAAGACCATGAGGTACTTCCTTCTTAAAGTAAGAAGAATATTTTGACTAGTATAGTCCCAGTTTTATAAAAATACCACCACCCACATATATGTGCTTGCATATTTCCATAACCATGGCAATACTTGTAGAAGATATATACACATTGGTTACTGAGGTGAAAAAGGCAGAAAGAGGGTTGGAAAAGATTATTATTGTTTTCTTCAAACCTTTTAACATGGTTTCAGGTATTGTGGAAAGCATGTGTTATTTGTATATTCTTAAATTTTAATATAGCATTTTTTAAAATTTTGCATGGAAATGATCATCATCAATCACATATTCAAGAGCAGAGGTAGAAGCTGGATTCGTCTTTGGACTCTGTAGAGGACATCATCGATACCATTTCACTAAGTGCTGGAACTTTTTAAAACTGAGCGCTCAATACATAGTGGATGAGTGAATGAATGGAAGGAGACACTAAATGAGTGAGTGGTGAGCAAGTGAGTGAGATTATGCTTTGGGCCATAGCAATTATAGAAATAGTATAACATAGGTTTGAGTGTGACAAGCAATTCTATGAAGAGGTAGTAAAACAGAATCAAAATCTCCTGAAAATAAATTATATTGCATCCTACCTACTTCCATCCCACTCTTAGGATTGACTTTTTCCTTACTGATTGAGAGAGGCAGAAAGTAGAGAAGGTAATGGTATATTGTATAGTAATCATTGAGGAACATCATCAATGGCCCCTTCCCAACACCCATCATATCTGGCTGACAGTGTCTGAAATTCTACCTTTAGAGAGTCACTCCTTGAGCTCCTTTTCTTCCAATCTTCTTTTTACAGTACACTAAGAAATATGTTAACAAATGCCTTCACAATAAATACCAAATATGTGTACAATGGAGAAATGGGAGATACGAAGTAAGGAGAGGCTTTTTTTTTTTTAAAGATTATATTTTTTCCTTTTTCTCCCCAAAGCCCCCCCGTACATAGTTGTATATTTTAGTTGTGGGTCCTTCTAGTTGTGGCATGTGGGACGCTGCCTCAGCGTGGTTTGATGAGCAGTGCCATGTCCGCTCCCAGGATTCCAACCAACGAAACACTGGGCCACCTGCAGCGGAGCGTGCGAACTTAACCAATCGGCCACGGGACCAGCCCCAAGGCGAGGCTTTTTGATAAAATCAGGTTTAAAGGTTTGTAGCACATTTTCCTCCCTTTTCTAATATTAAGAAAAGTATAAATAGTATTAACAGCTTTAAACATTAGATACTACAATAAAATATGATTATTTTCATTGTCAAAGAAATGCCTCATACTTCAGGATATTCTTACTTTATTCCTGTCCAAGTCAAATCTCCCTTGAAAAAAGTCATTAAGATCAATTTTTCCTTCCAGGCATTTCAAGGGTCTTTTTTGTTCCCTACACTTTTCCTCAGTGTCGGGGGATTCTTGGGCAGCGGCTTTACCGTGCTGATGCAGGTGCTCCAGCCGCTTAGTGAGCATCTGAATTTCCTGCTGAAGGCCCTCAGTTCTCTGTAGGGAAAAAAATAGATAAAACGTCCTGCTTGTGATGATTTCTATTTCCTTTCAAAACTATGAGCAAGTTCTACTTACACTGACATTGTAGTGACATTAAATTACTACATAGATGAATAGGGAAGTTTTTAGAGAAGATTTGACATGTTTAAGCTGGTTTTAAAAAAAAGAAATAGATTTGATATACAAAAATAAGACATTGTTAGTAAGCACTGAGAAATAAATCTGTATAATGAATTTTAAGAGAGCAAAGTGTAAAAAAAATGGAACTCTACAAGAAACAAACCACTGTGTAGCAGGACTTACTAATATATTGAATTTAAGCGATATGTATCTTCATTTGAATTTTAGGCTGAAGAGTCATAAAATTTTACTAAAATGGTTTGGACACAAGAAGATATATCCACTTAAACTTGCTGGTTCAATGTTTTGATAGACTTGACCAGTAAATTCAAACAAATAACTGATTTGACAATTTATTTTCCTGCACTGACTGAACTGAGTAGTGTTTGCTCAGACGGAAACATCATCTTTACCATACCACTATTTTTAAGCTAGCATTCATTGAGCGTACACTGAACTGCACTAAGCATTTATCACGTATTAATCCACTTAATCTTTACAACTAGTCTGTGCGATAGGAACTATGCCTCCCCAACCCCCACCTTGCCCTGACTCCTGCCAAATTTTACAAATGAAACCGAGGCACAGAGAGGATCAGTAACCTGCCCAAGACCACACAGCTGGCAATGGCAGAGCTGGGATTCATGCCGGGGCTCTCTGCTCTGAACAAACACACTATACTACCTCTGCTGTAATAATGGACATCCTCTTCCCTTTTATCACTGAGGTAATAAAAATAAAATCAAAATGAAAATTCAGAGCCACAGTTTACTAAATCGACTAATATCAAAATCCACATCTTAAAAGAAGCAAATTTGAAAGAATAACTTTTCTGTAAACACACTTACAGACTTCCAAGATTGCTCATTGGCACCAATTTCCTGAATCCTCTGTTTCACAGCTTCCTCCGCGGCTGGTATGGGGACGACACTGTTGCTCAAAAGAGTAGCGAGCTGACTGAGGAATTTCTGATAGTGGGATTGCACAGTTTTACTTTCCCAGCTGAATAAATATGGAGGTCGGTCTAACTCATACTTTTGTTTTTCCTTATGGATCAAATCATGTTCACATTTATCCCAATTTTTCTGTCCATCTTTTGGTCCTTCAGAGTGAGAAATGTTGTCTCTCTCAAAATTCTTGGCCAGGATAGCTTCACCCTTATCCTAAATATGCCAACACACGTGTTAAACTTCCCATTTGGAATTTAATATTGAGACATCTACTGCCCATCTTTTGAAATATAAATATAGTCATAATACAAAACTTTAAGAGAAAAGGCTTTCAATAGAAATTAAGAGTTATAGAGTCATAAGACAGACAAAGACATACTCAAAAGAGCATACTAGAACATCAAGTGGTATTTAAATGATGGTATGGAGAAACTGTTTTGAGAAGATAGGAAATTTAGCTTAGAGAAGCAGCTAACCAGACCACCCCAGTTTATGGAGGAACTCTACAGAAAATTTTGAACTAATAAATGTGAAAGGAATGATAGAAATTTAAAAATCAGCATTTTGCATCTCCTAGTGAAATAACTGATCAGGCAAGGATCATCACTAAATGCTAAGGCAAGTGAAAAGTTGGCAGGAAAACGGATATTTTCATAAAGGCTTAATTATGGTTATAGAACATCATTTACTAACAACAACTCAGATAATGTAAAAGTATAATGAAAGAAGTCACATGTCTTTCCTTTGTGTTCCTGTAATCATCTTGCTTCCATTGTAAACAGGAAAAAAATAAAAGATAATGCTTGTACTTCCCCTTCCCCCCGCCTCCCACAGGAAGATTTGCCTTCTTTCCCTCTTCTTGCCACCTTCAACTCTGGGAGCTGAGTAGAAAATTCAGTTTCTAGGCTTTATGTTGTGTGAAACTGGGAAATAGAAGGGGATCTATGGGTCTGCATCACTAAAAGCCTAGAAAGAAGAGGCAGAATAAGAGAGCAATGGAAGAAAATGTCAGAGCTGCATGGACTCTGGTGTGAGAGAGTTTTTCAGAGATGTGACAGATTGGTGAGAGAAGTGAAAAAAAGTGGAAATGTTACTGTGAATTACTTGAGAGAGGCAATTAACAATTGGAATTACTTTAAACGACTTTGAAAGTACTCGCTGTATTTTAAAAAATGGAACCCCTCACATTAATTAGATCATGATGGACCCTGTTTTACATTCAGATTATATAATGAACAGCTATAGTCTAAGGATTTCAAAATAAACTTTCACCATGTCCTTGATAATGGTCTGTCTCCTATCCTCCTCCAATATTCCTCTATAAAACCTCTACTCATTCCGTGATTTGCTACCTACTAGGGACCAGGCTCACCTCTTCCTTCTAAACTCAACTCATGCCATGATTCTAGATTTCAATGTCCAATGTAGATGATCCCTCAATTTAGCTTTGTGATCCCTGTGCTTCAGTTTCAATGACTTTCATCTACGCCCCACTTCAATCCTTACGTGCAGATCCAAAACCCAGATTTTGTCAGCGGCAGGAACTAACCCACATCAGAAATTCAAAACTCCCAGATTTCACTCTCTCACCATCGCCTCTCCTCCTGGCTCTCTTACAGCTCCATTCCCTCTAACCTTTTCTTCAGTATCACAGAGACCTTCAGATCCTCCTTGCACTTTCTCTCCACACCTCAGAAAGGTTTCCAGCCAACCACGCTGTGCTGCTTCCTTTGATCCTCCATAAGAAGAGAACCAACAAACCAAATTTGCCAGTTATCTCCTGGAGTAACACAAGCTAATAAAAATCTCGTTTCTTCAAAAATCAATCAAAATTTATTCTCACCTTCATCGTGAAACTATCCAAGGAATTTCCTTGTCCTTTTATGTTCATACAAGGGGTGAATCTGTTAGCATTTGCTAACTTTTTCTCCAAAAGGTCTGCTTTTCGCTCTGCCTTTTCTCTTTCAACCAGATGTACTCTGTGTAAAATATCAGTAGGTAACAATATCATGAATCAATTTTCAAACTTCAATTGAAAAATGAAAAGAAGCATCCCACATTTAAAATATACTAAATATGTTTATCAAATAAAAATGCATTTCTTTTGAAAATAGCTATGCAGTTACCCAGCTATTTTTAGGGAGAGACTAGAACTGGCAGATAAATGGAGAGAAAAATAATCCAGTGTGAAGTCCTGTAGTAGTTCCCCTGAGGAAGGTCAATTTTGAAACCATCCTTTCCAAGGGGAAATTTGAGTATGACTATCTGTTTGCCACTGTGGTATTATTGTGATGATCAGGAGGTTCCACATGGATACCAGCACTCCCACTTGACTGGGCTCTTCAACTGGGATTCAATGAAGGGAAAAGGAATTAGAAATAATGATACAGTCACAGAGAATAGCATACGTAAAAACTTGTTTTATTATCAAATATACAAACAGCTAGTTATTTGGTTCTTGTTTTGATTACCAATTGCTAGGTATTGGTAATATTTTCTACCTTGAAGCTAGGTTAAAGTTTCAGTCCATCTGCCAAGTGTTTTATGTTCTTTTCTGTCTAAGAATTGCATCTACAGAATTAGTGAATTTGAGTCAAGTCAAAAGAAATTATCTGAATCATCTAAAGAGAAAATTTAATTCAAAAAATTATATTTGAGGCATGTAGGACACAATCCAAAGCTCATAGATACCTGTAATTGTAACCGTAGAATGAGAGTAGAGACAGAATGGGATAGAAGCAATATTTGAAAAACTAATTCCCAAGAATTATCCAAACCTGATAAAAGACATCAGTTGATAGACTCGATAATTTCTGCAAATCCTAAGCAGGATAGATATAAAGAAAGCCACACCAAGACACATCATAATCAGATTATAAGTAACCATATGGTAGACTTAAATCCAACAGTTTCAGTAATTAGAGATACATGGTCTAAATCTTTCAATTAAAAGAGAAGACTATCAGATTGGATTTAAAAAAATAAAAGCTAATACTAAGCATTTTGCAAGAGATATACTTTAAACATAAGGACACAGAAACGTAAACTAACAGAAAAGATACATCATGAGTGAAAAAATGTTAACGGTGTAGCTATGTTAAAATCAAAGTAGACATTAAAGAAACAAGTATATAAAGAGGGACATTTCGGGGCTGGCCCATTGGCCGAGAGGTTAAGTTCATGCACTCTGCTTCGGCGGCCCAGGGTTTTGCTGTTTCAAATCCTGGGCACGGACATGGCACTGCTTATCAAGCCATGCTGAGATGGCATCCCACATGCCACAACTAGAACTAGAAGGACTCAGAACTAAACATACACAACTATGTACTGGGAGGCTTTAGGGAGAAAAAGGAAAAATAAAATCTTAAAAAAAAGAGGGGCATTTCATAATAATAAAAGTGACAATTCAACAGAAAGTATAAAAATGCTAAATTAGAATGCAAATAGTTCCACAATATTTAAAGCAACAGCTGAACTAAAAGTGAGAAACACAAATCCGCAATCTTAATTAGAGATTTAAAAAAGCCTCTTTCAGTAACCAACAGAACAAAAGGAAAAAGTGCTGGGCCTGAAACTTTATTCCCAACTGCTCTGACTGCAAAGAGAAGGCAGCTGAAGGGACTGGGGGCCAGATATTGCCTAAGAACAATCCTTGTCCTGAGTCTCCTCCAGAGCCTGCTCCATAGGAGCTGCTTCCAGTCCTTCTCTGCCCCGTCAACACTGACAGAAAGACGAAAAAAAATGTATGGCATGCCATTCAAGCACCTTTCTCATTGGCACCAAAGACAAAACAAAAGCGAAAAGTCCATAGTGGCTCACTCTGCAGCTGTATTCAAAACTGTGTTGACGAGTCTGCAATGCACGGTCAGCTGTTACGGGTCAAACTATAGACCAACTTCAGGAGGCAGCTTATCCCTGAGAAGATATTTATTTGGATGATGAATTGCTTTTAATCAGTGCTTCACTTGAACTTGGTCAGTCTTCTTTCTTCAGACACTGCACAACCAGAAAAAAAATAAATCCCACTCTCCCTCTTGCTGGTCTTTTGTTTTAACTAATTTCTGAATCTGACTAGAGCTTTGCTTTATTACTTAGTTTCAAGCTCCTATATGTTTTCTTTTTAAAAGTGATTTGGGAAACACAAGCCCCAGAAGAAATTTCAACCTATCAACTGAGATGATATACACTAACCAATGTAGAATAGGAACAGGCTACACCAATATCAACTCTGAATACAATAGCTTTTCATATTGTGTGACTTTCTTAAATATTAATATTATAAGAGGGAAAATTAATGACTTTGTTTCTCCTCCTCTCAACCAAGGGCACATGATCAAATATCTCCTCTCTCTGCATAACAACTAAGTAACCACAAATCTAAGAATAACAAATTGTAGAAAGGACAAAACCACATGATCATCCCAATAGGTGCGGGAAAAGGTATTTGACAAAATTCAATACACCTTCATGATAAAAACACTCGACAAACTAGGAATAGAAGGGAATTTCCTCAACTGATAAAGGGCTTCTACAAAAAACCCATAGCTAACATCATACTTAATGATGAAAGACTGAAAGCTTTCTCCCTAAGATCAAGAACGAAACAAGGATGTTGGTTTCTTACCACTTCCATTCAGCATTGTACTGGAGGTTTGAACCAAGGCAATTAGGCAAGAAAAATAAATTAAAAGCTTCCAGATTAGAAAGGAAAAGTAAATCTCTTCTCAGATGACATGGTCTTCTATAGAGAAAATCCTGAGGAATCCACAAAAAACTATTAGAGCTAATAAACAAGTTCAGCAAGTCTGCAGGATGCAAGATCGATATACAAAGATCAATTATATTTTTATTCCCTAAAAATGAACAATCCAAAGTGAAATTAAGGTAACAGTTCCATTTCCAATGTACTAAAAAAATACTTAGAAATAAATTTAACAAAAGAAATGTAATACTTGTATACTGAAAGCTAAATATTGTTGAAAGAAATCAAAGATGACCTAAATGAGTGGAAAGACATGCCATGTTCATGAATTGGAAGATTTAATATAAGGTGGCAATACTCCCCAAACTGATCTACGAATTCAACACAATCCCTATCAAGATCTCAGCTGCCTTTTTTTTACAGAAATTGATAAGCTGATCTCAAAATTTATATGGAAAGGCAAGGGACCCAGAATAGCTAAAACAATCTTGAAAAAGAAGAAAAGTTGGAGGACTCACACGTCAAAGCTGACTATAAAGCTTCAATAATCAAGATGGTGTGGTACTGGCCTAAGGACAGACATACTGACCCATGGAATAGAATTGAGAGTCCAGAATTAAACCCATACATTTATGGTCAATTGATTTTTTTTGCAAGATTGCCAAGACAACTCACTGGGAGAAAGAACAGTCTTTTTTTTTTAGATTTTATTTTTTTTCTTTTTCTCCCCAAAGCCCTCCGGTACATAGTTGTATATTCTTCGTTGTGGGTCCTTCTAGTTGTGGCATGTGGGATGCTGCCTCAGCGTGGTTTGATGAGCAGTGCCATGTCCGCGCCCAGGATTCGAACCAACGAAACACTGGGCCGCCTGCAGCAGAGAGCGCGAACTTAACCACTCAGCCACGGGGCCAGCCCCGAAAGAATAGTCTTTTCAGCAAGAGGTGCTGGGATGACTAGCGAGTCTTCATATGAAAAAGAATGAATTTGGACCCCTAACTCACAACATATACAAAAAGTAGTTGAAATGAATCAAAGACATAAACTTAGGTGCTAAAACTATAACTCTTTTTTAAAAAATGCATGTAAATCATTGTGACCTTGGATTAGGCAAAGGTTTCTTAAATATAACACCAAAGACACATGACAAAAAAAACAAAAACTTCATCAAAGTTTAAAAATTTTGTGCTTCAAAGGACACCGTTAAGAAAGTGAAAAGACAACCCACAGATGGGAGAAAATATTGGCAAATCATATCTGATAAGGGTCTAGTATCCAGAATATATTAAGAACACTTCAATAATAATTAAAAAATCAATAAAAAACCAAAAAACCCAATTTAAAAACGGACAACAGATTTGAATAGATATTTCTACAAAGATATACAAATGGCCACTAAGCGCATGAAAAGATGCTCAACATCTTTAGTCGTTATGGAAAAGCAAATTAAAATCACAGTGAGGTACCATTTCATATCCACTAGAATGGCTATAATAAAAAAGATGAACAACAACAAGTGTTGGTGAGGATGTGGAGAAATTGGAATTCTCAAACAGTGCTGGTGGGAATGTAAAATGGTACAACTGCCTTGGAAAACAGCCTAGAAGTTCCTCAAAAGTAATCTCAAAAGGTTAAACACAGAGTTACTTTATGACCCAGCAATTCTACTCCTAAGGCATATACCCAAAAGATGTGAAACATACAGTCATATAAAAGCTCATACAAGAATGTTGATAGCAACATTATTCCTAAAGACCCCCCTCCAAAAAAGGAAACAACCCAAAGTCCATCAATTGATAAACAAAATGTGGTAAGTGCATATAATGGAATATTATTCAGCCATAAAAAGGAATGAAGTACAAATTCATGCTACAACATGGATGAATCTTGAAAATATTGTGCTAAATGAAAAAATTCAGACACAGAGGCCATATATTGTATGATTGCATTCATATGAAATGTCCAGAAAAGGCAAGTCTGTAGTGAAAGAAGAGTGGATTGGTGATTATCAGAGACTGGAGAGAGTGGAATAGGGAGTAACTGTTAATGGGCACGTGGTTTCTTTAGGGGATGATGAAAATGTTCTGGAATTAGATAGTGGTGATGACTGCACAACTTTGTGAATACACTAAAAACTACAAAATTGTACACTTTACTGGGGTGAATTTTAATGGTATGTGAAATATCTCAATAAAAGTGTTTTTCAAAAATATAATAATTTTGAGTCAGGTATTATGTGAAATTCTACTAGATGTAAATTCTGTGATCAATCAGGCATACAGAGTTCATATACTATTTGCAAGCCTATGACAAACGACACATTTAAAAAAACTAGAAAATTTCCCACCTTAGATGGTTTTCTAGTTCTAAAATTCTTTCAATTAGATCCCAGTTGCCTCTTTCAAGATTCTGAATATTGGTGTTTTTCAAAGATTTAATTCTGGTTAGAGAAGCAATAAGTTCATGTAGGTCCTTGATATCATCTTTCAGGGACATTATCTGGAATGACTGTTGCACATTATTTTCTTTATAACTTTCTAATTCACTCTTCAACTCTTGCAATGACGTTTCTTTTATGAAAAGTTTGTTTTGAAGATTTCTTAGCTAATGAGAAAGGGAAAGTGTTACTTAAAATCATTTATAATTTTGGTTTTAGAAAATTCATGATTCTAAGTGATTATAGGTAATTAAGTTATACATTATTACACAATAAAATGCAGCCTTTCCAATCACCTAACAGTATATTCCAATGTTAAATACATTTTAAAAATCATATCAAATTGACACGCAGAGTTTGGAATAAGTGATTTATTCTCATCAACATTAAAATGGTTTAAATCTTGTTACCAGAGTAAATTATATCAATAATGTATTCTATAATTCCTAGCAGAAAAGAAATGCGTGATGCTTTGGCCATAGATGTTTTGCTTTACGATGTGTTGTTGAGGGGAGTGTGTTCACAGGCCTCTCTTCTAAAGAGCGGCCTATGTTTATGCCACCTGGTGGTTCCTGTGCTTATCTGTGCTAGTTAGAGAAATCGGTGGAGAGGAGAGTCAGGAGAAAGAGTGAGGCTTAAACTGATTATAAATATTTTTAAGGCAAATAAAGGAAAGAAGAGATCATAAAGTTATGAAGAGAAGCAAGAGTGATGGCTTGTGAGAGGGGAGCCACACAAGAGAGCCAGCAGGCTGCTGTTGGAGGAAAAGACAAAAGGATTGGAGAGACAAGGGGGCACAGCTGTCATGAGGTGAGTGATTTATTTATCTTTGGGTAGCACTTAAAAAAATCTCTTCTCTTCTGCCTGATAAGTGAAGAAAGTTCACTAGATGAATAAAATTGAGGTATTGCTAACATTCAGGAGTCAATTAACTTTTAACTTTTAGGCTAATTTGTTCAAATTTCTTAACAGGCTGTTTATGAGCCTGATGATCTAGTAAGAGAGTAGGGAAAAAAGGGCAAATCTGATTTGACATTATAAAAGATCATTAGCTTTTAACCAGAAAAACGTCGGGAATATTTTGCTGTTGAAAAAATTTGCATTACTTAGAAATGCTGTAATTCCTAGCAGCAAAGGCACTATGAAGACCAAGCATTTAAACTAAATTTCTAGTCCAGTATGTGTATAAGGTGTTTTTTTCCTATGTCTAAAAAATTCTGTGAAATTAAAACAATGAAATGAATTTTACCTGTTCTCAACACATACCTTTATGTATTTTTTTTTATTACCTTGCTATTAAAAACACACACTCCGGGGCCTCCAGGTGGCATAGTGGTTAAGTTCATGCGCTCCGCTTTGGCAGCCTGGAGTCCGCAGGCTTAGATCCTAGGCACAGACCTATACACTGCTCATCTAGTCATAGGCAAATGGCATATCTTTTGCCAGATACGATCATTGGCACTTGGTATCCATTCCTACCCCTGTGATGTCTTCTTGTTCCGCAGAACTAGAAATAAAACTTTATTTTCCAGACTCCCTTGTTGTAGGCTGGAATTCTGTAGGCCAGTGTTTCTTAAACGGTAGAATACATGAGAATCACCGGGGGGCTTGTTAAAAAAACAGATTGTTGGGGGCTGGCCTGGTGGTGTAATGCTTAAGTTTGCAAGCTCTGCTTTGGCACCCTGGGTTCGCAGGTTCGGATCCCAGGATTGGACCTAGCACTGCTCATCCAGCCATGCTGTGGTGACATCCCACATATAAAATAGAGGAAGATTGGCACAGATGTTAGTTCAGCGACAATCTTCCTCAGGCAAAAAGGAAGATTGGCGACAGATGTTAGCTCAGGTCCAATCTTCCTCACACACACAAAACAACAAAACAGATTGCTGGATCGACCCCCAGAGTTTGTAGTTTGACGTGGGGCCTGAGAATCTGTATTTCTACCAAGTTTCCAGGTGATGTTCATATTGCTGGTCTGGGGAGCTACACTTTGAGAGCCAGGCTATATGCAAATTGGGGGGCATCAAAGAGATGCATTCCCATGAAATTTAGACTAGAGAAGAAGCCATCTTCCCACTGCTATTTCTGCTAGTAAGCAAGGTCAAAGAGGGGGCCAGAAAAAACATATCATTACCTGGTTACCAGCTTTATGCAGGTTGAGAGGCAGACTTGGCTGTGCAATAAAGGCTCAAGGCCAGTAGCAGCAACTTCCTGACCTTAGGATCTCATCTAAATGGTGCCCTTGAACGCATTCATCCAATGCTGGCCCTGACCCCCACACCCAGACCTCCCAATCATTTTGTATATACTTAATTCTCTTCTGTTTGAAATACTTAGAGTGGTTTCTGCCTTCTGCAGTGACTCCAGGACTGATCCACTCCTTCACAACTTTCCCTCCTTGGCTTTCATGGAACTGAGTCTCCTTTTTCTCTCCATTCCTGATTACTTCTTTCCAGTCTTCCACTAAGATTCTTTTTCTCTTGCGTGGTGGCTTTCCCAGTGCCGGTATTAAGGAACAGAGCTAAACTAGATATGACAAATCCTATATTGTGAGGGTTTTTTCTTTAAATGACCATAACAGATGTAAATGTGGTTTTGAAAAACAATGTATCTTACAGTTTGGAAGCCAGATGAAACTTCCCAGGGTGAAGAAGAGTCTTCAGAATTCAGTGAACACTTCTTGGCCAGCCCCATAAGTCTGCAGGGTTGCAGTGACTTCATTATTTAGAGTGCTTTTTATTCCATTTCCAGCACAGACCAATCTTCTTTTTAAAATATTGCTCCATTTCCCCCAAAATATGCATATTAAAAGCTGCTCTATAGTCTTGACCCTCAAGCAATTCTAATAGGATAATTACAGCCTTCCTACTATAGAGGAAATGGAAACGGTAAATGGCTTATAGTCTGAAGTTGGGCTTTTTAGAACATTCTGACAAAATTCTTAAGAGAAATCAGTTTTGCAGTCTGAAGTAGGGATGGAGTCCTTAAAAAAAACAATTACGGCATCATTAACCTAAAACTTCTAAGAATGGAATACAACCATTAGTGATATAATAAATTTAACAAATTCTCCCTAGAGAAAAGGCGTGATTAGTTAAGAGGACTCACTGTCACTAGTTGATAATAAAATGCTTTCAATTTTTTAAACTTGTGCTAAACTCTAGGGTCAGTCAGACATTTTCCCCCTTCTTACTTTTCACACAAGTGAAACTTTGACTCCTTGTGTTAGCAGTTGTAAAGGTGCTATTCTGTCATAGCATTTTGTGAGCATGTCCACTCCTCCCCTCCAGACATTCATTGTGGATTTCTACTTATTATCAAAATACGTGATTTGCTTCATCCCTCAGTCTGCGTATTGCAAATCAGATCCTATTTCAGACCTAGTAATTTAACCATAAATTAATTTACTTAAAATAATGGGTTAAATATTCTATGAAAGATCCATTTAGAAAATACATTTTAATAACAAGATCAAATGTTTTAAACCTGGAAACTTTAAAATTCATTTATATTTTTGTAAAAACATGTTAATTAGGTCAGAGTCATTTTTTGATTCACCCTTTTTTTATCCTCCCCCTCAAGTCACTAAATCTGTTAATTTTTCCGCTAATATGTCTCTCATATCTACCCCTTTCTCCCTATGCCTGCTGCCTCTGTCTTGTCTCAGGGCCTCATTGTCCATCTCATGCACTTTTTGTTACAAGACCTCCTACTTGGTCTTCTTGCCTCCAATCAGAGACTAGCCCCTCTCTGAGCCACTATTCATTTGATCAGCAAGCCTTTAGTGTCTTCTATGTTCCAGGCATTGCTCTGGGGATCCTAAGAAGATGAAAAGCTCTCAAAATTTTCTCAGCTCACAAGGGAGACCAATTTGAAAACAAATTAATTAGAATATACCTTAACAGGTACAATAATAGTGGTATGGACAAATTCTTCCAAGGACAGAAGCAAAGGATAACTACTTTGCTCTCAGTTGTCATTTCACATCATGTAATATCACTCCTCATCAAATCCCCATTGATCTCAAACTTATAAAGCATGTTATTCATGTTATTGGAGCTTCTTTCATTGACTCCAACCCATGTGTGCAATTCTACACCCCTATTTTCAACCTCTGTAAAATCCTTTATGTCCTTCGAGTTTCCCCGTAGCTGCCACTATCTCCAAGAAGCCCATGCTCATGGAGCTTACCTGGTATTTCCCTTCATTGTTTATGTCTCTCTTTCCCCACTTTCTAATTTTCTTGTGGATGAGAATCACGGTTCATTTATTTTTCTGTCCTCACCTCCCAAGTACCTTATTTCAGTACTTTTCACATGGCAGAACCTCAACAAATGTTGAATTGAAACTCCATTCTATCCAAAGGATCCCAACTTCTGAAAATCACAATAATTTTAAAAAGTCCTTCATTATTTTAACCAGTAAGCCGAGGCGTTCTCTGGACTGCAGTGGTTACCATTCACCTAAGATCCCATAAAAATAACAAATATCCCCTGGAGCTGTGTGAGGCAGTGGCGCCATTGCCCCGTACTCTGATATAAGAACTATGTTTTAAGATCTCAGTTTTAGTTACCCTATTGTTAGGATATTGTTAAGATAATGTTTCTTGAAAAATACCTAAGGTAGCATACATCTCAGACTCACACAATATTGATTTCTATATCTAGTTTAATTTTCCTCTTAATGACCAAACTTTGTCCATTAGTCTTCCAGAGGACTTGCCAGTTCCAGCTTTTTACTTCCTCCATTTGAACAGTGATATGCAAACTCTAATATTTTAAAATACTCCTGCATTATTTTTTATGGCAAAGAAACCCAAATTTTGATCATCACCATGATCTAATTCCAGAACATTTTCATTATACCCTAAAATAACCCTATAACAATTAGCAGTCACTCCACATTCTCCCCTCCTCTCTCAGCCCCTGATAACCACTAATCTACTCTCTGTTTCTATAGATTAACCAATTCTAGACATTTCATATGAATGGAATCATGTAGTATGTTGCCTCTTGTGGACTGGTTTCTTTTCACTGAGCGTGTTTTCAAGGTTCATCAATGTTGTAGCATGAATCAGTACTACATTCCTTTTTATGGCTGAATAATATTCTACTGTATGGATTACCACATTTTGCCTATCCACTGATCAGCTGATGGACATGTGGGTTGTGTCTACTTTTTGGCTTTATGAATAAGGCTGCTATGAATCTTCATTTACAAGTTTTTATTGAATATATATTTTCAATTCTCTTGTATATCTACACAGAAGTGGGATTGCTGGGTCATATGGTAAGTCTTATGTTTAGCTTTTTGAGTATATAACATTTTTGATATGATAGCATTTTAGAAATGGAGGAGAGATTAGTGGTCACCAGGGGTTGAGGGTGGGAAGGAAGTGGGTGTGGATACGAAATGGCAACGGAAAGGATCTTTGTGGTATTGAAACTAACTGTTCAGTATCTTGACTAATTGTTTAGAACTTAGTACACACAAACACACAAATGAGTACAAGTAAAACTGGGGAAATCTGAATAAAATTGGTGGATTGTATTGTATCAATATCAATATTTAGGCTGTTACGTTATACCATAGTTTTGCAAAACTTGACTTTTGGGAGAAAGTGGGCAAAGTGTATGATGGATCTCTCTGTTATTTCTTAAAAGTGAAAGTGAATCTGCAATTATCTCAATGAAAATTTCAATTAAATTAATAATAATTGGTTCTGATATATTTTTCTTTAGCTGCAAAATTTATATTGCCTCTATTTGCCCCCTCCAGAGCTGGCTGCAGCTACCAGGTTTCTACTATTTGCCTTATTACTATGCTAAGGGAAGAAAAACATCTTATCTGCAAAAACAGTCATATTGCCCTCACAAATAACAAACCAAACAGTACTGGCAAGACACGTTAAATTTATCTTAAATTTAAGACACCAGGCCTTATTATACATATTATCAGTAACAGTTTTTTACAAGTTGTTTAACTCATGTTTATTTCTATAGTAACCCATCTTAGCACTATGCAAGAGTTTTAGCTCAATATCATATTGCCTAAACTAGACAACACAATCACCAACTGAATACTTTAATATTTATCCTTTCTATATCTGGCTTTTCCTAAATATAGCTCTCCTGCACCTGTTTCTCCATTATTGGGCAGAAACACATGATAATTATTTCTGTATGTCCCACAACGAGATAAAGTTAATTATAACAAAAAATTTTAAATGCATGCAGTGAAGAGAAAGACCGTCTTATCAAGACAATTGTGCTTGTGTGGGATTAGATAATAGGTTACTGGAAAAGTGAAAGATGACTCATGCTGAAGGTATTCTGTTGAAATCGCTAGACTTTTTTTAAAAAGTAACTTCAACCCAGGGAAACCATGCAGTAACAGTCACTAAGTGTTATAAATTCAGAGAATGCCAATATGAGCCATGGCATACTTTTAATACATAGAGCATCTAAAGCCAAGTCAAAATGAGACCTTGCAGAGCCTTTCAGATATCTGGTTTGATAAGTAGATTAAAAATATTTACAGTTACCAAAAGATCTATGGACATGTAGAGAATTGCTTTTAAAAAGCACTTTGAAATTCTTTAAAATAGCTTACATATTTTCTTTAAATAAGATTTAAAAGCTATCTTTTTTGACAATTTGGTTTAAAAGGTTTTTTATGAATTAGGCATAGACATAAACCTTAATCTAATCCAAATCTGATTTACCAAAAATTCCAAACTTTGGAAGTATTAGTAGTAAATTTTGCTGTGGAGAAGAACTTTACTATCCATAGTAAAGTTGTACAGTTTTCAGGGATTGGCATCACATTTTTTTTGAAAGGAAAGACAAATTAAGAAATCTCTCCAAAGTGTCATAAGATTTATTGTGTCTACGTAAACTTCATTTAAATTTAACCTCTATTTACCTCTCTATGCTAAAAGAGAAAAAATATTAGCATAAATAAAATTTCCAGAAATATATATATTTATCTACATATCTATAACTATATTTATACATGTTAAATGAAAACTGTAATCGGGCTATTGATAGATGAAATAGCAGAAAAGAACTTTAATGAGGCCCTGGGCAGAAAAGAGGCCCCAAGGAATAAGGCAACTCTAGTTGTGTCCCCTCACACTTCCTGTGTTGAATTCCTAACCCCCAAGACCTCAGAATGTGACTGTATTTGAGGATAGGGTCTTTAAAGAGGGAATTAAGTTAAAACGAGATCTTTAGGATGGACCATAACCCAATACGGCTGATGTTCTTATAAGAGGAGGAAATCTGGACACAGACAGTTAGAGGGAAGACCATGTGAAAAACACAGACAACAGACGGCCATCTACAAACAAGGAGAGAGGCCTCAGAAGAAACCAACCTTCTCACCACACACGCAAAAAGGTAATTACGTAAGGGGATGAGGTATTAATTAACCTTACTGTGCTAATCATTTCACAATATATATATATATCAAATTGTACACCATACACTTACACAATATATCAATTATGTGGTAATAAAGCAGGAAAAAAATTTTTTAAAACAAAAGCAGAAGAAACTAACCCTGCTGACACAATACCTCGTCCTGGACTTCTAGCCTCCAGAACTGTGAGAAGATAAATTTCTTTTTTTTTTTTTTTCACTTTTAAAGATTTTATTTATTTTATTTTTTATTTTTCCTTCCCCGCAAAGCCTCCTAGTAGATAGTTGTATATTTTGGTTGTGGATCCTTCTAGTTGTGGCATGTGGGACATTGCCTCAGCATGGCTTGATGAGTGGTGTTAGATCTGTCCCCAGGATCTGAACTGGTGAAAATCTGGGCTGCCAAAGCAGAGTGCCCGAACTTAACCACTCGGCCACGGGGCCAGCCCCTGAGAAGATAAATTTCTGTTGTTTAGGCCATCCAGTCTGTGGTATTTTGTTACAGCGGTCCCAGCAAAATAACACAAACTGATATAGACACCACAGATAGTTACTTATTCAGAGGGCTGGTCAGTGTCCCAGAATATAAGCATTCAGAGCATTTTACCTAAAGGTAACCATAGAGGTAGTACAGACACAAACAGCCACATCATAGTACCATTAACAATGACAATGGCCTTTGGGCTTCCAGCCAAGGTTACCTATAAGACCATCTCTTGCAGCAAATATACTGAGGGTACTTGGGTTCAACTAAGGCATTCCTACAAGTACTCTCTATGATATCAACCCTGATATCAGTTTCCCCACATTAAACCCAGCATATATGGGGTTAAAACCAAAACACTCGTTCCCTGCTTACTCTCTGGCTTCCTGGCTCCCAAATCCACTATCCTCCATGGAGACAGACACCGTCAAGGACAAGCACCTGGACTATCTCCTCCCGCATAGAGATACAGGCTGGTGGGAAAGCTGCTGACCAGCAAGGTCATGAGCTCCCTCCTCTCTGCAAGTTTCTCAAGGCCAAAGACAGGCTGGTGGGAAAGCTCCGACCAGCAAGGCCATATGCTCCCCCTCCCCTACCTAAAACCCCAAATAAAAACCCTTCCTTTTAGCTTTTCAGGGAGTTTGGGATTTCAGCTCTAGCTGCCCTCTCTTCTTGCTCAGCGCTGTGCAAAAATAAAATTCCTACTTTCTTCCACCACGCCCCGTGTCAGAGATTGGCTTGCAGCGCAACGGGTGAGCGAACTCACTTCAGGTTCGGTAACATCTAGTTCATCACAGGCAGTAAAAGTCAGGCATTTCCTACAAACTGGGTTTCTTTCTTTTCATCTGTTTTGTTATTCAGATGTTTCAAGTCTTAAAGAAGATTAGTGGATATTTGCCACTTGGTGTTATATTGAAAATGGAACTCATCCTTTCCGTTAAAAAATGCTTAATCTGGGGCCGGCCCTGTGGCCTAGTGGTTAAGTTCGCTCCCTCTGCTTTGGCGGCCCAGGGTTTCAGTGGTTCGGATCCTGGACACGGACATGGCACCGCTTGTCAGGCCACGCTGAGGCGGTGTCCCACATGCCACAACCAGAAGACCCACAACTAAAATATACAACTATGGACTGGGGGGACATGGGGAGAAAAAGCAGAAAAAAAAAAGTTTAATCCATGTAACTATTTTTATGATTACATAAATTTTGAGCATGGCAGTTCTTAAGCAATGTTCTAACACTACAGCATTCAATAGTCAACTCAAAAGCACTTAACTATGTACCATCTTCAAGCGGATTTCTCTGGCAAAGACAGATTTGGGTCTAAACTAGTGCTCCTCAGTGATGAGAGAATTCAGCATTGAGAAAAAAGCAAAACTGAGTTAAGATAACACTTTTGAGCCCTTTATCAGAATCTTTCTCTCCATACTTTTACAGAGGATATAATTTCCCGTAGTATTTTATTTTCAGATAATCCATATACCTCAGCCAAAAGATTCTTGTTTTTCACCAACAAACTAGCAAGGTCAGGCCGGACTGGGTCACCTGCCTTCTTGTTGTGCATGATTGGGTTCTTGGTGGGAACCACTTCAAGAGGTGGATCAAAACAAGCCTACAAAGAGAAATTGCAAATTAATTAATCAAATATGTACCCTATCCGTGAAAATCCACAGTGTTCTCTGGCCCATACAAACTAAAATAAGTAGCTCTAAATAGAATACAACTTTAAAATATCCATTTTGAGGTGCTACTCTAACAAATACAAGAGGTCTCAGGAAAATTGCAAGTTATGTGTTGATCTAAAAGGCTACTTTACATTTTTCTACGAGTTCTTACCTGACAATTTATTTATAACACCAGCCATAAGTAAATGAAGTACATCTAAATAGACATTATTACTGAGTGTACAGGAATCAAAAAAACAGATAGAAAATGTCTGGGGAAATTTTAATTCGTAAATGTCTGGAGAAATTTAATAAAATCTTTATAAAAACTTGAACTATTAACAGAAGGTCATCAATGAAGGATTTACCAGTATTTGTTTTATTTTTGGTTACAAATCAATTCCTCACACAAACTGATTTTTTTAAAAATCTGATTTCAAAAAATCAACATCAACTTTGTGTTTCTTCCACACCTATATTGAGGGCAAAAATTAGGGAGTATTTACCTGTATTACAATAACTCCTCCTATCGTCAAAAGGTTGTGTGATGTTCTAAATTGTAATCAGTATAAACTTTCAATAAGAACAAAGTTTATATGATTCAAATAAAATCAAGAAAAATCTATTAAACTAAATCTCTAAAAAGTATATAAATGTATCACATGCAGCTTAATGTACTAAAAGAACTAAATATATATTTTTCTAAAGTTATGAAGTTAAAAAATTTTATACTTACCAAGATACTAAGAGCAAAGATGCACAAGAAAATACAAAATAGCTATGTATAATGTTTAAAGAAATAGAGAACTTTCAAAATATGGATGTTGCAAGAGACTACAAAGAATAATCATATCGGGAAAACAACCAAATAAGACTTCTAGAAATGAAAACTATAATAATTTTAATTTTAAAATTGAATGGACACACTAAAAAGCAGATTAGACCTAGCTGAAGAATGAGTGAACTTAAATATAAATATGAATGAATTATCAAGAAGACAGCATATAGGAAAAAATAAACGGTAAATATGAAAAAGAGTTTAAAGACAGAGAGGAAAAAATGAGAAGGTCTATCGATAATATGTCTAATTGGAGTCCAAGAAGGGTATAAAGGGGAATGAGGCATTTCTTCAAAGGTAGAATGGGGAAGAAGCATTATTTGAAGGAATAATGTCTGAGAATTTTACAGAATTATTGAAAGATCCTAAGTGGTCTAGCAAATCCCAAGAAGAGTCAATAAAAAGAATCTTTACCTACACACTCATAATGAAGCTGCAGAAATCAAAGAAAGAGATCTAAAAAGCAGCGAATGGAAAAGACAGATAATTACAAAGAAATAGCAATTACACTGTGTGACTTCCCAACAGTAACACAGAAGCTAGAAAACAGCAGAATGATGTCTGTAATGTATAACGAAAACCTCCTTCATTGATTCTAAGGGGCACAAATTTTCACATTTCTGCAGTTGGAGTGCAACTTAAAGTTGATGCCACTTCACTTGGTGGACAGTTTAGCTGGAAACATACTTTTAAATTTCATAATGGTGAATAAAATAGTAGTATTTATTCAAATCAAGGAAATACGGTAACTGCTATCTGGAATTTTATACTGAATGAAATGATGTTTTAATATTAAGAGTAGAATCAAGACACTTTAGACAAACAAAAATGAAATTTACCACCAATAGGCTTACACTTAAAATTCTAAAGGATGCATTTCACATAGAAAGAAAATGCACTTATAAAATCTGAGGTGCAAGAAAGAATATAGAATTTAAAAAGTAGTAAATAAGTGGGTATATTTAAGTAAGCATTATTATTTAAGCATTAATTAATTTTAAAAATCTGATTTATGGGGTTGAAAATAAAGGAGAGAACCAACACAGGACAAAAAAATGCATATACACTGAGAATAGAAAAATAGTTTAGGGGCCGGCCCAGTGGTGCAGTGGTTAAGTGCACACACTCTGCTTCAGTGGCCCGGGGTTCACCAGTTTGGATCTGGGGTGCAGACATGGCACCGCTTGGCAAGCCATGCTGTGGTAGGCATCCCACATAGAAAGTAGAGGAAGATGGGCATGGATGTTAGCTCAGGGCCAGTCTTCCTCAGCAAAAAGAGGAAGTTTGGCAGCAATTAGCTCAGGGCTAATATTCCTCAAAAAAAAAGAAAAAAGAAAAAAGAAAAATAGCTTAAAGCACTATAAAATCTTCAGGTTTCTCAGGAGTAACATAAAGATTTCAGTTAACTTTGTTAAGTACATATATTAAAATACCTAATATAACCACTAAAACAATAGCCATGTAGCATATAACTTCAGAATTAATAGGAAAGGAAAAAATGGAATGAGAAAAAAGAAAATAAACACAACACAACAAAACAAAAACATATCAGTTTTTGGCATAATAGAAGAGGGTAAAAGAAAACAGAAAAAAAATGAGACAAATAGAATAAACATAATAAGATGGTAGAAATATATGCAAATAATCAGTAATATCAGTAAATGTAAATGTACTAAACTTTCCAGTTAAAAGCAAAGATTATGAATATTATTCAAAAAAGCAAAAAACTGAAAACAGCCCATATGTCAAATAAGAGTTTAATGGATAAATAACTTATGGTACATTCATACAATAGAGTACTACAAAATGATGGAAATTACTGAATAATTGCACGTACATCAACATAAATCTCACTAAGCAAAAGAAGCAGATCACAAAATAATAAAAACAGTATAATTTCATTCATATAAACTTTTAAAAGATAAATTAATACTGATTAGGGATAAATATATACATGATAAAACTAGGAAGAGAAGCAAGGAAATGATTGATAGGAAATTTAAAATATCTACTATTTTAAAGTTTAAGTGGGAGGAAAGGGATTCCATCAGGAAGGAGCACACAGGAAGCTTCTAAGGTACTGGTAACATTCTATGAAACTGGGTGGTGGTGACACTGGCCCTGCCGGTATCAGTTCCCCTACATTAAATCCAGCATATGTGGGGTTAAAACCAAAAGCACCCATCCCCTTTTCCTGCTTACTCCTCAGGTTCTGGCACCAGAAACCACCATCCACCATGGAGACAGACAACCAAGGGCATCCACCTGCAGATTCCCTTATCTTGCCATCCCCCTCCCTGCAAGTAGCCTCATAAGGCCAAAGGCAGACTGGTGGGAAAGCACCAACTAGCAAGGCCATAGGCTCACCCTCCCTACAAGCAGCCACATTCCTCACAACCTTTAAAACCCCTTGCCTCCCATCTTTCAGGGAGATGAGATGAATTTTAGGGCTCACTCTCATTTCCCAGCTGATGTCACCTGAAATAAAAACACTTTCCTTGCCATATGCCTGGCATTCCAGTTTTTATTTGGCCCCTCTTGTGTGATGGGTAAAGAACCTATGTTTGAAGCCAGTAACAATTTGGCGAGCCAGCCAGGAGGCTCTTGCCTGTGGCTCCGCAACCCCAGGCTGACTGGGATTTCCTGGGAAGCTGTCCAGCAGCTGCCTGGGGGATTTGCCCTAGGGACTGCCCCCAGTACTTTCTGTCTGACCCAGCACTGCTGGCCCTAGGCACATTTTCTTATGGCAAGGAAACAGGTTCTAGATTTATTTGTTTGTTTGTTTTTGCTTCTGGTGAGTTGATGAACTCAATCTGGAATAGGGTAAGCTGCCTCAGGGATGCCCATGAACTCCCTTCCCCTCCATCTGGGGTCCTTCCATTTATGGCAGGGCTGTCTGGGGTCCCTCTCTGTTTGTGGAGCGGCCATCTGGGCATGCATTTGGAATGGGAACAATTGTAGAACTTTCTACCCTAAATCTGGGAACTGGTTCACTGGTGTCTGTTTTTTATGTGTCTGGATCTGTGTGTCTGTCCACCTCTGTGTATAAGTCATGACACCCCAGCCAGACTGGGTAAGTTCCCCAGTGTGCTCACCAAGGTCCCTTTGTCCTTGCTCATTTGGGAAGATCTGTGAGGCATATCTTCATTTGTTGGGTGCCACTGAGCGTAGGACATGGACTAAGTGGGACTAGAAGCATTTCTGGTTTTGGTTTCTTTGTTCTGGCTTCCATTTGCTGGCTGAGGGTTTTTGGGAAAGCATGCTTGTTTGGTGTTTGGTTGGTGTTTGTTCATTCTTCTTTTTTAAAGAAAAAAGTGCCAACATGGGACGTGCCACATCTATTCCACCTAAGAGCCCCTTGGGAAAAACTTTGGCTGATTGGTTGACCTATAGTTATAAGCCAATGACAAAAAAAACAAATGGCCCTTCTGGGGAACCTCTGTTTCAGATGAGTCCACATTAAGTGTCACTCTTAAAAGAGAGGATTCAAAATCTCTCATAATGTAATACAGTCTTTGATTAATATACAGAAACTTCTAAAAGACAAAGGTATTTAACATGATATAAAATAATCTTTGGTAAGTGAAAGCCTGTTTAAATTTGTTGGTTTGATTAAAATAAATATGTTTTCAGAGTTATCAACACTGGTTATGATGCAGACATGTTATCTTTGTTACAAAATTTGTCAGCAAAAGTAACAACTTAAAATAATAGCTTATTTTTTTTGATGTCTCATGAGGTTTTTGTAAGATGACCTAAATATAATTGTTAAGGACAAGTAAACTAAATAGATATTAAAAAAGGATAAAAGTTCTTGGAGAAACTTTAAAAAAAAAATTGGCACCTGAGCTAACATCTGTTGCCAATCTTTTTTTTCCTCTTCTTCTCTCCAAACCACCCCCTCAGCACATAGTTGTATATTCTATTTGTAGGTCCTTCTGGTTGTGCTATGTGGGACGCTGCCTCAGCATGGCCTGATGAGCAGCGCCATGTACATGCCCAGGATCCAAACCGGCAAAACCCTGGGCTGCCGAAGTGGAACACATAAACTCAACCACTTGGCCACAAGACTGGCCCCTGGAGAAACTTTTTAACAATAAATTATGTGTTATGGTGTATGTACTTAAAACAACTTAAGATGGTGGCTAACTGTTTTAATGTCACGTGAAGTTTTTGAGAGTAATTTAAACATGATTGTTGGGAACAAATGATTTAGATGAAAGTGGATAAGAGTTTTTGGGTGCAATAATTATGTTTTATGGCATATACGCTTGAAAAACAGCTTCCAAAATCTTTTTTGGTAACTTAAAACTTTAGAATTTTACTAAATTAAGTTAAATGATAGAAATTTACTGAGTACCTAGGTCATTTCCACATAAGATAAAATACTAAAAATTGATTACTGGGCATAAGTTTATCTGCCTTTGGTTTCTTATCTCAAAGAAATGGAAAGATACTTAAGTTTATTGATACACGTTTTATCCAGGCTGAGAAATTTTCTATGAGAATGCACATATTTCTAAAAGTTTATATACAAGGAAAGTAAAATGTATGTTTTCAATGAAAAAAGGTATAAAAAATGGAAAGATTTTTGTTTGTTTTCTTAAAAAAGATAAATTTACCCTAAAGTACTAGGAAAAAAAGGAATAAGACATGGGACAGATTCTGAATGTAAAAGTGACAGAAGATTTGTGGAAGTAAAACACTGAGGAATTGTGTACATGGTCAAGTTGGCTGAAATCTACATAAATTCAATTAAGTAGAGGAGTTTTAATGTCAAAATAAGCTGGTGTAAAAGTTAAAATTTGTTTCTCTCTCTCTTAAAAGGATAATTTTCCTGGAATTTTAGTCTGTTCTTAATAAAGAGGTTATAAAAGGTCTTTTTTTTAAAACCTTTAAATAAGTTTAGCTAAACAGAGATCTATATTTTATTGAAGTAATTTCCTATGTTCAAAAAGACTCAGGTCTCTCTCTTAAGGTTTTTTTTTGGACTATTATATTTTTTAATTTTTGAGGAACATTAGCCCTGAGCTAACTGCTGCCAATCCTCCTCTTTTTGCTGAGGAAAACTGGCCCTGAGCTAACATCATGCCCATCTTCCTCTACTTTATATGTGGGACACCTACCACAGCATGGCATGCCAAGTAGTGCCATGTCCATGGGATCCAAACCAGCAAACCCTGAGCCACCAAAGTGGAACGTGCACACTTAACTGCTGTGCCACCAGCCTGGCCCCATGGACTATTTTAACTGTCTGCCCTTGACTGTTTTTGCTGTCACTTTGAACGGATAAGTGAACATTGTTTCCTATTTGACCAAGTGTTTTAAAACCTTTTGATATTTTTGACAAGCTTCCTCCCCCCTAAAAATATTCAAATCCTGAATAAAGGTTTTCTTTTGACCTGGAAGAGGCAACAAAGTTTCTCTGGGGATTTTCAGAGGGCCCTTGAGACTTCTCAGAGAGGTTTGGTCTCTCTTCCTATAAGGAGGAAGATACTAAACTTATTAGATTCATTTGGTACGTTAAGTTACATGGAAAACATTATCAAATAAGTGATAATAAACCTTCTTGGGTGGTATTATATGGGTAAATGTTATTAATATAAATGTTTTAAAAATTATATAACATTCCTAAAATTCTGATCTGTCTTGGTTATCAGTCATAATTCTGGTTATCTCAAAGTGTTATACATCACAAAAATGGTCAAGTGTCTTTGTTAATTGCCATTTTAAATGTTTTGTTATTTATAGACAATTATTGTCTTACTCTAATGTTTTTGCAGATGTGTTTCATCTTTAGAAAAATTCATGAAAAGGACTCTGACACTCTAGAGTACAGATTTTTGATAAACTTTTAGATTATGAAACTAAAGTGGGTAAGAAATTACAGAACTGTAACTGAAAAACTGATGGCCTCATAAAACCGCCAACAGAAGATCAAGAGTTGGGGCCGGCCCCGTGGCCAAGTGGTTCTCACGCTCTGCTTCAGTGTCCCAGGGTTTTGCCAGTTTGGATCCTGGGTGCAGACATGGCACCACTCATTAGGCCGTGCTGAGGTGGTGTCCCACATGCCAAAACTAGAAGGCCTCACAACTAAAATATACAACTATGGACTGGGGGGATTTAGGGAGGAAAAAAGCAGGAAAAAAAAAAAAAAAAAGATTGGCAACAGTTGTTAGCTCAGGAGCCAGTCTAACAAAAAAGATCAAGAGTTAGTTACATAAAATTAAATGAACTGATGATGATTATAATTTTTATAAATTTTCATTTGAAATATTGCTTATTTTTTAGTGTTTCATTTTTTTCAGGTTTAAGAAAATCTTTTTCTCTTTTCTCTCAAGCTAACTGTGGGGTTGGATCAAATTAACTCAGAGGCCCTTTAGAGTCTATTTTTATTTGTTTTGGGATTGTGGGCCTCAGTGAAATGTCAGAACCACCAAAAAGATAAAAATAAGTAAAATCCACTTTGAGGTTCCATTAGATTTAGATGTTTCACCGCTTCTTGTTCTAGAGTCAATCCAGGAATCAAAAGAAGTGGGAGAGGATTTGACGTCGTCTTGCCCAATTCACTAGCAAAGACATTCAGTGCTAGCACAGGCAAGTGGGCCAACAACTGGACTTTCCTTTCTTCCAACTCTTAACTGTGCAGGAGATGGTTTTACCTCTACCTTCTGAGAATGGAGAAAAATAAATGCCAGAGTACAACTCACCACTAGGGTATTTTTTTGAGATGTATGAACTGATAGATGCCTGACTTCTAATGGCTTAGCCTTCTGGCACCCTTTGCTTTGGCCAGTAGCAAGCCTTCCTGGATCTCAGTGGAATCCATTAAAAACTGGAGAGGACCCGCCATGCTGGAGATAAAAAAATGCATGAAGCAGATCTAGTAATGGTGAACCAAGGTGCTTCCAAGGGGAGTTTGCATAGAGCAGTCAGGAAGAGAGGATGATGGTGCCTAGCATCAACAGCAATGTCTTCGGGAGGTTCCACTTCAGATTCTCACAGTTGAGCCAGACCTCAGAAGGAGCAGCCTGCTGAACCTGTTGCTTGGAGACGAGGCAGATCTAGTTTCTAAAGATAGTATCAAAACACCTTTTAAATTGTAACTGGTTGAAACAGCCTGCAATATACATAAATGCACTCAGTATCATACTTAAATGCTAGTTGTGAATTATATCTTTAGACACCTGAGCTGCAAATTTTCTTCATTGTCAATTTCAAAGTCTATCAGAAATGTTTACTGTATCCCTCAAGATTCAGCCAAAAGATAAAAAGTCTAACATGAGTTAATAATGTAGCGTGTGCTCCATAGTGCTTTTTCTGCCCCAGAGGAACATAAAATGTAACCTCACATTATAATTTTTATAAATTCAATTTCCCAAGAACTTCAGTACTGCCTTAAATCCATTTCCCTACCCTGTTCAATTCTATGTATAATCTTTCTTTTCTAAAGTGAAAATAAAAGAAATAGAGGAAAGACTCTTCCCAATTAATGCCCATATGTTTTATCAAGCCATAAGATGAAGATTTCTCTTTTAAGATCAGGGAATATATTCTGGGGAGACAAAAAGCAGTATTTAGAAACTGTGCACCAGAGGGGCTGCATGTAAGTGGGGTATGTGTTTCCTTTGCTGGGTATTATCTCCCAGAAGATGGAACAGTCCCAGAATGAGAAGGATTTTCATAAGAGGAGGGGGAAAAAAACCCCACCAGGATAGTGTCATTTGAAGAACATGGAAGAGAAAGCATGGAGGCCTAGTTTTCTTTGCTAACCCTGAAATCCATTTTGAAATTCCTCAATTAATTCATTTTTGATTTATTGATATTGAAGGCAATTATTAAAAACATCTCTAATGAGACTTTAGTCTCTTCCTCATTTTCATTGTTTGATACCTAAAATCATTTCTATATCAGTTCCTTTTCTAAGAACCAAAGAAGATAAGCAAAGAACAACTTAAGTTTTGCTGAATGAAAAGGGAAGATAAACTGCTCCTCAGTCCTGGAACAAAAATGATACTGGGGACAAAGGTCTTCTTAAGAATCCTTTCCTTTCCTTTTATTTTAATTTCCTTACCATTTTATGAATCTTGTGCTCTATCAAAAACTTAATGAATTTCACTCATATTGCCTCTAAGAAACAAGCTGCGGCATGGGCCAAAGTACATCCCCAGAAGCATGAAGATACAAATCCTGCAGTATCAGCTCAAGTTGCACCTCCTTCCTGCTCCCTGCAAGGTGAGGACACTCTCTCTCCTCCTAACTCTGAAAGTATATGATCTCTATTTTCTTTTGATTGTTATCTCACTCAATATTATATTATGTAAAAATCTTCTCTCTCCTACTACATTAAAGCTACCTAAGAGCAGGATCTATTCCTGGTTTATCTCTATCATCCCATACTAGGCACAAAAATTACAGATTGAACAACTAAAGAACCCAAAAGGAAAAAAAAACCCAAAATGAACAAACTGTTCATACAAAGTTAACTTATATAGACGATAGGACTGCTCTCCCAAACTAACCTTTAAAAGATACAATAAAAATGTATCAGGAGTCTAAAGTAAAAATAAACAAATACAGCAATATGACACAACTATTCTTTGATTTTAGGTTTGTACGTGACTATTCTATTTTTAACACACTCATAAGATTTATCAATGCTTCAAATTAGATACAGTATGCCATGCTTCATTTAGTAGAAAGTAAAAACCATAAATTTTTACCATATCGGGCACAAGAGAAAATTCCCAAACCAAGGTCAATTCCCAGAAGAAATCTGAATCAACCAGTATGAGTGGCTGCCCTGCACAGTTTGCCAGTAGAATGTCTGCGCATGAAAGGAGCTGTTGCTAGGTGAGCGCATCACAGAGGCCCAAGGAAGGGAAAGGGACCTCCTAAAGTGATACAGCAAGACCTGCGGGTCTTTCCCTAATTGATGAAGTGAAAACAAATGGTTGCATCAAGCATTAGTGAACTTAAGAAATCTTGAGAAAGTGATCCCATCAAAAGTAAACACTCCAGCAAACGTGAAACTCATATTTTGGGTCTTTCTTTTGTGAAATTCTTGGATTAGGTCAAATTTTTGTACTCCAATACCTATGCCTCATCAAGGAAGAAGTACTTTGAGAAGAGGAAAAAATAATGATTCCATCTACCATTCCTAAAGCAAAAGATGATTTGTCTGAAAAACTGTTATTCTAAGGAAATACTTTTACACCAGAGGAAGTATGTCCCTATTGCGTATTCCTGATACCAGAAGCACTAGGATTATACTTCAAATATCGTCTAATCCAGTGGTTCTCAACCTTGCCTGCACATTAGATCTTAAAGAAAACTTCAAAAAATATTGATACCGTGACCCTACCCCAAGTTCTGACCTAACTGGTCAACGGTGGAGCTTAGGCATAAATAATTTTTAAAAGCTGCACAGGTAATTCTAATGTGACTTTATGGTTAAGAATCACTGTCCCACTATCTCCAACTATATATGATAAAAATGAGACAGGGAGGGGGCCGGCCCCATGGCTGAGTGGTTAAAGTTCCGCGTGCTCCACTTCGGCAGCCCAGGTTTACAGGTTTGGATCCCTGGCGTGGACCCAGCACCACTCATCAGCCATGCTGTGGAGCCCTCCCACATACAAAATAGAGGAAGACTGGCGCAGATGTTAGCTCAGGGCTAATCTGCCTCAAGCAAAAGAGAAAAAAAAAAAAAAAAAAGAGGAGGATGGGCAATGGACGTTAGCTTAGGACAAATCTTCCTCACAAAATACAAGACAGCTGAAGTAGTCAATATCTATTTGGTATTATAAGCCACAAAAGTTTCACAATCACAATTTACTAGGAACATTTGCTTCAATTTTCCTCTTAATGTCACTTGTTCAGGGATAACATAATGTGAAGTTATGTATTCAGAGGTCCTTATATTATCAAGTTACTATATGTTACTAAGTTGTATCTCTAATGTGTCCACTTGTGGAAACTTTAAGATTAGTAAAGTAAAAGCAAGTAAAAGAAAAAAACTCACCAAAGATTCTCTATTATGGTGATGGTTGCACAACTCTGTAACCATACTAAATATCATTGACTGGTACACTTAAGCTGGTTGAATTTTATACTATGTAAATTATACCTCAATAAAATTGCTAATAAAACAAAAAAGACTAATTTCATATATGGGGCTACTGTAAAATATTCTTAGAATTTAGGAATAAGGCAAAAGCCACTTACCAAAAGCCCACATATTTAAAAAATGAATCCAGTTCAATAGATGAGCTCTGCCCTTACTTCCAACACACCATCCTAAGAAATGGTTTATAAAAGAAAGCCAGGGGCCGGCCCGGTGGCCCAGCGGTTAAGTTCACACATTCCACTTTGGTGGCCCAGGGTTCACCAGTTTGGATCCCGGGTGCGGACATGGCACCACTTGGCAAGCCATGCTGTGGTAGGCGTCCCACATATAAAAAGTAGAGGAAGATGGGCATGGATGTTAGCTCAGGGCCAGTTTTCCTCAGCAAAAAGAGGAGGATTGGCAGCAGTTAGCTCAGGGCTAATCTTCCCCCCCCAAAAAAGAAAAAAGAAACCCAGATGTTTGGTCATGTCCAAAGTGACCTGAACAAAATTACTCTCTCAAAGAGATATTTGCACCCCCAGGGTCACTGCAGCGTTATTCACAATAGCCGAGCCATGGAAACAACGTAAGCGTCCATCCATGGATGAGTGGACAAAGAAATGTGACATGCACCATACATACACACACACACACACACATATTATTCAGCCATAAAGAAGAAAGTCCTGCCTTTTAGGACAACATGGATGGACCTTGAGGGCATTATGCTAAGTGAAGTTGGAGAAAGAAAATATTGTAAGATATTACTTATACGTGGAATCTGAAAATACCGAACTCATAGAGTAGCATTGCGGTTGCCAGGGGCTGGGAGGTGGGGAAATGGGGAGATGTTAGTCAAAGGGTACAAACTTCCAGCCATAAGATGAATAAATTCTGGGGATCTAATGTACAGCTGGTGACATAATTAATAATGCTGTATTATATACTTGAAAGTTACAGTACATCTTAAATATTATCACCACACACAAAAAAGGTAATTATGTGAGGGGATGGAAGTGTTAATTAACCTTATGGTGGTAATCATTTCGAAATATAGACATGTATCGAATCACCACGTTGTACATCTTAAACTCACATGTTACACGTCAACAATATCTCAATAAAGCTGGGGAAAAAATAAAGTGACCTGAACAATTTATCTCCAGAACTATATTGGATGACTGTAATCTAACTCATCCGACTCGGAAACCGGCAGGACCACTTCTCACAAGCGTCCCAGCAGCCTCCATCCTCCCGTCCTGCCCCCCCAGCAGACGCCCCGTCTCACTTCTCCTCCAGAGCGGACGCCCAGGGGAGCAGTGTCCGCCCTCGTCCGACACCTGGCATCTCGTGCATGTCAGGCCCGCGTCCGCTCTCCAACCCCACATCTGCGTGCGGGACCCCACAACGACTTGCAGGGCCGACGACCCTTCCCTGCCCGCACTGGCCGACCCCGGGGTTACCCCGGGCTCTGGGGGAGCCACGCGGCGCGCCAGCTCGGCGGGCTGGGCTTGAACCCTGGCCGAGCTTCAGGGTCACCTGAGGTTTTAAAACCAGTTACGGGCGCCACTCAGACCCTCCAGCTCGGAATTGGGGTGGCGTCCCCGACACCAGCCTGACGGCGCCGGTCGAGAATGCCGGAAGCCCCCCCACGCGCTGCAGGTTTAACCTCCGCGGGCCGGCCCGGCGGCCACCAAGTCCCCGCGCGGGAGTCAGGCCTGAACTGCGCGCGGGAGCGCCGCGCCCTCAGCCCCGGAGGCGCGCGCCCTCCACCGGGCGTGTCCCAGAGACACGCCTGTCTCCCGCGCCCGCGAAACTGTTCCCGCGAGACCGCCCCTCCCGGTCCCGCCCCCTGTCCCGCCAGCGAGGGCCTGCAGTCGCGTCCCGACGCCTCCTCACGGGTGCCCCGCCCCACAGGCAGACGCCATCCGGCTCGCCCCTTCCACCAGCCAATCATTTTCGCCCTCCAGTCGTCACCGAGTTCCTTCATCTTCCCGCGGCATTTCAGACCCGCTACCCCTCCGCCACCCGCGGTTTAAGGGGCCTGCGTCCTTCCAGACTGCGCACGCGCATCCGCGTCCCGGGGCGGGGGGGGGGAGAGAGGGTGGTACGCAGGCGCAGTTGCGTAATCTCCCTGAGCGGTCGCTGAGCACGTGGGTTGGGCTGTCCCACGCCGCAGTGGAGGGTGTCGTACCTTGGTTTTGGCGGCGTCCATCGTGGGCAGCGGACTAATAAGGGTCATGGCGCCGGCGGAAATCCTGAACGGGAAGGTGGTCTCCGCGTAAGCACCTGTCATTTGTTAGGACCTGTTGGGCTGCAGGCAAGGGCTCTGAGCGGGATGTGCAGGTCCCCATGGACCCATTTTTTGCGGGAGGGAGATTTATAGCGCAAGAGTCAGGCCAGCCGGGTGGGGAGGGAGGACGTTGTTTTGAGCCCTTCACACTTCAAGGCCGGTTCCCTGCAGCCGAAGAAAGGAGTCCAGGGCATAGCCTGGGTTTGCAGATGGGCTGCCTAATGGCTGTGGCCGCTGGCTCCTGTGCTGCTGGGACAGGTACCCTTACTCGGCCAGACTATGCTCCCGAAAGTGCAGCTGCTGACAACTTTCTGCCAGAAGAGAGAGTAGTTTGTTCTACCTGCAGCACCACAGTCAGAACTCAGAAATCCAGTTTACCCCCTTCCCCTATAATTTGGAGGCTTGGAAACTGAGATTAGTGAGGAGACAAGACCTGGCAAGGTTACAAGGCTGATTAGTGCCAGAGGGTCTTCTTCCAGCTCATAGCTTTTCCCACCTCACTACAGTCATTATTTGCTAAGCGGAACCTAATAAACTTTTCTTTTCCCTTCAGTTTCATGCTCCTCTAACAGCCATGTCCGCGTCCTGGCCCTGGAGTTACTTTCCGGTTTGGCTCTTGAGTCCTGACAGTGTTCCGTATTCCATTTGACCTCTGCGTTTTCTAGCCCTACAGGAAATCTGAACGCTTAACCAGTGGATGTGATTGCCAAACTTACTCCGGGGAAGTAATGCCCCACTGCTTTTTGTCTAGGAGGTGACTAGTGGGGAAAGATGAGAGTAGAAGAGGGAAGGATATTTTTTGTGTGATGCTGGAGGTTGCTCTTGGGACCTTGGACCTCACCAGTTATTTAGTAATTGCTGCAGCTGGCAACAGTAACTGTCCTGTGAACCCCTAATTTTGTGAGTAGAGGTTTTTGAGTGAATTATAGAGTCCTTGGTGGTGAAACCCACCTTGGGGCAAAATGATTGTTTCCTGGAAGGTAGAGATGGTGGACAAAGAAGTGAGATGTAAATTAGATTGTGATGAATCTTTCACCTTGCTGAGAAGGAACCCCGGACTTTTAGACTGGAAGTCACAACACTTAGATCTGAGTGCTTTTCAACTGTGGTTTAGTAAACTGTATTGTTTCTGTTTAACCTTTGTTTTTTGTTTTCTTGTATGTATTCAAACCTACTCCCTCTACCAGTGGCTTTGGCTTGGTAAAATCTTCCTTTTAGAAAGACTGGTTGTGAACAAATTATTTAGGTTTGCATCTTGGCCGGCTGCTGAGAATAGGTGCTTACTGGATATGTTTTGGTTGAGTGGAGAGCAAGTTAAATATGTCTGTAAGCTCCATAAGTATACAGCTCAGTGAATTTTCGCAACTGAACTTGCCTGAGTAACTAGCATCCAGATCAAGAAAGGACATTGGCACACCAGAAGCCCCCATCTCACCTCCATCCACTTAGCACCTCCCACAAAAGTGATCACTATCTGGACTTCCAACCCTGTAGATTAGTGTCGCCTGCTCTTGAACTTTATGTAAATGAGGTCCTGCAGTATAAAGTGTTCTGTGTCGGGATTCTTGCAGTCAGCATCGTGTTCCTGAGATTATTCCATGTTGCATGTGGTTGTAGTTCATTTACTCTCATAAGTGTATTGTGTTCTGCTATATGAATATTCCACTATTTATATATCCATGGACATTTCAGTTTCTAGTTTTTGGGGATTCTGAATAGTGCTGCTACGAGCATTCTTTTAGATGTCTTTTGCTGGAATATTTGCACATTTCTGCTTAAAGGTTTAGAACCACTTATCTAAAGCCTTAAATCTAAATCCAATTCTCATCGTTGAAGAGGAGTATGGCAGTGAGTTAGCCACAAGTATTGAAAACATTTTCTGGAAAAGACTGTTCTGGGTATTGGACGGGTCCTTCTCCTTTATCTCCTCAGAGCTAACATGGCTAAACTTTTACAGTGCCCCATGGTGAGCAATGAGTTCCTACGAGCACAATCATAAAGGAACAGTAAGACTGAGGTGTTATTGTACTTACAGAAGATTTTTCTTTAATGTGCTTATAAAATGACTCTTTCAGAGACTCCACAGCTTGGCACCTTGACCTTCAGGGAGAATTTGACTCCAGGAGCTGGTAGTACTTGCAGTTCCTCAGAGAAGAGCAGCTCTGGAAAGGGGGACAGCCTGCCTGGCTTGTGGGGTAGTGCAGTCCCCCAGCTCCTTGTGCTGAGACTGCAGCAGGCTGCTGACCTTCGGCCATGGCCCTGGGGGAATCCTGAACAAGAAAGTGGTTCTTAGAGCTTGAGCAGGTTGGGCTGTAGGTGATGGCTCTGGGGAGGGTGTCCCCACCTTTCCTCTGTTGCTAGGCCAAGGGCACTCTTGAGAGGAAAGGTAAGAGAACTTCCTACGTTGCAGCCAGGGATCCTGGAGTCTGGGGAAAGGATCCCTCACTCCTCAAGTTTGCAGGTCAGCTTCCTTGATTACCACCAACTGTTGGGTCTCTCTGGAGATGAATTTGCAAGCCTTCAAATGTCCTGGGTGGTTTCTTCCCTGAAGGGGTGTTTGAATTGTAAAATCTCTTCCTTGGGGGAAGAAAGGGTAGGGCAGGTAATGAGTTCACAGTCAGAATTTTTCCAAAATCTAGTCCACTCCCTACATCCTTCCTGCAGGCGAGGAAATAGTTGAGGCAAGAAAAGTAATATGACTTGGCCAAAGTTCACTAGGCCCGTTAGTGGCAGAGGCTCAGCTGGCACCACGATCTTCACCTAGAGCATGGTGTTTTCCACTCTGTCAGGCGCTTACTACTTTGCTAAAAGGAATTTCATAAACGAATCTTTTTTCTCCCTCTCATGCCGTGCTTCCCACTCTGCCTTTGTCTATCTTTAGTATTCTACCTTTATACGTTCCTGGTAGCCAGGACTGGGCCAAGTTCATCATTCCAGATTCCTTCTCTGCCTGTGCTACCCTGTGGGAAATCTGGGTCTTATTGCCAAATTATCTCCCTTTGAAAGGAACACCCCCATTTCTCCCTTAAGGGGTGTTCCAAGGTTGCAGCCTGAATTTGGTTGGGGTTGATCTGAGGGTTAGAGAACAACTGTGTATCTTCTTTGATATTTATTCACTTATTCAACCAATATCTATGTACCTCCTATATGCCAGGTACTTTTCAGGGTCACGAGACTATAACCGTGAACTAAACAGCCCAAATCCCTACCCTGGTGGAGTTTGCCTCCTGATGCGTAGAGAGAGATGATGAAATAGGCAAAACAGAATGTGAGGTGGTGAGAAGTGCCAAAGAGAGAACCAGAACAGGGAGGAAGGGCAGAGATTGCAATTTTGAATATGGGCGTTAAGCCCATACTGATTGTAAAAGTGACTTATGGGCAAAGGTTTGAAGGAGGTGGGGCCGTGAGCCTGCCAATGTTATGGGGAGAAGGCTCCTGACCAGAAACACAGCCTGTGCCATGGACCTTTGACCTTGCCAGTTACTAAATGACTGCCTTGGGGTCAACAGTGGTGGCCCCAGAGAGGCTGACTGTGGGTGGAGGAGCTGAGTGAAGTGCACTGGCACTGGTGGTGAGAGCCCACCCTGGCTTATGGGAGGGGTCCTCAAAGAGATTGTACAACCGCGTGGAAATTAGACAGTGGGGGATAAACCACTCTCATTTGGTTTCTAGACTAGAAACCACAGTTCTTACATATGTGCTTTTCAAAGCGGGGCCCCCTAAATTTTGTACAATTTATGTGACCTTCCCTCCTCGTTTGCTATACTTGAGCCGCTCCCTCCATTGGTGGCATTTTTCTTGATCAAGTGTTTTTTCTAGAAAGACTGGTTGTGAAGAAACAGACAGTGCGCCACTCCGGCCACTGAGCGAAGGTGCTCCCAGCTTTTATGGGTTGCCCAGAGCAGTTGGATATATTTGTAGGCTCCCTGTGGGTGGTGTCCCAAGAGCCAGACAGTGCTGCTCCCTCCTCTGTGATCACCGGGTAACTTGTTTACCTCTTTGTACCTTAGTTTCCTCATCTGTATGTTGGGGTAGTAATGGCACCTAATTCACAATGTTGTTAAAATTAAATGAGTCATTACTTGTAAAGCATTTAGAGTAGTCCCTGGCATATAGTAAGTTTTAAAAATTGGTGCTCAGAAGGTACCTGTTGAATAAACAAGTCGTGTTTGTGTTTATCCAAACTATATCTTTGGTAGCTGGCTTATAATCTTAAGCCTTGAAATTAGAATTTATCCTACTGATCAAAGATGAAAATGGAACCATGGCTATACTTTTAGCTACAGGGCTAGAAGAATTATTTCTGTAAAAAGAATTTGCTCACCACAGTGAAGTTGATAAGCTTTTTGTTTTTGTCCTGTGAATAAAATACCTCTAGGCACTTTTGTGCTTTGAAAGATTTGTCTGTAGGGGTCGGCCTAGTGGCGCAGCGGTTAAGTTCGCATGTTCTGCTTCTCGGTGTCCCAGGGTTCCCTAGTCCGGATCCCGGGTGTGGACATGGCACCACTTGGCAAAAGCCATGCTGTGGCAGGTGTCCCATGTATAAAAAGTAGAGGAAGATGGGCATGGATGTTAGCTCAGGGCCAGTCTTCCTCAGCAAAAAGAGGAGGATTGGCAGTAGTTAGCTCAGGGCTAATCTTCCTCAAAAAAAAAAAGAAAGAAAGATTTGCCTGTAATGAGCTCCAAAGTGCCGTACATGGAACCTTGAATGTCAAAGCTGGCTCGACTGGGAGGCTGGGCAGGAGAGCAAGTGGGAATTCCCGAGAGTTCCCTCTGCTGGGTCTTAAATAGACCACTCAGCAGGCAGCCGGGAGTGTGGGAGCTGGACTGCGGCAGGGTCTGGAGCTAGCAGCCAACTACTCTGGCCATGGCACCAGCGAAAATCCTGACTGGGGCTGTGGTCTGAGAATAGTGTCTCTCCTTGTCTGTCAAGAGGGTTGGGATCAGGCAGTTTGGGATTGGGACAGTGGGGCTTTGAGTAGGGCTGTGTGGTCCCCTATCCCCATATGCAGAAGAATCCTCTGGAAGAAGGGATATCAGCCTGGCCCAGCATGGAGGCAGGTCCCTGGAGGTGACAGAAAAAAAAGGCTGTCCTCTCCTCCACTTGGCTCTGGGAGAGGCCGGTTAGGGTAGAGGTTAAGGCCTTGTGTGGCCCTGGGCAGAGAACTTCCTCTTCTGTATAGTACATTGGGGATGGATGATAGTGTTTACCTCCTGAGGTTGCCGAGAAGGTGAAAAGAGTGTGTAAGGCTCTCAGAACAAGCCTGTGTGCTACTGTGGTTACGACTGTGTCCTCTGAAATCCCATCCATAGTGCAGAAAGGCCCTAGCAGCCTTGTACTGTGCAGTTTGCTCCCCTTGATAATTTCCCGTAAGGTGATGCCTGGCACCAGGTGAATCTTTGACCTTGAAGGAGTAGGTAGCTAACGTGCCTGAGCAAGCGTTCCTCAGCCACGCAGGCCACCCTGCCCTCTATTTTATGGTTTATGAAACTTTAGCCAGATGTGACTGACTTGACCAAGAATTACAAGGCTACTGGCAGAGACTGTATTTTCCTCCCTTACCAAGGGCTTGTCACTTGCTTGCTAAAGGAACTGCAAACTGCTATCCATTGGATTTGGCTCTCCCTGTTAGGATCTCCTATGAACCAGTTAATCTTCTGGGGAGGTACCCAAACTGAGTCTCTTCAGAAAGTCATTTTCTTTCTTTTTTTTTTTAAAGAGTGGCACCTGAGCTAACAACTGTTGCCAATCTTCTTCTTCTTCTTTTTTTTATTCTTCTCTCCAAAACCCTCCCAGTACCTAGTTGTAGATTCTAGTTGTAGGTTCCTCTGGTTGTGGCATGTGGGACGCCACCTCAGCATGGCCTGATGAGTGGTGCCATGTCCACACCAAGGATCCGAACCAGTGAAACCCCGGGCCGCTGAAGCGGAGCGTGTGAACTCAACCACTCAGCCACCGGGCCAGCCCCCAGAAAGTCATTTTCAAGGTTACGGTCCAGTTTTGACTGGGTGGAGACAAGTCACACCTTGCTTTGTTAGCTAAGTGTTTTTTTTCCCTTGATGAAAAGTTCTTCCCCTGAAACCTGGGTAGGTGAAATGCGGCTTTGTGTGCTGGTGCTTGATGAATATCAGGAAATAAGGATTATTTCCGTAAAAGATTTTGCCAGAGCCTGTCAGGAATTTATTTTCAGCGACTTGTGTGACTTAACATGATAAAGGATCTTCCGTTTGATTTTGGTGCCTCAGTTCTAGTCCCTGCTCATTTAGCAAGCAGATTTTTAGATCTAAGCTCTTTCTACCTGAGACTTTCCTTTAGTCTTCTCTAAAAGCAGAAAGGCCAGGGCTTTGTGAGGCTTTGCTCAGATAGGAGCTCTCGGCCTGCTCTTCCTTTCCCAGTCTTCCACATGCCCCTCGGATGATGGTCCAGAGGCCTGCTTGGGACTCGGGGCCAGAATCAGCTCTGACGGCAGATCAGAGAGTCCTGACGTAGTGAGACCAACTTTGGGTGTCGGGTGCTCGCTTACAGATCCTTAGACTTGGGGCCACTCTGTCATGTCTCATATAACTTTTGCTACTGGCTGAAGGTTGCAGAATGGTGACTTGGAGGCCAAACGTAGTTAATATATTTTGTTGGGCTTACAGTTATTTTTAAAGATTGGATTACTTCCCAACACATATATGTGTGTAATTACACATAAAAATCCACATGCCTGACTTCTTGAAAGGAAGTGGAAAGCTTAGCAGGACTGTGCTCTCTGTTCGTAATGTCACTGATTCTGATTCGTTGGATCTGAGTGGAGGCTGCTCCCACCCCTATGTGAGGGGGGAGGGGGTGGGACCACATGGTTCAGGAATCCTGCCACATCTGTTTGTTGCACCTGGACTCTGACATCCTTTTCGCTATGACTTTTCTCAAATGCACTTTTAATCCACCTTTAAAATCCTGCTTTTTATAAAGCCTTTCTCAACCAATTCAACCTAGTTTTCCAGATCCGTTTTTTCCCTCTAGATCAGCGGTTCTCAAGTGGGGCAGTTTTGCCCTTCCTCCACCCCAGGCTCTTTTGGACATGGCTTTGGAGACATTTTTGGATGTCAGATGGGGTGTGGCTGTGTGCCACTGGCATCTAGAAGTGGAAGCCAGGGCTGCTGCCTGCATCCTCCAGAGCACAGGACGGCCCCACAGCCATGGGTTCTTGGCCCAAATGTCAGTGGTGTTGAGATTGATAAACCCCGATCTAGAAACGTAAAATAAACAGTTTTTGTATCATCGTGTATATGGATTAATGATGGCCTTTACACTCACTGGGAGTTAGAGGGTTCGTTAGAATTTTCCACCATTTAGCTATTGTCGTGTCATAAATGTCAGGCAGTTTACCTTTCCCTTCCTAGGTCTTGGAGAGAGTTTGAGAGAATTGGTTGTAACAATTTTACATTATGAATTTTCATTGGAGCATAAAATAGATTCACATTAAGCTTTCAAATATATATTTGAGGTACCTGTCAAGTTTAGTAAAGATTTCATTAAATTATAATAATTCTTATTTTAAATATTTTATTCTTAAACATAATAAAGGCAAATACTGATATTAGTTGATTGTTCTATATACTGATATAATGTCGTTTTTGCTAGTATCAGTGAAAATGATCATTTTCAACAAGAAGGTAATTTAGTCTTTTAATTTGACTTAACAAACTAGGAATTTGAAATGTATCTATTTCTTGGAACACTAGGTGGCCTCACAATCACAATAGTTTTTACAAGGAACTGCATGTTAAGTTTTACGAAAAATTTGAAGTTTTGTTTTTTCTTTTTGGTGAGGAAGATTTGCCCTGAGCTAACATCTGTTGCCAGTCTTCCCCTTTTTTTTTTTTTTGGCTTGAGGAAGATAACTCCTGAGCTGACATCTGTGCCAGTCTTCCTCTATTTTGTATGTGGGTGGCTGCCATAGCATGGCTGATGAGTGGAGTAGGTCCACGCCTGGGATCCAAACCGCTGAACCTGGGCTGCTGAAGTGGAGCATGCAGAACTTCAACCACTTGGCCATGGGGCCAGCCCCTTGAAGTATTTTTAAGCAGTATAAAAGTCTTATTGAACAAATGAACAAAATGAAAATAAAACAAATGAAATAAAATATTTGTATTGTATTGCATTGTTCAAATCTTACAACAAATAGTCTACTCCTTGGGGGGCAAAAAAAGAGAAATTTATGTCCTTGTTTAGAAATGCACTACATGTTGAAGACAGATGTTCTTGCTTCTTCTCTGATCAGTTACTCAAAGCATATTCTGTGGATCTTTTGAGAATTACTCTAAGCTTGTGCTACATTTCAGTGTGTTGATTCAGATAGCTTTATTTTCATCATGTAGATTTCTTAGCCATGTAGCTAAACATCCTTTACTGCCTCTTTTTCCTACCTATAGCTTCTGCTGAAATGTCCTTTTTAGGTTGTATTGTGGCAAAGCTTTTATCTCTGTCATAAAATGCCCAGAATTTGAAAATGAGCCATCATGTTAAACAGAATGAGTTGGAATTTGTAATGGCCTTTTCCAGGAATAATTGTACAAAACTTTGGGCAAAAGAGATCTGGGTGGCTGTGTAGGGGTACAAGGCTCTGACTAGGACTCGCCAGGGCTAGTACGATTCTGTGGGGATGTGCACCTTTGACTTCTGTTGACTAGACTCCTTTACAACTGTATGTGGGAGAGGTTAACTTAGAGAAAACTAACAGTAATGCAAGTGACTCTTGTCCTATAGGTTCAAACAGATTTAGATGGGTTGAGACGTAAATAATTTCCACCTTGATTTTTGACCCGTATAAAGGGAAGATAACCTCAAACGTTGCATTTTATTGGGCAATAGCAGTTTCTCAACCTTGTGCACTGTTCACATTTGGGCTGGATGATTCTTTATTGTGAGGGGCTGTCCTATGCATTGTAGCATATTTAGTTGCATTGCTGGCCTCTACCCACTAGATGCCAGTAGCAAGTTAGTTAAAACTATATCTGCGTCTGTTCATATCTAATTGGCTCTGTTGATTTTACTAGTATCTATCCATCAGGACCAGAGAGACTTTGATGATTTACTGCTAGCTTGTCTTACTGTATTCACTGGCACACTAGTAGTGATTTCTCCCAGTGAGATGGAGATAGGTCTTCCCTCAGGTTTTAGAGAATGTTGATGCAGCACGGTGAGACTGGCATATGTAGATCTACTACTCAGGGGTCAGGGGTGCTTCTCGAGGTGCCTATATAGTTGCCCTGGAATCTTTACCACATTGGTATAACTCATGAGCATGGTTAGAAATGTGAGGCATCTGCAACTCAAGGAAGTTTCTGTTGATTTAGATGGTTTCAGTGATTCAGAAGGTGTTCTATTACAGCATTTCAACTTTCTGGAAATACTGAGCTATAAAAATTAAAGGGCTTCCCACCATTTAATTCATCACAGCTTCACGGCCCTAAAATAAAGACAGAGAGGGGGTGTTGACTTTTTTCTCCATTTTCTTCCACAGTTTAACTTCAGGCATACCTGACACTTGGCTTTAGTTATTCTACTTTTGATTTTAGGGTTGTTCAGGTAGTGGCCAACTCAGGAAACTAAGGCAGGGAGAAATTTTTAAGAGACTTATGGAGACCTCATTACAACCGTCTTGATTTTTTTTCTTACCAGAGCAGAAAACTTTCCACCTGTTGTGTTGGTGTTCTGGGCTTTCCAGTTCTTGCTGATTGTGGTTCATGTGCATTTTAAAATGTTTAAAATTGCTGTTTTGGTCATGCCTCATAAAGAGGCCTAAATGCTAGCTTTTAAACAAATCTTTCTAGTTAGACAATATCCCTGCTAATGCAACTTCAAAAACAATTCTGCTTCTTAGGAAAGTTTAATGGAGTTAGTGGAACTGATCTCAAGCTATAATCTTTTTTTAGAAAAAAATTGCAAACTTAGACCCATTTAAATTGTAGCATAGAAAATACAGAACATTTTGTTCTTTGCTCTTAACCGACTGGGCTGAAACATCTTCCACCTCCTTTCCGCACTGGGTTCCCGTTGCTTGCTACCTGCTGGGTATAAGTATTATTTTTATTTGTCCCTAGGCTCTGTTCATCAAGACTCAGATGCACACTTATTCTAGAATTCTTATAGGATTTGGTAAATAAATTCAATGTGTCAGTTGAAATCCGCTCTGTGCCTTAAAATATTTGTAGTTGTCAGTCTTTTCAGCTCCATTTCACAACGCCAAAACCCTCAAAGTCATCTGTAGCCCTGACATTTTCTCTGTGTTTCATGTTAATGTATCTAGAATCCAACCACTTCTTGCCAGCCGACCACTGATACTGTAATCCAAGCCACCATCTCCCTGGCCTGGTGGATTTTTGCAATTGTAATAACTTCTTGCTGGTGCTCCTGATTCTCACCTTTCCCCCTTCAATCTCTTCCCAATTCAGCAGCTAGAATAATCCTTTAAAAATGTTAAGTCCCATCATGTCAGCCCTGTTGGCTTCCCATCACGTTCAGAGTAAAAGACAGTCCACCTGATCTGGTGACTGCTTCTCCTTGGACCTCAGGGCCTTTGTACTTGTTCCTTCTGCTCCTTGGCCCTCAGGAGGCCACATGACTGCTGGGAACCTGTGTCTTCATCTGTGAATGGAAATAAGAAAGGTTCTCCTCCCTTGCTTACCTCACAAGGTTATTGAGAGCCTCAGATGTGTTCATCTGTTTTCCCTGTTGGTTTTGTCATTGTCTTATATTGTGCTAGGAATGGTTGTTTTGTGTTTCTTTGTTCCCCATAAGATTTGTTTGGGTCTTGGAAGAGTTAAGGAGAACCAGTAAAAATCTTTGCCTAGCCCTTTGTGTTAATATAATGGTTGGAAGGAAGGGAGGGGAAAGGCAGAGCGGAGTCTGGAAACTTGGTCCCTGGGAGGTGCCTTGTGGGGCTACCCAGGAGCCACGTCTGATTGTCCTGCAGGGGAAGCAGCTGAGGCTGTAATTGCTGGGGGGCAGGGGGAGGTCTGAGCAGCAGCCTAGTGAAAACTTGGCAGCTCCACTGTTGCCTAATTCTCTTGCCTCAGAGCAGAACTGTGGCCTCTGTTCAGGTCAAATTACAGTAAAAGAAAACTCAACAGTCTGTTCTTCTTTTGAACTATATTACTGTGTAGAATATTGATTTGGAAAAACAAGGTCACTAGCTAGAAATAAAATCTTGAAGTCTTAGGCATGACTTCTTGTATGATTCAACATTCTTGCCGTTTACTAGGCTAATCCAAATAATCTATTTCTTGTGACTCCTGTGCCTGTTTGTCAGTTACTTATAAAGTGTGGAGAATTGGAGCTGGGAGTAACCAAATTAGAATGAGAGAAGAGATGCTTGCTAAAGTCCATGTATATTTGTATGTCAAGTGTGGTTAAGATGAAGAAAGGCAAATGACAAAACTGGCCTTTCAAGAGAGAGAGATCCTGTTGAAGTTCATGACTGTATCATAACTGGGCGAAGTTGGACTATCTTGAATATTTATTTATGGATGTGGTTTTATGTACTTGATGCCCTGTTGTATCACTGAGAAGTTATCTATTGGTAAATTAGTTTATCTTTGTTTCACAAGAGGCTATACTTTTAACCTTTTGTTGAATTCTTGTGTAAGGAAAATTCTTTTGTGAATTAGAATATAATTTATAAATTCATATTGAATTTGGAGTGGGATTTGTTGATTATCATCCAGCCTTATGTGGATACCCTGTGATCATCTTACTAGGGTAGGTTGAGCAGAAGGTGTAAGCTCGAGTTCTTTTTCTGCAAAACTTTTTTGTAGAGCACCTGGACAGTGGAAATGCTGAAAAGATGAGGATTAGCAGCCTTCCAGAAGTGTTGGTCCAAGTTTTTTGTTCACTGTAGGATTTCGAATGCCATCAACTAATCTTTTTTTTAAAAGATTGACACCTGAGCTAACATCTGATGCCAGTCTTCTTTTTTTTTTCTTTTTCTCCCCAAAGCCTCCCAGTACATAGTTGTGTATTCTAGTTGTAGGTCCTTCTGGCTGTGCTATGTGGGACACCACCTCAGCATGGCCTGATGAGCAGTGCCATGCCCATGCCCGAGATCCGAACTGGTGAAACCCTGGGCCACCAAAGCAGAGCATGTGAACTTAACCACTTGGCCACAGGGCTGGCCTCTCAACTGATATGTTTTAAACTAACTGTCCTCATAGCCCGTGGCCCAGCCAGTGTCAGTAGGAGTTAGAAAAGATTCAAGTCTACTTGAGGCCTGGAAAATTGATGAGAAGTTTATGGTACATATTATACCAGATGATGTCTTTTCAGTGAAGATGTTTTTAATTTAAAAGAGAAATACATCTAATAATCCACATCACTTATTTGTGCTTGAAACATTGTGTTAACTCCAACCTTCCCTTTTTCTCTAGGCAAATTAAGCAGAGACTGAAGAACCAGGTCACTCAGATGAAGGAACAAGTACCAGGTTTCACACCGTGCCTGGCAATTTTACAGGTATTGTGATAGTGGATTTCCGCTCATATCTTCCTTTCTCAATCTCTCAATAGCACTTAAGACAACACACACTTCAGACCCCTCCCTCCTCCTTTTTGCTTCTGTGAAACCTCATACCTTTTCAGTTTCTCTTTGCAGGCTCCACCTCTTCAACTCAACTTCTAGCTGTCGGTGTATCCTGGCCGTCTGCTGTCCTCTGTGGGGAGGGACCCTTTCTTTCCCTAGTCCACTGTGTCTTGGACTTTGGTTTCAAGACCCCTTTACACTCTTAAGAATCTAAGACCTTAAGGAGCTTTTGTTTATATGGATTTATCCATTGATAATTACTGTGTTAGAAATTAAAACTAACAAGTTTAAAAATATTTATACATTTAAAAATGCCAGTAGTAAGCTCATTATATATTAGCATAAATAACATTTTAATGAAAAAATAACTTTTAGAAAACAAAAGTTAGTGAGAAGAGGGGCATTATTTTATGTTTTTGTAAAACCCTTTATTGTCTGGCTTAATAGAAGACAGATGGAGTCTCATCCACTTCTGCATCCAATCTCTTGCTATATGCTAGTTTGATTCAATATGTAGAGAAAATCTGGCCGCATACACACATACAGTTGTAAAAGGGAAGAACTTTAAAAATAATCTTCCCAGATAATTGTGGACATTTTTCTTTGATACTATGCCAGGACTCAATAAGTAGAGTTTTTAAAGGTTAGTTGCAATGTGGAATCTGAAACTGTATCAGTGAACTTTCAAGCTTTGTTACGTCGAAATCCACTTTTTTTCTTTTTGCTTGAGGAAGTTTAGCCCTGAGCTAACATCTGTGCCAGTCTTCCTCCACTTTGTATGTGGGTTGCTGCCACAGCATGGCTGATGAGTGGTTTAGGTCTGTGCCTGGGATTGGAATCTGTGAACCTGGGCCATGGAAGCAGAGCATGCTGAGCTTAACCACTATGCCATGGGGCTGGCCCCTAAATCTACTGTTTTATGTTGCTGTTTGAATCGATATTTACCCATGTGTGGTTTTCTTACGTCGCTTATTCCTCATTTGGAAAATAACGGTTCACTGAATTATGCAGATCTTCCAAATGTTAACACATTCCATTATGCAATATAAAAAAAATCACAATCGTTAGTATTGCCTACAAACTCATCAGAAAAGTCTTTAAATCTTGAGAAGTTGTCAAGCTCACAAGAGTGGTTAAGAAAATCTAATATTCTCTTGAAACCTTGAATTTTATCACTGGCAACAAATACTATTAGTTATTTTCCTTGAAGTAGCAAGCTCACTTTGTCCAATTTTGAGAAAATGTTTGCCAGTACTAAAGCCTGAATAATCATTATTTGTCAGTTCTTTCAAGTAAAGATGGTATTCCATTAAAAGTGCAGCTAGTTCAGCTTGCAAGGCAACAGCACAAGTGCTTTCCCTGGTGACACGCCTTCGGCACACGGCAGAAGTGCTTTCGGAAGGCTTCCCAGTTCCTTACACAGATGTTAAAAAGACCTGTCCTCAAGGGTCGAGGTTAATGAAATTAATAATTTTTACCGCTTCATCAAGAGCACTTCTAAGTAAAGTTGGCATCTGTTTTTACTGAGGGTATGTGGCAGTGAAGGATGTCCTCATGACTAGTATAGTTTGGTGCCATTGTCTTGATTTGTGCTAAGTCACCAGTGGTCTTACCCACCATTAGTTTTGCAGCCTCCATACAGATATCAAGACAGTGAAGAGGCAAACGACATCCTAGTATTATTAGAAAAGTAGCTTGGCATTCACAGATCTTCTGAAAGGGGAGTGTGTGACCCACGCTTTGAGAAGCATTGCCCTAGGCAATTTCTTCTGGCCCCACGAATCAGCTGGAGGTCAGCAACTTCTAAACCTGAATCTCTTCTGAGTTCCACATTCTTTGTTTCTAGGACACCATTCATTTCCCTTCCTTCTCTAATCTCCTCTGCTTGTTCCTTTTCTTGACACCTAAACTGTTTGAATGCCTCAGGTCTCAGGCCTCAAGCCCTCTTCCACCTTATTCTTTCCCTGAGTGAGCTCACACAGTCCCATAACTGGAGGAGGTATTCTCCCTCCTCCTTTAGGCCTCTGTCCAGGGTTTCTTCTCTGAGCTCCAGATTCATCCAGTAGGAAGCCTTCAATAAATTGGTAGGAGGCATTCAATAAATAATTGTCATGTGGACAGATGTACAGATGAATGTTTGAAGTGTTGATTTGGATGACAGGCAACTGATAGCTTTCATTAGAAATTCCCTTCAGAAACACCTGCTTCCTCACCTCGCTTTTCTCTCTGTATATATGTCTCCACATGCATCATTTAATCCTTTGCTAACTTTCTGTCCTGGTGCGGGCTTGCTGAGCCAAGGAGTTGAAAGAAAGCTTTCTGGGACTCTCAAGGTCTGGTAGTAGTGCTCCTTTATTCAGAGAATAGCATGGAGTAGCGTGGGGAAAGGACCCATGGGCAGTAAAGAGCTGCTAACATGGATTGAGGGTAGGGCTAAATTTATAAGGCATAGGTATGTGAGTTATTTGTTTACAAGACAAAGGAAAGATTATGTAAAAAAGTCATTAAAATGGTATCAGTGCAGGTGGGGTCTGGTTATCAGGTGGTCCTATAACTTTGGATATGAATCAGGTCGGATCAGGTCAGGTCATCCTGTATTTCCTGGAGGATGATACAGATTGGCATGTAGGCCAGGACCCCTAGGCCTTCTCTCCCTGGGGCAGCCTTGATCCTCATCATGTCCCATGTTCCTCAAGGATTGCAGAATGAGTAGTACTTAAATGTTTTCCCCCACTGCTGTTCATTATCTAAGAGGCCTTAGCTGAGAAGAAAAGCACAGAAGGCCTGTTGTTCTGCCTGGTGTGTTCTCTGCTGTGGTGGGTTTTCCTTTTTTTGCAAATTACTAAGAATCAAAGGTATATGTTGTGGGTGTACACTTGGTACATTTGAGGGACCACTTATTTCTTGGCTTATTTTTGTGAATTGTTTGTTGTAGAAAAAGTAAATGTCATAGGCAAGAAATCTGTTTCTGTAAATCTTTCCTTAGCAATATTGTGATCTTTTTCTTCGTATTTTTAAGATTGACTTCCAAACTTGTATTCTAAATTTATTGATTGCAAATTGTATTCTAAATTTATTGATTGCAAATGTCTTTGTTATATAAACACTGTACTGCGGCTTGTCTTCTATGTTCTTGCCAAAAAAACAGTGGTAGAATATTTTAATCTTACACTTTAGCACGAGAGTCAACATCTTTCTGTGATGCAAGCCTTACATATTATGTTGTAATCACATTTCTGCTACCTCCGACCTCTTGTTTTTTCCTTCCTGGTGACTGGCAGCACCATCTTCCCACATACTCAAGCCAGGAACCTGAGATCATCTCTTCAGGATCTCTCTCCCTCACTCTCCACGTCCCTTTAGGGACTATCGTGCTATTGATTCTGCCTCTCATAAGCTCCTGGGATCTGTTCCCTCCTTTTTTTGTTTTTTTTTTTTTTTGAGGAAGATTATCCCTGAGCTAACTGCTGCCAATCCTCCTCTTTTTGCTGAGGAAGACTGGCCCTGAGCTAACATCCATGCCCATCTTCCTCTACTTTATATGTGGGATGCCTACCACAGCATGGCTTGCCAAGCGGTGCCATGTCTGCACCCAGGATCCAAACTGGGGGAACCCCGGGCTGCCAAAGTGGAACATGTGCACTTAACTGCTGCACCACCAGACCAGCCCCATCTTCCCTCCTTTTGATTTCGATTTCGACTGCTCCCACCCCCTGGTGCCATCACAGTCTTCTGTGCACAGACTTTAGGCTTCTGATCTGGACACTTCCAGTCTATCCTTTTAACTGCAATTGCAGCCCTTGTCAAAATGCAAATTGGATCACAATCAATCCAGCTGTACACCCACTCTACATCCTTTACAGAAGGAATAGCAGTACTGCTTATGTAGAGTGTCTAATATAGTTCAAATGATTTGTATATATTTCTAGTTGTTCTAATTTTTATTCTGCCCCTACAAGGTGGTGGTTGCCTCCTTCTACTCACAATAACTGATGCTCAGAGATCTTGGGTAGTCTCCCCAAAGCTACAATCACAAAGGGACTGAGTCTGGGATATGAACCAGGTCTGTCTATCTCCCAAACCCATTTGCTTTTCCCTTCTGTTTTTCTAATTCCTTAGCATTGCATTTAAGGATATTCACGATATGGCCCAGATATATCTACCTAAAAGTTGGAATTTTTTTAAAACAGTGGACTGGTAACTTTCAAAATAACAATATTTAAAGGAAATTAAGACTTGACTTTTCATTATGAGAGATATACATTAGGCTGTATTTCCATTGCCTTAGTACATAAAATACTTTGTTAATAATATAATAACTAATACTTTTTACCAGGAACTATTGAAAGCACTTTACATAGAGTAACTCATTCAGTCCTCACAAAAGAGATGGACAAAACAATAAAATTAATAAACTCAACTGGCCTGAATATCTACAAAAGCCTCTTGAAGCAGGAAAAAAAATTAATGAGTAGACCAACATCCAAGATATTTTACGGTACAAGACAGGGATCGGTAAACTGTGGCCCCTATCCAAATGCTGCCCAAGATGTAAAGGGTTAAAAAAGAGACTATGTGACATAGTATGTGGTCTAAGAAACCTAAAATATATACTGTCTGGCTCCTTACAGAAACAGTTTGCAGATGCCTCATGTGAAAAAAAAAATTATCCCTAACTTGTTCTGGGATAGGATCCTTTTTGGATGGTCTAATTCACCTCCTTCAAGAAAGAAATTAGCATTGCTGATAAAATGCTTAAGTGATTTTCTTGATAAACTGTAGTGGGATTAAGATTTGTTCTGGGAAGCCAGTCGTCCACCCACCCGTTTGACTGTCAGTCAAGAGTCTGCTGTTCTTAACTGAACATTCTTTTTGCCTCCAGGCTATCGATGATTGTGTAACCATTTTCCCTGTAAAATGCCTAGACTGAGAGTGAGTCTTTCAATTGGCTCCTAAGAGGTCTTTTCCTTTGCGTTAGGATTACAGTAAAACTTTGAAGTATGCTCGTAACCATGACTATTAAGCTTTCATTGTAAAACTGGTGGCAGTGTTGGAGTTTTAGAAAAATTCCTTCAGAAACACTCAGATGAAAACAGTTCCCTATAACGGAACAAAGAAAGACTTAGACTTCTGTGACTCTAGATGCTGAAGACAACATCTCTGAATGAAAATATCGTGTCTCCATGTGCAGCTGAGTCCTTCATATGCAAAGATAGCGGAAAATATTTTCCGATACACGTAGACTCAGAAAAATGCCCACATAGCTTTCCTGGAAAAGTGACTGGCAGTTGCATTTCAGCTACCTGAGAGACGAATGAAGATAAACCCGTAGAACAGAGAAGCTGTAGTTTAAAACGGACTGGCGGTGAGTGATAAGATCATTTAATCTCAGTCTAAACAACTAATTGCAGGTATAAATATTAACGAAAATGTAAGAAACAATATTCTTGTATTTAGAACCACTTCCTTTCCTACGTCGATCTAAAAATCCCAGAGTGTGTTAAATCTGGTAACTGAATCAATGAGAGTTGGATGATGGGGCAAAGAACATATATAGAAAATAACCAAAGAAGGAGCGAGAGGGGCGCTAAAATTCTAGGGAGGCCCCTACAGGAAGCAACTAATGCACTCAGGTGCAAATAACCCACAGAAAAATCAAATTCCCCCCAAAGGACTCATCTGGCTGTCTTGAAATTCAAATTAACACTAGCAAAACTGAGAACTCTGTAAAGGACTGCTGAAGCTAAGAGTAAGGCCGAGTTCAGTTCCGGGAGCCTGAGGGGAGCTTCCAGTAACAGCATCAATGTGACAAGGACTGGAAATACTCTGTTAAGGCCAGCTTCTTTCTCTGCGGTTGTCCTGTTAAAAGGAGCCACGCATCAGTTATCTTTAGTATCAAGGGACTTTACCATTTTTCCCTCTGCAGATTTAGGAGAAATCAAGTTTATTGTGGCATATCACCCTGAGAGACTATTTCAACCATGAAAAGGACAAATGTCAACCACTGGAACATGGAAAAATATTAGTAAAATAAAATTTTACAGAGAAATGGTTACAATGAAAAACTGTAAATATGTTTGTGGTTAAAGAATCGGCGACCTGGTGTGGTGGTTCAAAGGATTTGGCTTCTGCACCACACTTTCCTCTCTGTCTTGAGGCCAGCGGACTGCCCTTTGCCTCGCACAGGTGTCTGTTCTGTGTAGGCTGGAATTAGGTCCACCCTAGCCGTGTGGCTGGGTGTGAGAGCTTTCCATGCCCCTGGCGGTTGGGTAGAGGGTATAGAATGTGTCCTCTGTGTGTTCCTGGCCTCTTAGAGCTGTGGTGTTTTTCTTGCCTGATGACAGTTCCTCAGTGCTCCGTGCCCTGTTGTTCTGGTGTGTCAGCTCCATGACAAGCCGAAATTCCACATGGTTCAGGCAGGCCTGTAGCACCCTGGCTTAGTTTTCAAGGCAGATGCAGAAGTCCCCTCATTTTTCTTTCCTTTCCTTCCTGTGGGCCTTGTTTGAGGAGGGCTCGGGACTACTACCTGTGTTCACATCTCTATCCTGCCCTTGTGTTCTCCTGATTCTCCTGTTAAAGTGCTCTGCAACAAGAGTCTCATGAGTAAACATTCCTTTTATCAAAACTAAAATTCTAGAAGCTTTTCTGTATGCTTTGCCTTTTGCTAACCATCTGATTTGCATGTATTTATTATTCTAGGTTGGCAACAGAGATGATTCTAATCTTTATATAAACGTGAAGCTGAAGGCTGCTGAAGAGGTAAAGCCCCGCACAGGGGTGCCCTCACCCCACCCCCAGTCCTATCAGTTACCCCTTGCACTTGGTGCCTCCCCATAAAAACTTTTATTGCCCACCGCAGACTTCAGTTTATCTATTTTGCAAGTCAGATATGGCTGACTTGAATCTGCAGCCTCTATTTTGCCCTTGAATGTTTTCTAATCAGTGATCTGCTTGCTTCCCAAAGAGCAGGAATTGCTAAAGTGCAGTGGTGACAATGAACAAGTCAATGATGAGGGGGTCAAAATGGGAGACTAATTCCTCAGAACATAGGAGGGTGAAATGATGACTAACACCACCTGGTTTTAGTCATATCAGTAAAAGAAATGAGTCCATGTCTCAAGTTCTCTTGCCATACACCTGTTTTAAATGTTCATTTTTGCAGATTGGGATCAAAGCCACTCACATTAAGTTACCGAGAACGGCCACAGAATCTGAGGTGAGCTGTTGTGAACTGATTGTTAAGAGGGCAGCTGAAGTGCTTTCCTCTGGTTTCTGGTTTTGTGCAACTTTAGGGCCTGATAGACTCAGCTTATGAAAGACCTGCAGGTAGTTGTTTCTTCACAGACTCTGCCTCCCAACAATCTTGGAAAAATACCCAAAGAGTAAATGGTGCAGTCCTAGGGTATGAATGTGTGGTACTCAGAGTGTGACTGCAGCATCATTTGCTTCCAGATCACCTGCGATGTTCATTACACACTGATCGTTGGCTGTAGTTATCTGCATTTTAAGAACAAAATGTGTGTTCCGTTTATACGATGTTCAACAATAAGCAGAACAAATCATTGCTCACTAAAGTTAGAACTGTGGTTGCCTGTAGGTAGGGGGATTAACAAGAACTTTCTGAGGTCATGGGAATGTTATATATCTGCACTGTCTGATAGGGGACTCTAGCCCCTTGTGGCCATTTAATTAAAATGAAATAAATAAAAAAATTTGTACTAGCCACATTTCAAGTATTCAGTGGCCACTATTGTATGTAAGCTACAAATTAGAGAACATTCCTGTCATCAGAGAAATCTTGATTTGGTTGATGGTAGCGTGGAGAGTACTGTTGCAGTAATAAGTCATTAAAGTTCTGAGCTCTTTTATTTGATGGGTTTCTTACCACACACCTGAAGATTACTTCCTGTGTTAAAGTAGAGTTGCCCTCAGGATTCAAGGGGAAGTACTTCTGAGAGGAACGCAGTTAAACTCTTGGGGGGAAATGGGACAACCTGACTTGTTTTTTTTTTTCTTTTGGATAATGAGAGCTCAGGGCCAACATCTTTTGCCAATCTTCCTCTTTTTGCTTGAGGAAGATTGTTGCTGAGCCAACATCTGTGTCAATCTTCCTCTATTTTATGTGGGATGCGACCACAGCATGGCTTGATGAGTGATGCTAGGTCTGCGCCCAGGATCAGAACCTGTGAATGCCAGGCTGCTGAAGCAAAGCCTGCAAGCTTAGCCACCATGCCACTGGGCTGGCCCCAACCTGACTTTTGACTGGGAAAGTGTTTCTCCACCATTTTGATTTCCATGTGGTATACAAATTATGTGCTGTATTACTTTCAGGTGTTGAAGTATGTTACATCTTTGAATGAAGACTCCACTGTCCATGGGTTCATAGTGCAGCTGCCTTTAGATTCAGAGAATCCCATTAACACTGAAGCAGTGGTCAATGCTATTGCACCCGAAAAGGACGTGGATGGGTGAGTGGCTTGGCCTTCTATATGGCATTGCATGATTCCAATTACAGTTACGTATTTCTGTTTGGGAAATACACCATATTTGTTTCTGAAGAGTATGACGCTTAATTACCTTTATGTCCTCCTTTATCACTTTCATTGTTGTAGATTGACTAGCATCAATGCTGGAAAACTTGCTAGAGGTGACTTGAATGACTGTTTCATCCCTTGTACACCTAAAGGATGCTTGGAACTCATCAAAGAGACAGGTAAAAACAAACAAGCAAAAATAAAGCACATTTCTTGGAGCCATGTGGAAGACTAGAGGAGGTCCACTGTGGGCCCTAAGTAAAGGGACCTGATTGGCACAGGGACCTGTCTGTTAGGGGCTTTAACTAAATTCACAATTTTTGCAACAACCCTATGAAGTAGGGACTGTTACTGTTCAACAGCTGAGAAAAGAGGCTCAGAGAAATTGAGTAACTTGTCCAAGAGGTAGCAGAACCAAGATTTGAACTCAGGCTTATTTGGGTTCAAAGCAAGTTATTTTTTGTGAAAAAGTAACTTATATAGTAATAAGAATTCAGAGAGTTTATAAGGGTAAAAGTGCAGAGCACCCACCCCCAAAATGGGCACTGAGTCTCCATAGTGGTTCTAAGACTAGAGGATGGCTGGAAGCAGATCTCTTGAACAGTTGGCTGTATTACCCTGTTAGCTAGTCAGCAGCTTGGGATTTTAATTTCATTATGAATACTTTTTGTTTTTGAGAAAGATTAGCTATGAGCTAACATCTGCCACCAATCCTCCTGTTTTTGCTGAGGAAGACTGGCCCTTAACTAACATCCGTGCCCATCTTCCTCCACTTTATATATGGGACACCTGCCACAGCATGGCTTGATAAGTGGTGCATAGGTCCGCGCCCGGGATCTGAATGGGCCAACCCTGGGCCACCAAAGCAGAGGGTGCGAACTTAACTGCTGTGTCACTGGGCCGGCTCCTTGTTATGAATACTTTTAACACAGGTTATTTTTTATATTATATTTTAAGGTCATGATAGGTTATAACATTCTGAAATTTCACTTGTACGTTATTATTTGCCAGTAACTATGTAAATGCACCCCTTCACCCTTTGTGCCCACCCCCAAACCCCTTCCCCCTAGTAACCGCTAAACTATTGTCTTCGTCCTTGTGTTTGTTTATCTTCTACATATGAGTGAAATCATATACTGTTTGTCTTTCTCTGTCTGGCTTATTTTGCTTAACATAATACCCTCAAAGTCCATCCATGTTGTTGCAAATGGGGCGATTTTGTCTTTTTTTTTTTTAATGGCTGAGTAGTATTCCATTGTTTATATATGCCACATCTTCTTTATCCGATCATTGCTTGATGGGCACTTGGGTTGCTTCTACGTCTTGTCAATTGTGAATAATGCTGCAGTGAACAAAGGGGTGCATTGTGATTTGTGGATTTCAAATTCTTTGGATAAATACCCAGTTGGGGTATGGCTGGGTCATATGTTATTTCTATTTTTAAGTTTTTGAGGAATCTCCATACTGTTTTCCATAGTGGCTGCACCAGTTTGCATTCCCACCAGCATTGTATGAGGCTTTCCTTTTCTCCACATCCTCTCCAACACTTGTTTTTTGTCTTGGTGATATGGCCATTCCAATGGGTGTTAGGTGATATCTAAATGTAGTTTTGATTTGCATTTCCCTGATGATTAGTGATGTTGAACATCTTTTCATGTGCCTATTGGCCATCTGTATATCTTCTTTGGAAAAATGTCTCTTCATGTCCTCTGCCCATTTTTTGATTGAGTTGTTTGTTTTGTTTTTTGTTGTTCAATTGTGTGAGTTCTTTATATATTATGGAGATTAACCACTTCTTGGATATATGATTTGCAAATATTTTCTCCCAGTTGGTGGGTTGTCTTTTTGTTTTGTTCCTGATTTCCTTTGCCTTGCAGAAGCTCTTTAGTCTGATGAAGTCTCACTTGTTTATTTTCTCTTTTGTTTCCTTTGTCCGAGTAGACATGGTATTTGAAAAGATCCTTTTAAGACTGATGTCAAAGAGTGTACTGCCTATATTTTTTTCTAGAAGTTTTCTAGTTACAGGTATCATCTTCAAGTCTTTGATCTATTTTGAGTTAATTTTTGTGTATGGTGAAAGATAACGGTCTACTTTCATTCTTTTGCATGTGTCTGTCCAGTTTTCCTAACATCATTTATTGAAGAGACTTTGCTTTCTCCAATGTATGTTCTTAGCTCCTTTGTTGAAGATTAGCTGTTGGTAGATGTGTGGTTTTATTTCTAGGCTTTCAATTCTGTTCCATTGATCTGTGTGCCTGTTTTTGTACCGGTACCATGCTGTTTTGATTACTGTAGCTTTGTAGTATCTTTTCAAGTCAGGGATTGTGATGCCTCCAGCTTTGTTCTTTTTTCTCAGGATTGCTTTAGTTATTTGAAGTCTTTTGTTGCCACATATGAATTTTAGAATTCTTTGTTCCATTTCGGTGAAGAATGTCACTGGAATTCTGATTGACATTGCATTGAATCTGATTGCTTTAGGTTGTATGGACGTTTTAACTATGTTTATTCTTCCTCTCCATGTGCATGGAATATCTACCCTTCCATTTCTTTATGGCATCATCTATTTCTTTCAGTAATGTCTTATAGTTTTCATTGTATAGGTCTTTCACCTCCTTGGTTAAATTAATTCCTAGATTTTTTTTTCTTTTTGTTGTGAGTGTAAATGGATTGTATTATTGAGTTCTCTGTCTGTTAGTTTGTTATTAGAGTATAGAAATGCATCTGATTTTTGTAAGTTGATTTTGTACCCTGCAACTTTGCTGTAATTGTTGATTATTTCTAATAGTTTTCTGATGGATTCTTTAGGGTTTTCTATATATACAATCATATCGTCTGCAAACAGCAAGAGTTTCACTTCATTGCCTATTTGGATTCTTCTTATGTCTTTTTCTTGAGAAATTGCTCTGGCCAAAACCTCCAGTACTATGTTGAATAAGAGTGGTGAGATTGGGCACCCTTGTCTTGTTCCTATTCTCAGAGGGATGGCTTTCTGTTTTTCCCCATGGGGTTTGATGTTGGCTGTGGGTTTGTCATATATGGCCTTTATTATGTTGAGGTACTTTCCTTCTGTACCCATTTTATTGAGTTTTTATCATAAATGGATATTGGATCTTGTCAAATGCTTTCTCTGTGTCTATTGAGATGATCATGTGGTTTTCATTCCTCATTTTTGTTAATATAGTGTATCACATTGATTGATTTGCAGATGTTGAACCATCCCAGTGTCCCCAGTATAAATCCCACTTGATCATGGTATATGATTTTTTTAATGTATTGCTGTATTTGGATTGCCAGTATTTTTTTGAGGATGTTTGCATCTATGTTCATCAGCGATATTGGCCTGTAATTTTCCTTCTTTGTGTTGTCCTTGTCAGGCTTTGGTGTCAGGGTGATCTTGGCCTCTGGCCTCATAGAATGGTTTAGGAAGTGTTCCATCTTCCTCAGTTTTTTGGAATAGTTTGAGAAGGATAGGTTATAAATTGTTGAATGTTTGGTAGAATTCTGCAGAGAAGCAATCTGGTCCTGGACTTTTATTTTTTGGGAGGTTTTGATTACTATTTCTCTCTCTTTACTTGTGATTGGTCTATTCAGATTCTCTCTTTCTTTGCTCAGTTTTGGGAGGTTGTAAGAGTCTAAGAATTTATCCATTTCTTCTAAATTGTCCAATTTGTTGGCATATAGTTTTTCATAGCATTCTCTTATAATCCTTGTATTTCTGTGGCATCCATTGTAATTTCTCCTCTTTCATTTCTAATTTTATTCATTTGAGCCTTCTCTGTTTTTGTCCTTAGTCTGGCTAAGTGTTTGTCAATTTTGTTTATCTTCTCGAAGAACCAGCTCTTAGTTTCATTGATCCTTTCTAGTGTCTTTTTTTGTTTCAATTTCATTTATTTCTGCTCTAGTTTTTATTATTTTCCTTCTTGTGCTGACTTTGGGCTTTGTTCATTCTTTTTCTAATTCTGTTAGGTGTAGTTTAAGATTGCTTATTTGAGACTTCTCTTGTTTGTTAAAGTGGGCTTGTACTGCGTATGAATTTCCCTCTTTGGACTGCTTTTGTTGCATCCATATGAGTTGGAATGGCATGTTTTCATTTTCATTTGTTTCCAGATATTTTTTTATTTCTCCTTTAATTTCTTCAATGATCCATTGGTTGTTCAGTAGCATGTTGTTTAGCTTCCACATCTTTGTCTTTTTCCCAGCTTTTTTCTTGTAGTTGATTTCTAGTTTCATAGCATTATCATCAGAGAAGATGCTTGATATGATATGGATCTTCCTAAATTTATTGAGGCTTGCCTTGTTTCCCAGCATATGGTCTATCCTTGAGAATGTTCCATGTGTACTTGAGAAGAATATGGATTCTGCTATTGTTGGATGGAGTGTTCTATATATATCTATAAAGTCCATCTGGTCTATTGGTTTGTTTAATTCCACTGTTTCTTTCTTGACTTTCTGTCTGGATGATCTATCCATTGATGTAAGTGGGGTGTTGAGGTCCCCTGCTACTATTGTGTTGTTGTTACTATCTCCTTTTAGGCTTATTAATAGTTGCTTTATGTACTTTGGTGCTCCTGTATTGGATGCATAAATATTTATGTGTTATGTCTTCTTGGTTGGAGTGTCCCTTTTATCATTATATACTACCTCTCTTTGTCTCTCTTTACCTCTTTTAGCTTGAAATCTGCTTTGTCTGATATAAGTATGGCAACATCTGGTTTCTTTTGTTTGCCATTGGCTTGGAGTATCACCTTCCATTCCTTCACTCTGAGCCTGTGTTTGTCTTTGGAGCTGAGATGTGTTTCCTGGAGGCAGCACATTGTTAGATCTTGTTCTTTAATCCATCCAGCCACTCTGTGTCTTTTGATTAGAGAAGTCAATCCATTTACATTTAGAGTGATTATTGATATATGAGGGCTTAATGCTGCCATTTTATTGCTCCTTTTCCAGTTCTTCTGCATTTCCTTTGTTTCTTGTCCTATGTATTTTGGACTACCAGTTCAGTTAGGTAGTTTTCTATGATAGTTTTCTTAATTTTCTCCTTATTTATTATTGGTGTCTCTGTTCTAATTATTTGTTTAGTGGTTACCATTAGGTTTGTATAAAAAAAAATCTTGTAGATGAGATAGTTCATTTTCTGATAGCCTCTCATCCTCTCATTTCCTTAGACTAAGGTGATGCCATCCCTTTCCTTTTCTCCTAAGTAATTTTTTGTCACATCTTATTCCATCTTGTGTTGTGAGTTTGTGGTTAAAATGATGAGATTATATTTATTTTAGGTGTTATCCTTCCATTTAACTTTGATGTTATAATTGTTTGCTAATCTGTTCTTATAGAGAGCTGCAATTTTCTGATTTTGCCTACCTATTTATCTCCTTGCTCATGACTTTGTAATCCATTTCTTTTTTCTTTTGAGGTGTGAGGGGCTTCTTCAGGATTTCTTGTAAGGGGGGGGTCCTGTGGCAATGAACTCCCTTAGCTTTTGTTTACCTCGGAATGTTTTTATTTCTCCATCATATCTGAAGGATATTTTCACTGGATAGGGTATTCTTTTTCTTCTTTTTTTTTCCTGCTTATTTCCCCAAATCCCCCCAGCACATAGTTGTATATTTTTAGTTGTGGGTCCTTCTAGTTGTGGCATGTGGGACGCTGCCTCAATGTGGCCTGATGAGTGGTGCCATGTCTGCACCCAGGATCCAAACCACTGAATCCCTGGGCCACTGAAGTGGAGCACGCAAACTTAACCACTTGGCCACGGAGCTGGCCCCTGGATAGAGTTTTCTTGGCTGAAAGTTTTTGTCTTTCAGAATTTTGAATATATCATTCTACTCTCTCCTAGCCTATAAGGGGTTACTGCTGATAAAGCCACTGAAACCAGATTGGGGTTCCTTTGTAAGTTATTGTCTTCTGCCTTTCTGCCCTTAATATTTTTTTTTGTTTTTGACTTTTGCCAGCTTTACTACAATATGCTTTGGAGAAGGTCTTTTTACATTGAAATAGTTAGGAGATCTGTTGGCCTATTTCACTTGTATTTCCAGCTCCTTCCTCAGGTTTGTGAAGTTGTCAGCTATTATTTCTCTGAAGAAGCTGTCTACTCCATTCTCCTCTTCGCGACGGGAATACCTATAATCCTTAGGTTGCGTTTCCTAATTGAGTCAGATATTTCTTGGAGAATTTCTTCATTTCTCTTTTGTCTTAGTTCTCTCTCCTCCTCCATCTGAGCATTTCTGTATTTCTATCCTAAAAATTGCTGATTTGTCCCTCCATAATATCAGCCCTGTTGTTCAGGGAGTCCAGAGTTTTCTTTATCTCATCCATTGTGTTTTTCATCTCCAACATTTCTGCTTGGGTCTTCTTATAGTTTCAATCTCTTTTGTGAAGAAGTTCCTGATTTCATTGAGCTGTCTATCTGTATTTTCTTGTAACTTGTTGAGTTCTTTTATGATAGCTATTTTGAATTCTCTGTCGTTTAGATTATAAGTTTCTGTGCCTTCAGGATTGATTTCTGGGTACTCATCATTTTCCTTCTGGTCTGCAGATTTAATATATTCTTTCATACTGCTTGATAGCGTGGATTTCTGCCTCTGCATAGTGATAGTATCTAGTCGCAGCTTCCACCTGTTGCCACTGGGTGGGGGTCAAGACCTGTATTTTCTGAGCCCACTGTGATCCGCTGCTCACTCGCTCTAGCCACTGGCTGCTTTTCTGTCTGTGTGGTGCTCTGGCCAACTGGCTGAGCTGGAGCGCCAGGCAGGGGGAGGGGTACTTTCTTTCCCCTGCATGATCCCAGGAGCGTTCTCATTCCGCCCTCGCTGTATGATCTCCTGGGATGCTAGCTTGATGAAGATACCCCTGCTATGGCTTATTCACCTCTGTGTGGGGCTTTCTTACGAGCTGTGAGGGAAATTGGAGAGTGATGGTGTTCCTGTAGAGGACTGCCCCTCCCCCCTCTCCTCTTAGAGCTTTGTGCAGTCCCGGGGTTGCTGCCTTTTGGGAGGAAGAGAGGATTCCCCTTACTTCCTTCCACTTCCTCTGGGGGTTCCAGCACCTCCATCTTCAGACATATGGCTGTGTGGGTCTCTCACACGTCTTTTGTGTTGTGTGAATGTCCTCTGTTGGTATATGAATGTCCTTGTCATTGTATCTTAGAGGAGAGAGTCGAAGAGGTGAGCTTTCTCCACCATGATGCTGACGTCATCCTCAACAGAAGTTATTTTTTTACAAGGAAGTATGCCCTGTTTAAGGGAAGTGGATCAGAAGTTTCAAGTGGAAAGTATTGGCCAATGTAAAAAAATTTTCTGTGGTTGGCTAGAAAAGGTCAAGCTATAAGCCTGGGGACAGCTATTACTGTTCAGTCCTACAACTAAGTTTATATTCTACGGCATATTTAGTAAATAGTGAGTTACAACTTGATAAAAAACAAATCCTATGAGCCACAGCAGCTGTAGGCTTCCCACCTCCACTTACTGATACTGAAGCTACCATTTGCCCTAATATAGCTTCAGGTCCTTTGCTAAATCCTAAAAGAAGTCTAGTTAGTTACCTTTTAAACACTTCAGACTCTGAGGACTTCACTAGATGTTTATGATGTTTGCATTATATCAAGGCTTATCTTTTTTGGATAAAATTAATCTCATGCAAGAAGCAGAATTTAAATACCGACTGCCTTAAGCATGAATCTCCTTCAGCTTGACTGGGCAGAGGGGCCCAGGCAGAGTCCTCAAGACCTTATCTCTGGTTTCTTCTGGGTGGCCCCAGCTGGCTCTAGCCTTGTTCTGTCCTTGTGCCTGACAGTCACGGGATTTGATCTCATTGTCCAGGGCATGAAGTGTTGTCACTTGTCCAGTATGGGGTGCTCACCCAAACCGTCTCTAGTGAGTAGAGTATGTCTGTCCTGAAAAGGACGTTAGAATAGTGTCAGAGAGTATGCTGAGGAAGCAAAAAGAAAGCTTTCTACTGCAAAGTTCCCCTTTATTACTTCCCTGCAAATAACCCTATGGCTCAGACCCTAAGCCAGAAGAGAAATTTGGATGAGGAACTGCATAAGTAAACTTACAAAAGTTGGAAAGAATTGCTGGTACTAATCTAATTTACTTTGTTTCCCTCCACCCCGTTTCATGCACCCTATTTGTTATACCTGCTTTTCCCATGTGTTTAATCTGATGTCTTTTCCATATGGCTGGTTAGCTGTATGTCTGGGTTTCTTTTTCATTTGAGTGTAGGTTTTCTTCCCACTCTCCTATGAGTCAATGAATGGATCTTTGCTTAAGCTGCTCTTAAAAACCCACAGCAAGAAGGACACATGTACAAGTGCCACTTTGTAGCTAAAACCCTAGAGCTGAGAATATATACTACCAAAGAAGGAATGTTTTTAGGAAGATTTCTTTTTGATGCTAAGAACCTGTTTTTTGTGCAGTTGTTCTGAATTTTCCCAGTTAGGCGGCATGTGAAGGAAGGCAGCTTCCCCCAATTCTCCGATGCACATTGGCTTTTCTTTCAGGGGTGCAGATTGCTGGAAGGCATGCGGTGGTGGTTGGGCGCAGCAAAATAGTTGGTGCCCCGATGCATGACTTGCTTCTGTGGAACCATGCCACAGTGACCACCTGCCACTCCAAGACTGCCAAGCTAGACGAGGAGGTAGGGGGTAGAACATGTTCTGTGGGTGCGTGTGTGTGTGCGTGGACAGGTGTGCGGTGGGGTGTTCTCACATTATGGGAATAGGTAACATTTGAGTGTCAGAAACTGCCATGTACTTTACCTCATTATCTCATTTAACCCCTATAACAATTCTCTGATTCTTGTTTCATTTTACAAGAAGAGGAAACAAATTCAAATTAAAAACTTGCCCAAGTTTATACAGATTTTGTTCTGTATACACCAGTCCACCTCGTCGTAGATGGGGATTTGCAGCGTAGGAGCTGGAATTGACCCTTGGCAGCCAGATCCCAGATTTGTAAAAGTGGTGGCCTCAGAGATGGAAGTGCTCCAGAGGGGGGTGTGGACAGTGGTCCTGTGACATCTGTTGCAGGTTGTTCTTGACCCCTGCCTCTGATTTGTGAGCACAAGAATTCTCACATGTACACATCCCTGTTGAATCTCTTAGATGTGGGGAGAGAGCAGGAGAAAGGCCCAGCACCTTCTCTTTTAATCCTCCCCAAGCAATGCTGTGCGTAAGGTGGTGGTCCCCATGTTCCATAGGACAGGGAATAGTCTCTGGATAGTATATAATCAGGGACATCGTCCTAGGCCTCTGGCTCCCAGTCTGTGCTCTTCCCTGCCTTGCAGGTTCTCATCAAGTTCCCCGTTCAATGAACTACTGAGTGAAAGGGGAGCTTCGTGGTGTGTGTAGGAATAAGCATGGCGTATGGGGAGCTGTCAGAGACGGTGTGTGGCCTGCATAGTATAGCTGATGGCAATGAGGAAGTTCATACAAAGTTTAGGGATGTCTTTTTCCACTTCTGGATTTTTTTATGTTTCACTGTTTAATTCCTGAAGTCAGAACCCTCTTTCCCTAGGTAAATAAAGGTGACATCCTCGTGGTTGCAGCTGGTCAGCCTGAAATGGTGAAAGGGGAGTGGATCAAACCTGGGGCAGTAGTCATCGACTGTGGGATCAATTACATCCCAGGTGAGTGTTACTGGAGGGGGAAGGTGGTTTCTGCTGGAGGGCTGGGCAAAGGAGGATGTCCGGGTCATCGTATGAAGCCTAAGTGAGAACCCTTGTCCTGTTTTTTTAGGCTTGAAGTGCCAGGGCTCAGAGCGATTGGCCTGCCCACGGGTGCACATTTAGTAGATGGCAGAGTTGTCCCTGGCTAGCAGGTTTGCCTGATGGCAGAGCCCGTGGTTTCAGCCATTGGGCTTTGTGGTTTGGGAGATGACAACGTCCAGGATGGATGGATTTAAAAGACAGGGTAATCTTTGCAGAGTGCTGTGAGACTCCAGGAGAGGGATTCAGTCTGCCAAGAGTCCTCTAGGAGGGCTTTACGTAGAAGGCATTTGACCTGGGCCGTCTCTAGGCAGAGAGGATAAAGCCAGCCTTATAGTTATGTCCATAACTGTACTTGGCATCCTCAGCCCTAACTTACTCCTCGCTCCCCTGTTTGGTTAATGACATCACCATTCTTCCTTCTCACGAGTCTGAAATCTTTTAGTTTCCCTCCCAATCATTCCATATACGGATCCGTTTTTAAGTGTTAGGAATTTTTTTCCTGTCTTCTCTGTTCTGTGTCACTACTGAGTGTCACCCTCTCAGCTGGATGCACTGCTGTGACTTTCTCCCTGGTCTCCCACCGCCAGCTGACTCCCTCTCATCCATCTGTGTGCTCCTGCCATATGCACGGTCTTGACGTGGACCATAAGCCCTTTCCTCCCACATCACTTGTCAGACTCCTTAGCTGCATACTGGTTTTAGCCACCCCCATGGTTTCAGCGGCCATTTTTCTCACACACGCTTGTTAATGCCTGTCTTAAACAGTTGTAAGATAGACCGAGTGCCCCCCCGCACCTGTCTTTTTGTCCTTTGCAGCTATGTGGCTGTATCTCTAGTGCAGCAGGGTGTTCTTTCATCATGAAGTTTCCAGACGTAAAATTTGAAAGGACAATAAAGTGACTACTTGGGTATATACCTCGTAGATTCAAGAAAGGAACAATCTTTAATCGAATGGCTGTTTCTGTGCACAGGCAGTCCCGCCCCCAGGCCTTGGGCTACACAACTGAGTAAAGCTCAGCCGTGAGCCTCACTTTCAACCACTTCCTCCCCACCTGCCCTCTGAGATGGCCGTGCTTCCTTCCAATCCTTGTCTGATTCCCCTGCAGCAAGGGGTGATCTCTCCTTCTTTTGAAAATCCTTCTTTCCCTCCTCCCCTCTCGTAGGACTTGATGTCCTGTGCTCTCCTCCATTAGATAGTCAGCTCCTCAGGGCAGTGGTCTGTGTGGTGCCAGGTCCAGCTTTATGCCTTCTGACAGCTTCTAACTCATATCTGTTGACGGGAGTTATAGCAAGAGTATTCTTTCTCTTTTTCCATCTCAAGTTTGAAATACAGACACAAAGCTGCCAGGAACATTAGTCACTGTCAAGCCTTCACTGTTTTTAACCTCCCTCCCACTCTCCCTACCATGCTTTTAAGACAGTAGCTCATAATTGATCACTCATTGTCTTGTAGTGTAATTATCTAATGAGTGATAAAGAAATTGCTCTCCTACAACTCCTCACTTTGAGTACTTGCAATGTGACATTCAAGCTCAGTCTGTTTAAAACCTTGCATCTTCTCTATCATATTTCTGCTTTGGGCATTTTTTTCGATTAGATTTGAGAGACAGAAGAAACACCTGGGTGGGGATCTGGAGTCTTGCTGATAGGTATGAAAGGTTGACTTAAACATGAAACTTACCATCCCCTGTTCACGTGTATTCCTCACGTAGATGGTAAAATGTGGATAAGATCAAAGCAGTACCTTCCCTCCTGGTCACCTGTTTTTACTGATCCTGGGTACACAGTTGAATAAGTATCTGTGAGGCTGGATTTTATTGTTCTGCAAGCACAGCAGAATTGCTGAGTTACAGACCAGTGGGTGGGCTGGAGGTCCTAAAGACTGTTCTTTGCAGTGTTCATTTTTGAAGCCCCGTGTTCTACAACTGGGCCATTTGTTGATTCGTATTTTGCTTATGTAAGTCATTTGCATGGTCCTGTCAGAGATAACATCATAAATCACTTGCCAAATTAAGAATGAATTAAGGTATATACTCTTTTTTTTTCCAAAAAGGGAATATTTTTTAAGATTCAATTGCAGAGCAGAAACTATTGGCCAGAGAAACACATAAAAGTATTCTTCCCACTGGGCTTACTAAAGATAATTTGAGAAGGGCTGGATTAGTGGTAAGTGTTTTATTTGCAAGATTTATAAAAAGAGGGAACAGATTCCCCACTGTGACCCAATCCAGTCTCAACCTATCCAGCGTAGTGACTTCCATACTGGACTCTCTTCTTCGGCATCCCCACATTAAATGCGAAGGAGTCAAGGCTCAGCTGGATTGTAAGCTGAATTTTGTACATATAATTCCCAGTGAAAGAGATATTCTAGGGCTGAGATAGATAACCAGAACCTTTGTTGGTTACTGAAGCCATACGCTTAGACTGAGAAATGGTCACTTTTTCCACTGACCGCATCGTACTTTCCATGAAACACTGTGCATCAGCGGGCACTCGGATCAACCTGATAGTGTTTGGTTAAGGAGCAAAACAGCTCATCCACTGCAGCATTTAGTTGTCCAGGAATTAATATATCTCCTATATATGGAGAAACATAGGGCAAAAGTGGTTACCATTAACAAATAGAAAGAGGGGCGGGGTATTTGAAAATAGTTGAAACTGACTTCAGTGTTGGACTCTTGAAACCTGTGCACAGGGCAAATGCTTAACTGTATTTCTTGGCATTTTGAAACGCTTTTAGTGGTTGTGAGAGGAAATGTTCTGCCGTAGCTTGCTGCTTTATAATCATCTAGAAATCTGAAATATCCCAAGGAGTTGTGTTCACCAGTTGTGTGCATATAGAAAATATCTCATGTATCTAGGAAGGGAAGAGAAACCCTTATGTTTGGAGATTGCTTTTCAATTTCAAGAACGTGCACAATTTCTCACTTGATTCTCAGCAAGCTTGTGACGTGGGCAGTGCTAATCCTTCTTTGCATCTTTGGGCTTCTGATCAGTAAGGAGCACACAGGGGCTGAGGACTAGCAGTTAGCAGAAGAGCTTATCCTAGAGCCCACGTCTCTTAATTCTGGCATTTTGGCTGACCCTGAAGCTTCCTGTCTCTCGGTTGTGACAAGCCCAGGGTTTCACCAGTTCAGATCCTGGGCACAGACCTAGCACTGCTCATCAAGCCATGCTGAGGCGGCGTCCCACATGGCACAACTAGAATATACAACTATGTACTTGGGGAGCTTTGGGGAGAAGAAGAAAAATAAAAAGAGGAAGATTGGTGACAGAGACAGATGTCAGCTCAGGGCCAATCTTAGGGGAAAAGAACCTGATAGGTTTAGAGTCCTTTAAAAAAAATTTTACCAGTCTAAAACTTTGTGGATTATCACTTTTTGGCTGATGGATACCATGACTACGTGTATGCCCTCTCTGAAACTACTTCAAAGAGAAGTAGTGAAATGGCTAAGATCCCACCAGATGCTGCCTCGGGAGCCTTAGAGCTGCCGGGTCTGGCTGACCCCACCCCCTCCTGAGAGTGCACCGCCACCGAGTGTAGGAAGCACCTTGTGTGAGTGAGCAGTGATGCATCATTGGGCTTTGTTCTCTCCAATAGCTATTCTTTGCTGGTAAGATTTGTATTTGTTCTTGTTTCCTTTAAGGGAAGCGTAATTCTATTCTCTGCCTTTTGCATACATTTAAGTAGCTGCTCGTCTTTGGAATTGGATGTTGAATTGTTCCTCCAGCTCACGCGTGGAGCTTACAGAATGCTGACAGTTGCTGTAGAAACGGTATCTGGCAGCTGTGACATAGTTGGAGCTTTGTGCACCCAAAAAATTCCTTTGTAGGCCTTGGCAAATTGTCATTTTAAAAGGTGCTCATTATATGCTGGGTAGTTGGCTTTAAGAATTAAAAAACAGTTGGTATTTTATTTGCCACCTGACAGACAACGAAAGGATTCTCCTGGTTCTGAAAAACCACTCAAACATCTTGTGAATTTTTGCAGGTAAAATAGGTTTCTCCCTAGGAAATAGCAAACACCTGTCATCCTGTAGCTTTTAAGTAAAGTGGGCACTGGAGCCAGAGGGGACTACACACTCTGAACTTGACTTAGTTTTTGGAACAAGCTGTCATAATTGAGCAGTTAACTTAGAAATAAACACCAGGATTGCAATTCTGAGACTTTGATTTTTTTCCCCCTTGACCAGATGACACAAAACCAAATGGGAGAAAAGTTGTGGGTGATGTGGCATACAGCGAGGCCAAAGAGAGGGCGGGCTTCATCACTCCTGTTCCTGGGGGTGTTGGGCCCATGACGGTGGCAATGCTGATGCAGGTGTGTATGAACAAAAGTTCCTGTAATAGTTCTAAGAAACTGATAGAATTCAAGTTACAGCCTTTCTCCCCAAGTAGAAATGTCATAAAACCTACTCAGAAGCTAAGTAAGGATGTGAATCTGTTGCAGAGAGAAAGGAATGGAAGAACAGAGAAATAGAACCAGTCATATTTGTAGAGTAAAGTAGAGATGGCACAGTTTAACTTACTTTGGAGTGTAACTCCAGAAAAAGGAAAGTGCAAACACACTGACTTTGCTAGGTGTATTTTGGCTTGCTTGCCCGTCTTAACACACACCAACTGATGTGAAGAGAGGCAAGGAGCCAAGGGCATTTTAGGTCCCTGTAGACTCTGGCTTAGAATTGAAGCGTGTTAATAGGTGGATCAAGAAGCTGTTTGTGAACAGGAATGACCCAGGATTTGGAATTGATGTGGGGGGTAAAACAGTTATCTCTTCTAAGTTCCATTTATGACATTTTGTTTAGAGCACAGTAGAGAGCGCAAAGCGTTTCCTGGAGAAATTTAAGCCAGGAAAGTGGATGATTGCGTATAACAACCTTGACCTCAAGACGCCTGTTCCGAGGTAAAAATAAAATTTTACTAGTTTAGGGGGTCCGGCCCCATGGCCGAGTGGTTAAGCTTGTGAGCTCCACTTTGGCAGCCCAGGGTTTTCCTGGTTTGGATCCTGGGCACGGACATGGCACTGCTCATCAGGCCACGACGAGGTGACGTCCCACAGAACACAACCAGAAGGACCTACAACTAGAATATATAAATATGTGCTGGGGGCCTTTGGGAAGAAGAAGAAGAAAAATAAAAAAAGAGGAAGATTGGCAACAGATGTTAGCTCAGGGCCAATCTTAGGGAAAAAAACCCTAATAGGTTTAGAGTCCTTTAAAAAAAATTTTTACTAGTCTAAAACTATGGATCATCACTTTTTAGCTGATGGATACCATAACTACGTGTATGCCCTCTCTGAAAGCACCATCAGTGGTTGGGTTGGGTCATTACTGGGATGGGATTAATTAATCCCAGTGAATAAAGATTGATATATATTTTCTGTATTTCTTTTAAGTGACATTCAAGTATCACGATCTTGCAAGCCAAAGCCCATTGGTAACCTGGCTCGAGAAATTGGTCTGCTGTCTGAAGAGGTGGAATTGTACGGTGAAACAAAGGCCAAAATTCTGCTGTCTACACTGGAACGCCTGAAGCACCAGCCTGATGGAAAATATGTGGTGGTGACTGGGTATGGTTTTTATTCATTTGCCAGTTGATTCTTAATATTAATCCTGATTATTATTCCCAGGGGTTGCATTTGCACTTAACATATATATGTGGAGGTTCCTTTAATTTTGTTTTAGCATTTTTCACATGTATTTTGTGTCATTTGTTTCTTACGGCAACCCTGTGAGGTAAGAGTAGATTACCACCCTTCAGAGATGAGAAAATTTGTCAAGGTTATCCATCCAGTAGGGCGAAGAGTTAGGTCTTAAAACCTAGCCTTCAGATGGAATCACCTTTTTTTTAACCCCCAATTCATCAATTCAGTAGATGTATGGAGCATTAATTTTTATTGCTCATTAAGTTACATATAAAAGCTAGTTTTTGAGACTAAATTGAGAAATTACATTATAGCAGTGTCTCTCCAAAGTATGTTTGTCCCTTACAGTGAGAACAGCTAACATGCAGTAGTCTTTTTTTAATTCAAAATTGTGCGGGGGGGGGGGGCCGGCCTGGTGGCGTAGTGGTTAAGTTTGCGCACTCCACTGCGGCGGCCCAGGGTTTGCAGGTTTGGATCCCGGGTGAACCCACATAGCATTCATCAAGCTGTGCTGTGGCAGGCATACCACATACAAAATAGAGGAAGATTGACACAGATATGTTAGCTCAGGGCCAGTCTTCCTCACCAAAAAAAGTAATTTAAAATTAGGGGAAATTATAACTAAGACTCTTGGAAGAGATTTCTTCAGTTCTTTTGTCTTACTATTCAAATTAAGAGTCATTCTCTGTGGTCTGTTAGGTCTGGCTTAGTGATTCACATAAACTTAATTTTCCTCTTTTGCTTTCATCTTGAAGAATAACTCCAACGCCCCTGGGAGAAGGGAAAAGCACAACCACAATCGGGCTGGTGCAAGCCCTTGGCGCCCACCTTCATCAGAACGTCTTTGCGTGTGTGCGGCAGCCTTCTCAGGGCCCCACCTTTGGAATAAAAGGTATGGGGGGCTAGACCTTGGCTGCCTCTCCTTCGGTCCTCCCTGGCCCGCTCGACCCTTAAGGGCTTAGACACCAGGAATGTCCTCCTCACCCCGAATCATGGTGCTTTTGGGAAAGGCTTTCATCGCATTACCCCAACCCCTGCTGTCACTATTTGAGACTGCACAGAGCTTCCCTGGGTGAGTAATCTGTAGGCAGGGGTGCTTTATATGACTAATAGTCAACTGTCACAGTAACAGTAAAGGTAGTCATGGCCACTGATCACCATGCTGGCTTCTGGGAGACAAGGAGAAGCCCTACAGATGTCCCACCCATATGGAATAAGAAAAGACTACCGTTACTGAGTATGTGCTTTGTGCGTGGTTTTGTGCTAAGCAGTTTGTGTGTATTATTTTATGTTCTAATATAACGTAGTATTATCACCATTTTACAATAGCCACACTGGGACTTCAGAGATAACTTGGTCAAAGGTGCTGTTGTTGGGTACCGGAGTAGACCTGAAACGATACCATCAACAAGAGTGTTTCTTCTGATTGGATGAAAACATAACCTTTAGTAATCATACTTCACCTTCAGTTTTTGACAGCTGCAGTACTGCAAACATGCTCTTTTAATTAAAATTATTTTTGTTAATTGTAATAAGTTCTTAGAGGTAGCTTTCTCATTTGCCTGGTGATGAGTATCACATACTCTGCTTGTTCTCACGATGACTGCAGTGTGAGATAGGGTCCGCCTTGGCCCGTCTGCCTGTTGTGTTGATGTATTTTATAGATGTGCTGACCTAGTTCTGCTTTTGAGCTTATCAGCCTCCTTTCAACTCCAGAATGAGCCTTTCTCTTGTTCTGCTTATTGACCCCAATATTCTTTTCCTTTTGTTATGAATTGCCCCATTTTCATTGTGTGGTCTCTGCCTCACAAAAAAACACAAAATCTGTACCTTAGATTGACATTTATCTCACTGATAACCTGGACATTTTTGACTGACCTTTCATTAATAATCCAAACAGGCAGCAAAAATCTAGCAGTTAAGCTGTTTTATAACATATGTGTCCTATTTAGGAAGAATTGCAGTCTCTGAGTTTGGTGTATTTTAAATATTCCCTTTTTAAAATGCCAGAGTAATGTTTATGAGAGTAGGAAATTGAACAGATTTGCCTTTATGTAACCGTAGGCTGGGTCTTTTAACAAATGTTAGGAATCATGGGAAAGCTCTTTCTAAAGATAATGAGTAGGGATGTACATGTTCATGATTTTGTCATTTAGACTCAGATTTCAACTGAGAGACTATTCAGCATGAACAAGATCAGATATTTTAGCTTAATAAAATTAGAAAACACTTGATCAAATCTGTCCAAATGGTTGTAAAAAGTAAATAAATAATATGTGTACCAGTTACAAAAACCTCTTTGCTTTTATTTGATTTCCACATTATGGAGAAGCAGGCTTAACATGAGTCCTCACCCTTGACCTATCCTCCAGGTGGCGCTGCAGGAGGTGGCTACTCACAGGTCATTCCAATGGAAGAGGTAAAGTATTCTGGGATTTGGGTTTTTTGGGTTTTTTTGCTGGGAAAGATTTGCCCTGAGCTATCATCTGTTGCCAATCTTCCTCTCTTTATTTTCCTCCCCAAAGCCCTGGTACATAGTTGTATATTCTAGCTGTAGGTCCTTCTAGTTCTTCTTTGTGTGCCACTGCCATGGGATGGATACTGACAAATGAATGGTGTGGTTCCTTGCCCGGGAACAGAACTTGGGCCGCCGAAGCAGAGTGCACTGAACTTTAACCACTAAGGTCATCAGGGCTGGCTCAGGATTTGGTTGAATCAGACTCCTTGTTATACTTTTTCCTTCTAGAGATTAATCTTTATTGTAGAGCTGTTAGTGGACAAATGACTTGTTTCTCAGCAGAAGCAACACTTACAGGAAAAACATCTTAATTTGCAGACTTATAAGACAGCTTAGTTTTTTGACATGACAAGGACTTAAAAGTCTGGTTTTCAGGGGGAATAATAACCTTAAGCAGGTGATCAAATGAAGCATGAGATTGGGAAGCACCAACACTAAGTGAATTCAGGGTAGTAACTACAGAAATGGGAACAATGTATAGGCGTAGAGTTGGGCTGCTCCAGTGTAGTCTTCTTGCTGACTGTTTAAAGGACATGAGTGTGTCCTCAGCAATCCGGTGTTGCTGTTGATCCCAGTGGTGTGGCACTTGTGGTTACTGAGCATGTCACTTGGGGAAAGCACATTTCTTCTGAAGACAGTCAGGAATTGATGTTTGCAAGAGTGCCCTATCTTGGGTGTTCGTCCACTAGCTGTGCTGCCGTTAAGTTTTCCATTGGCTTTACCATAGGGATGATTTGGTTGCAATAGAATGAATGTTGGAAATTTGCAGAGAAGTTGGAAGACTAATGTGGCTTCTGCTCTTTTGTAGTTTAATCTCCACCTCACTGGTGACATCCATGCCATCACTGCAGCTAATAACCTTGTTGCCGCAGCCATCGATGCCCGGATGTTCCACGAACTGACCCAGACAGACAAGGTAGGCTGCTGTGGCACTATGGGCACTTTTGAAAGGGTTGAAGCACCTGAATTAATGTTGGTCCCTTGGGTGCTGATGATGCAGATAGCAAGGCAGTGGGGTTCTGCTCATTTAAAAGCCCTTTTCCTCTTTTTTTAAGGCTCTCTTTAATCGTTTGGTACCATCAGTAAATGGAGTGAAAAAGTTCTCTGATATCCAAATCCGAAGGTTACAGGTAAGCTTTCTTCTTCCTTCTTCATTTTTTTGTTTTTAAAATTTTTTTTTTTTTTTTTTGAAGATTAGCCCTGAGCTAACATTCCCTGCCAATCCTCCTCTTTTTGCTGAGGAAGACTGGCCCTGAGCTAACATCTTTGCCCATCTTCCTCTACTTTATATGTGGGACGCCTGCCACAGCATGGCTTGACAAGCAGTGCGTAGGTCAGCACCCGAGATCTGAACTGGTGAACCCCGGGCCGCCGAAGCGGAATGTGCAAACTTAACCACTCCGCCACCAGGCTGGCCCCTTCCTTCTTCATTTTTGATATTGTGTGAAATTGAGTGACTGATAAGGAGGTAAAAATCTCCATAGAGTAGCTTATTTTGGATCAAGTTACATCCATAACCATAGTCACAAGGTCATGATATACATAGCAAAGATTAGTGGTAGATGTTATTTCTTGTTTATCTATAAATTATAAGTGGTTAGTCTTGAAATAAATAGAGCACTGATGGCCTGCCCTCAGCTTAGAAGAAGAGTGACATTTCCTGTACAGCGTGGATGGGAATCAGGATGCCATCATGGCAGCATAGCAGCTTTTAGAGTTTGAATCTTGGCTTTTTCAGCATTGGGACCTTAAGCAAGAGTGGTTACTTCTATATTTTACTTGCATTTCTATAACAAATACATAGTCATTAAACATGCTCTGTACCGTATGACCCAGAAAGCCCACTCCTAGGTAATTACCCAAGAGAAATGCAAACTTGTGTTCATACAAAAACGTGAATGTTTTTGGCAGCTCCGTTAATAATCTCCAAAATCTAGAAACAACCCAAATGTCCTGTAGTGGATGAATGGATAACCAAACCGGTACAGCCATGCAGTAAAAAGAAATGAACTCTTGATAAACACAACAACCTGGATGAGTCTTCAAGGCATTATGTTGGGGGGAAGAAGCCAGTGTCAAAAGGTTGCATACTGTATGTTTCCATTTCTGTGACTTTCTCAAAAAGGCAAAGCTCTAGTGATGGAGAACAGATCAATGAGTGCCAGGGATTAGGGGGCGAGGGAGGATGTGACTATAAAGGGATAGCACAAGAGAGTTTTAAAACTAAAATGCAAAAATATATTCCTATGTTACTTTTACACAGGAAAGAAATTGTATATATGTATTCTTCAGACAGCCTGGCACGTGTGCACATTCAGTAAATGGTATATGCTGCTTATTATCAGTAATAGTTATACTCAGTTTATTTTTAATTTTTTGCAACTTTGTATTTTGATGCTGTGAGAATAGCTCCCCTTTACCCAGATGCATTAACTGTTTGCATTTGTTTACTTGTTTTACAATTCTGTCAGGATTTATATATATGCATTTTTTCCTGAACTTGAGGAAGAGTGACTTTTCTACAGTTTGATATTCCTTAGCTTATTTTGTTTTCACTCCCCCCACCAATCATAAGCATAAGGTGAGTCAACTATTGCCCTGTTTTATAAATGAGTTCTGTTCTGCCAGGCATGAAAGTACCATGGAAAGAGCAGACAACTTCTAGCCCTACCTCTGCTGATGGAACTTTCTGCAGATGTCGGCAAGGGCTGGACTAGGGGTTTAAATGATCCTTTAAAAAAGCTCTGGGATTTAAAATCAAGGAACTTGTCCAAGGCCACCCTTCCCCGGCCAGGTTGGGACTAGATGCTTGGTCTTCTGTTCCCTGGGTCCCCGGGCGTCCTCTGTTGCTCAGTGTTGTCGCAGTCTGCCCCCTGGGTGCTCCACCGAGAAGGGGCTGTCAACAGCAGGTTCTCATTCCAGCAACTGAGGGGTTTGCTGCCTTCTGTAAACTGTCATGTTGTGGGCTTGTGAGGCTCTTTGACAGGCCAGTGAGCGCCTGCTCTGAAAAGACCTCTGAGGTTTTAAAACCAAGGCCCCTTAGCACAGGAAAGGAACTGTGGGAAGAGAGGGCTTGCTGGAGCCCCCCACTCGGATCTACCAGGAGTTAGAAGAAAGGAGAAACATTTTGTATGCATTTTCCATTTCGGGATGTGACTCGGGTACACGTTGTAAATAACTAAAATTTCCAAGTGCTGTAAGAAGGAAAAGGCACACTTTTTGTGCCTTTTGGACCAGTAAGGAGGGGGTGAAAGTACAGTGCTACCTGAAAAGCATGTGAAAGTGATTTACGTTGATTGTTATTGATTGATAGTTAATTTTGCCCTTCAGGTACTTCATTTGAATTGGGGTTCCCCGTTGTCTGATTGAAAAAGCTTCACCCATTGCTTTTTCCTTTCACCATGTTTGGGCTTGCTGAGTTAGTACTGCGCTTCTTGGTCACTCAGCGTCTTTAGGGCTAGATTTAGGGCATGCTCCGGTGCTCAGTTACAGGGACAAGCATGTTGTACCACCTTTGTACATGTGGGAGTAGGGAAAAAAAGGTTTAGCCAAAGGGCTCCTAGTTCTCCCTCTGAATTTAACATGGTTTCTATTTCCTAGAGGGGACCCTGTCTGGAGATAGAGATTAATTTTTTTTTCCTTTATTATGCGTCTGTTTGTTTTGTCTTATTTTATGTTTTAATTTTCCTGCCTCTTCAGAAACTAGGCATTGAAAAGACTGACCCCACCACACTGACAGATGAAGAGATAAACAGATTTGCAAGATTGGATATTGATCCAGAAACGATAACTTGGCAAAGAGGTACCAGAGTGGGATGCACCCCATTTGCCGTGGGTATACTGCAAACCCCATTCCCTCCATGAGCGTTGTTCAGATGTGAGGTGCAGAAGCTTGAGTGTCTGTGTTTTCATGCTTAAAGCTTGACTGAGGTGGTGACTTACTCGTTTTTCTGGTCACCTCCATCAGTAGCTTTATTAGCTGTAATCAAACCTCCTTTTGTTGGGGTAGTTGGACATTTGGTTAGCTATTCAGTGTTGATTGGAGTGAGGGTGGTTTTAAGGAAGTTCATGCATAAACCAAAAATAACATTTTGCAAGTTTCATTTTATGCAAAAAGTCTTAGTGTCATAAAGTAGAGAAATTATGTTTAATCACTTCTTGAATCACGTTGCCCTTTATTCTCAGAACTCTTGTCTGGCATAAACGACTTGATTTTTCTTGTAGTTCTCTAGCTTGCCTACTCATTTTGCCTCATTTTATTAAATTCTCTTGTAACAAAGTAGGTAGCCTTCAGGGTTCAAACACTTGGCAATTCAGTGAGTGAGTTGCCTGGTTTCACTGCCATGTGCTGCTTTTCTCCATGGACAGCTGTCACGGCTTAGAGTTTTATTCTGTACCAACGGTGCATCCATCTATCCCGTATCACTGCAGAGAAGGAATTTTTATCCAGTTGTGCGGAATGCAGCTAATGGCAAATTTATTGACTGTTTTTGTGATTTTCGTTGGCTTAGTAACTGTTGGTAGCTAATGGCATTTTAAGATGACTCTCTTAATGTGTAAAACCACACTGATATTTCTCTTCCATTGCTTCAGTATTTTTATACAGATGGTATAATGTTTGATGAGGAATAACCTAAAGATCCATCTTAAAAATGTAACATCTCATTCACTTTTCCTTTATTTTATGTCTAATTCATGCTTTCCAAGAAAGTAGAAGCAGACAAGGAAAAGCATAGATCATACCTATTGACTGGCTATTTTATACAGAGAAGTTAGATACAGGGAACTTGACAGTATATTTTTTGAAAAATAAGGATAGGCTCCAACAACACATTATGTCCTCTTACCAAGTGAGGGGGGTGCATGTCTGTGTCTGGGTGTCTGTGTCTCTGGGTGCTGTATAAGACACTGCTTTTGGTGTTTAAATTATTAGTCTTTATGGAAAATAATTTGGCATGTTATCAAGTGCCTTAAAAACACCCTTCCTCTTTGACCGATTTAGAGTATGAACTGGTATGTTGTTCATTTTGTGTTTTGTTATTATTATTTGGCATGTTATACAAAAAGCAAAATTGGGAGTACACTAAAATGGTAATGGTAGTTAGTCCTGGGATGTAGAATTAAGATTAGTTAGTTGGTTGATCTTTGCCATGTTTTCCAAGTGTATACAGTTGGATAGATATTGTATCATCAGAACAGAAATTATTTCTTCTATGTGTGCTAAAGGCAGGAGGTCAGTTACCCAGCATGCTTCAAAAGGCATTTGCCCTGGCCCTGAGTTGACGCCTCTTGTGTTTCTCAGGATGGTGTAAGGTCAGTGAGTCATCCCACAGAACAGCAACACAAACCTCAGCCTTTTGAAACACTGTGGTCTGCTCTGTTTTTCTTGTAATATGGAATATACTTTAAAATAGATTCCAGATTCCTAGTTAATAGCTTGAATTCTCTAAACAGAATAAATCCAAGCCACTCCACATTCCTTTCTTTAAAAATAATTCCTGTATATTTATGGTATGTGAACATCATTTCTTAACTTTAACCCATATTCTAGCTTTGCCATCAATTTTGAAATCAAATATCAATAGTCATTAAGTTAGACTTGTTGCTTCTAAACTCTGCAGATTCCTTTAACTTTGTGGTCCATTTACTAAAAATGGTTCTGTATCTTCCTTTCTACTGTAGTGTTGGATACCAATGATAGGTTCCTGAGGAAGATCACAATTGGACAGGCTTCAACGGAGAAAGGGCACACACGGACGGTAACTCTGTTCCTTTCTAAGTAAATTGGTTCATGTGAACTAGATTCTTGCTGCTTCCCTCCTCCTCCATCCTCTCCCCTACGACTGATACTGCCAGGTGTTGCTCTGCCTTCTCCCTTTTAAAATGGAAGTGAGTAGGTGTGTGGTATTGAGCGCTCCTGACAGCTTTTGCAATAAAGCCATGTGTCACCTGTGTGTTTTTCCCCCAGCATTTTTTCCTGGAGGTGGAGTGCCCCAAGCGAATAGCCTTGCACATAAATTGTTGAAAATTGCTTCTTTTTTGTGGCCATTTTGCAGTATGTCTCTTCGGTTTCACAGCGTCCGTGTTGTTCCCTTGTGTTAGGGAACCGTGACCACATGATTACAGGCTGCCTTCACACGGATCGTTGGTCCTGCTAGCACATTTATTTTTAAAAATTGACTACTCAAGGTCTTGGGATAATTAATTACAAATTTTTGCTATTGGAGGATTATTTTCATTAAATTCTTTGTATTCTGCTCTGTTAATTCTTCTCAGCTACTCGTTTAAGCCTCGGATGCAAACAAGGATGGCTTTTGTAGTTCACACATCTGGTTTCACACGGTTTTCCCTGTTCTGTCTTTTCCCTGCCAACAGGCCCAGTTTGATATCTCTGTGGCCAGTGAAATCATGGCTGTCTTGGCTCTCACCAGTTCTCTAGAAGACATGAGAGACAGACTGAACAAAATGGTGGTGGCATCCAGTAAGAAAGGGGAGCCCATCACTACTGAAGATCTGGTGAGTACCCAGGCGCTGGGGACCTGGTAGTGCACCTGTGGCCTTGTCCTGGGCTCTCTCAGCAGTTACCAATAACACAAATTACGCTGTACTTCAAATGCTGCAATTAACAAATCAATTCAATATGATTTTGCTACTTACAAGATAATTATGAAATTTATAAAAAGTACTTCATAGTGAATGATAGGTGGTACGCTCCAGTAATAGACCCAGGTTTCAGGTGGTTTAAGCAACATCTTCAACGTGTCAGTATTTCCAAGAGCCAATGTATGACTTCAACTTGCAGAGAATGAACATCAAGAGTCCAGGTGAGGCCCCTGGTAGCAGAGCTTGGAGTGGCACCCTGGCGCCTCCCCACAGGAGGCCTCTCTGAACAGAGGCCAATGACCACTTAGGAACAACTCATTATCCAGTTCATCTGATGGTCCTTTTAGGCTAGTTCTCCACTTCAGGGTTATTCTGAACTGTCTGCATGGTATATGAGGTTTGAAAGGAGATAATCTCATAGATTAATTTTTTAAAAGCCTGTGTTGACATACCCCAAAATGGTTGGCCTGTGATTAGCGATATCACAGTCAGATGAATTCAGAAAAGGGGGCAAACATTAATTTCCTCTTTTCACAGTTAATATGTGTAAGAAAGAAAATTGTTTTAAATTTTTTCTGCCCAGACCAGAAACTTAGAAACTCATTAAAACTGAATATAAGTAGGATCCATAGCTTTATCTTACTTTGTCATCAGTTGGGTCAGCTGTGCAACCACAGTGGCTTACAAGAGGGACCTGATATTTAAGAGTTGGTATTGAACTCCTAGGTAAATTTTCTGTTTCAGCTTTGGGAAACACAGTGAAGTTGGTTTATAGCCATTTCTGACCAGATACTAAAGGTACAAATAATTCATTACTCTAAGAACTAGATTTCCATGCAGTAAACTAGTCTAAAATGGCTTCCTCTCATCAGTCAGCAGCAGAGCTTGATTGAGATGCTTGTTTCCAGAAATTACATGTGAATATCATTTTCCTTCTATCTGTTCTCCCTGCTTAAAATAACTGGTAACTTCATAGCATATCCAGAAGAAAGAAAGACATACATGGATCATCTCGTTCAGGTGAAAGTACTAATTGGTCCAAGATGGCTAAAAACGGGAGACCTAAGAATTTTAAATTTTGGTTTCAAGAGGCTGGGCTTTGTGCCGTACCTACGCTGGTGCCTTTGTTTTGTAGGGAGTGAGCGGCGCGCTGACGGTGCTCATGAAGGATGCAATCAAGCCCAATCTCATGCAGACGCTGGAGGTGAGCCTGGGACTCTTGCCTTCCTGAGCTGGTTTCCATGCTCGCAGTGGAGTGGATGTGAAGCTCACTTTGCTTGGAGAGCCAGAGACCTTCTCTGGCTGCTCATCTCTTTCTTCCCATTCTTTCTCATAGTTGTGACTAGGACATTACTAAAATATAAAAGAGGCGGCTTTGTGTTTCCCCTCTGGGAAGTTGTTTTCTTTTGGACTCCAGCTCACTTTCATCTGTTGACTGTGTAATTCCTTTTGAAGCAGGATGGGCAGCTTCGTTCCTGATGTCTTGATTTCCACAGGGCACTCCAGTGTTTGTTCACGCGGGACCGTTTGCCAACATCGCGCATGGGAACTCCTCCATCGTTGCAGACCGGATTGCACTGAAGCTTGTTGGCCCCGAAGGGTTTGTAGGTGAGTATTTTTGCAAAATCAGGGAATAGGCTGTGTTTTTCTTTTAACATCAAAGGAGTTGGGATGGCATTTTTACAGTTGCTTTTCTCCTAACTTACAGTGACTGAAGCAGGATTTGGAGCAGACATCGGAATGGAAAAGTTTTTTAACATCAAGTGCCGGTATTCTGGTCTCCGCCCTCACGTGGTGGTGCTTGTTGCCACTGTCAGGGCCCTTAAAATGCACGGAGGCGGCCCCACGGTGAGGACTGAGAGTTGGAAGAGACTGATTCTCAAGAATGTTCTGAAGGCTACGGGAAGCTGGGTGGCTTGCACCTGTTTCTTCATTAAGCTGCTGTTGTCCTCATGATTAGTAGGGGGCTGAAAGCAAGGGGTGTGCAGATAGTTCCTGTGCTGGCCGCCTTCTCACTCGTGGGCACTACCAGCTCTCGGCATTTTCACTGGGCCAAAGTTGGCATCATGGCCTACCTTTCTGAGGAAAGCCCGATGATATCGAAAGCCTCCAAGGACAGGCACTTGGCTATGCCCACAAAAACCTCCTTTGTGTTCAGACTGTTCTTTTTAAATCTGAGTCCCATTTTCCCTCTAAACAGCGACGCTGGCTGCCAGCCAACCAACCCATTTAGCTGAGACAGAGGTCAGCCCCTGCTTGAGAGGTGCGTGCTGCTGGGGCCACCCGCAGTCTGGAGCAAGAGGGGGAACGAGAACAGTAGATGTGCTCAGACTGGCTCTGGGTGCCAGAGAGAAACAGAGGTCAGGAGGGGTTTATCTTCACCTCCACCCTGAACTTTGTGTTTTCCTGAGTTCCTACTGGTTAGAAATTGCACTTTTTATCCTATTATTTTGACACTTTTTCTTCAGCACCTACTTGTGAAGATGTGCTAGTTTTCAGAAATTTTGGCAGAAGTGTTAAATTCCTCTCCTCTAGGAGCTGGTCTGGGAACTTGAGAAATAAGACCCCTCTCACCTACAGAATCAAATCAGTGTTTCGTAGTGTAGTGATCAGAGTTTCTCCTAGTCTAGCAGTTCTCAAGCATTTTGGTCTCAGAACTTCTAACCATTGGGGGCCTGAAAGAACTTTTGTTTAGGTGGGCTATAGCTATTGGTATTTACTGTATTAGGAATTAAAACTGAGTTACATATTAACATAAATAACATTTTTTTAAATGAAAAGTTACTGTCTTTTCCAGAACAAAATTTAGGCATCGTGCATTTCTCAGGTCTCCTCAGGATCTGGCTTAATTAAAGACTGCCGGCTCCCCACCTTCTGCATTGGAGCTGTTGTCATAGCACATGTCACATGGGCTTTGGGGAAGTCTGTGGTACATTGAGTGAGAGAATGAGAGCGAAAAGGGCCACAGTATCTTAGTATTGTTATGGGGATAGTCTTGACCGCATAGACCCCGTGGGAGGATAGGTCCCCAGACCACGCTGTGAGAATCAAGCCATAACACAACCCCAGCACCCTCTGCAGTCTTGCTTGTCCCCGAGTTAGCAAAAGTAGTCCTAACTCAAGAACCCTCTTCTGCCAGCAGTGCAGGATGACTCCCTTTGCTTCCCGATCGTAATGAGCATTTCTCTCTCTTACGCCCTCTCACACCATCGTACCTCCCTCCCTTCTCTCCTCCTGATCTCATGGTCTGAAAAATGCTGGGCGCTTCACCTGGGCAGCACTGAGACGGGGGCTTCACAAGCACAGCTCTGTCAAGGGCCCAGGCCCACTGCTCACATTGCTTGTGGAGCTACGTGTAAGGCCCAGAACATGGCAGCTCAGGTCCCTGCTTCCTGCCCTGCTTTTCCATGCCCCCTTTTGGAGTTGGAGCACCGTAGTGTCTCTGAGAAATAGGAGCGCACCAAGCTGAAAAGCTGAGGGCTTTTTAATCATTGTCCATTGCCCACAGCGGGGTCCTTGGAATTGGCACCTCCACCCCTGCACTCATCCCTGTGGATGCAGCTGGATGGAGCCACCAGGCACCTCCAGGACAACGAGCTCACTGCTTAAGTATTGTGACACCTTTAAATATCCTCTGATAGAGGAAGATGATCCTGTGTGGTTTTTCCCTCTTGTTTCCCTTGCTCATGCACCCCAGTTCAGCTCCTGAAAGGCGTGGGTTGGCTCTGGGGACCCGCCCATGACCCGTCATAGCCTCCCTTGGTGGACATTTCAAGTGGCCTTTGCAGGACTGACAGCTGCCTCCTCCCCCCACTCACCTTTACTTCCACCCGACTGCTGTGTGCTTCACTCATTGAGGTTATTGCCCCTGCCCAGAACAAAGCCCTCCCCCGCCTGCACAGGTCCATCCTGTCCCACCTCCTTAACTCAGGCCACAAAGGTCTTCTGCTCTGCTCAAAGCATCATTTTTTTTTTTTTTTTTCTTTTAGTGGCTCAAGACCGTAGCCATTGATTATCTGTTTTCGTGGGTCAGGAATTTGGGGGTGGCTTAGCTGGGTGATTCCCGCTCCAGGTCTCATTTTTGTTCTGTGTTGTAGGATGGGTCACATGCCCTAAGTCCTTAAGGCAGGAAAGCACATTATACTGTGGACATCCCCGAGCGCACACCCTCTGGGCTTTAATGTGTGGCAAGCACCATTTTAAGCTAAAATCTAATTGTGAATAGAAGATGCCTCTGACTTTGCTTCCTTTCCTTCCAGGTCACTGCTGGGCTGCCTCTTCCCAAGGCTTACATAGAGGAGGTAACTTCCATCATTGCTAACTCCTTGTCCTAGAAAGTACCACCCCAAGTCAGCGTTTCTCACCTGGCCCATTTGGAAATGAGTGAGGGTCGTTCCTGACCCATGACCCAGGATCGTTCCTGGGAGCAAGGGGTGCTGAAAGGCCTGCATTGTGCTCAAGAACTGTCTTAAGTGAAGTAGGAAAGAAGGGCCACTGTTTTAGACGGAACTCCCCACATGTGATGTCAGTACAACCACTGCCCTAGACTCCCGGCAACCGGAAGCAGTTTTGCCCCCAGGGGACGTTTAGCAATGTCTAGAGACATTTTTGATGCCTGCGATTCAAGGTGGAGAGTGCTCCTGGCATCTAGTGAGTAGAGGCCAGGGATGCTGCTAAACATCCTACAGTGCACAGGACAGCCCCTGCAAGAAAGAATTATTTGGCCCCAAATGTCAGTAGTGCTGAGGTTGAGAAACCCTGCGCTAGCCCACTAGAAGCTTCCTCCCATTGTCTTTCCTGCGTTGACTGGTTGATTCCCAAATGCCATTCCAATTAAAAGCAAGTAGGGACCTTTTTTGAAAAGCCTTTTCCTTTGCAGATTTAAATCCATATTAAAGGGCCAGTATGGTCCTTTACCAGGTCAGGATCCTGGTTATTTTTCTAGGCAAAGCTTCCATGAGTTGATTTGGTTTATAGCATCAAGCAAGGGCTCAGAGAAGAATTGTGAGCTCCAACCTTTTTATATTTGTATCATTTGCCATCACAGAAGCATCTCTAGCGCCTGTTTAGGGTGGTTCTATGAGACAGATGCTCTTAGATGAGTTGGTGAGGTCAGCCGCTATCACTGTTAATTCCATTTTTCTGCCTTTTTAGGAGGCTTTTAAATTGTCAGCCAATACAGGGTCACTGCTCAGGCCGCAGATGAAGTATTTCAGAAGCAGCTAGAAAAGAATTGTTGGTGCCTTGAGTCTGCTGTCTTCTGGGTTACCATTTGCCTTTTATGGTCATTTGTCTGATTCACGCGTGGGAGGGGAATTCACAGTTCTGGCCCTCCTGCGTCCCCGCAGCCTTTCCTGTGTCTAATTAGAGTCACTGCCCCTAACCGGCCCAGCTGGTGTCTTCATTTAAGAAATTCTACTTATTTAAAGCTGTTCTCAATCAGTCTTTCATATTAATTCGTTTTCATGTGACTAGAGGTAAAGAATTAGCAGTGCTCTTTAAAATAGCAACTAAATCCTAATCTCTGTTTTCAATTATTAAAGGGAAAAAAGCATAAGTCGTATGTATGACGATCTCAGTTGTTTTTTACCTTTAACTTACCCCTTTCTTTGCTGTTTTATGGAATTTGCTATTACTGCTGGGGTTTGCTCATGATCCAGTGCATATGTTTTTATATGACTATTATATTTTTATTTTTTAAATATTTAATATATTTTTAAGCTTATAATAATAACATACCCCTTGTAAAAAAAATTAAGCAATACAAGAATATAATATATATGATTTGAGTCCCCTTAGTTTGGTGCATATCTCTCAGCATTTAAAAAAACTTAATGAATATACACATGATTTTTGTATTTGTCCAAAAATGCAGTTAAGCTGTCCATCGTGTTGCAACTTTAGTACATCTCTGTGAGGTTCCCTATTAACACAAATTATCTTGCTTTTCATGACATCTGCATGATAAATATTATTGAGTGTGTATATCATAATTCACTGGCCCAGTCCCCTATCAAAGGAGGTTTGTGCTGTGTGCAGTTTTCCAATGCTGCAAGCAGTGCTGCAGTGAACATATTTAGACGTATGTTTTGTCAATTACTTTCCTTTAAATTTCATAGTTTTTGGTTCTTAGAGATGGCATTCATCTTCTTTTCTGTTGTCCCTGGTACAGGTTCATGGTTGAGTTCCTTAAAACCTTTGAAAGTATCACTGATTACCTCCTATTTTCTGACAGTACTTATGGCAACCATATAATGAACTCCAGCCACTGTGCTGGGCTCTCTTGGGATGGAAGGGTCTGTGTGATGCTGAGTCGAGTCTGTGTGTACCATTGTGCTGTATGAGTACATAAAATTTATAAACGCAGAGTTGCAATATAACTTACTTAAGGGCAACTGATTCCCTTCAAACAGCAAAGAAGCTGTTAAGATATGGTGTGAGGGGCCGGCCCCGTGGCTGGGTGGTTAAATTCGCATGTTCCGTTTCGGTGGCCCAGGGTTTCCCCGGTTCCAGTCCTGGGCATGGACATGGCACTGCTCATCAAGCCATGCTGAGGCGGCATCCCACATGCCACAACTAGAAGGACCCACAACTAAAAAAAATATATACAACTGTGTACTGAGGGGCTTTGGGGAGAAAAAGGAAAAATAAAATCTTAAAAAAAAAAAACCCAAAAAGATATGGTGTGATGACAGCAGATACACCAGCTCTCGTGTTTTCAGGACAGCCAGAGAATGAGCAGAGCTCCGCTCCAGCGTCACAGCCCGGCACAGTGTCTTAGGTCCCACAGCACATATCAGTGGCCTCTCCTTGGCTTGTCCTGACAGTTAGTGCTTCTGGCTCAAGGAGCCTGGTTCCCTTTTAAGAAGAACTTACAGCTGTCTTCAGCTCTGCTGTCTGACTTCACAGACCTTTCACTATTGTTCTTACAGAACCTGGAGCTGGTTGAAAAAGGCTTCAGTAACTTGAGGAAACAAATTGAAAATGCCAGAATGTTTGGAGTTCCAGTAGTAGTGGCCGTGAATGCATTCAGGTGAGTACAAAGTCTGAGAGTCAGGAGGGACTGTGGGAAATGTCAGAAAACATCTGGAGCTGATTTTATAGCACGGATGCTCACTTTATTTTGTTCTTCAGTGACTGCTGTTGGTCATTAAGCCTGTGCCTTAGGAGCCATTGTTGAGAGCTGTGACATGACAGGCATAGTGCACAGCAAACTCGTCACCTCACCCACTGAGGGCCCAGGGTCACATCTCCCGTGGGTCCCTTCTTCTCCACTGGGTGAAGTGGATCACACACAGGCCTGAGGTTAAAGGTTCTTTTTTGGTCTCTAGAGGCCTTTTGTGCTGACAGAAAGTCACAGCCCTACAGAGCTGCATTATTTCCGTAGGTCCAGTGGGAGGTTATCTTGATGAAGAGTTGAATGTCTTGAGCTGGAAGTGTTCATGCAAGAGGGGACTTGTGTGGGTAGTTTAGGTATTGTAATGCTGGTTTTGGTCTTGTTCTAATGGTCTGATCACAGCAGAATGGGAAGCACAATTTTTAAAAAGCTAGTATTTTATTGATTCTTATGGTGTGCCTGGAAGGTTCTAAGTACTTTGCATATATTTACCATCTAAGCCTCGTGATATCCTAATGAAATAAGTGCTATGATTATTCCCATTTACCTGCGTGGAAATTAAGGCACATAAAGCTTAAGTAAGCGGCCGAAAGTCACCCAGCTAGTGACTTGTGGAGCTGGGACTCAAACCCAGGCGGTATTACCTGGTTAGTGTTCATTTTTCAGTGGTTAGTTTGCATGGGTTTTAATGGGAAAAACAAGAAAGATTCTGTCCTCTCCAGCCATCGTCAATGCTTTAACATGAAGCGCTGCCTTTACAGGACAGATACGGAGGCCGAGCTGGACCTCATCAGCCACCTTGCCAAAGCGCATGGGGCTTTCGACGCTGTGAAGTGCACTCACTGGGCAGAAGGGGGCAGGGGGGCCCTGGCCCTGGCTCAGGCCGTCCAGAGAGCAGCTGAGGCACCCAGCAGCTTCCAGCTTCTTTATGACCTCAAGGTGGGTTACTTGCTGTAGGCAAAAACAACGAAACGCACAGTGAGGTTTCTGTGTGGCTGCCTCTGTTTAGAGCCTGCGTTTAGCAGCTTCACGCCTGTGGGTTTGATTCCCACGAAGGTGAGGCACGTGATCACAGCCTAGACTCTCAACTCCACACATCTTTCATATCAACGCATGTTGCTGCTACTTGGCAGAGTAGGGGGTCCAGGCAGAATGCTCCAGGAGGTTGGCTCACATCCTAACTTTTGAAAAGGCTCCCAATACAGTCCCTTTGCTGGCAGGACAAAGGGTTACATAGGGAACCAGGAGTGTAATTCACTGCAGCCTTTAACCCAGGGCACCAGCCACATTATGGCAGGTTGGCAGGGGGCTACATCATGCTCGGAAACGTTTTCTGGCTGCTTCCCGGGAACAGGGGAAAGCAGTGTGCTCCTAAGCTCACCGCCTGGTACGGCTGCCTCAAGTTCAGAGACGCCCTCAGGTGCAAAACCAAAGCACCCTGGCAGGCATCGGCATTCTCCCCATCACTGAGTCACTTAGATTTCGTCCGGCCCAAGCAGAGCACTAATGTCCGGTGATACAATAATGTCAGTGCCGAGAAAGGTGGTTCTTAGAGGCTGTGTTTGTTTTCAGTTCTCTGCCCGTGCACTTCAGGATGTGATTGGACTTTACTCTGCCCCCAACAGCTGGAAACTTCGTGAGGAACATGCGATGGATGTTGTAGCTAATTCTGCTCATATTCTCTAGGCTGGTTCTTGGCTTGGTTTTTTAAAAGATAATCATAGACTTTCAAAAACAGCCATAAAATGGTACAAGGAAGAAACCCTGTTAGTCCTGAATTTTAACACTCTTATTTTCTTTGCCCCGTGCAGCTATAATACACTGACAGTTAATTAACATTCTTCTGTTGACATCCACATTTTCCTGTTGCACTTTCATTTCATCTACTTATTTAAAAATCTGTTCAGCCAATCATCTTTTTTAGGAAATGCCATTAACAAAAATTTGCACACAAATCCACAGTGTTTATAGGCACCTTCTCTGACCGCCCATCCGCAGTGCCTGAGTTAGGAAGCCCAGTACTTAACGGCGAACGAGAAGGAAACCTGGAAGAAGCAGCGTAGTGAGAACTTGATAACCCATTTCTACTTGGAACTTTCCTCTGTTCTGACTAACAGGAGGCTGCCACTTTTCCTCTTATTCAGCATCTGTTGGTCTTAAATCATCCCTCAACACAAGTCCTTTTGCTGCAGAAGTTCTCAATGTGCCTTGGCATTTGTAGAGCTCCAATTATAAGATGCATATGAAAGCAATCTCTGTTGCATCTTTATGAAGCCATAACTGAATAGTCACTTTATTCATATCCATTATACAAAGCCCCTTCGTAAATTATCACTTTTTAGTTCAGAGGGGAATTTTTATTTTTATAGATAGATGATTATTCCTTTCAAAAAACAACTCACCCAGTGTGTTCTCTTGGCCTTAGTTGCTAGGGCATACAGAGTCAGATGTATTACCTAATTTCAGTAATTTGCTCATCCAAGGTACCTGTGAGTAGCTTTCCTTCCCATTTCCTTTAGGCAGTTTCTCCCTATTTCCTCTGAATCCTAGTGCCCTAAACTAGGCTGCAGCAGCATTTTGGAAGCCAGGCCCCATTTGACAGCTTTGCCCTGGGGGAAACAGCACTGTGGGGCGGAGCCCTCACTACACTGTTGGCCTCCATGCGCCACCCTCTGCTCCAGGTGCCATGGAAGGCACGTCCTTTAACACTATTATCAATGCATGTTGATCAGATAAGTCACTGGGTGGTTTTTTTAATGTGTAGATGATTTTGCTTTTATAACTATTTCTCAGTAACAGCAATTATCAATCAATATGTTGTGTTAAAGATAGCCATCTGTCTCTCATATACAAACCAGGGATTGTGTGGATGGATATTGGTTGTCTTATTTCATAAACAGTATCCCAGGTCTGGTTTCATAGGACACTGATCTCCAGTGTTAGAGCATTAGTTTTTATTTATGAAGAAATAATTATTGTGGGGTAGTCAGCAATATTGTTTGTGATATACCTCATGAGGCCCTAAATGCACACACGTGCTCGCGCACACACAGACACATATCCACATACACAGTAACTACCTCTGTGGGACATTTTCCTCTTATAATATCTGGGGCTTTGTATTAAAAGAAAATGTTTCTAACCTGATAAAACTCGGGCTATTGGCATGTCTGTATATGTGTATAAAAACATCTTCTGGCCCTCGTGGGCACTCTGACCTGGAATGTGGCCAGGTCCCAGTTAAGCATCCTCATGTGTCCAGTCATGGTCTCCCCTCTCTTCCCTGTCTGTTAGCTCCCAGTTGAGGATAAGATCAGGATCATTGCGCAGAAGATCTACGGGGCAGATGACATTGAATTGCTGCCTGAAGCTCAGCACAAAGCTGAAGTCTACACAAAGCAGGTAGATGCTGGGTTGGTTTGTTCTTTCAGCTCTTGATAAAGCAGGGCTTGGAGGCGGAGTCCCTGAGTTCTCAGCCCTGCCAGGCACCCCCTGCTTCACTTCTCTGGCGTCAGCCTTTTCTCCCCTGAAAAACTGAGTTTGGATTAGGTGGTCCCGTCCCAAGTTCTTTATCTACCGGTAGATGCTGTATGATGTGAGGAAAAGCCATGAGCAAATATGGAGTCTTAGAAAATCTTGAGAGCCTGCCTTCAGTTGTATCCTCATGTCTGCTCCAAACTGGCATTTTTAATTGCTTATATAGATGAAAATAAGATAGTCACTTGTAGAATACAGCTGTGAGCACTTCCCTCCCTCACCCAACAGAGATTATTGTTATTGTTATTATTATTGATCTGTGAGGTAAAGCTGGATATAAAGGGAGTTAGATGTTTCAAACACCTTGCAGAAGCAGGATCATCAGAAAGCCCAGATGTTGTTTGTTATGTTGCCAGCGTTTCATCTGTCCCACTTCTGCTCCCTTCTCTCCCCAGGGCTTCGGGGATCTGCCCATCTGCATGGCCAAAACACACTTGTCCTTGTCTCACAATCCAGAGCAAAAAGGCGTGCCTACAGGCTTCGTCCTGCCCATTCGCGACATCCGTGCCAGCGTTGGGGCGGGTTTTCTGTACCCCCTGGTCGGAACGGTAAGTGGGGGCAGCAGGCAGAGAGGGCATTTATTCCTCTGGGCTTCTCGTCCTAAATTGATTACTGAAGGCATCAGCAAGTGCCAGCTGAGCAGAGTTCATTTCTGAGGAGAAAGCTGGCGTCAGGCCTGGATGATTAATCGTCTGCTGTGGACCATCTTGGTGTCACTTCAAGGATGATGCCATGACTGCTTGTACAGAATAACAATTCTGTTTCCCAGGGGCACTGTGACCTTGCCTGGATCCAGGATGGGCTGTGGTGACGGGTTGATAGGCTGTGGTGGTGCTTCTGTGTAACGTTTATGGGGTACCTTTCACAGATGAGCTCGTCCTCCCAGCAGCCCTGGGAGCCGGCACGGAGGCTCTGCACCTCCCTCATCTTGACAGGCCCAGAGCTCTTGCTCGAAATTCAGGAAATTCATTGTTTTTGAGTGAATGACTTCCCCCTTAAAATGCAAATGAACCCTGCAGATCCGAAGGGGGAGGTTGCTTATTTACACTTCAGGATGAATTCATAATCAGACACTTTCTTATCTTAGAGATTTTGTGCATATTAAAGGAGGACAGTTGGCAGTAGGGAGGTAGATCAGTGCTTCTGGGCCACAATCGCAGTTTGGACAGTTTTGTCCTAGGGTTAACATTGATCCTGTGCCCAGCTTCCCCCTGAGGCCCGCCCACTGTCCCACAGCTGCAGATTGTACTTACCTGCAATCCAAGATTGAAATATTAAACTCAGCCAGTACACAGTGGAAAGGGAACCAATAGATCTGCTTTTGGAGCTAGGTTATTCTTTCAGTACAGTAGGAAGTGGTAGGAGGTGGCATTATAGAGTCAAGAGTACGTAAGATGAATGCCGAATCCAGTTTTCATCCCTGCTGGTGTTGGCCTAGGGCAGCTTATGAAGATGCGAGCCCTGCTCCTGTCAGCCCTCAGTGAGGGGCGGTATCATCACATACCAACGGTGGTCAGACAGGTGCCTGCAGACCGGTGCCCCTCAGCCCCTCCAGAGAGCAGGAGGTTTAGCCTGTTATGATCATCAGTCCTTGGGATTTGTAGAAATTCCCTTTTAATAGGAATGTTAAGCCATTTACCAGCACCTTGACTACTGCAGAAACACTTGTGTTGTTCTTTCTGGAGAAGTTGTCAGCAGCTGCCAGCTGGAAGGGCAGTAGCTATAGTCTGTATCGTCACCTTTGATGTGTGTGTGCAGAGGGGTGACCGTGGAGATGGAAGCAAAGCTGAAAGTGGTCAGGCCATGAGAATGTGCCTGTAGCTTGAAGGAAACACAGCCTGCCCAGCCCAAGACTTTCTTGTCCAGAACAAACTCTTGCATCAGAAGCCAACTTGGACCAAGACATTTCCATACTTAATTGAGACGGTGTAACAATCACTATTTTTAATGCCTTCTAATTGCTGTTGAGGTCTGAACAGGGGTCAGAGGATTTGAGTGTTTTATGTATTAATTCAAGGCATGGTGGCTTCTTTCAGAGTTTTATATCCAAGTTCCTATGTGTATGTACACATAACCTTTTCATTTTTTAAAATTTTCTGATTGTCAACATGACCAATGTTTAGGGGGAAAGTTTTCTTTGGGAAAGAGTAAAAATGTTGAAAATCCTATTAATCACTGTTTGGGGGATCATCGTTCGAGTTTTCTTCCGACATGCACATGCATGTCTGCATCGATGGGCACATGTCCTTTATAATGTCATCTTCAGGCTTTTCTGCTAGGTTTGGGAACCAGTTCCTTCCCGTTCCCTACTTTTCCCCACACCCAGGAATTGCTTCTCTCTTACAGAATTTGAGAAGAGAGACCGACATCAGATCCCTGTAGTTTGTTCTGGGGAGTATTGATTGGCACTCAGATGTCAGAATTAGGTTTTCTAAAGTATAGATGTTTTTTGTTACAGAGGTGACTCATCCTATTCTCTGACATTTTTTATAGTTAAATTGTAGAAATTCAGCTTAAACTCTTTTCCTGTCTGGATTTGATTTGGAACATGTGTGTATTCATTATACAGGACATTGTTACAGATAAAAATATACTGAGTTTTCACTTATAAAACTTACCAATTTGCATCTAAGTAGATATATTTGACAAAGCCAAGTCTTTAGAAAAGAAGCAAGTGGAATTATAATCCGTAAGCATTACAAGTTCAGTTTTAGAGGGCCAAATTGGACCAGTAAGAACAGTGATTATAAAACCATCAAGATTATGTACAGAAATGTCTTGGCCCAAGTTAAAGGGTACTGATTCCTAATGTAGTTTAATTCCTGATGTTGTAATAATTGTTGCTGAAGCAAAAATAATATGGCATCTATGAAAGACACGTTAAAACAAAATTAAAAAGCAGACAAGCCGTGTTCCTCCTTTGGGTCTTGTGAAGTGAGAACTGAGCAGGAAAGGCGCTGCCTCCTCAGCCTCCCCAGCACCGGCCCTGCAGGATGAAGGTGGAAGCGCCGCCTGCTGCGTCTCGTTGCGGCCATCAGTCTGGAGATGATAGTGCAGCCTGGCATTTGGTTTGCTGAAGGACTTGAGGGTTTCTCTTTGAGGTCATAGCAGGATCAGTGGCTTGATTTTTAATTATAACAAGAAGAGTGCCACTTGACAACTCCAAAATAATATTCTATCTTAGTGCGTTGGGCTTTCTATCTGAGGAAAAAGTGGAAAAAAAGATCACTTTCAGTTTATTTTTAATGCTATTTCACGTCTCCTAGATGAGCACAATGCCTGGACTCCCTACCCGGCCCTGTTTCTATGATATTGATCTGGACCCTGAAACTGAGCAGGTCAATGGGCTGTTCTAAACAGGTAAGTTGCTACTGGTGAGAGTTCTGGTTTTTTCTTTATGCGGCATATTTATGAATTATAAGACTCCAACTAAAGCTATGAAAATGCAAATTCTAATGCTTTCAAAACATTTCTTTCCAGACATCACTGAAGGGGAGAGGGAGCAGTCATGAGAGTTGGCAGTAACCAATGAATGAAATATTTATATTTTAACACATTTTTGGAAGAAGAGCACAGCTTGTCACAGGTTGGCGGTGTAGGGGATAAAGCCACCATCTAATGCACTAGGGAGGGACTGCCATGGAGGTTAAACCTCCTCTGCTGGAGCCCCAAGAGGCTCTGCGTTCTCAGTTGATGGCACATTGGAGGGCAGGAGCAGCTGAAGGTCTGTATACACTAGTCCCCCCTTATTCACTGGGGATATGATACGTTTCATGAGCCCCCAGTGGATGCCTGAAATCACAGATAGTCCCGAACCCTATATATACTGTTTTTTCCTATATGTACATACTTATGATAAAGTTTAATTTATAAATTAGGCACAGTAAGAAATTAACAATAACTAATAATAAAATAGAACAATTGTAACAATATACTGTAATAAAAGTTACTGTAGATCTTAGCAACCTCAGCATATGATTTTTGTTCCTTCCCTATTGAGAACTTTCACCTTTTCACTTAAAGGAAGCACTTTACAGCTTCTCTTTGACATATCAGAATTGCCAGCATCAGTGCTGTTGCACTTTGGGGCCGTTATTAAGTAAAATAAGGGTTACCTGAATACGAGCACTGTGATACTGTGACAGCGTATCTGATAATCAAGATGGCTACTAAGTGACTAATAGGCAGGAAGTGTATATAATGTGGATACGCTGGACACTGGGATGATTCAGATCCTGGGTGGGATGGAGCAGGAAAGCATGAGATTTCATCATGCTACTCAGAATGGTGTGCAATTTAAACCTCCTGAATTGTTTATTTCTGGAGTGTCCCATTTAATATTTTCAGACCACAGTTGACTGTGGGTAACTGAAACCGCAGAAAGTGGAAACTGGATAAGTGGGGACTACCATACTCTGAATAGTTAGCAGACAAGACTTGAGTAAATGTCCCAAAAAGTAGAAGAGAAGGAAGAGGATCAGTCCAGGAGTTCTTGGGGACTTAAGTGAAAGGCCCCCAGGTATCGATCACAGGGAATGAGCAATCCCTAGACACGTCCGGTTGAAATTTCAAAAAGATCAAAGATGAAAATCTTAAAAATCCTTCTCTAGAGAAGGAAAAATGGCCTACCTACAGAAAAATGAGAATTAGAGTGAACACTTTTCTTCTTATGAGCAATAAGAGGATTTTGACAATGGAGGAATTCCCTCCATGTTCACAGGCAAAGATGACTTTCCACATGTATTTACGTCCTGCCAAATCTATCCAGATATTTTCAGACAATTGCAGGTTTGCTACCCCCACGTCTCTTCCTAGGAGGGTATTTAGCAATGTACTCCAGCAAAATGAGGAATAAACCAAGAGATAGGAAGACATGGTTTTCAGGAAACCAAGGCTTGATCTGGACAGTAATCAAGGGGAGTCCTGACAACTGCAAGTGACCTAGAGTTACAGATCTAACGTGGAACAGGAGGAGGGAGGAATTGAGAAAGACTAGAAAGAACTAGAAAAGACAAGGATATCAAAGGGTAATAAAGCAAAACAAAAGCTCCCACAGTGTTTCAGAAAGTAAAGGTTCAGGTGGAAGCAGACCATAGTCATCATCTAAGCAACTGTGAGGATGGTGGCTGAGAAGAAGAGGGGCCGTACGCTTGATGGCAGGGGAGCACTGCTCTTCCAGAGGGCACGTGGGGCACTGGGAATGCTGGCCACGAGCAGGATTCATAGAGCCATCTGCAAATGCCTGCACTGTTTTCAAGTCTATGGACAGACCCCAGAAGAGGTGGTTGTGGGAAAGGTTGTAAATGTTAACAGCTCTGAGAGAGCGAGAGGGTAATGGTGCCATGTGGAAGGGAAGAGGAAACATTTCAGTGTTTAGAGAAAACATTTATTTCTTGTTTCTTTTTCCTTCCAGATTGTCCATCTTCAGGAAGCTACTTTGAAAGTTTGGTCTGTGTCTATTCAGGCCTACTGTCACTTGGCAAGTGTGGGGAAATGGAGAGAAGTCAGCCCCTGCCCCGAAGATCTTCTGAACTAAATAGTGGGCATTTCCCCAGCAGCCTTTCTTCAGTCTTAATTCCCATCATCACGTATAAATTAACACAAATCATGCACATGTCTATTTACTTTACTGAGATGAAAGGGGTTTCATCTTTGATGTTTTTGAATTTTCAACTGGATGTGTCTAGGGATGGCTAATTCATTGTGATGTCTGTTCCACAGAATAAAAGGGAATAATTTTGCTATCTTGTTGTTTAAATATAATTTGTAGCATTAACAGACCGTGCTGCAGTATCTCTGCCATCCTGTGTGAGCCTGTTTGCCAGGCAGACCCCAGGCCTGAAGAAGCAAGTTGCAATATGTACTTTATGATACTGTGGTGTGTAAGGGGAAGACGGTGCATGCTTCGTATTTCTGGGAGGACACATAATCAGGAGACCTGAGCAGATTGGGGTGAAGTAGGGTATGGAGTTCAGGCCTTTTTATCATATATCTTCCTATATGGTTCCATTTTTTTTTTTACCCTGAGAAAGTATTGCTTATACAGGTTTTTGTCCTGAACTTCCTTGGAATTCCCATTTCTGTCACAGCTTTATCACCATTTATTTTTAACGTCCTCCGGAAGGATGGTCATATAGCACTAACTGTAGGTTAGCTTTCTGTTCCATTGGTAAATGCAAGTATTTATTGAGTTTCTACTGTTTGTGGGCTCTACTCCACCCTACAGAATGTTTTCCCTTCTTTGTCTTCTATCTCTGTTCTTTCTCTCCCACTTTTTCCTCCATTTTCCCCCTTGTCTTCCCTGCACTGGATCCTTCTGGAAGATGTTGCATGCCCCTAGTGACAATGGGAAACGGTGCTCGTGTTGGCAGAGCAGTGTTTTCCTGGTGTCCTTGGTTTATTATTTTTAACCCCCCAGGTTCACATCAGTGTTGTAATACAGTCAGTTTTGCAGCCCAAAGAAAAGATGGCAGTGCTTTGGGGGCATGTCGCAAAGGGGTCCTGAGTGCAGAGGCCCAGCTTGACCATGCTTTGTGCTGTGCCTGGCACAGCGTACGCCCTCAGTGATGTTGTCAGCGTCCGTTCCAGAGCATGATTCAAGCCCTGTCTGCACAGAGTTCACTGTTCCTGATTTTTTTTTAATGTCCTATAAAACCTCACCTGGAATGGGACTGGCTGGGATTTCAGTTTGTAAACAAGGGAAGAAAGCAGTCTATTGTCAGATGTGCTGCCTTAAAGATCATCTTAAAGGATTTAGGTTTTCTCATGTCACCACATGGTTTAAATCCCTAATATTGATAGAAATAATGAACACAATTGGTGGGAGAGGGTGAGTGGAGGTTTATAAGCCAAAGATTGTAAACAAAACCCTAATAATAAATAACCCAAATTGTTTTTATCAGCTGTTGCTTGGAATGAATGGACTGGTCACTAATGCAAGAATTTTCCTAAGTAGAAGTAAAATATGCCTTGAGTAAAAATTCAGATGGTACAACTTGCTGTTTCCACTTGGCAGTATGTCTTGGAGATCTTACCATGTCAGCACTTTGACATTCATCTTGTTTCTTATGGCTGTGTAGTATTTAAATAGTCCTCTGTCAATAGGCACTTACCATTGCTTCGTGGTTTTTGCCATTGATCTAGCAGTGAATAGTCCCATGTCATATCTACCTTTCGTGTGTGTGTGTCTGAAGATGATTGGCCAATCTTCTATTTTATGTGGGATGCTGCCTCAGCATGGCTTGATGATAGGTCCATAGGTCTGTGCCCAGGATCCATACCTGCAAATTCCAGGCCACCGAAGCAGAACACAGGAACTTAGCCACTATGCCACCGGGCTGGCCCCCTGTCATATCTGTCTTTGCAACTTGTGTAGAACCATCTACAGGATAAATTCCTAGCAATAGAATTGCCCAATGAGTGACCTCTAGCTTCAAAATGGGAGCTGACCTTTGGCTGGAAATGAGTAGAGATAAATAGAAGAAATCTGTAAGTTAGGTTTATCTCTCCATTTTACAGAAAGGCAAACTTGAAAAGTGCACTGCTACTGCCTGCCAGATGAACTTGTTAGGTTGTCTGACCCCAGAGCCTCTGCTCTTCACTATATTCTGCCTTTCAGAGCTCCTCCTAAAGGCAGCCCCTGCCAGGTTGTACAGAAATGGACACCCATTTGTGACAGGTGGAAAGCCATGCCCATTTCACATCCCTTCAGAAGGGAGGGATGATAAAAGGTGGAGAGCAAAGGGAAGAGATAAAGAGGTGAGGAAGGCTGCTGAGCAATATTGAGAGCATGGGTTTTGTGGAATGATTCTTCAATCTGTGATAAAGAAGATGTGTGATAAAGAGAAGGCATGAAGCACAAACAATAACTGTAGGCTAACTGAAGTCCTGAATTCAAGACCTACAGAAGCATTAGTGTGTGGGGTATGTATTAGTATGTGTTGCCAGAGACGGTCCAGTGCCTTTACCTTGGGGCTAGGAGTCCTTCCTGATCGCTGGCTTCCCTGTCCCATCCTTACCCTTCTCTGGCTGCTAATGCCTTCCCTCCCCATATTTGTAATATCACTGATAATAAGATTGCTCCTTCTCAGAGCTGCACCTCAGAGGCTGTTGCTGTGCATTGAAGATGTAGATACACTCTTACGAAAGAGACAGCATTTATGTGCTGCCAAGTAAAGCTGATTCTAACAGAATTACTGTTGAGTTTCTGTTGGCTGTTGCAGCCCTGATGGTGCCCAGGAACAGATCAAACCTCCTGAGAACTGGGGCCACAGGTTCATTTAATGGTGTACCAGGGAAGGGGGATGGCAGGCTTATTCCCAGAAGGTCTCTAAAATGTAAGAAACATTACAAAGGAGTTGTCAACCATTTTTGGTAGCTACAGGCCCAGGCATGGGTAGATAAGGACCAGGATGGGAGAAACGGTATGATCAACAGAGAGCAGATAAATGCGTTCAGATACATATGCAGGCTATTTTATTGGTATCTGGTGATGTTAACAAGCAGTAGGTAGGATAATTTTTCATCTAATTGGAGAGATATATTTATAGCCTGTTTCTCATTATATAATGAAAAGCTACTAATGGAGTCACAGACAATGATACGGGTAATAGCTTAAACAGTCTCACTGTCACTTAAGTGAGTTCAGGAATGACAGATTTCTTTCATGCATGAGGTACTGGGTACATTTTTTTCAACTCAGATATGGCATCAGGTTCTAGTCATGTCCTAAAGAAAAACCACAGTGCAGTATTTTATTTATAGCACTATACTCTGCGTGAGCGTGTGCGTGCGCTGGAGGCTGGGGATGAGTTGTCATATACCTTAAAGAAACCTGCCTTTCAGATACAAGAGCAATTCACCTCTTACCTCAAACTGCCCTTCAGCTCCCTTTCACTATTTTTTTTTTTTTTTAAGAAAAGCAAGTGAAATAAGATCGACAAGTCCTTACGGTGACCCTTATTGTTTTAACCGTCCCTTGTCTCATTTCCAACTACTTCCTAATAAGACCACATTCTACCCTGTCTTCATCTACACAAGCTCATTTTATTTTTGTCTGAACTTGTTGCAAACTCCCTGATCTGCTGGATTTGAGAAAACTTGGATCTCAATTGATTGTGAGTTCTTGGATTTCTTTTGGCTTCTTTAAAGTTGAAAACTGACAGTAGGCGGGGTTAGCAGCTTATCTGGGGACATAAAGGACATTTTCACAGACTGGTGTTTGCTGAATGAACAAAGATAAATTGAATTCTTAATACAACTAAACTAGATGCCTATAGATTTTCCTGTTTTGCAGCTCTTGTCTCTAACTTTTATCAGTAGATTTAAGATCTTGACAACTTAGATTCTGCTTTGCTATTGTGTGCTAATAGTTCTTCCCTTAATAAATCTCAGTGGAAGCTATAGGATCTTACAAGGGTAAAATGTATTCCTGGAAAAACATCCAAAAATGGATAACAGATTTATGCTCCCAAAGATGATGATCCTATTGAAGGGGAGAGAGACAGCTGCTCCCCGGTAGTCCTCTCCACCTTCATCTGGGTGGTGTACAGACACCAGGGGGAGGCAGGAATTCTGCATCTTGCAGGGCCTCACAGCTGGAGCTCCAAGGAATGCCCTTGTTGGTAATGGTAAACCCAAAGACAGTCACCCTAAGCAATCGTAGCAACACCTTGGGTATACATTAATGCGTATGTGCACAGATAAATGCTTGTGATGCTTTTCAGTATGGGTAGTAACTTGTTTAGATAAAGTCTCAGAAATGTATGAAAATACACAAGCTAGCCAGTCAGGCAGGAGAGTAGATGTTGCCTGTGGCCTTTGCTCTGACTGGAACTGGAATTGTGAAGAAAGCCATCTCCCGCTTTCCACCCCCGCTTAAGTGAGAGGGACAAGGTTAAGTAGACATCCAGGAATATCCTGAAGGGGTAACCCGCATCTACCTGAACTTATTTTTGGAAATATAAAAGGTATGGAAGATGGGTGGAGCTGGGTTCCTGTGCCCTTCTGGCCTCGGCTGCGCATAGGTTGCATCATCTCTACCTGCCCCCGAGACCAGGGAGACAAGGGTCTGGTCTCGGGCCTTTGAGTCTGGGAATGAACCGTGGTCTCATTACACCCAAACGCACTCCTGGGAAAGTTTTGCTTTTTTCTGTTTCAATTCATATATTTAATTTTCTCTCCAAATGAGACTTCACACGGCACAGTTTTGAATCCTACTTTTAAAATGTGGTATCTGCTATGTCCAAATATTCGTTGTAGGGGGTGGGTTCCAATGGGAGTGCCTATTATTTAAAACCAGATTTTCTACTTCGCGTCTCAGAAAATGTGGGGCTCACTACCCTGGTCCCCTCCCCATCTGCCGGCTCTCTCTCGCTGTGGCTGCCGTGGCCCGGATGAGGTCGCTGCGGGGATTCGCGCCCGGGCTAGGGGCGCCAAGGGCTGCTCCCGCGGGGGGGCACGCTGCTGGCAGGTGGCCTCCAATCGCCCCGTGCCCGCCGCCCGGGCCCCGCCCCGCGCCCGCCCGCCCGCTCCGCACGCATTGGTGCGGCTGGCTGTCGGTCCCCGCGCTCTGGGGAGGGGGCGCCGCAGGGCTGCGGTCCCTCTGCAGAGGGCTGCTTGCTCCAGGTGCGACCGTGGCTTCCCGGCTGCCTAGGCGCCTGGCCCCGCGAGCGCCGCCCGACCTCGGCAGCAGAGTCGGACAGGGACCCCGGCGTCTTCGGTAAGTGGAGGGCGAGGAGGTTGCAGGGTCCGGTCCGCTGACCGCCTGGGCGGCAGGGTGGGCGAGAGGTGCCGCTGGACACCGGGAACCCAGGCCCCCGAGATGGCCGAGGTGAGAACCGGGAAGGTCGTTTGTCCCAGGCATCTCAGCCAGCGCGACCCTGCTCAGTTCTGCCCACCTACCCTCCTCGCGTGACAGCCCGTCCTAGAAGCATGAGTTGCCTTTAGCTTTTTCCTTCTTTCTCCTTTTTTGGGGGAAATGTGATTTGGGGTTCCTGGTCATTATAATTCTGCGGATAGCTTGAAGCTGGGTTATCTGCTCCACGCCCCCGGCACTTTCCTTTTTGAGTACTTTCTGCTGCGCGCTAGCTCCTGCCACAGCGCGTCGAGCCAGGAGAGACGCCTTCCTCCGGGAGGAAGCTTCGTCCACGTCTGGCGCTGGGGGAGAGTCGCTGCTTTTCTCAGGCAGTGGCTGCCCTTCGCCTCCGTGCTTCTCTGCTCAAGGGAAAAAAGAGAAGGGGCATTTTCTGTGGCATTGGACTTATGATTCTATCGGGAAATGAGAATAGAGACTTTAAGATTCCTGAGGCGATAAAACTATCCTTGCAGGTTAAAGACGAATCGTTTGCAATCTAACATTCTGCAAAGTTTTATTGTCTACAGACTGCATTTTCCCGATTTCAGTTAGGTTTTTGTTTGAGTATTTGTTTTATTTCTACAGTGTGATAGATGTTCAAGTGAGCTTCTCAAACAGTTGTCTTCGGGCAATCCAGGTTAGTTTCAAATGATACATTCCTAAACGTGATCTAATGTCAATATTTCTATTAGTTATACATCCTCTGGTTAACAAAAACTCTCAGGCGCTGAGAACTCACAAGAGGTGAGAAGACAAAGAGCTATAACCAGCTGTGTGGTTCTAGTGCTGACGGAAGCATTACATGAGGAGAGACGCAGTAAAATGTTCGTATCTTCGTTCCAGTGTTGTTTAGGATGACTGTCTTTCTGTCAGAGGCATGGAGTATGTACCACCCAACCTAAGGGAATATTTACTTAGATCATAAACTGATTTTCAGAGTTCTAGTTCCTTTTGTGGTTCACAAAATCAGGAGCTACTGAAATAAACTTTCAACAATGAAGGATTTACATAAAAACAGTACAAGGAAGGAGTCTCTTTGCTTATTTTAGGACATCCATCAACTAAATTCTTAGGAATGTTGTTAGATGATCACCTCACATCTCTGTTCATCGGTACCATCACACCATTCTGTGGATTAATTTTAAAACATACCTTTATATTTATATATAACTAGTCAGTTTGCCAATTGCATAGCTTATCAACTTATATTTGGCTTTCAAATTAGTTCCAGAACCAAGAAAACAAAATATAAAGAATTTCAAAAGCTCGATTTTCAGATAGCAAGAATGTAGTCTAATCTTGGTTTAATTATGAGTTGATGGGCTTGCATTATGGTTAAATGACCATTAAACCATTTCATAAATTTTTGACTAGTGAATCTAGAGCAGATGGGATTCTGCAAACAATTCCCTTTTCTGATGAAATTCTTAAAGCCATTTCAGAGCATAGGCTTCAGAAACAGGCAGTTTTGGGGTGACCCTGAGCTCTGTTACCCACTACCTGCGTAATCTCGGGCAAGTTGCTTAACCTCTCCAGCCCCATTTCTTCATCTGCAGATGGTGATGCCACCACCCACTGACTTTGGGATGTTGTGGGGAGGAATAGAGATGTAAGTAAAAGTGCTTAGCACTTCCTGATACACAGGAGTTGCTCAATAAATGTCCGCTATTATTATCATTCACTCTTACTGACCTTCAACTGTGTGCTCATTATGGAAAATGTCTGAACAGCAGATACTTGGGGGGAAAAATGTCAAAATTATATAACTAAATTTGAGAGTGGAAAATGACAGTAATGTTAAATTTCCCAAGAGTATGTATGAAAAGTAGCACCTCCTTGATGGAACATACATTTTTAGAACAGAAGCCTTATGGTATAATGGGAAGAACAGTGGGGAGTCAAAGTCTTCAGTTCTAACTCTGGCTATGACCTTATCTAGCTGTATGGCTTTCAGCAGGCCAACTGCCCACTCTGGAGCTCAGTTTCTCCATCTGGCTGGACCTGAATAATCTTGAGTAATCTCTAAGATCCTTTGCAGCTTCAGAATTCTTTATTGCATGTAGTAAAAATTATACTAGCTTGCTTATCATCCTGCCCTTCACCGGTTTTTTTGTTTGTTAACTTGCAATTCAGAGTCATAAACAATTCATAAAGACAGCCCAACTAAAGAATTGATAAAATAATATCAGATTTTCAGAGTAATCAAAAATGAAGTTTTAACAAAGAGAACAGAGCAAAATAGATTCACATTGAAATCTTTTTGATAGGGGTAAAGTAAATCTCAATTTTTATTCTCTACTCATTTCAGTAAGTTATTATATGGGAAACATGCCTAGTAGAATCATATACATTCAACTGAAATAGTTTCTGTAGAAAACAATAGGCTGATGGTGAAATAAAACACCACTCTCTTTTCTCTCATCAGGTTGATCGTTAAATAAAACAAAAATCTACCCAGTAAAGGGCTTTCGTGAAGAAATTAAAGAGAGAAATTACAATAGAGAAACTAGGCATTTGTATACTGGAGAAACCTCCTTAACAACTATATGGAGTAAGACGAAAAGAGTGGATACACCTGGAAGAAATTTTACTTAGTATGATGTTTTTGCCCACCTTTTTGTCATAAAAGGCTGCTAAGGAAGAAGGAATACAGTTTTCTGGAGAAAGAGAGTGTAATGTAAAAATGGAGACCACAGTTTCTGAAATTCAAGTAGAAAGCAAGGATGAGAAGAGACCAGCAGAAGTTAGTCCTCAGGATAAGAGGCAGGAAGAAGAGGCATCTATGCTTTGCTTCAAGAGAAGAAAGAAACCAGCCAAAGCGGTGAAGCCCAGAGTCGGCTCTGACGCTGCTGGTGTGGCAAGGAAGTGTCCCCTAGAAGCAGGCGCTTCTGATCAGCCACAACCCCAAGTGGGGGCCTGGGCCTCAATCAAACGTCTTGTAACACGCAGGAAAAGGTCAGATTCTTCAAAGCAGCAGAAGCTCTTTGAGGCTAAAGTACAACCTGAAATCAATGCTGAAGATGCTGATCCTTCTAAGAAAAAGGCAAAATCCAGACTTAAGATTCCCTGCATAAAATTCTCCAAAGGGGAGAAAAGAAGTAATCATTCCAAAATTATTGAAGACTCAGACTGCAGCATCAGAGTCCAGGGAGAAGCTGAAAGTTTGGATACAAAAACTCTGACCCAATCAGATGACCAGGCCACAAAGACCAAGGTCACCCAGGATGTAAGTGAAGATGTCTCTCAGAAAGGGACTGATGAGGTCTGTGAATTCAATGTGAGCAACAGCATAATTTCTCCTGGAGAGACAGTGATTTCAGTAGAAGTTGGGTTAGATATGGGGCCTTCTGCTATTCAAACAGGAACTCTAATTCTTGAAAAAGATATTGAGATGACTGAGGAAAAGCAAAGTGTTCAACCCCGGCAGGCAAGCCCACTTGAAATTTCAGAAACAGAACATCCGCTACCAGTGGTTTCTGATGTTTCGCCCTCACCTGCAATCCCAGATCAACAAATTGTGGAAGAAGCCAGAAACAGTATTCTAGAAAGTGGACCAGATTGGAAAGACTATGAAAGTAGAGAGATTGTAGCTGAAGAGAGTAAGCCAAAAGACACTGAATTGAGCCAGGAATCAGGCTTTAAAGAAAATGAGATCAATGCAGAGATCAAACCAGAAGAAAGCAAAAGAATGGAGCCAATTGCTATTATTATTACAGACACTGAAATCAGTGAATTTGATGTTAAGAAATCTAAAAATGTCCCTAAGCAATTCTTAATGTCAATGGAAAATGAGCAAGTAGGAGTTTTTGCTAATGACAGTGGTTTTGAAGGTAGAACTTCAGAACAATATGAAACACTTTTAATAGAAACAGCCTCTTCTCTTGTCAAGAATGCTATCCAGTTGTCTATAGAACAGCTCGTCAATGAAATGGCCTCTGATGACAAGAAAATAAACAACCTTCTACAGTGACTTAATTTCCAGATCATGGGAGGGAAAAAAAAGCTTAATGATGAATTATTTTACATGTTTGTGGCATTTCTTACTCAGTAACAAATGAGAGATTTATCATCTGTGGAATTTAAAGGTATAATTCCAGCCCAGAAGTGCTAAAGAATTAATCAAGTTAATAAAACTCTCCCTAACACTGAAATGCAGTCACTTCTGGGTTGGAGGAAGTCAGTACAGACTACGATGCAAGGAGACACAGACGGAGCTGCTAAAATCACATGTGGTGATTGAGATGCTGGGAAGAACATGTATTTATGGAGCTCTTACAGTATGCCATAAGCTCTTTGATATCCTCTGACGTCACAAAGCCTGGTTTCCTTGTGATAGTTCAACCCTCTGTATTGGTTAACATCCCATTCAGTTTTCCAAAAACTTTTTTTTACAGTGCACTTTTATGTTGTTTGAAACGGTGAATAAGGTGAGCTATTTTTGTGAATGTGTGTTCAGAGTTGTTACACTCCTAGGCAGTAGTCTTACCTCAAAAAAATATTGCATTTTCCCAGTTTCAGCAGAATATGCATATTTGAATTAAACATGAGTGGTTTTCCGGTCTTTCTCATGTCCCTTACAAAAGCCATTCACAAATTGCTTCAAGCAGGCAAATAATTACCAAGTGCCAAGGTGTGGAAGCAGGGAGTGCATTTTCCCTCTCCATCTTTCTTCTGCCTCAAAGAGACCTGTATAAATCCGTTTCTGCATGGGATCATCTGCTGAAAAGTTAGCAACAAAAACTAAAACAACAGCAAGAAGAAAAACAACAGGAGTGGAACATTCTTTTCCATCCAGGAGAAGGCAAACTCCCCAAGTAACAAATATTGCAGAAAACAGGATTCATCTGTCAGGATGACTTCTCTAGAGCCATACTCCTCAGCCTCTCAAAGAGAAGGGGAAAGGGAATTCAAAGCCAGCCTGGCAGTAAAACTCCTAGGAAATCACAATAATTTAGTGAAAATGTTATTCATTCTTGACCTAGAATGAGCCAAGTACACGGTTGAACAGAAAGTGAAAAGTTATTGCCAAAGCACATTATACTTTAAATGTCAGTATTCTTTCATTGTGCCTGTCTGTTGAGACACCAGTAAAAAACATTTTACATGGATATTGAAAATTAACTTTTTCATCCATATTTTAGTCCAGCTAATCCCTTACAAAATAGTGAACTTAATATAACAATGAGAAGGGCTTATTTGCATTTTATTTAGTTATTTAAATCATCAATCTCATCAATGATTGCCTTTTTTTTGAAAAAGTCATTCTATTTCAATCGTTTCTTGTGTAAAATGACCACACTACTACAACAAGCTCCCTGCCTCAGAGACTAGGGTTCATGCTGTGCAGTCTCCCACTGTCTAAACTGAGTGACAGTGTTACTCGGAAAGTAGATGACGTCATGGAAAGCTTTCACTCGAGGTATAAGGTGTTTGTTAAAAAAGTATTTGTACATCCTTGGAGAAAAAAATGTACCTTAGATGATTTTAAATGAGCTGGTGACTTACTGCATTATTTGTGGATTGCATATGGAAAGTGCGTGCTAGTTTGTCCTATAGAATCTTGTTTCTTTCTGTAAGTACATATTGAGACCTCTGGCAGAAGAACCTTATCTGAATTTGGAAATGAAGCAAATAATGGATATTATGAGAAAGGTTCTTTGCTGAAGCGCAAAAGTATTCCCCCAGCTTTTCCTACCTTCATGCTTATAAACTTTGGGGAGGGGGGCCCACTAAACGCCTCCAATTTAGCAAGATGAAAAGTGGATCTTTCAAAACACATGACCCAAGAAATTCATTTAAGAAATTTTGATTATATAACTTTTAAACTTTTTTTTAAAAAAAGACTGCTAAGTCATCCTTCCTAAAAATACTCTTTTTAAGTCACTCTATGTGGTGCTAACAGACTTGGACAGCTACCAGCAAATATCATACCATATTTAAAAATGAGCAATTTTAAAAACCTGATTAAAGTTGGTGCATTTTACAGTGTTTTGAAGAATCCTGCCTTTATTTACTGCAAGGATGGCTCAAGCCAATATACTTGCATTTTAAGTTTTTAGTAATCTCTCATGCCTGAGCAAAAAGTACAGCTCTTATCAGTTATTGAAAATATTTTGAAAAGTTTAGGCAATTTATTTGGGAGTTTTAAAAAGAGAAACGAGGTAAATACATGTAATGAATTTTTTTTGTTAAGAAATAACATTTTATCTAACGAGACCTAGGTTTCTATTTTTTTTCATTGTAGTTTGATATATATTTTTGGTTAGAATATACTATAACTGACTGATTTTTGTGATGAAATATGTACTCTACTTGCATTCATTCTTAAATGGTTGTTTTCTCCTCAGTCCCCCCCCCCCACCCCGCCCCGGGGAAGATTAGCCCTGAGCTAACATATGCCAATCCTCCTCTTTTTGCTGAGGAAGACTAGCCGTGAGCTAACATCCGTGCCCATCTTCCTCTACTTTATATGTAGGACGCCCGCCACAGCATGGCTTGATGAGGGGTGCCATGTCCGCACCCGGGATCCGAACCGGCAAACCCCGGGCCGCCAAATCAGAACGTGCCCACTTAACCGCTGCACCACTGGGCTGGCCTCTCTCCTCAATCTTTTCTATTGAGACTATCTGGTGAATTAAATAAGGATTCCAGTTTGAAAAAGGAATCTGGAATCTAACTGGTCAAATGCTACTACAGTGAATTCTAAAGTGACCCAAATTGTTTTGTTATAGAAATAATTAAGAATCAGATGACTTGGAGGTCTCCCATAAAATATTTTTTATTATAATTGCATTTATTTTACGCAATTTGATCTTATATGCAAGACATTAAATGAAATAGATTCTTATTCAATTCACATCTATTTGACAATATGTAAATGATTGTTTAAAAGGCAATTTAATAACACTATATTAATTTTCATTTAAATTTGCTGTGCTATAAATGCTGCTTTTAGTGAACAATAATTAGCTGGGATTCACTTTCTCTTTGAACTCAGAATTTTACAAGGCTGGTTGGTTTATTAGATGCTTTTTAATTTTTTCAGCATATCATCTTCCCCCTTTTAAAAGTCAAGTATTATTCGCTGTGCTTTACAACCCAGTGAATATGAAAATCCTCCTCTATTTCATGGAGCACTATTCACTTACATTTTCTTAAAGTACTTTGTAGGATATAAAAATAGTAGCCGATAACATTTGAGTAAAAGTAGCAGAAAACAAAAGAACTTTCAAACAGAAATTATGCTCTCTGCCACCTCCTCCACCTCAAAGAATAAGAAGCATGTGGCACAAATGGAGTTCAGAAAAGCCGTCTGCATAATTTTCTTTCAAGGTAATCTATTTGACAGCATGAAGTCTGTGATGATCTTAATTGGTCTACCATTGAGTGGAGCCTTAGAAACCCTCTGATTTACTTCTGAGAGATTATGTTATTTCACTAGTGTGTGTGAATAGCCTTGCTGCTAGAGGCTTTGAGAGACGTGGGTCAGGAGAGGGTCCCAGTCAAATCTGGCTGACGCATGCAATCCAGTTAACTTCACCAGTAAATTTCTAACTTCAAGTTGCCTTATTTTTTATAGTTAAGAATTAATTTTGGGGGGATTTAAAGCACAATTTTAAAAATAATTGTTAGGCTTTAGAATCCCATTGTTTGAAAAGATTCTCTACTTAAATATGTAAAGTCTACTTTCTAATTCCTGATATTCAATATTTCAGGGGTTGACTTTTCTGCCTGCCATTTCTGCATTTTTAAAAATCTTCATTTAAGGCTTAGAGTTCTTTAGGTTCAAATTCCTATGATGTTTTATTGTGTAACATGAAGTTTCTTATTATACAGAATTCAAATTTTCAATATATGGTACACTTTATGGTACACTTTTGAAAAGAATTTTTTGTAATGATCCTTATTTAGTTACAAAGATTTAACAGAAGGAAGCTACATAAAACTTAGATGTCCTGATTAAATTCAACTTGATTCAACATGTGTTGGGTATAACACATGCCAAACACTGTTTGATAAAGGGGACAGGCTCCCTGTCCTCCCAGAGCTCAACCTAGGGAGCAGCAGCAGTGTAACTGGGACGGGCTGAGGCCAAGAGCCACAGGTAATGCAGCATCGTGAGTGCCAGAGGGGGGAGAACAGAGAGAAAGGGATAAACTCTGTCTGATGTGGGGAGGTGGTCATATAAATACAGGAGCAGTTTGAAAGCATTCAGTCTCTCAGTAGTTAAACAGTGTATTCATTCTGACTTGTGAACAGGTGCAAAAAAAGACCTGCGTAATGTTACATATTTATAGTAGTTCTTTGTCTATAAAAATGTTAAGTGGATGAGCTATTATGAAAGTAAAAGTTCCATTTTGTATTTCTCATTTAAATTAGTACTATATTATTGTGGATCAGATGCTAATATTAAAGAAATAATACTCTGTAAAAAAAAGATTTCAACCTGAATTAATACATATACTATTAATACAGAATAAATGTTGTATTGGCTCATGTTTATTTAATTTATCCAAATCTTTTAAGAGAAACGTGGTATATGATCTTCATTTCCTAAAAATATAAAGATCACACTGATGGAACTACTGAGTTAGCACTACCGAACATTCTAGTAGCTATCTGCTGATGGGGTGTGGGATAGACTTCACAACGACATATGCCTAAAGAGCTGCCTCCAGCAAAGAGACGCACAGACACCTAGAACTCAAATTGTTTCATTAACCTCTCTCCATCTAAAGGGCAATTCTGATTTTGATGCCATCTATGAATCTGACAGAAGTGCACTTGTTCTCTCTCTTGCTGTACTCAGTTGTCTTTTCTACATTAAACTATGAATTAATAATCTTTATGATTTTCCAAATAACTAAACAATCTTGATGTGAAAAATGTAAATGATTCAGATGGTGCCTGGTTAAAGCTGGGTGTTTTGAAAGTTCTGTGTTTACTAAAACACTGATTTTATTCCCCTAATGTTGACAGTCAACTCTGTTTTCTCTGAAGCACCACCCAATGATAATCACTGGGCTCGATGAAAGAGTGGACTTTCCAATCTTGGGACCAATTTAAAGTTGACAGTGCCTTAAAAGTCGTAAAACTAAACCTTGTTCCAAAGCAAAATGTCTTATTAACGTACAAACACTGTACATAAGGTACTTAATACTTCATATTTGTAGAATTTTAAAATTTATATTAAATCACATCTTTCTAATGTAAAAGAAAGATACGCTACTTTTTGCAAACTTGTCCTCTCCTGCAATTCTGCTAACCCCTTTTTAGAACTCCCTTTAAAGCTGAAGTCTGGAGTCCCCAACCCCTATGTGAGTAACTACTTTTCCCTTTCTCCCTGAAAGCTTGTGATCACTAGGGGCTAAGTTCCTGAGCTTAGGAAAGAGAGTGAGCATATGTGTGTGTGTACATGAACATACTACACATCTGCAGAAAATCCTCAGCAAAGCTGGGCAAAGGCACCGTGAACAATTCAGGAGAATCTAGGTGAGGGGAGGATGGTGCAGCGCCCCCTAGCCTGGAAAACTTCCAAACTAAAAATTGTCTGAAAATTCCAACCTACCATAACAGCAGTGGCAGCAGGGTCCAGCAGTTTCTGCACATTAGCAAGACTGATGCACTTTGCCCACCATGTGCTTTGCAGCTAAACTCGAATAGAACCTTAGCCTTATCTTGATCTTTATGACAGTGCAATTAGGGGGAAGTGATTAAGCCTTTCATACACTGTTCACAGCTATACCTGTGACCGTAAATCCAGGCCTCCCACCCCTGCACTCCTGGGAGATGGGGAACACAGGGTGACACAAAAGCAGATGTAATCATTTGTACACTTGTACTCGAACTTTTTATTCCCAATTTCCTACTTATAAGAAGGTCTGGTCAGTGGGTCTCTGGACCACATCTGTGATCAATCAGTCACAACTAACGCAGCTAGAGACATGCATGCTCAAATCAATCAGATATCCTCATATATAAACTACAATGCAGAGGTTCCATGTGGAACAGCCATTTGTGGCAAAAAACCTTAGAATATCACTGCTCTTTTTAAAACAGGTCATCTAGCACCAGAGTGTGTCCATCCTCCTGATCGGAACTAGTTAGAACCGTCCTTGTGCTCTGTGTAAAGTTGAGATATACTGAATGCTGAAACAACTGGTCACTACTCAATTCAGGTGAAAAAAGTCAACCTAATTTTCTGATCTTTTATCCAGATGTGCCACAAACGGCCTTATCAGTAATTTCACTGATTTCAGACTGAATTTGCTTAGAATTACCTTTTTAGTTTTATGAGTTTCCTACATACCCTTAATGTCTGGCTGATGTTTTTCTGATCTGTGAAGGGTTAATACTGAATGACAATCATTATGGTTCATTAAACTCTAAGGCTTATCTATATTCATCTGGGTGATTTTAATATTTTTTTTCCATGAAGGTATAATTTAAATACAGTAAAATTCACCCTTTTTAGTTCGGTCCTCCAAATTTTGACAAACATATAAAGTTGTGTCACCTCGGGAGTACTGTTTTTCCCTTATTCTGATTTCATTGTTCTTTTTATCACCTGTGTATTTTAGTTTAATATAATTTCCTGGCTGCATCAGTGAAAACTGCTACTTGCTGCAGAAATTCAAAATCAGGGCTTCTTACTCCCAACCTTTAAGCCAGGATAGGGAAAGTCAGGGCTGCCATGCACAGCTGTGCAAACTGTGCATAGCCCCTCTCCAGGAGCAGCACTCATTTGTTGAGTGGCGCCCCCGAGCATTTATTGTGCACAATCTGCACGGTCATACGTGGTGGCTCTGAATGTAGCCAACAGTCTGAGAGATCTGCGAAACAGGAGATGGTTAAAATAAAAAGAGGAGTCTTCTGTTTATACGCCTGCCCTCCCACACTTTAAAATACTGTGCTAGAAAGAGGACAGTAAGCTCTGAGCTCATAGCACCAGAGTTTGCATATATGTGTAAGAAGGGCAATGTTGGGAAATGAGAACTGGTCCAGCAAAAAAACTTTTGAGACTCACTCCACTGGAATCTTTGGTCTGCATTTTAAAACCTTTCCCCTTACATTTGCAAATGTTATATCCTTTTTATAAAGAACCAGCACAGGTTCTTAGATTTTCCTCCCTACAAGGCAGTTATTACAAATACCAGTTACCAAAAAAAATTTTCTAATTAGATACTTACCTACATATGGTTTGGACTAAGCACCACATACCTTCCACTACAGAAAAATGTGGCAGCAGTAAATTCACAAGATCTCACCCCTCAAAAGCCTGTTTGGTCCACAAAAATCTAACATGGACCTTCCTGAAATTCAATCATTTGTACACTTGTACTTCCTGAAATTGAGTATAACATATAGACCACCAAGGGGTGACAACTACAGCTGATAAGGGCCTCCTTCTCAAGCTTCCTTCCTGCACAAGCTTCTCCCCCAGTTCCTAGGAGAGCAGGACCAGTCCAGTTGTGCAGAGAACCCCTCCCAGGACAGTGCTGTTCCCGCAGACTTCGGACAAGAAAGGACGCCATGGTTTTCTAACAGCTTAAGGGAAAATACTTTATTTTCATTATTTTGATACAGTATCACCATGTTGTTTCAATGAAAAAAGTTTCAACATTGTATAGACACTGGAAGAGAATTTATTTTAGAGGAAGTGGGTTCATTCTTTAAGCTGGCTAATCAGCTGTAAAATAAATTTAAGACAAGCATTTGATGATGAGCTGCAAAGTCCTAGGATAATATTAATAATAATGCTGCAAGCAGAAATGATGGGAGAAAAAAGAGGGCAGACTGTATTCACTATTGGAAGGCAAGAAGAGCTGAAGGTGAAAGAACTCTATTCAAGATTCAGAAGGTCTCAACTTGCTCAGAGAATGGAGGTGAGGGGAGAAAGGAATAAAGAACACCAAGTTACAAAGTCAGTTGTTGAACCATAGTTGAAAGAGAAAATTAATTCCAGGAAATAATATACAGGCCAACCTCACAGGTTGTGGATGTGAAGAAAAGAAACAAGAGGCAAGAAACAAGGAGTGTTTACTCAAATGTCTCTGATTTATCTCTTGACCAGGCAGAACACCAAAAACTGAGTTTGATGCCTGATTAGAAGAGCAAATGTGATTGGGACTGAAATTCTAAGCCTTACTGTTAAAGACTTACAAGAATCCTCAGAAATGCTGAATATAACAATCACAGTAAATGTGATATTTTAAAAAGTTTGCTGCTGCTATAATAGATTTACATGTAAATTAGAAATATCTTGATCAAAGAGGGATGTCAAGATATTTCAGCACCTAATATATTATGGAATTCTAGAAAAATGCTCATTCGTCATGACTCTATAAAGTAAAGTAAGATCTGGCAGTAGCTAACTACTAAATAGTGAATTAAGTAGTGACGCCAAATTTGAGCTTAACGTGGAATAGATTTTCAAAAGGTACACTGCTGCCACCTTTTGGCAAGATTAAAAATTTACACAAATTACAACCTACGATGACATTTTAATTTCACAAAGAGACCTTCTTAGACACACAATTATTTCAAACATTATATTAATAGATTTAAAACTGTCTTGCTGCTTAATACATCTCTGATTTTTAATAATCACACTTTTTATTTTTTAAAAGCTTCCATAAAGGATAATAAAAATAGAACTTAATTCAGAGCTAACACATCTCATACTCCATAAGAACATTATTAACTTCAAAGATAACTAGGGCATAAATCCCCAAATTTAACTTTCTTTGCATTCTTTAGCTATTGACAACCATTGCAAAACTCACTTTAAGCTTTTAGTCAACCTCAGCACTGCGGACATTTGGCCCAGATAAACTGCATTGTGAAATGTTTAGCAGCATCCCTGGCCTCTACTCACTAGATGCCAGTAGCAACCTGCCCCTTACGCCACTCAGTGTGACAACCAAAAACAGCTCCACATAACCAAATGTCCCCAGGATGACAGGGATCACCCTGTGTGCTGGTTAACTTTATGTGTCAACTTGACTGAGCCACAGGGTGCCCAGATATTTGCTCAAACCTTGTTCTGGGTGTGTCTGTGAGGGTGTTTCGGATGAGATGAACATTTGAATCGGCAGACTGAGGAGAGCAGACTGTCCTCCCTAATGTGGCAATCAGTTGAAGGGCTACAAATGAACAAAAGAGCTGACCCTTCTGAGAGGAAGAGGAGCTTCTCCCACCTGACTATTGAGCTGGGAACTGGTGTTTTCCTGCCTTTGTGGGTCTCGAACCTGCTGGCTTTTGGAATGGAACTATACCATCGGGTCTCCTGGGTCTCCAGCCTGCCAACTGTAGATCTTGGGACTTCTCAGCCTCTGTAATTGTGTGAGCCAACTCCTTCTAATCAGTCTCTCTGTATATACTGTATATATGAACACACATACTGTGTACACACACACACACACACACACACACATCCTGTTGCTTCTGTTCCTCTAATACATCCTGGTTGAGAACCACTGTTGTAGATTATGGTACTGGAGGAGATATAGTAGAGAGTAAATAGGGAAGAAAGAAAGGAGCAAAGCAAGACATGGCTGGGGAATGACTAGACATTACCTTTCTCTCCAGGGATGGGAGTTGGAAAGCACTTGACTAGGACACCAATTTTCTGCTAACACAGATCAGGGTTGACAAGAATTGGGCTCACTGCATCATACCTCCAAAATGTTACCTGGCAGAGACCACTTACCTCACACTAGGACGACACATTTGGGAGACACTGCTGTAAAACAAGAACACATTCTATAAGCTGAGCTAATAAAAGGTTTTGTTTACGACCAAGTCACATTAATTTATTTGTCGTGATAAAATACAGGAAATCCACTGTTTTCATTCCATATAGAGGATACAGAACTTTCTAAGAGTATTTCTGAAGCAAACTCACAGTACTTTAGGTGGAAGAGTCTAACCACGCAATCTCTCATTGATTTCAGGCTCCTGTATTTTCTATGTGTAACTTGTATTTTGAAAATTTCTTCAGTGGGCCTTTTTTATTGTAGACGTTTTTAAAATCCAAGTTTCTTTTAAAGTATTTTAAGTTGATATTTGATCTGATCTGACTAAATGACTATTTGGCACAAAACAGAAGAGCTGATGACAGTTAATGTCAATTGCATCAGAGCAATAAGCTACTAGGTCACCAAGTGTGGCACAGATACAGACTGAAACACAAAGATTCTTCCAGGTCTTGAAGACAAAAGTCACAGTTTCTGATTCCTGGTATATAAGACATTCAGGCTTGGGACTGTGTAATCTCACCAGTTTTCAAAAAGTCCAACGATACAAACACAGAAGTACAGCAGAGAATAATCAGGTACAGATTTCATTCTTAGCAATTTAAAAATTAATTATAATAAAATACCATAGAGCTATATTTAGTTTAAAACATACAAAGACACAGTTTACATTATGAAAACTCCTCACATGGCCTATTTTACGTTAATTACTACAAAAAAAGCATACTTCTCAAGGATCTGAGTTATATCATCAAGAATTTGCCAATGCAAATAAACGTTAATGGAATTATACATTTTCCAGACTATCTTTTTCCATGATTAATATGTATTTCCTTCAGGTTTAAGTGAGGCCTTTTCCAATACTATCTGAATAGAACATAATGAATTACTACGTTAACCCCATTCCATTTCTTGTCCCCATCTAGTTTTCGGATGACCTGCATCAAAGAAACAAAATGTCATTCTCTCCATTGCTTTTGTTCCTTTTCTTATGTGTAGACAACACGTTGGGGGTAACTTTCAGTAAACTGGAATTGGCAAGGTTTTATTCCCAATAATGCCAAAGAACAAACATCCTCCTTGCTAAACGCTAAGAGAAACACTGATGATTAAACTACGGTGGAAGAGGAATTGTAGCAACACTGCTGTTTCTACAGTATTTGTAAAAAATAAAAATAGAATTTTGTCAATTAATTATTGAGCATTAAATAGTATATGACTGCTCCTCAGATGTACTAGAATTTATGGGTTAGAATAGTGAAGTTAGTAAGTTTAGCTACAGAATAAATGTAGTTTTCTTTATATTGTTGGTTTTTATCAATAATGCTGAGAGAACTTAATACAATTTTAACACGAATCCTCACAACACCCCTGTGAGGTAGGGATTGTTTATATCCACTTTACGGATGGGAAATCAGAAAATCAGAGCAAGAAATAATACTCTCAAGAGATATATACAAAGAAATCTTGGTTTTCTTACAAGGTGGACCTCACTTATCAGATACTGAGTTCTGACAATATGCTAATAAGGACAAATACTGAAACAGTCTGTTTTTCTTCAGAAAACAACTATGTAGGATCCAGAAAGAAGGGAAAATTCTAAGCTGATCCAAGGGGAAAATGTCAGTTTAGTATTTGCCTGATACATTGATTAAGGTATGTATAACATTGGCAGTTTTAAGAGCTTGGTAATCATTATGTAAGCCATAATATATGACTAAGATTATAGCTCCATTTTGCAGATGATGTAGTCAAAACTAAAAGGTTTATCTGGAAGAACTTTTCTATACAAAGTAGCTTTTCTTAGTGAGGAATCATGTCTTTAAAAAATACACCCAGAGCACAGTGTTAATCATATAACAGTTACTTTAAAAATATGCCTGTTGAGTGAATGAAAAAAAAATAAACCTGGGGCCAGTCACACAACAGTATTCACTGGCTCTCGGCAACCCAGTTTTTGGGATTTTTTTTCTTCAAAATGGAGTTAACGTTTTTCCACTCCCTAAAACAGAGAAGATATTATGAAGACTAAGGAAAGAACATTTGCTTTGAATTCCTAATATTAAAAGGAACTATAGGAATAGGAATAAGAATACAATTAACCACTATTTTCTTAACACCCAACAAAGGTGGATATATTTCCGGTTTAAATTAACGTTGTCTACCACAGCCAGTCAGCCGCAGCAAACTCTCACTCGGCCCCGAAATGCTACCTACCCCACAACTCCTAGGCACCCCAATCCCACCCTTTAGCTACAACCATTCTTGTGTCAAGGACTAATGACTGAGCAAGTAGGGAAGAATATAGAAGGGAAAAAAACAGTAAAACTGTTACCTGAAGGAGAAAAAAAAGAATTTTCCTTGAAGAAGGCTAGGGAACATATCCTGAATAGCCTAACACACCTGATATCAATGTTAATATTTGTGTGAAATCTGTGAGGGCACTATGAGTTTGAATAATTGCTTAAACGATTTAGGTTTAAGATTAGATGAAGGTCTGACCCCAAAGAACAATGCGTTTAACTCCTCCCAATACGACTCACCCTCTATCAACAGCTAGTTAGATTATGCTCTCAACACATAGGAATCTATTTTTTTTTGAAGATTATATTTCTCCTTTTTCTCCCCAAAGCCCCCCGGTACATAGTGGTGTATTTTTAGTTGTGGGTCTTTCTAGCTGTGGCATGTGGGACACCACCTCAGCGTGGCTTGATGAGTGTTGCCATGTCCGTGCCCAGGATCCGAACTGGTGAAACCCTGGGCCGCTGAAGCAGAGCTCGGGAACCTAACCACTCAGCCACGGGGCCGGCCCCCCAACACAGATGAATCTTAGTCTCAGGAGATTTTATTCTCTTGTCTAAAGCAGAAACTTACCCAATGCCCATTGGTTTTCTTTATTCAGGCCTTAAGAAAAACTTATCATTTCATAATTCACCTAAACTTGCTGTCTACCCACAGAAAACCTTCGTGCCCTCAGAATGAGCTGGATTTCCCTCTGAGCTCCCTCCTCACTGAACTCGTTCTGTTGAGGAACTCTCATGTTGTCAGCAAATGTCCTCAAAAGTGTGCAGTCAGGGAGGAGCTCAAAGAGTTTTTGTATGCAGTTGAATTCTAAGCTTCACAAACCAAATTGGTTAGATATTATTAAAATCTAAAGGCTTAGAATTTAACAGGTAGCATACAAAAAAGATGAGGCTGTTTTGAAGCTTCTCTCTTTTATTGTTCTTAATTAACTATATAGTATTTGAAATTTAAACGTTTCAGAAACAATTTAGATCTATCTTTTGTGGTGAAGTTTGACCGGCTATTTCCCAGCTACATAGAGCAGGAGAATCTATCATTTAGTCCATCAATCTTAATTTTTCTGGAGTTTTAGCTTTGTAAGTTTCACCACTATAAAAGGGAGTTAAGTTTATTCACAGAGGGAAAGCTATCGTGGATTTTAAACATAGTTCCAGGACACTGACTTTATCTACTCTGCTAGTTTTATAGACCAGAAAAAAGTGAAAACCATGCCACTGAAAAATTACTTTTTCAAGCAATTGTTAGAAAATTAACATAAACTCAGGCAGCCTAGAAAATCTCCTGACACTGAGGGTAGAAAGATAATTTGTATTTTATCATTTTCCTCTTTAAGCTCATGTAAACCCCTGGTCATAAAAATCTCAAATTGCTCTTAGGGTCTTTAAGAAAACACTCTAGGTTCAGGTGACAACACTGGGGTGTTAGTCAACACAGATCTACCTGAATCTCTTCTCTGTCTGTGACTCTGGGGCTTCTACACTCATCTGTGTGTATGTAGCTGACTGTTTCTCTCTTTAAGCTTTTTTTGACGTCTCACTCTTCTCCCTCTCTTTTACCTAAAATACTTTTTATTGAAAATGAGATATGCTCAATGTTAAAAAATAAATAAAAACCACGTAAGATGTTGCAGAGCTAGTAAGTAAAAAGTAATTTTAAAACTATTCATGATTTGGTATAGCTATGCCTTAAAGCAAATTTTTACGTTATATAGTTATGTGTTAAAATAACTAGTAACTTTCTATATGGCAGAAAATATTTTAAAATAATCCTCATAGGCGCTTAATTCATATAAAACATTAGCCAAAAGTGATAGTCTAGAATATCCTTTTAAAAAGATTTCACTTACTTCATATTCAATTTGCTTTTACTGATTCTACAATCTAGAGTAACTTAGAAATTCTATAAATATCCACTCTAAAGTTCCATATTTCTACACTGATTTCTAAACTGCGATTTATGAAAAGTTCACAGCCCTAATTGAAGGTTACATTTTAGTAGTCATGTATTAATATATCTTACAATAAGAAGACCTAATATATACAACCTTAAAACTATAGATAAATGGCAAAGAAAAAAAGTCAATAGAACTTTAGGAGGAAAATAATTCATGAATAAAAAAATCCACGTTAATTTTTTTCAAAATTGATATAAAAATTCTGAAGGAGAAACTGCTACTCAACTAGGATAGTGTCCACATTTTCTTGTGTGAGCTCTGACTCTAAGGCACAAGATGAGTCTAACGGTTCTTGCGACAAGCGAGAACTTTTCAGGGGGACATCAGACCAGCTGTCACAGAACGGCTGAAATCTCTGGGCTAATGCATTACCAAATCTTGGGCATCGGTTATATCTGTAAGATTTACCTTTGTGTGTGTACATGTGTTCCAGCAATTGGCTCTTTCGGAGAAATTTATGACCACAGATGGTACAGGTGATTTTTCTTTTCCTTGAAAAAGAAAAATTACAGTTTAATTCTACTGGCTCTGTGTCTTTGGAGATCAAAGACACTTGACTGATCTGCAAAGGCTCTGTGGTACCCCGGTTCAAGTGGTCAGGCTGCTGCTCGTTCTCCTTGACAATGAAGGAGCTGAGCCTGCGGCATTCAAGAGCCTCGCTAGTTTCATTAAGTGGATGCACTTCACCAAGGTCATTACTTTCCAGAATGGAAGCAGGGACACCAAATGGGAGGGATCCAGACACATGGGTGTGGAGATGTTGCCTTAGATTACTACGGGAATCAAAACGTTCACCACAGTAATGGCATAAGTGTATTTTGATACTGCTTTCTGTGAAAGTGGGGCCTGGCACCTCTGACGAGAGTGAGGGATGGCTCTGAGAAATCACAGATTCTGGGTCACATCTCTCCTGCTTGATGGACACTGGGGGCTTCTGGTGCTCCTCCAAGGCCTGGGCGGCAGGGTGGGCCCTCTGCTGGTCTGCAGTGCCATCATCCAGCCCAATAGCAAGAGAGAGCTGCAACTGGGGGTGGTCACCCTGGACAGCAGCTCTGTTTCCACTGTTATTGGAAGGAGCTTCTTTGACCTCCAGCCCTTGTTTGACAGCTGTTTTTTGGGTCGTTGAGATCTGAATGCCATATAAATTTGAGGACTGCACAGTCTCTGGTGAGAACACTTGATTCATTTCGGTCGCAATATGAGAAAGGTAGTCGGCATGAAGAAATCGAATCCCTTCCTCCAAACGACTGTGATCCACAATCTGTTTTGGCCCTTTCCCCGTGTACATGATGTGCAACAAATAGCTGAATATGTCAGGCTGGATGTCAGTTGGTTGTATTTTTATGCATTCACTGTTAAAAACGAAAAACAGACCCACACAATGAAACACCCAGTTGGCCTTTTAGTTAACAGGATACAGTCTTAACCTAAAGCAAGTTCCTCTTAAGAAGTTCAAACTTCGCAATCTGCCTTGATGGAAGATGGCAATAAAAGCTTAAACTTTCATTGTACACCAGTTTCATGGCCTAGCAACAAATCTTCATGTATTCAATTTATTTCCTAAAATTAGGAAACACGACAGATATTCTGAGTAATTCAACATTAACTTAGTGGCTCCTAAGTAACATGCACTATACTGGTGCCATGGGTTATAAAAATGATGAATAAAATAGCTACCCTCCTCTTAGGGAACTTAAAAGTCTACTGAGTATATAACTAAAAAAAACTGAAAACAGGGACTCAAACAGATACCTCTACACAGATGTTTATTACATTATTCACATTAGCCAAGAGATGGAAACAACCCAAGTGTCCATCAACAGATGAATGGATAAACAAAATGTGTCATATACATACAATGGAATATTATTCAACCATAAAAAGGAATGAAGTTCTGATTTTGCTATAACAAGGATGAACCTTGAAAACATTATGCTAAGTGAAATCAGACACAACAGGACAAATTTTGTATGATGCCACTTATAGGAAATACCTAGAATAGGAAAATTCATAGAGACAGAAAGTATATTAGAGGTTACCAGGAGCTTGGAGGGGGAGAGTTAATGGGCACAGTTTATGTTTGGGGTGATGAAAAGTTTCAGAAATAGATAGTGGTGACGATGAGAAGCTCTGTTTTAAGCATTTTAATATTATTAATCCATTTAATTTTCTTAACACCCTGGGGTGGGTATACTAGTCTAGTGTTTCACAGAGAAGGAAACCAAGGCACAGAGAGATCAATTACACTGCAATTATTTTCTTTACATGCATTACCTCTCTATTAGATTATAAATTTCTTGAGGGCAGGGAGTGTAATTTACCTTGCACTGGGGTCTACAACAGTGCACAACATTGTGACTGTAATTTATGCCACTGAATTATACAATTAAAAATAGTTAAAATGACAAATTTTGTTATACATACTTTACCACAATAAAAAATATTCAAAATTCTTAAAAAGGTCTATTAAAATCGGTAATATTTAGAATTTAAATTACACTAGCCTTATTTTGGCTTCCCAACTATATTAATATATCTACTCTTTAAATCACAAATGAATACAGGCATGACTTTGAAAAGCTTTAAAATAACCCCAAGCCAAATTTTTACGTAGGAATCTAGAATTCAGATAATAGATGGAAATATCTGTGTAAGAAGAAATCAGGAAACACCCTGCAAAATGGATGGTGAAGACAACCTGAGAGAAGTGCTGGACGTCAAGGAACATTGGGATCAGTCACTGAACTTACCTTCCCGGAAGCAGAAGCGTGTGTCAATGCTCCAGAAAGCACTGGGTGTCAGCATGCTGGCAACCCATTTCTTCAGTCCTGATTCTCAGGATTCCCTCTTGGGTTTCACTCTTGACTCTGACCCACCCACTGCCATGGTCTGTGGCAAGGTTTTTTTCACATCAGCACAGAGCTCTGTTAACTGAGGATTGTCAGCTGCTCCACAGAGACACCACCAGCAGGCCTGCCACTTCAGTATCTCCTGCATTTACTGGAGCCTGATGCCTGGTACACAACGACCGCTTTGAGGGCTGAACCAACTCACAGCTTCTCAGACGAGACTGATGTGAAGGTAGTGTTTCTAATCTAGTTTCTACATTGCCGCTTAGGTCAGAGAGGAAACTCTTTGGTGTGGCAGAAAAGGCTACCCAGAACCTGTCCCCCACTCTAAGCTCCTCTCCTCTTTGTGCCATACATTCTGATCATTCTGATCTACTCTGTTTTCTGAGTGTGCTAGCCTGGCTCATATCTGTGTGTTTTCATGCATTTTTTCCCTCTGCTTACAATGTACCTTCTTGCATTCCTCTACAACATCTGAAAACTCCTCCTGATCCTTCAAGATCCTTCAGGATCTTGTTCCAACCTGTTCCAACATTCTCAAAATAGGGCTGCTGACACTCCATTCTACCTTGTACAACACTTCCATTATAGACTTATCACATTAAGTATTAATAATAGCAGCTAACAGCGCTAAGCTCTGTTCTAAATATTTTAATATTATTAATCCATTTAATTTTCTCAACAGCCTGGGGTAGGTATACTAGTCTAGTGTTTCACAGAGAAGGAAACCAGGGCACAGAGGGATAAATTACACTGCAGTTATTTTCTTTACACGCATTACCTATTAGACTATAGATCTCTTGAGGGCAGGGAGTGTAACTTACCTGTTACTGGGGTCTAGAACAGTGCCTTACATGTAAATACTCAATAAATAGTTGAATGAATGATCAATTAAAAATGTATAATTGAGGGGCCAGCCCAGTGGCATAGCAGTTAAGTTCACACAACCTGCTTCAGTGGCCTGGGGTTCACCAGTTCAGATCCCGAGCATGGACCTATGCACCACTTATCAAGCCACGTTGTAGCAGGCATCCCACATATAAAGTGGAGGGAGATAGGCACAGATGTTACCTCAGGCCCACTCTTCCTCAGCAAAAAAGAGGAGGATTGGCAGCAGATGTTAGCTCAGGGCTAATCTTCCTCAAAAAAAAAAAATGTATAATTGATGCTGGACTCCTAAATATTTCATATAACATCTACTAAAAAAACATAGAGAGTGTTCTATCACTTTCAATCTAGGATGAATTAAAGCTATTCTTTAGAAAGAACTCAGAATCTGAATGTCACTTTCCAGCCCTCTCTCTACATACCTATCATGTTGGGGTAACCTAAATTCAAGAAAACTTTTTGAAAAGTTTTTGAAACAAATGACCTTTGAATTGTAATATGGAATATACGGTGAGTAGAATTATGACACTGAAACCTTGCTATGAAAGTGTTATGGAATAGAAATCAACAACTTTGTGATTAGAGCAAAGACCTTTAAGAGCACAGATTTGCATCTGAGTCTAACGTATTAACTATATAATCATAAATGGACACGTTACTTAACTCAGTCTCAGTTTCCTTTTCTGTAAAATAGGGGTTATAGTAGAATTTACCTTAGGTAAATACTTAGTGCTTAGGTATAGGATAAGCCTTCAATAAATTTTAGCTATTACTGTTTTCATTCTTATTTTCCACCATGGATCCTATACTCTGAGTTTAATTACTGATGTGTAGAAAAAAATTATTATAAATTTTTTTTTATTAAGGTGACCCCATAACAAAAACCCCCAAAATGATGTTATAATAAGGCCTAGATATATCACAATATTAAAAATTCTTCTGATTTACAAAAGCACACCCTTACCTTGTTTGGTGAATAAATATCATCTTGAAATAGTTAGAAAAAGCAGCAAGCACTGCTCTGTGGGCTTTGAAGTAAACATCTCCAATAGCAACAGTGCAATCACACAGAAAACCAAATTCTCGTTGCATGTTCAGCTGCTGCAGGAGGACAAGGCTATGGCTGGCTGTGTCCATTGTGGCTCTGAGAAAAAGGACAATTTTTTCTTATGAAACTGGCTACAGTTTATGCAGACCTACAGAGTACAAGGAGCACTAAATTTAAATGAAATTATCCAACAGCTCTCCATACTGTCCCTTTCACCCCAAACCTAGCTAACATTAAATCTCCCCATATGACAATCAACGTCAACGCTGCTGAAACTGTAAAATATGGCTTTTTTTCATCTGGTAAGAAGGTAGCTTGGTATGAGTGACACAGGAGCAAAAGGAAAGCCTATCCTTTTTTATCTATGTGACCACATGTTTCTAGTCCTGTTTCCTCACTGGAAAAATGGGCATGAGATACTGATCCCTCCCCACCTCAGAGCTAAATGAAGGGAGTTATGTGAAAAGCACCTTGTGATGGAAACTGCTATTCACACAGAAGTGTGTCCTGGCTGGGCTACAGCTGTCACTGCTCCTTACAGATCCTTTGTGAACTCAGGGGACACCGGCCTCCTAACTATCATACAATGTTTGTGAAGCTTATCAGTCACAGTATGTTCAGGAGCCCTTAAAATAGATGTCAAGACACATCCCCCGATTTACATGGGGCCCTGGAGCCCCATGGGAAGGAACCTAAACCCTGATCTAAACTGGATTCAGACACATATAAACACGGAGGTTCCCGAAGGAAGCAAAATGCACCACTAGTCCCACGGTGAAAATCATGCATGAGGAAGAACATGCAAAAGAATTCTGGCGGAGAAGAGTAGTGTGAGCAGCAAGGACATTCAAGGGCACTGTGGTTCTGGGCAGGTTGGAGGCTGTGCTTCACCACCTTCTCCATCCAACTGTGCAGAGCACCCTAGTGCTTTAGGGAGATGGCAGCTGTGGTATAAAGTGTGTCACCAGGGGGCTGGGAGAAAATCCTCTAAAAGAGCAGATCCTACAAAGAGAATGAAGTTTCCTCACTAGCCAGAGAGAACAAGGTCTAAGGTCAGTGATGAGTGTGGGGTTAGCTGTCTGGAGATTGGCAGTGGCTTGGGCAGCAGACAGCGGAGTGACCGATAATATAGGAAAAATCACTAACACTTTATAGTGCGTTCTATGAGTCAGGCACTTTCCACTCACTCAATTTTCAGTACAACTCTATGACAAAGGGAATACTCAATGCATCTTATAGTGAAGAACCGAACCAGCACAGAGAGTTAACTTAGCCAAGGTCACACGCTAGTCAGCGGCAGAAGAGGGGACTCAAACCCAGGCACTGGGCTCCAGAGTCCAAATGTCCTCCCTCTCCACCTCCCAGAGAGCACATAGACTGGAGGAGCCTCAGGAACAGTCTGGTTACACATCAAGGCACCTCGGGAAGCCTCAGGAATATATCGAAAGAGGAATCAGGGAGAAACTCAGATTTCCTGCTGCTTATGCAAATGTGACATAGCAACACAAATATTTATTCTTTCTAGTGGATAAAGTCTAGACTATAACTGGTAAAGGCAAAGGTAATTATTACTGATAAAAGGCTAAACTTATTTTTATTAAAACTACATATTTAATGTACTGATAGGGAATAACCTCCAAGATACAGTACATAAAAAAAGCAACGTATAAAACTGTATAGAGAGCACTACTATGAGGTGGGGTGGTTATTTTTATAGGTGGCAGAGGAACTTATACATAAATATATTCTTGTTTATGTACACATCTCTGGAAAGTTTCAAAGAAACAAGTAACATGTTCATTTCTAGGAGGGAAACTAGGGAGCAAGGAGTTAAGAGTGGAGGGAACTGTACTGTTGGAACTTAAAAAAACCTTTTATTGACGTTTAGTATCATAAATACATACTAAATATATTCCTTTTTCTCTCATTTTTTAAAATTATGAAATATTTCAGATAGAAAAGTAGGTCCAGACAAGAATGTAACAAACACCCACCAACCCCTGAGCACAGAAAGTAAACCCCGTGAGAGACCCTTGGCATCTCTCCCTCATTCTATCCCCCTCCCCACAAAGTACCCACCATCCTGCACTTGGTGTTTACGACTCTCTTGTACGTTGTCACATTCTTACTGCAAATGCATATATCACTTAACAAGGTAGTGTTTTGCATGTTTCAAAATTTTATATAAATAAAATTGTACTTTAGGGATCCTGCAACTTGCTTCTTTTAAGTCAACATTCACACATTACTTTTAAAAACCCTACTTATTCAAACATAATAGTTTCCCCAATCTAAAAAAAAACTCATATCCTTTACCATCTCATGTTAAAAGCCTTTAAGCAGCAATGAAATAAGAAATAATAAGACAACCTACAGACTCAAGCCTATCCTCTAACAAGATCCAAATTGTGGGTATTGTTCCAAAAGGGCATTTAGTCAAAAGTTACTATTTATTGTATTTACCACATTTCCTTGATTCTAAAGCACCATCAGTTTATAGGGAGATTAAAAAACCAAAATAAAATTCTATGCTGGAGATGTTAGTATTTGAAAAACATGTCTTAGATTCAATGAAATGGTTCAAATTGAAGTACCTTAAAATACCCTTACAAATTGTCTCAACCTCCCTCAGCAGATCATAAACATTTTTACCAGTTTTTTTCTATATACATATTATACATTAGTATGATAAACTCTTGAAACATATGGAAATGAGAAATGGCATGCTAAAAAACCAAATATAGAAAAATGTTGCGGTTAATGATCTATGAATAACAGTTACATTCTTCAGTTATTGAACAAATATTTTTTGAAGAGAAATTTAATAAACATTTGAAAACATCCATTGAACAAAGCATGGGGATGGAAAAAAAATTACATAGATGCTGCAATCAAGATTACAGGCTAACAGGGGAAACAAAACACAAAACCTAGTAATTGCAACATGAAGTAAAAGTGTTAAATGCCATAAGAGCAGTTTGGAGAACATGGTGTGAGGGGGAGATAAATAACAGGAGACTCAATGGAAAATAAGCCATGGGAACTGGATTTGGATAAAGAGGCAGAAGGTGAACACAGCATTCCAGGCAGAAAAAATGGAATGAGTAAAATGACAGGGAGGGGTACAAATATATAGATAACTGAAGAATTCAGTTTGGCATAGAACAAACAAAAGTAAGTGAATAACAAGAGATGGGGTCAGCTCACAGCGGGCACACAGTTAAAAGGTACTCCAGCTGTGTTTGCAATGAACTATGTTAGGACATTTTCTGTGGGAGGGAAACCGGCAGAGTAGTTAAAGCTTGGACTCTAGAATCCAAAAGTATGGATTAAAATCCTAGCTCTGCCATTTACCTGTGTGATCTAGACAGGAGACTCAACTCTCTGGGCTTCAGTTTCACTTATAAAATATGGATAATTGCAGTATCTACCTCACAGGTTGTTATATAGATTTAGTAAGATAACGCATGTGAGCACTTAGAAATAGTGAGGCCCATAGTAAGTGTTCAATAAACACCAGTTATCGCCATCATTAGGCCTAGGAGTCAAGACTGCTCTAGCAGCAATATAAAAAAAAGATTAGCAAGGGAAAGGCATGGAGAAAGAAAGAAGAGCAAAGAGCCTACTGCAACTCCAAAGGCAGTGGAAATGAAGGAAGGAATACAAGACACACCAGATTTGCCTTGGCAGCAGACTGGATGTGGTCAGCCACAATGATCAAGTCAAAGGTGAGCCTCGGAATTCCAGTTTGGATAACTGGAAGAATTCATTCACTTCTTCAGGTCATATGTGCAGAGTAACTGCCATGTGCTAGGTGTTGATAAAAAGGCTGGGTCCTAGAACACTGGAGAAGAGGCACAGAAACTGGCTTGGTAAGAGAGAAGTTTCACCTTGGGGTCATCCTCCAATCAGGGTGATAGTTTCCTGTTTCCTCATATGTCTGGTCACTTTGGATAATATCCTAGACATTGTGATTGCTATAGTAAAGACCCCAGATTCTGTAATATTCTTCCTAGGAGTTAATGTTTTTGTTTTGTTTTGCAGACAATTAACTTGGCTGGACTTAAACTCCAAGTTCTAACTCCCCTATGGTTCAGTTTTCTTAGTGTTAGATGTGCTGTCTTGAGGCTGCTCAACACATGTATAAGTTTAGGGGTTGGCAAGAGATTCAAGCTGAGTTTATACACAGTATTTAAGGTCGTCCCCCCCGCCCCCACCACAACTGACATCTTTTCTAGGATTCTGCTCCTTACTTTCCAGCTGTGTGATCACTCTGAACTTTGTCCTCTTTTCTTCAAGCAAGTAAGATTACAGGTTATCCCAGTTTTAGCCATCCCATCATGTCACCAACTGGGGCCTTCTCTGAGGCTAAAAGCCATAAAAATGGAAAGGTATGCACTGTTGGTCCCTTCTTCCAAGTGTAGACCTCATTCCAGTTTCTGCCTGCTTTTTGTCATTCTTGAATGCCATCTGGTAGTTTTTAAAACTTTTTCAAGTTTATAGTTTAATTTTTTGTTTTGGTGAGGAAGATTGGCCCTGAGCTAACATCTGTACCAATCTTCCTCTTTTTGCTTGAGGAAGGTTGTTGTTGAGCTAACATTTGTGGCAATCCTCTTCCATTTTCTATGTGGGATGCTGCCACAGCAAGGCTTGATGAGTGGTGCATAGGTCTGTGCCGGGGATCTGAACCAGTGAACCCTGGGCTGCTGAAGTAGAGTGTGCAAACTTAACCACTACACCACTGGGCCAGCTCCTAAAGTTTACAGTTTTTATCTGCAGAATTGTCCCCAAAGGTACTACTCAGCCATGACCCTTCATTAGCAGTTTTAAAAAGTTCTGGTCTCAAGATCCATTTATACTCTAAAGAAAAGTATTAGGGTCAACAGAGAGCTGTTGTTTATGTGGGTTATATTTATCAATATGTACCATGGTAGAACTTAAAACTGAGAAACTCTTAAATATTTATTTAAAATAACAAGTTCATTACTTATTAACATAAATAATACATTTTTTCCTTAAAAAAAAGGCATTGTTATGGCATTGCTTTATATTTTGCTATCTTCTTTAATACCTGGCTTTAAAAAATATACCCAGTTCTTTTATTTGCTTCTGCATTTAATCTGTTGCCACATGTTGTTCTGGTTCAAACATATTAAGAGAATTTGGCCTTACAAAAGGGAGATTCACGGGGACCGGCCCCGTGGCTGAGTGGTTAAGTTCTCGTGCTTCAGTGGCCCATGGTTTCGCCGGTTTGGATCCTGGGCATGGACATGGCACTGCTCATCAAGCCATGCTGAGGTGGCATCCCACATGTCACAACTAGAAGGACCCATGACTAAAAATATACAATTATGTACCAGGGGCTTTGGGGAGAAAAAGGAAAAATAAAATCTTTAAAAAAAAAAAAAGGGAGATTCTTGTAGACCCACTGAAAGGGTTTCCAGAACTTCCAGGGGGGTCCTTGGTCCACACTTTGAGAACCTCTGCCCTACACTATCTTTTTTTTGATCCTATAAGGTAGTAGAGTAGGTACTACATTAGTTCCATTTTATAGTTGAGGAACCATTGGCTCAGAGAAGGCAGGAAAGGTACCCAAAGTCAGACAACTAGCTATTAAATGGCACTGGTAGTACTTCAAGTTGGACTTTAAACTCAGTGCCCTTTCTTCAAAACCCCAATCTAGAACTTTCAACATATATATTGATGGCAGATTTTGTGACTATATTGAACCAAATAAGGGGGTAAATTTTCCAAGTTTATAAAATGAAACAAATTCAGATCTGTTAAAAAAAAAATAAGCCTTAAATATATAATAAGTGCATTCAAACTTCTTTGCATAATAATATACCTTTGATGTTTTAAGGCAACACAGATTTTTACCCCACATAAACAGAGTCAATCCATCAAAGTTAAGGACATTTTCCAACACATTCTACTTTGCGAATTATTAGCTGGCTTTTTATATAGCTTTTGCTCATCATTTCTTTGACCATCAATTTTATTTTCTCTTACATGTGGAATAGCCAAAGTTTCCTATGCTTACAGAAAGATCTTAGAAGTTACATTTGAGAATTTTTGGTGAAAATGTTAAGATGTGAGAGAGGTTGCAGAAAAATAATTATCATTGTATTATATTTACAAATACTAGAGCCAAAATGTAAGAGTGCTACATCTTAAAATGCTTTATCTGTTATCGAAGTTGTATTTACATTATAATGGGGTTAGCAATGATATTTAAGAAAGACTATAAAAATCTTTACTTAATAGATTGCAGTAACTCTGGATTTGCTTAAACTACATAAACTAGAACAGCTTTATACCAGTATCTATGTTTGTTCAATTCAAAGTTAGCTTGCTATTCAACATCTTTGATTTTTATTCACTTAAAAAATCTATTGTATTGGTCAGACTGGACTCTCAGATCTATGGCAGCCAGAACGATGTCCTGGAATACACAGCTTTTCATTCTCTTAGGCTGTAAGAATCTTTAATAAAAAAAAAAAAGAACAAAACGAGTAAGACATCTGTTTCTGTAGAAAACAAGCAGCCTCAGATATCTTCTCTGTGGTTACTACCATTGTGACTTTCTTATGAATGATCATTAAGACAAGGAGTCAGGAAAGTTGGCAGAGGAATGTGTACAGCTTTTTTGAGATACTTACTCATGGCTATAAACACAAAGGTAAAAGCAGAAATATTCAAAGTGCCACATGATAAAAGAGTTTATACACTGATTTCAACTTTTAGTGGTACTTTCTGATTGTGGAGGTGTAACATTCTATAACCCAGAAGTCATGTTATGCTTGAATAGTGGCCCTTATTGCTGACTGTACTGTAACACCTCCCATGTAGAGCAGCACTGATGCCTGGGTCCTATGCCAAGCTAACCCACACAGAATTGCTGAGGGTGAGGTACAGAGCCTTTTTTTTTTCTGGTGAGGAAGATTGGCCCTGAGCTAACATCTGTTGCCAATCTTCCTCCTTTTGCTCGAGGAAGACTTGCCCTGGGCTAACATCTGTGGCAGTCTTCCTCTTTTTGCTTGAGGAAGAGTGTCCCTGAGCTAACATCTATGCCAATCTTCCTCTGTTTTGTATGTGGGATGCCACCACAGTATGGCTTAATGAGCAGTGTGTACGTCCATGCCTGGGATCTGAACCTGTGAACCCGGGGCTGCCAAAGCAGAGTGTGTGAGCTTAACCACTATGGGACCAGGGCCCCCTCACCCGCCCGACACACAGTCTTTTCAAAAAAGCTCCTCAGGTGATTCTAATATGATGCCTCAGTTAAGAACCACTGTGTTAGAAGAGGCGACTAAGGAAACCCAAGAAAATATTTCACACTCTAAAATTACAGGAAAAAAGAAGCACTTTCACAAGAAATGCTCAAATGTGGGAAATATACCAATTACATTAAATGAACAAAAATCAACAATTGTAATTCTAATTGTATTTTAAACTAAAAAATTAGCCAGATTAAGAAGCAAAAGTGCTCCCAAACTAGTAGGATGCACCTTGGAGGCAGAGGAGGAACACACAATTTTCAGACTTCTTTTTAAAAAGTATTTAGGAAAAAGAGGTATTTACTCCCGAAGGCCATTACAGCCATTTTCATAACATCTAAAAGTGATATGGAAATTCCAAATCTGAAAATATTGTTTGAGGTACAATCTGCAGTAATTCTAGGCATCTGCTTAAGAAAAGCCGTGAGAATATAAGAGGAGAGGGTAAGCAGCAGACGTGGTAGATGACACAGGAAGAGCAGTTATGCTCTAAAAACCTTTAACGGAACAGGGAGACGTTAGTTTGGGGCCTCCTGCCTGTTGGCAGACACAGCCAGCCTGCTACATCTCTAGCCCCATCTAACCAACATGTGGGATGCCTGATAAAAACCGCAGCACCAGGCAAACAAAACGCTAACACCAGTGAGTGCAAATTGCTAGTGGACCTTAAAAAAATCAGAATCCCGTGAAGTAAAGAAAAAGATTCTTCGTAGTCCACTAAAAAAATAAAGACTGCATTTCTGAAAAAAAAAAAAAAAAGGTACTCAAAGGACAGAAGAAAGTTGGAAAATGACAGCCCTAGTACAGACCTAGAATACAGTACAAACAAGAACGATGGTAACTTCTGAACGTAGGTGTGCCAGGACTTCCTCTGCCACCGAACATCCCACTGACACGTTATCCACATGGGCTAATGAAACCCTTTGCTTAAAGTGCCTAGAGTTTTTCAGGAGGAACAAAAAGTCACTGCATGATTAATTTGTAACCAGGGAAGAAATGAATTAGAAAAATTTCAAAAATAACCAACTTAACACTATAAACACTTTTTCTCCAGATAAGGTTAAAAAGAAAAAAATCCTGCTAGCAAAGGGAAAGGAGAAGCGTTAATAAATTCAATCAATAATCCTAAAACCGTTGTTTGCTTCAAACACTTTCTTTCCTCTTCCTCCACTCACCGAAAGCAAACTCAAGTAGTAATATTCTTTCCTATCCTAGAGGGACTAATACTGTTCTAGTTATTATCAATAGCTACTATTATGAGTAAATACTACACAAAAGGCCTTGTGCTAAATGTTCTATGTACATTATTTCCTTTAATCCTCACTGTGCCTATAGGTGCTATTTTTATTTCCATTTTACAGACAAAAAAAACCCCTACACTTAGGACACGCAACTAGCAAATAGTATAAAGTGGGGATCAAAAGCTAGGTCTGACTCCATAACCCGTGCAGGTAACTATAAACTGGAGCAGTATTTCTCTTAGCATTCTTCTTTCAAAAGACTGAAGTTCACATGCAATTTGGAATAAATAAGCAGAAAGGGGGCACAGGAAGTGGTGAAGAAGTACTTCATAATTGATCAAGATAAGAGCACCTGCACTGCTTTTTTAAGACAAGAAAAAGGCCTGCAATAATATAAAACCCCCAACTCTTTTCTGGCCCTGTTATTACTAAAATGGACATGTTTTTCTTTAACAAGATGGTCAAGCACCACCTACAAACCATAGTAAATAAATCACTTGGTTCAGCGGCGGGGAGGGCATTACGCAACACTTCCCAGCACAGCCCTCGCCAGGATATTTTACGGCCTCGGCACTTGGGCCCCTCCTCCCCAGCTAGACAGCCTGGCTCCTTCGCATTCCCCTCAGGAGATAGGGTGGAAGCACACAGCTCCACTTTCTAAGGCAGAAAGGGCAGCTGAAAGTCCTGCTCGGCCTCTCTGGGCAACCACAGGCGCCAATAAATCAGCCACAGGCGATTCTCTCATCCCCTTCCTGGCTTGAAGTGGTAGCAAGACATAATGCAAAAGAGCGCTGACTGGACTGGGGAGATAAGTGATCTAGAAGCCAGGTAAATCTCCCTGAGCCTGTCTCCTCATTTGTAACATGGCGATAATGCTACCTCCTTTTTGGTAAGTAATCGAAATTCATCTATGAGAGCAGCTAGCCACTGCAGGTACTCAATAAACAGCGACCAAACCTGAGTAGAGTCCATCTCCACTACCTCAAAATAAGACTTCAGGGCAGGGCTGGGCAAAAAGGTACAGCAAGTCCTGTGAGGTCCTCCCTTCTTTCTTGCTGACCACCCCTGTGATGCTCCACTGCTTCCTGATAACCTCCGAGCCCTAAGAACTAATCTATTCCATGTACTATCCCATCAGTGTTTTGTTCCCTATTAAGAAGCTGACATCTGATAACGGATTAACAGTTTATCCTTAATTAAAACACATCCAGATTGCTAAAGAGGACTTTGATGCCTTAACTTAAGGAAGCAACCAATGCTGCAAATGTTGGTTATTCCTGCAGAGAATAGGGCTGAGTTTTGGGGGGGACAAGCTTTGAGCTCCAGAGTACATCGCAGGCAGTCTACTGCACCTAGAAAAAGTGCCAACCCCATTCCTTAAAATACCACAGCCATCACACACTGGACAAGCCTGATTTCTCCATAACCTGAATCAAACTAATTATAATCACCTCTGTGAGCGGGTTAAACCGGCACTGGACTCCTGATGTGGTGGAGAGTGCAAGGACCAAGGCGTCTGGAGCCCTGGAGGCCAGTTACCCAAGTGTGGGACCTCATCAAGCTACACGCTCTTTAGGCCTGGTGTCCTCATCTGTAAAACGAGAGGGATGAACTGGATTTTCTATAAGATCCCTTTCAGCTTTGTGATTCCAAAGTGTACTTTACACACTTGACAAAATCCTATGAGAATCAACAGCTTTACCAGAAAGATTTAAGTCTCAAGAGAATGAATGCCAAATTTAATACCTTGGGGAAAAACGAGCGTTAATTTATGAAACACGTTGGCTGCTGTCAAGTTCCAGGTACAGCGCTAGACGCTGCCTAAGCAGCTTGATTTCTCCAAATAATGAGTGCCACGGAAGGCAGTGATGAATGGGGAAAGCTTTAAAGAGAAAAACTGGATTTGCTTAAAATGAGATTAATATAATCTGAAAAAGGATAGTAATGAATTATAGGGGGGACTTCCTGCTCTACAAACGGGTAAAAACAAACGGGGGTGGGGAAGGGAGAAGGAGGGCAGCGGCCGCAGCGTCTCGCACGCTGCACCTGGAGACCCGCCCACTTGTGAGGCCGGCGCGGCCGCCGGGGGAAAGCCGTGGGCCCGCCGGGGCTTCCCGCGCCAGCTCGCACCCAGGCCCGCGGCGCAGAGGGCGCCATGCCTTTGCGGCGCCCCGCGCGCCTTCCCGGCCTGAGTCAGGCCCCGGCAGCGCCTCGCGCGGGCAGCGAAGGGCGACTCTGTGCATCCTCGGCCCAGCGCTCACACGCGGTTGCTATTTTCCTCCTTTGCCCTGATTGACATCTCAAATGGACCAAAAACACCCCTCTCCCCAGCTACTTGCATCTGTCCCGCGACCGGCGCAGCTGCAGGCCGCCGCCCTGGGCGGCTCGCGGCGGGAGGGACTGAACCCGGAGCAACCCACAGGGGCCGGGCCGCGTCGCTTACCCAGACGCCGCCGCGGCGGCCAGCCGGCTCCTCCGTGCGGGAGGGGCGGCTCCCGCGCCGTGTACGTCACGCGGCGGCGCCGGCACACGCACCCCGCTGCCCGCTCTCGCGCGGCTTCCCGCGCCGGCCGCCGCGCGATGGGCCCATGTGATCGCGCTCCTGGTAGCCGAAGAACGAGGGGCGCGGGGCCGAAGTGTGCGTGCGTGCGTACGTGCGCGCCTGCCCGCCCGCTCGAGTGGTCAGGCAGGGGTTGGCGTGCGCTGGAGGCGCCTCCGTCGCGGTCCCCAGTCGTGACTCTGTAGGCGGAAGCGTGGAGACAAGCCTGAGCGTCACAGGCTCCCCACGCACAACCGCGTGACTTGGGGACTTTCCCCAGGGTGTGCAGAAGCATGGGCACCCCCTCAGTTCGGGGGTGGGGGCAGGGAAGGATGCGCCCGCGTGTTCGCGGGGAGAGGGCTGAGGGCGCGGGGCCAAGGAAGCTGAGCCGCGGGAGTCTGGGAGGGGAGGCGGGCTGGGTGGGGTGGGGCATGGCGGGGGAAGTGACTCAAGGCCAGAGGCGGACAGGCCCATGGAAGGCAGAGTGGGGGGAGCGCGGGGAATGGGCAATCGTGGACGAACCGGCCGCGCACGGGACAGGGTGAGGGTGCCGGCGCCCCCAGAACGCCAGGGACGTACACTGCGAGGGAGGGCCCAGCTGCTGGGTCCTACGGGGCAGGGGTCTGACATCTGGACGGAGTGGGAAAGCAGCATCCTGCCCTTGGGGAGTCGGGAGGAGCCCAGTCCTAACCAGCTGTGCAAACAGGAGGAGGAGGAGGTCCCAAGCCTACCCTTGGGAGAGGGGCGAGAGGGGTGGTCAGGCCGCCGCCGCGCCGGCCCCCGCGGTGCGGGTTGCGCCAGCCTCCTCGGAGCCCGACGCAGAAACTTGTTGCAACAACAGGCGACCGCGGGTGCCCCTAGCAGCCAGCGGCGGAGTGGGTGGGCGGGCGAAAGGGAGGGGAAGGCTGGCGGACGCCGCAGCGAACTGGTGGGCAGACCCGGAGTCGCCGCGTAAGCGGGGCCGGCTCAGTGCGGTGCGGCAGGCGCGGCTGTGCGGCAGCGGAAGTCCTTTGTTGCAGCACAGTCCCTGGCAGAGCCAGAACCTCTCCGCGCAGCCCAGCCCGAGCGCCGCGCGCCGCCGCCACTGCAGTTCGCGGCCCCTTCGCCTCCGCCCGCCTTTCCCGCGGCTGATTTGCCTTAAACTCCCTAAAATCTCCGCAGCCCCGGTTCCTGCTGCGGCCGGTGAGTATTTGCCAGTTGTGGGGCTATTTGCGCAACTTTGGCCCGGGCCGGAGGGCGCCGGACCGCGGGCCTGGCGGAGTGCGGAGCCGGAGCGGCGCCGACCCGTGCGGGGAGCCGGAGCGCGGCGGACGCGCTGCGAGGACCCGGCGGCGGGCAGCTGCCGAGCCGCCCGCTCGACCCCGCCGCCCGCCGGCGCGCCTGGTCCGGGACGTGCGGCCTCCCTGGGTCGGAGGCGAAGCCCCGGTGGAGACTAGTTCCCAAATTAGTTACCTTCTTTTCCCTTTCTTTCTCTGCCTTTATTTTTTTGAGGGGGGAGGGGAGGTGTAGACGGGAGGCGGGAGGACCCGGTTGATTGACGTGCCCAGAGCCCGCTTCTCTCAACTTACAGCTGCGGCTCCTGGGCGGGTGGGAGGGGAAGTGTCCCGGAGCCCGAGGCCGCAGACTTGGGCGCGCTCCGAGGGAGGAGGCGTAAGAGCCGTGCAAATTCTTGCCACGCTCTTTCCCACCCCCTCTTGCCGGCACACACGCTTTTTGTTCATTAAAAAGTGGTGGGTCTCGGGTTTGGGAATTTTCAGTGGAAAAGATCTTCTGTTTCCTGGGAAGAAAGTGCTTTCGCTTCCAGCGGTGGGCGCTTACTAGGAGTTCTGTTAGTGGTCGATAAATGTGTTGGACGTAGATCGGGCGTCATTACCGCTAAAATATGTAGGCTTGGTTCTGAGCTCAGCCACCCTCCAAGTCTCCCTTTCTACCTAAGCAACGCGTCTGCCTGATCTGAAAGGTTGACATGACATTTTCCAAATTGGGAGCGTCAGGGAAATGTTGATCAAAGTCCTTGATGTTTTCTGGGGACAGTAGGGCATTTGTATGTGTGTAAGTATAATATTCCTAAATCGAGCTTCAGCGTGGTAGGTTCGTGCAGATTCTCCGTTGGCTTAAGTGTATTTCCATACAGTACGTATCACGGCAGGAAAACTATTTCAGGAACAATTTTCCCCTAGACATTCGAACCCAAGGAGTGGTCCCAGGCATTTTGAAGGCGACTTAGAATCAGTTTCTTGAGCTGAAGTTCAAGGCAGTCTGGAGTAGATTTGGTGAAGGATGCAGTTCTCGTGATAACTTCAAAGCAATCACCACCTTCTCCTTTGAAACGGAGAAATTAGAGTCTATAAAATTTTGTCAGTGCAAATGGATATGATGGGGAGAAGTGGGGAGAATTAGGATACAAAAAGATGACGCTTGAATGATGGCTGACCATCAGAACTTCGAAACTTTCCTTTTGAATTACTTGATGGATATCTAAAAGTCTCAATAATAACTAGGGAGTTATTGGGAGCTACATGGGGGCTTCCTCATCTTAAACAGAGAAAACTGAAGCATAATGGAGGTGAAATGCTTTTCCAAAGATTAATAAAGATCGTCTCAATAGAGCCTTCAGTTAACCTCTTAGATTCATTTTAAAAGCAGATTTCTCCATTATGACGAAATTTTCACGGTGTAAAATAACTCAGATTGAGCAGTCTTTCCTGAAGCCTTTCTATTCTTCCCATCCCACTCTGATGGCCTACTTCTGGTGCATCATTGTCAGAGAAAAGAGAAACCATATTTAACGAGGACCTTAGCAGGGCACGAGCAGAGCCTCGGCCCCTCACTCTTGACCTTGTGTTTTGATTTCGCTTTAACACTGCTAAATTTTTGTACTGTTTTCTCCTTTTCCTCTTTTGCCAGGCTCTGGGGAAGGTACAGTTCATCGAGCTGTTTAAGGGTGTCTTTGTGTTCCTTGTAGCACCATTTCCCATTCTAATGTGCAGGAGAAAAGAAGGGCCTGCTTTCAGGCCTCTCCTCCTCCAGCCAGGAAAGGTGCTAACTCTCTGCTGTTAACCTTCTGGCCCAAAGAGGAGGAAACCACTTGGGATAAAAATGCATAAAAATTTCCATAGATTTTTATTTTTAAGCTGCAATGTGTCGTCTTCCCAAAAAAATCAAGGTATATTTGAAAAACAGCTGCTTGAGGTCACTTTGGTCTCTATAGGATGTTTTCTCCTATTGTGATAGTATCTCTTACCATAAAATACTGAAATTATTTATTTTTATACTCTCATGTAAACCAAATTAAAAGTGATTCATGTCTGTTTTTTCTCACAATGGAAATACTTCATTATGAAACCCATGCTCTTTGTAAAAGTTCACCCTATACCGAAGTACATAAAGTACAAAAATGAAAGTCGCTCTGACTCCCACTCCCCAGAGATAATCACTGTTAACAGTCAATTCCTTGTTGAAAACGCGAGAAGGCAACATTTGATCCTAACTGTGCTGCTGTGTGTGCCTCACCCTGCCTGGGGATGGCCTGCGGTGATTCGCGGCTCGTGGCCTCTGTGCACCGCTCTGGTCGGTGAGGATGGGTAGAGGGCAGAGGGAAAGGGAATGTTTTGCACTGGGCTGATTGAAAACTCTATGATTAAGTAACAGACGGGAGAGTTGAACAGGGCTGCTGTTCTCGATTTGTCCGTATGAAGTACTTACTGTAGCTTGGTGGGCCAGTTCTCACACTTTTTTAATGTATTAGTCCAGCCTCTGATGGGTTGATTTATACTGACCAAACTCATTAAAACAAAAGTTTCATAATTTATAATTGGGAAGGAGTCGATATGCTTGCCATGAAGACCACTGCCACGATATCCCTGTGCTGATATGGGATGAGGGGCTCCTCTTGATTCATGTCCAGAGGTAGCATGCCAAACATCAAGGAAAGGAAATTAGAAGAAAGAAGGGGATTAATGACTGTAGTTTTCAGATGTGGCATAGAAGGAGATGGTACATACTTAAGATAGATTTGTAAGTATATTGTGGCATGTGTAGTCATTTGTATAGTAACTACAAGAGAAAATAGTCAAAGTTGAGAAACTCTTATTCTTTAGCTGGAATATTCGAGAATACTGAGCTGTGATGTAGTTGATGTTCTGAAAACAAAGCCCCAAAATAGTACATGGAAGTTTAATCACAACATTGGTGATTTGAGGGTGTTGGGACATGGGTGTTTTTTATACTCCTCTGCTATGAGTTTAAAATCATTTTTGAAGTAAAATTAGAAAATTAAAGAGAATTAAATCACTAACTAGATTTTCCGTTCGTTGTCTACGGGAGATGCACATAATCCTTGTTAGAGATAACAGAAGAGCTCCATCCTCACTTTAAATCTTTAGTATTGGGGGCGGACTTGCTCTGATGGCAGCCGGTGTCAGCAGATGGAAGAGGAGATGAGGAAGGGGCTGGGGCATTCTGCCTGCAAAATGGGCCTGTATGAAAATGGGGTGACTCTGGGAGGCTTAGAATGTCCCAAAGGGACACTTCAGTTAATAGTCATTGCCAGAAAGAGTGTTGTCTGGTGTCTGAAAACTGAAACTCAGGGTTCTGAATCAAGAGTCAGCGTGTGAGTCCCATCTTCTACTTACATGATGAGCATTGGAGTGTCAACCACTAAACCTGTTTCCTCATTCACAAAATGAGGATAATACACATACCTACCTCAAGGTATCATTTGTATGTGTATGGGAAATTGCTTTGTAAGTTTTTTACCACTATGTGTATAAAAATTGCCATGATTGAAATAATGCAAAAAATTGATAAGCAAAATAAAACTTACCTACCTTGACATTTATTCATTCAAAAACTGATCATATGTCAACTAAATGTCAGGAACTATTAGAGGCTCAGGGGATACACTGATGACTAAGACCATGCCCTGATCTCACGGAGCTTACAGCAGAGCAGGGGAGCCACGTAATTATAATCCCTGCCGAGAGTGCCGTGAGAGAGAGCAACCCAGTTTGCATCATATGTTATTTGTCACCGGAGAGTCGTAGGTATAGGCTGTTTTGGAAGCGCAGAAGAGAGGCATCTGCCTCACCCTGGGATCAGAAAAAACTCCCCGAGGAGAGTGAGCTGGACATCAAAGAGGTTCTAAGTGAAGGGAATAGCATATATGAAAGCAAGAAGGCTTTTGCTGGGTTGGGTGCTTTGGGATGAGGGAGAATGTTAAATAGATTTAAGGCTTAAAAATGGAGTTAAGCTTATTAGAATGAACACACTTTTTATGATACTCATTTTATTGGTTTCATTGACTTAATTAGATAAGAGTGTGAAGTTTTCAGGATTTTGGTTAGAATTAAACATCAAAATTTGGAGCTACAAAATTGTAAACAATACAATTAAAATATGTGTGGATCTGCTGAAAGAAGGGAACTGGGTAGTGCCTCCCATCATCAGAGAGAGCTGCCTCACCAATTATTCATTCGGCAGCATTTACTAAATACTGATTTTTTTTAAAGATTGGCACCTGAGCTAACATCTGTTGCCAATCTTTTTTTTTTTTTCCTTCTTCCCAAAGCCCCCCAGTACATAGTTGTATATTGTAGTCCTTCTGGTTGTGCTTAGCAGGGGCCTGATGAGCAGTGCCATGTCGGCGCCCAGGATCTGAACTGGTGAAACCCTGGGCCGCCACAGCGGAGCGTGTGAACTTAACCACTCGGCCACGGGGTCGGCCCCTGAATACTGATTATGTTGCAGAGAAACGAACAAGCCAAAGTCCTTGTCTTCAAGTTGCTCATAATCTAGTGGGGAGACCAACACGTGGATAACTGTGGTAGCTGATTCTTATTTAACACTTACTTCCTGACAGACACTGCCTTACAATAACCCTAAATGCCAGAAGGATTACCATCCCCATTCTCAAATGAGAGAATTGAGGCACAGATTGGTTAAGCAACCTGGTTAATCAAGGTCACATGTCTAATAAGTGGCAGAGACAGAATCTGAACCCAGGTGGTGTGCTTAGTCTGTGCTTTAACACCTACTCTCTGTTGCTGTTCTTGATGATTAAAATATAGTGTAATAAGTGCAAAATAAGATGATAGAGTAATATCAAAACCTAAAATAGCGGGAGAGGAAGGTGTTACAGAAAGCTTTCTGGAGGAGGTGATAAACTGATTCTTAAATGATATGTAAGAGGTTCAGACAGAAGAACCAGTCATCATGACTAAGAAATACATGAAGTATAACGGGGCAGGGAGTAGTGAGGAGTTTTACGTTCTTGAACGTGAAGTCTAAAGCAGGAAGTAGCCAAACATAAGACTAGATGGGTGGGCACGGAGGGCTTTGTACGCCTTGCTAAGGAGTTTGTCCTTTAGCCTGAGGATATGTGAGCGGAACCACAGAAGGATTTAAGTGGGAGAATGACATGGTCTGATTTTTGTTCTTTATGAATTGTCTGAGGATGAAGGATGGATTTGAGGGACCAGTCAAGGAGCCTGTTTTAATAACTCGGGAGTGAATGATAGAGGCCGGGGGGTGAGGCAGGAAAAGTAGGGATGGAATAGAGAGACAGATTTGAGACACATGCAGTGAGAAAATTAACAAGACTTGATAGTTAATTATGGGGGAGAAGTCCCAGGTGCCTCCCAAGTAGCCTGGGTGATAGCAAATGGCAGTGCCAGAATACAGGGGGAGGAAGAGCTTTAGGTGGGTCCCAGACAAAGTCAGAGCGTGAGTACTTTGGAATAGATAGAAGTTCCACAAAATGAACCCTAAGAAAGCGAATGCCACGTGCAAAAAGGGACTTCCTGGTGAAGCTGGGTTTTGCCGATAAGCCTGCTGTTCACACAGTGCCCTCTGGTGGTCAGAAGATGCCATTGTTGCCTCTAGGAGAAACACATCAAGATGTAGAGACGTTGGATTAAATACTTTTCCTCCTCTACTCCCAGAGGGACAGAGGAATATTTCAGAAGCCACTATGTTCCCTTTGCCTTCTGTGTGGATGAATTCGTTTCCTAGACCCATGATGCAACTGAACTACAGACCGACCTCACTTATTCAGAAGTTATTTGGTTGGCAACCTCAGCTATCCAGTGCCCTGGGCTAACGCAAAAGAGTAAGACAATTTGTTGCCTATAAACAATTAAAATAAATGAAACAGTGCAAGAATTAAAACCTTACCCTACTCATAGAACACATCCCTAGGTCCTCACAGGAAATTATTTATATAGATTCAGTTTTGATGAGTTGTTTAATTTCATAACCCGTAACATTGAAATGGTGGGCAACAGGAGATCAGTACACCTTTCAGAAGTGACAGCTGTTGGCCTGACAAGCAAGGAGACAGAAGAGTACTAACCAACTGACAAACCACAATCTCCAGAAGCCTAACAGTCTCAGGCCATATTGTGTAGGTGCAAACAACCCTTGCTAATATGAACAGCTCCTATATTTCAGCAAAACAACTGATGCAGAGGAGAAAGTAGCCAGCCCTGGGGGCTGCAGTTAGAATAGTGGCAGGAGCCCTGGACCAGGATTGAGGAGACTGTCAGCCACTAAAACTAAATGTGACCTTGAGCATATCACTTAACTTCTCAGGGCCTCAGTTTGTTTTCTCGTCTATAAATCATCAGGTTGAACTTGACCACTTAGTAAAATTCTATGAATTATGTTCACAATGATGACAATATTTAAGAAATGTTGTGTTCAGATTAAAAGACAGAGGAACATTCGTCATCTCTATATGAGAGTCCTAGGAGGAGTATGATTTTCTCTATTTTGCAGAAGAGAAAGGCAGGCTGAGGTAAGGAAGTTTCCTAGTAGCCAAATAAGTGGTAGAGCTGGTAGTCAGATCTGTCTTCTCTTCTTTAACACTTGGATTTAATAAGCATGCATTAAGTGCCAACTACGTGGGAAGAGTGTGCTAGGCACAGGGAACACCAAGGCCATTAAGCCTCGTCCCTGACCTTGAGTTCAGTGTAGCAGGCATTGCTGCACAGTAGCTCTGTTAGTGCTGATGACACAAGTGATACTAGAGCACTGTGAGGACCTTGTACAGCTCCAAGAGGGTTTTTACAGACTTTAGGGTGTGAGCCACCATTTATAGCATTGTTTCTATGGGAATATGTGTTTCAAGTTCCAAATAACTAACTTAAAAATAAAGTTTTGGAACATAACCTAATTATAATTTCAGAACTTCCTGTACTAAGTGCTGAATTTGCAGTCTAATAACTAGCCAGAATGCCTGTTCTAAAAAGTGAATAAAATTTTCTAAACTTGATCATGTCTGTCATTAAGTGCCTTGAAGTAAAAACTTTTATCTTTAGGAGCCTCTATAACTGGTTCTTTCTGGAAATTTCAAGGAGAAAACCCAAAGAATTTAATTAAATTTAGAAATTGGACCATATACCCTGGGAAATAGTATTCTAGGAAAGAAGGTTGCCAAGGTTACCTTATTTTTATAGGTGGCAAAATCATTAAGGTCGTGATCTCAGGCTCTGGAGTCATATTGCTTGTGTTCTAATCCCACCAAGTCCTCTGTGGCCTTAGGAAGTTTATACAACACCCTGTGCCTCTGTTTTATTATCTGGAAAATGGGTCTTTTAAATGTTAAGGTACTTAACATCCAGTACCTACTTTGTAGGGCTTGCTATGAGGATTAAATGATAAAATGATACACATATTTACACGTATACATATGTGTGTGTATATATAATACATATGTGAGATATTAGACTAGAGCCTGGCACATTGAAAGTAAGGCTTAACAAATGGTAGCTATTCGTATCATTGTTGTTCATATTACAGCTGTCATTTGCCTTACCTTCATTCCCAACCCAGTAAAGCGAATCTACCTTTCCTCCCATTACCTTCCCAAGCTTTTGTTTATGCTGCTATGTGCCCCTCCCCAATTGTTTACACACATACCTATACAGATACCTGAAATGCCTTTCCCCTTGCTTTTTCTTTATCCTATTCATTCATCGATGCTTCACTCAAATCCTACCTCCTTCCTAAAGCCTACAGTTCTAGTACAATTCATGCTTTTCTTTTTCTAAACTCTTGCTGAACTTTATTCAATAAAATTTAGTACTTAATTATTCTCAAATTGTTTCTTGGCTTAAAATTTAACCCCTCATATGTAATTAGCTCTACTGTATACCATCCTTCTCTACCTCCCTTAATACTTGATGTGGTGTCAGGAACATGTAGGTATTCAATACATTATGATACTCTGATTTATAAACAGGAGAGAATCTTTTCCTTACATTTCACGCTCTTAAAAAGATAGTCTAGGGGCTGGCCCGGTGGCATAGCAGTTAAGTTTGCACGTTCCACTTTGGCAGCCTGGGGTTCATGGGTTCAGATCCCAGGCACAGACCTACACGCCACTCATCAAGCCATGCTGTGCTGGTGTCCCACATACGAAATAGAGGAAGATTGGCACAGATGTTAGCTCAGGGCCAATCTCCCTCACCAAAAAAAAAAAGAGATAGTTTATAACCCTCAAATCCATATACATCGATTCAATCATAAAAGACATAGAAATAGGTATGAGGAAATAAATATATATACACTTATATGTCTTTTGGGATCCAGAGGTAATTGTTAGTAGTTCAGAGATTGGGATGCTGAATTGACAGTGTAATGCTAGGCTCTGCTGCAGACTCACTGAGACCATGCAAATCGTCCTCAGGGGCCTGGGTGGTAATGCAAGTCTATGACAAAAATTAGAGGGTGGTTATTTGCCTTACAGAAGTCACTTGAAAATTCCTTTAAGTTACTTCTTCATTCACTTTATATGCTTATTTATAGACCCTTAAATTATCATTTGACTGGGACTAGGGCAAAAGAAACTTCCAGCAAAACTGTTTTTTCCAACTTAAGAGATTTCGTAATGAAGGAGAAGTATTTCTGAAATCTTACTATGTCAGTGAGAAATTTACTGAAATAGCTTACACAGCATAATTTAGGGAGCATGTCTACTGAGTAAGACTAGATGCACATATACAGATACAAGCACATTACAGAGAGTGCAGGTAGGAGTGGTCACTTGTGTGAGAGTGCCTGCCAGGAAACCCTTTCGATATTAAGGACCCAGGCCCAGTCCTTGTTGAGTGTTCTTTGTAGAAGGGCACACGGTGTAGTACCAAGTTGTTAATACCTGTCTGTGGTCAGGAGTCTTAGTACCTACTCTACCACAGTTAACTATACCCTTGATACGTTGTTAGCAGCCCTAGATCTTTGCCTTTCTTCTATAAATAAGAATGTTGGACTAGATTAGATCTCTCTAAGCTCTAAAAGTTGATGAATATCTAAATTACTTAATATGCTTAAGGTGCTTGGTGGCTGCTTTTGAATTTGAGATGAGCTGGTAAACTTTCAAACTAAAATTTAAAAAATCCAGGGTAGAATTTTTTGCATCACCTAACTGCATGTTCTTGCTAGAGAGCCACATGCACACTGGCTGTCCTTCCAGCCTCAGGAGAACCCTGGGCTTTGGCTCACACTTGAAGTTTCTGCTCTCAGCCCCACCCTTGACTTCCAGCTGTAATAAACTTGCTCTGCCAGTGATGCATCTAGTGACACCAACAAGAGCAATCACAGATTTCAGGTATAAAAACAAGGACAGTTGAAATACAGCAATCCTTTTATTTAAAATTCTTTACAAGCTTTACTATAATAAAGTTCACTAAGTTTTTTGAGTACATTAAGGATATTGAAAAATTGGAAACTTCTTTTGGAATTTGGGTGAAATTATTGTTTAATAAAAATGAAATTAATTATAAAAATTTTAATGCAAAAATTATTCTCGGGCCGGCCTGGTGGTGTAGTGGTTAAGTTTGTGCACTCTACTTCAGCGGCCCCGGGGTTTGCAGGTTCAGATCCCAGGAGCAGACCTAGCACCACCCTAGTCAAGCCATGCTGTGGAGGCATCCCACATCAAATAGAGGAAGATTGTCACAGATGTTAGCTCAGCGACAACCTTCCTCCAGCAAAAAGAGTAAGATTGGCAACAGATGTTAGTTCAGGACCAACCTTCCGCACACACACACACACACACACACACATTTATTCTCAAGAGATAACAACCTAAAAATCTCACAGGGATTTAGAGCCCTCACCCCTGACTCCACTTTCTGCCCTATTTCTTTTGGTGTTTTTAAGCCTTCTTAAAGCTTTTCTGAATGAGGTGTAACAAGAACAAAGTTGCTGATTCTAACGTGTGAATGATTGCTATTAAAAGTTCCTCTGGCTAAATTCAGTTTTACTCACAACTCGGACATTTGCATAATAACACTGATGAAACCAAAGATGTAGGTCAGCCTGGAAGCTGTAGTGTTAGCATTAATTTTAGACAGAGTACAAGTCAAAATTCTCCTCAACCATATATCCTTGAGATCACAGAACACCTGTGCTGTTGCTGATTCTCTGTACTTTATACAATGCCTGGTACACCAAATACTTGATAAATATTTGTTGAATTAATAAGTGTGCATTAAAATGCTATTGATGCTCTTATTTGTTTTAGTGTTTTGTTTGTGTTAACACAGAATGTATACGTTTTCACTAATTTAATTGAATTGTGACTATAGCTACAGAGGTGCTTATGTGGGTCTTCTGTGTAGTTGCGTTAATTTTGGTTGCTGACCATAAAACTACTTTTCATTTAGATTAGAAGGGTCCTTGGAACTTTTAGTCTCTTTATGTCATTATTTCAAGCACAGGATATTTAAAACCTGAATGTTTTTACAGATTAACGGCTGGCTTTCATACTGTTGGGCTCCTATTTGGAAGGAAACTTTAAGGTTATCTAATCAAACTTACCTCCTGATGCTTAAATAAGCATCACCAGGGGCTGGCCCGGTGACGCAGCGGTTAAGTGCGCACCTTCCGCTTAGGCGGCCCGGGGTTCGCTGGTTCGGATCCCGGGTGCAGACATGGCACCACTTGGCAAGCCATGTTGTGGTAGGCGTCCCACATAGAAAGTAGAGGAAGATGGGCATGGATGTTAGCTCAGGGCCAGTCTTCCTCAGCGAAAAGAGGAGTATTGGCAGCAGTTAGCTCAGAGCTAATCTTCCTCAAAAAGAAAAAGAAAAAAAAAGCATCACCAGCACTGCAACTGCCACTTTTACTTCCGTTAATTGTCACATGCCAAGCCCTATATACATTTTACACATTGCATCTGTGAATCCTCATGTTTGAACACTTTGACAGTTCAGGAAACTTGGGGTCAATGAGGATAAACAAGTTACCCAAGGTGGCAGAGCTAGATTGGAACTCAGGTCGCCTGACCCAGAGCCTGCGCCCTTTTCCCTGTGCCATGCTGTGCTCACAACGTTTCATCCCTGCCTCCATACAGGGCGTTCATTATCCTCTGAATGAGTTTGTTTCATTTTTGAACAACTCTTATTGCTAGAAAAAAATTGTTTGAGATAATATCTATCCCTTTGCCTCTTTTTATTCTCTGAATCCTACAGTATGATGATAGGCCTAGAAATCTCATCCTATATAAAAAGGGCTTGTGTGGGTTTGGGGTTTTTTTTTCCTTTTTCAACCCTTTGAATACGCTTTTGTTGTTGTTTGGATTTGTTTTATATAATTGTAAATGTAACAATTTTATATCTTCTGTTTGCGGGTTTCCATCCTGAAACTTTTCTCATTTTCTTCTATAGTCTTCATTCATAAGTATAATTTTTAAAGGCCACATGACAGTGAATTTTAGGGAGTGGATTTACCTTGGTTTACTTACAACTCCCTTATTACCAGGCATTTCAAACTATAAATAACACATGAGCATCTTGGTGCATACATTGCTTTTTGTATTTAGGTACGTACTGAACATGATTCCTCACAGTTTTGGAACAGATATCTGAGTTACAAAAGGTTGACATATTGTACCTACTTGAAGTACTTGATCTGGCTTACAGACAAGGTACAGTGGTTGCAATTTTAAGAAGGCAGTAGGTCTCATTATAAGCCACCTTCATTTCACCAGACACACACTCCTGGCTATGCAGCTCTTTGTCGTTAGGCAGGAAGAGGAGGCAGGATGGGTCTTTAGGTAGTGGGGGAAAAGGGTATGTGATCCGCACGTGATTTGTGGTGAAGAGAGAAAAAACAAGTGGCAGTAAATAAATTTAGATCCTCTCTTAATTACTACTACAGGGATTGAAGGGTTTGGGGACTGAAGAGTGAACATTTTATTCCTCTGAACAGCTTGTTAAATATTCTTTTTATGTTCAAATTGTGTAGGGGCTTGTTTTTAAGTAGAAGATAGATTCTGAAGTTTTATGTATACAGATTAAAAACTGAGGCAAAAATTGGATCGTAGTTTTGCTTTGTAATATAATAGATAGGACTTCTGCTGCTTTTAATATTTTCCTCTCCATTCTCCTTTATCCAAACTCAACTCCCTGCTTTAAAAATACTTATGGTGTCTACCATATGTTGTTAAGTGAAGACAACTAGTTGCAAAAAGGTATATATAGTATGATACCATTTAGGTAAAAAAAAAAAAAACACACACACACACACACACACCAAAAGCAAAACTACATGCCTGCCGCATAGCAGGTACTCAGTATCTGTTGACTCTGTATGTATACATAGAAACAGATCTGAAGATAGAAAATCCCGACTGTTTGCAGAGGTTACCTCTCAGAAGAGGTATGTGACCTAAGGTGTGTTTTTATTCTGTGTACTTTTATGTTGGAATTTTTTGCAATGAGCATGTGTTATTTTGTATACTTTTCTTAAACAAAAAATGAAGGAAAATTCGCAGTCTAAAGCTAGATACCTCCTTGTCAAGTAGACCTGCTGCTCCTTTACACCCATAGTGCATGCCGAGCGACATAAGACAGATATTCTGACTCGACAGAATTACTGCTCCGATCATCAAGAAAAGAGAAAGCATTGATCAAACCTATTTGCTTGGTGCCATTTCCATATAACCTAATAAGGTTTTTAAATAGAATTTTTTCTATGGAAATATTCAAAAATTGAACTGTACCTGCCTCTCAGGTTCAATAGCTATCAACACATGGCCAATCTATAGCTCCCACACCCATCACACTGGATTATTTTCAAGCATATTTTAGGTATATCATTTCATCTATAAATATGTCAGTACGTATATCTAAAAATAAGAACTCTTTTTTAACACAACCAAAATAACTTCAGCACACTTAAATGAAAAAAATTCCTTTATATCAGTCATCTAAGAAGTTTTTAATACTCTGCAATCTAGTTACTAACTTTCAATTTAGGTTGCTATTTTATTTACTTTCATTGTTTGTATCCTTCTTGCACTTTTAAACTAGTGTCTTTTTTTCTTTCAAATTTAGTATACCTTTTTCCCCCCAGAGTTGTAATGAAACCAAAATGATGGTTTTTGCTTGTATTTCTTAAAATCAAATGAGAAGTTTAAATGGCTGGGTGTCTTCATCTTCAAATTTAAAAAATGACTCAAGTATATATTACTGAGTTTTGCTACGTTAGAATGAAAAGCTCCTCATACCTTGATTGTAATAGCAAAATCACAATAGTCACAAATCATGATCAAAATTATTCTTTTTTTCAAGTGCTTTTCTGATATCTTGTCTGACTTTAATATTTTTGTTTTACATAGGTCTCTAATTAATAGAAGATGGCAAAGCCCAGCCACAGCAGCTACGTCCTTCAGCAGCTAAACAACCAAAGGGAGTGGGGTTTTCTCTGTGACTGTTGTATTGCAATTGATGACATTTACTTTCAAGCACACAAAGCAGTTTTAGCTGCTTGTAGCTCCTATTTTAGAATGTTTTTCATGAACCATCAGCACAGTACTGCACAACTGAATCTCAGCAACATGAAAATTAGTGCTGAGTGTTTTGATCTCATTTTGCAATTTATGTATTTAGGAAAAATTATGACAGCTCCCTCCAGTTTTGAGCAGTTTAAAGTGGCAATGAACTACCTGCAGCTGTACAATGTTCCCGACTGCTTAGAGGACATACAGGATGCAGACTGTTCTAGTTCGAAGTGTTCATCTTCTGCTTCTAGCAAACAGAACAGCAAAATGATATTTGGGGTAAGAATGTATGAAGACACTGTGGCTAGAAATGGTAATGAAGCCAATAGGTGGTGTGCAGAACCAAGTTCAACAGTAAATACACCACATAATAGAGAGCCTGATGAAGAGTCTTTACAATTAGGTAATTTTCCTGAACCACTATTTGATGTATGTAAAAAAAGTTCTGTGTCCAAATTGTCTACTCCAAAAGAACGTGTATCACGACGCTTTGGACGGAGTTTTACCTGTGATAGTTGTGGATTTGGCTTTAGCTGTGAAAAATTATTAGATGAGCATGTGCTAACCTGTACTAACAGACATTCATACCAAAACACAAGGTCCTATCACAGAATAGTAGATATTAGAGATGGAAAAGACAGTAATATCAAAGCTGAATTTGGTGAAAAGGATTCTTCTAAAACATTTTCTGCACAGACGGACAAATACAGAGGAGACACAAGCCAGGCTGCTGATGATTCAACTTCTACCACTGGAAGCCGAAAAAGTAGCACGGTGGAGTCTGAGCTGGCCAGTGAAGAAAAAAGCAGAGCTGCTGAGAGGAAGAGAATCATTATCAAGATGGAACCAGAAGATATTCCTACAGATGAACTGAAAGACTTTAACATTATTAAAGTTACGGATAAAGACTGTAATGAATCCACTGACAACGATGAATTAGAAGATGAGCCTGAAGAGCCGTTTTACAGATATTATGTTGAAGAAGATGTCAGTATTAAAAAAAGTGGTAGGAAAACTCTAAAACCTCGGATGTCGATAAATGCTGATGAGAGAGGTGGTTTAGAAAACCTGAGGCCCCCTAACAACAGCAGTCCAGTGCAAGAGGATACTGAAAATGCATCTTGTGAGCTGTGTGGACTCACAATAACTGAGGAGGACCTGTCATCTCATTACTTAGCCAAACATATTGAAAATATCTGTGCATGTGGTAAATGTGGACAAATACTTGTTAAGGGGAGACAACTTCAGGAACATGCTCAGAGATGTGGAGAACCCCAAGATCTGACGATGAATGGCTTAGGAAATACTGAGGAGAAAATGGATATGGAAGAGAATCCTGATGAGCAGTCTGAAATAAGAGATATGTTTGTTGAAATGTTGGACGATTTTAGGGACAGTCATTTCCAGATAAACAGTATCCAAAAAAAGCAGTTATTTAAACATTCTGCCTGTCCTTTTCGATGTCCTAATTGTGGCCAGCGTTTTGAAACTGAAAATCTAGTGGTTGAACATATGTCTAGCTGCTTAGACCAAGATATGTTTAAGAGTGCCATCTTGGAAGAAAATGAAAGAGATCACAGACGAAAGCATTTTTGTAATCTGTGTGGAAAAGGATTTTATCAGCGGTGTCACTTAAGAGAACACTATACTGTTCATACTAAGGAAAAACAGTTTGTTTGTCAGACATGCGGAAAGCAGTTTTTAAGAGAACGTCAGTTGCGACTGCACAATGATATGCACAAAGGCATGGCCAGGTATGTCTGTTCCATTTGTGATCAAGGCAACTTCAGAAAACATGACCATGTACGGCATATGATTTCTCATTTATCTGCTGGTGAGACTATATGCCAGGTCTGCTTTCAGATATTCCCAAATAATGAACAGTTGGAACAGCACATGGATGTTCATCTGTATACATGTGGAATATGTGGAGCAAAATTTAATTTGAGGAAAGATATGAGATCACATTATAATGCCAAGCATTTGAAAAGAACCTAAGTGATTTTCTACTGTACTAATGTTTAGTTGATAGCAGACAAAACACCAAAGCAAAGGATATGAGCTATTTAGAAATTGATTTTATAAGATGAATTGTTGGAAAAAAATTTCAAGGCCCTTTTATCTTTAATATTTTTGTTTAGGATCTTAAGTATCTACAATTTAGGTGTTATTAAATGTTTATCATTTTTGTTATTTCTTAATAGAATTCTTTGTTTTTAGTTTGTTTTAGCTATGATTAAAATTACTTTTAAATGTAGACTATAAGTGGTTGTTACCCCTTCAATGACTATTAAACTTTAGTTTTTTATCAATAAGGTGATGACGTCACTATTTCTATGTGTTTTTTTTTTTTTTAAAGTTATTCTGTGAAATTTTAAACCCAGCATCATTGGCCATTCCTGTTTAAATTAAAAAAAAAAATCAAGTAGTTAGTTATTGGAAACTATCCCATTCACTTTCAGCTTTTTTTATTTTTGTACATTGAACAGTGATTTAATAAACACTGTTTATTCCCCCTTCTTATCAATGAAATTCATATTCTTCAATCGACAAGTTTATTAGGTAGGTTAGATGTACTGAATCTAACCTTGAAGGTTGACATGGGCTCAAACTTGGCCTAAAAAGATTGATGGACCTAAGGAAATTCCTATAAATGAATATTTCCTATAATTGATAAAATATTATCATTTAATAATCACATTTAAAACTTATATTAAGTGTAAAACCCAATGACTTTACCTCACTTGAGAAGTTAGTGGGGACAAGTCATTTTGTTTTGTGATATTAAATTTAACTATGATAGTTAATTAAAAAGACATATCTTGTATTCATTTAAAATAATTTAAAATATTCTGATTTCTAAAGTGTGTTAGTTTATCAATTATTTTTGTTTATAAATAGACTTTAATAGCTTTCTAGGAATATGACATCTAAAGGAAAATGATTTTTCACCTTTAAAATCACATACTTTTGGAACTTGAGATTTGAGAAAGCTGCCATGTATATTGATAAATCTAATAAAATAAAGAAATCAATTACAGATCTGGTTGTTCTATAAAAGCAGAGTGTGCAAAAAAAAGTCTTTGTGTTTTATACTATCTAAGATTTGGAGAAAATGTGTTATGGCAAATTGCAGTTTATCACCATGCTTTATTATTTTTTTCTGTAAAGGACTGCAAAATTTGAGGACTATAAAATAATCACAGAGGATATAAATGGAAATAATTTATCATTTTTTAGTTAAAGTAGTATTAGTTGTTGCTGATACAGGGTCTACATGAATTACATGTGAATTAAAATACTGGCAAAACTGGCTCACCAATAAACACGTCTATTGAATAGAATGCCTTTTAACGTGAATTACTTGCATTGTAATACCCTTCTCATAATGAAAGGGATTTTAAATAACTCCTATATTTAAAAGTATAATTTTGTGATATGAACAGTAATTTAACAGCATTGCTCTTTTTGTTTACATCAGATTTTTAAGATATGCAAGTCATATTTTTGTATACAATTTGCATAAAAGAACAGGTTGCCAAGAGAATTGAGAGACATATTGACTAGCACAGACTTAGTTGAAAGAGAAGTATTAGAGCATGGTATGAGCTCAGAGATTTGTGGGGATACATTGAGGTGTTAAGTAAGAATAGGAATAGTACGGAAGTCAGGCAGTATTAAAATAATGGGAAGTAGAGATGGGGGAAATACACAAGAAGATAAATGAGAAATCAGGAATTTTTTAAAAAGCCACATAGCAGAAAAAGCAGGGAAAATGATTCATCTTAGTCTTGGATACAATAGCTTATAAAGTAATTAAATCTGAAATGCAACTTAAAATGAAACATGGTATATCATTACTGGTAGGAACCTGATAAAAGTTCTGTAACAAGCCTAGAGACTGTCAGAGAGTAGTGTAAAGCGAGAAACTCAAACCAGATTTCTAAACTGTTTACATAGTATCTTAGTGGACATAATTTTCTGTGGGATCACTTTTTTCCATGAGTCTCATCAAAATCTATTCCAATGGCTTTCCCACCGTAAAGAACAGGGTTCTTTCTAAATACTACCACTCTGCAAAAAAGGGTTGTCTATTCCGTTAGGAAAGGGGGTTTACTTTAGTGTTTTGACACGTAGTAACAGCCAACAGTTAGCAAGCAAATATATAAACATTAAACATAATCTAATTTTACATAACTGAGATGTTTATAGTTTCACAAACTACACCTCATGATGATGTTTTCTCCCAGTTTCAAGTTACACAGGACACACACCTTTGTTTTGTTTTGGAACTAGCTACAGGGCAGCACAGGCTTTAAGTATAATGTGCAATTTTCATTATTAAGGCAAAGAGTTCCTTTAAAGGCTACTTGACTTTTAGAAGTAGGGGGAATGAAAAATAGGCAACACCTCTCTCCAGCCAAGTATCCTCCCATTCCCCTCTCCGCACCCCCCGCTGCTGGGGTGCAGCTACAGAGCTGTAAGCCCTTATTCTTGCCTCGTGCCCTCCAGTGCTGTGAAGGCAGTGAATCAAGGTTGTGGAAGCTGCCTGCTCCTCCTGCCTTTATAACTTATGTGATTAGACTCCAAATCTAAAAATGAAAGGAAAATCTAGATAGATATATGTGGAATCTTGTTTCTCTTTCTGTCTCACAAACAGTCTTGCTTAAAGGGCCTTTTCTCCAGCAAGAAATTCTAGAAGAACGGAGTCAGTGCCTAACAAGCTTGCCACCAATTACAGTGCAACGCAACTCAGATGTTTATTTTTCTTTAGTAAACAGGACTAAGGATCTCAGAGATTAATAAAGCACAACCAAGGTGGCAGTGGATTAGGACTCAGAAGTTTGTCTTAATCTCTCCCATATTTTTAAAGTAAAAATATTCAGAGAAATGACTCATATGAGTAAAATGGTATACGGCTAATGTTTAATGTGGGAAGTTTGAGTAAGAACAAAAATTAGAAGAAAGAATATAAGGACTCCAGGGGCTAGTTATAAAAGGAAAAGAATTAAAATAAGGACAGAGTTTCCTGGGGGAGTCAGAGGACCAATTAAAAGGAAAAATAATAGACTGACATAAAAAATCATATTTAAGTACTGTAGTTGAGAACAAAAATATGAACAAGATATAAAAGTTGAATAAAAAAATTTGAAATTTTCTAGGTGAGAGGAGTAGAGATTGAAGTAATTTGAATAGATTTAAATAATTCAATTAGAGCTATAGAATGCCTAATGAATAATTGTTAAGAACATGCCAAAGATATCCCTAAATACTTGAGATAATATACCAACTTTTATATTCTAAAAAAGTGGGAAGAGAGTCTGGTAGTGGTTGGCAACTTTCCCCCCAGTTAAATAATATTTGTTCCTCTATATCACTAGTTAAGGAACTTCCATACTTAATAGATCTCTGGAAAACCCCCCAAAGAATCAATGTAACAGTTAAATTAAACATAAAACTTGTCATTGTTAATAAAAAGCTAAATCAGTACCAACCCAAAGAAAAAACCCAAATGTGTATGTACACTTATAGTTGAGAATAAAGAAATTCGGCATATTTCTTAATTTTAAACGGGTTGCATGAGTTTAAATTAAAATTCTTTTTTATTTTTTTGCCATTAAGCTACTTTGATCAGTTCCTCTTCTTTCCTCACCACCCCCACCTCTGTAACAGATGCTTCTCGTGATAAATGCCAGTGTTCTGCAGGAACCCTAGCATTAACAATGCCTAGGATTCTGGGGTACCAAAAAGCTTTTGGGAACATATCCTTGTGGAATGTCTCCCACCTCCTTGATCCCTGAAATGCAGTAGACGGAGTGACAGGATGAACGCCAAGGAGCTGAAGCAAATAGAGTTATATTTGGTGTTAAGACCTTGAAGCTGCAACCCAGATTTGGAAACCCATCATCCATACATCTAGGACTCTCAATAATCCCAGCATCCATTTAGTTAGCACTCTTTATGCTCTGCTAAGTGCTGTACATAGGTAGTTTTAATTAATCCTCACAGCCTTATGAGGTAAGTATCATTATAATTTTCCAGATGGGGGACTGAGGTACAGAGAGACTGAGTATTTTACCTAAGAACATACAGAAGCTAAATACTAGAGTTGGAATTTGAACCTAGACCTACCTGGTTTCTACATTCTGTACTTAACCACTAAGCTACATACTTCACCTACCAAGAAGTACAAAGAAGGGCCTTTTCATCCCAGGAACACATGTGATAAAGTTCCTGTGAGACTGTGCTCTTTGTTCATCATCTGTCATCTGCTGTGCCTGGTAAGGTGGCTGGTAACAGTGGGTCCCTAATGAACATGTTGAATAATGTGAAAATATATCAGTCGAAAACAAAACTTATTTGAATGGGTTATTCAGAATGATGTTTTAGAAATAAATACTAAATACTGATGTTTTAATTTCATTTGTTTAAACTTAAAACATTTAGTGGTATTGTCAGCCACTTTTTGGGGCCCTTTATAGGTGCTCAGTTAAAAATTCATTTGAATTCAACTTCCATATTTCTACCTCTGTGACTTTTTCCCCATCTGTTTTCCCTATTCCTGACCTTTATGTTTTAATCTCTCCCACCAATCACCATTTCCTTTTATTGGTTATCAGACTGATAAGTTGAATAACTTAGATCATTTGAAAATAGTCCCAAGAAAATTCAGGACCCCAGAATAGCCCGTTTCCTCTTTTTTGCCTTAACAGATGACGTGGATAAGAAATTTTCCCTTTCTTTGGCTAAACAAACAAAACAAAATCGCTAATTATCATATTGTGATTGATTCAATTAAAGTTTATAGAGCAATCTAAGTCTGCCTAAAACAAAAGTTGGTTCTTCTAGCCATCTATAATTCAATTTACCAAAAACATATATGGATTTCTAGTGTAAACTTATAAAGACAGTCTTGCTTGTAAAAGAAATGAAAGATAATTTCAGGACATGACAGCTGTATATCCACCCTAACCTAACAGCAAACTTTAAAAAAATGAATACTTCATTTAATGGTTTAAGTGAAAAAATTCTCCTCCCAATCTAATCTGATTTTAACTTTATGCATCTATTGCCTGATTTCTAAAATTATGTTAAATCTACTACTTTAACGATCTCTCTGCCATCTGCAAATGTTATTTTTTAAGTGAGAATAGAAGAATAAGATGGTGAGATTCCATGGAAAATGTCTATATTATCACTTGGGTGGCCCACTTCCATTGCCTTCTATCAAACTCAAGGACATATTATTTGGTAACATGGGTAGTCTCATACTAAAACCAGATGAAATTTAGCTACTTAGAAACGTATACCCTAGCAAGAGGCAAAAATGCAAAGATTTGGAATGTTTGTGTCTGTGAGTATTGATAAATGTAAATATTAACTAAATGACAATAGCAGCTTGTAAATTCATGCTAATTTTGAACCAAGTTAATACTACTTACATAATTATATACACATGCTTAGTTGACTTTAGTACTAAGAAGTTTAAATCCCATTATGTTGTTCCCTTAATATATTCAAGAGAACAAAATCATTGAGGTCCATTAGTTGTGACAGAATTGTTCATCCTTTCTATCAAAACCACCGCAGATCACTAGGGGGCAGGAACTCATTATAATTTCTCATTATCTTACTCATTTGCTGACAAAAAAGATGGTGTGAAGATTACAATTCAGTACTTGGCTCTGAATTGAATTATCAATGTACTAATCACCACTGTAATAAGTACAGGTCACAGGAAACTCTAGGGCCAAAGGACGACAAAGATGTAAAAGACATGATTTCATTTCAGAGTCAGGAATATTAATAATTTTATGTGAAAATTTGCATAACTGTGTATTACCTATTCGAGAAAGGAAGAGAATTAGGTAGACAGCCTATGAAGCCTCCAGTTGAGCTTTGTTTAAAAAGCTGCTGCGTTGTTTTTATCCTCCTTAAACCAACTGCTTATACCAATTAGAACTCAGCAGAGCTCATTTTTAGACGACAGAAACATAATTCTAAGCATCCAGATTATGAAAGTCATCTTTTCTTTCAAATGCTTATGTGTTCCCTGATGTGGGGAAAAAATATTTTAGAGGAGGCAATCTCTCTTTTAAAAAATTAGGGCAAAGCAATGCTGCAAAAAATATAATTCTACCCAGAATCACTGGGGCAGGTTAAGAGACTTATGAACTTAGGAATTCGAGGAAAACTCCTCCTCCATGTATGGGTATGCACACATGTGTGAACTTTATTTTCATTTGCAGAAAATACAACACTTAATATTTGAAGAAAATGTTAGCTTGATGACTGAAGTCACTCAGTAAAAAAGAACATGAGCTTTTAAATTTGAACTATTTTTCAATCAGAGATTTGCCATTAACAAGTTAAAGTACAGTGTAAAATTATTTTATTTCAAGGAAAACACTTCTTAACTCCTTCCTTCCTTCTTATTTTCCTCTACCTGGCTGACCTATTGTCTTTATGTTACTTATTTATGTGCCCTACTCATTCCAGCTTAGGTCATGCAAGAAAAAAAAAAAGGTGTCCCTACAGCTGGAGAATTATATTAGTAATAAGACATCTTATATTTGAAGGGTACAATGAGTTACACTGGAGAAGAAATTAAATAAATTTAAGTTCTAGGAACTATGCTTTTGTTCCCATTCTTTGTTCTGTTAACAGTGTGCTGGCCTGGTGCCAAAAGCCATGAAATTCTGACCTAAGAATTATGTTGTATCTTGTAGAGCAGTCAACTTGTAATATTATTTTTCTTGAGTTTTGTTTTTTTCTGTGTGGCAGTGGTGAAATAGGGCCTTCTAAACTTCTGGAGAAGTGAGATCTGAATTTGGAGAGGACATGGGGAAGAATCAATCTTCAGCAGATAATCTTTAAGTCCAGACCCAGGAATATCAGATCTGAAGTGACACCATCTTTTCTGTCTTCCTGACAAACCTCATCAACCCCAAAAGTTCCAGTTACAAGGATCCAAGAAAACTCAGTAAAGACCACTTTGGAATCACTTTGTGACAAAATTGATTCATGGTGACTCTCCTAGTATTTGTGGAAAATCTGCTAAAGAAAAGTAACTAGAATATTCATACGACATCAGTGGTTAAAGCTACACTAAAATGAAACTTTATATCCTAATTATCGTCAAGGGTCCCTTCTAAAATAAAAGGGCTTGCTAGGCTACTATAAATATATTTAAAGAGAGATAGTCACATATCTGTGTAAACACATATATAATTCTAAACTTAAAATAATCTGAATTACAGTTTACATATTATGAAATGTAGTTAGACAATTTAAAAAATTACACCCCAAAATCTGTAGTTTAGGAGTATAAATAAGAGATGTGGGTACAGAGAAAAAAATGCAAGACTAACATTTTAACAAGAAAAGATAATCTAGTTATTACTCACTGTTATGTAACATTTGCCCTTCCTCCTTTTTCACTGTGTATACCAGTCACGAACTTGATTATTAATATTAATGAAGATCGCTTTTAAGTCTGTTAACTTGAAGGAAAAACAGAGGTGGTATTACTTTAATAGTGGTACATTTTCACAAATCACAGACAACCAAAAAGAATGTATCTTAAGACAGATTATTTTCTTAAGTTAGCAATATAACCTACTAAGGCAGAATGAGTTTCCGTTAAACATTTATTCTTGATATTAATGTAAAATACCATGCTTCTCAGCTTTCAAATTTCAAGATAAAATTCAACTAAGTGTTGAATGAAACAATGGTTAACATGTTTTAAAACCTTTCATGGGGAAATGGAATGTTTGGTGAGCTTTTAACCTAGCTACAAATACTTTTTTTTATATATACATACATATATGCTCATACACACATTCTTAACCATATGGACCTTACAGCCTTATTATTTCCTTATTGTGAATATACTTGTAGTTTTACTTTTGGTTAAGTGTGTACCCAATTCCTTATTATTGTTTCTTGTGCAATATCAAGATGTTATATATTTTCAGAAATGCTTATTTTGTTTTTATGCCTATTTCTTCAAATGTTTTAATAAGGATTTGCACAAAGAGATCTAACTTAAGAGTATACTTTATAATAGTATATGCAGAAGTTAAGTCATTTAAAGTTTAGCTATAAAGCAGGATGATAACTTGAATATTCAAATAATTAGACTAACAAAAAATCAGAGAAAGAGTTCACTAGAATGTGATAGTAGGTATAGGGGTGAGAAGGGAGAAGAGAAATCCACTAAAGACTTCATATGAATTCAACTACTTTAAGAGAAATAAAACTAGCCTAGAGAAGTGTTAAACTCTAAAAAAGAACTATAGGTAATTTCTTTTGGAAGCATGAGGAAGCCTATAGGACTGCAGACTTCTAACAAATAGGAAACAGAAAAGATAAAAGAATATTATCAATAATTAAAGGTTCCAGATAATATAGTAGAGACTCAACACATAATTTTTGATTGACTGGTGGTGGAATTCGATTTACAAAAGAAATATGGCTTAAATTTTGACTGTACTAAACTACAAATGTAATAAATTACAATAATTGAGTGATATAAATGCATTCTATAATGTGATTATTTTCTGTATATTAGTAAAAAATGGAGTTATTGGGTTACATAGAGAATTTTTGTTACATTTTATAATCCATTGCTTTTACCTAATAAAATTTCCTTCTCTATGTTCAGAAGTTAAACTGTCTGTATATTTTATTTACACTGTACTTTTTCAACCTGGCTCTATTAAAAAGTTATTTGAGAATTTATCCTCAACTCCCTCCCTTCTCTAATACCAAAATAATAAAGTACAGATATAATTATAGTGTTCCTGAGCAGCTAACAAACAATTTATTCAGAGAAATAACTTCCTTACCAGTATAATTCATCTTATTTTCAGTTTAAGAGTTTAAGTTGTGTTTTTTTCCTCCAAGTGATCAGCAATGAGTATTCTCTTCATTTGAGGGCTGTCTTGAAAGATGATTGCCAGAATTTCATAAGAATTTCATAAGTATTGACAATAATGGCATATTGAATCTGATTCTCCTTGTGTAAGACAACAGCCTCACTTCTTTCAGATTGTTTCAGATTCCACGAGAGTCTATCCTCGAAGTTAGCATTCTCTACAAAACTGAAATAGGTACAATTTGTCACAGATTCACCTCTCTTCTAGGATGGCCTCTCGTCCAGGTTTGGGTCTCACAGCCTTCCATGCCAGACCTGGCAGTGTCCTACCCAACACTACTCTGTATCTACAGTTTAATTGTAACTTTTAAAGACTGAGTTTTTCAAGACTCGAAACAAATGGTGAAATTTTTCCTATAGTGACAGGTGACTGGAGAAATATTTTGGGACAGGTACTTCCAAAGAATTATAAAATGGCAGTATTTATAGAGATCTTAAGTATAATAACTAGTTTGACTTCAGTTTGCTCATAGGTCCTCAAATTATAAGCTGCTACTCACTCTACCTTCTCTTCAGGCCAACATTACCTCCTCAAAACAACCCAGAACCTTCTTTTTGAGGAAGATTAGCCCTGAGCTAACAGCTGTGCCCATCTTCCTCTGCTTTATATGTGGGATGCCGCCACAGCATGGCTTGGTAAGCCGTGCGTAATGTAAGTCCACGCCAGGATCTGAACCGGTAAACCTGGCCCGTGAAGTAGAGTGTGTGAACTTAACCACAAGGCCACCAGGCCAGCCCCTCACAAACTTTTTGACGGTTGTCCCTGAGTAGAGATTGAGAGGGTTCCAGAAAATCCATAAATATTTTTTCCTAGTAATTCCAGAAAAATTTATTCTTGCTCAGTTAGTCTCCCTAGGGTAGGCCTGACTACCCACGCAGACTTTTAGACCGCATCCCAGGCATCTTTCTATCTTTAGTACAAATATTTTCCAATGGGAATTAGTTTCAACTTTTGATCTCTGCAGTATTATTTAGTACAGAAACATACAAGGTAGGCAGAGAAACTTCTTCTTATACAGAGAAAAAATGAAGTTATTATTTCACATTTTTTGGTCAAATAATGTACCTTTGGTCATTTTTAACAAACATTGAGCAAGTGACTCCCTACTGTGTTCCAGGCACTCTTCTGGGTGCCGGGGATAAATTAGAGAGGGTTTGAGAGAAGTTAAAGCTCTTGTTTTTTTCCAGACTGTGTGGAACCTCAGTCAGTGGATTTTAAAAATACTTTGAAACACCCTAGTATGTATAATCTGCCAGACAGATTTCACTCTTTGAAAATCAGTAATAATTTCTAAGTAAGTAGTAGGATTAGTGAACTTTGTTTCAATGAAATGTTAATAGTGAATTTTTAAAAATCAATTGTAAAGTATAATAAGGAAATTGAGAAAAATTACTGATAATCCTACCATCTAGAGATAACCAATTTTGGTGCAGTTTTCATATACATGATTATCCTGTACATAGGATAAGAAGACACAAAAGCTTTGTGTCTTATTTTTCCACTTAAATCAACAACTTTTTCCTGTGTCATTACAATTCTTGTAAGCAATTTTTATGTCTACATAATAATTCATCATATGGATGTACTACAGTTTATGTAATCATTTTCTTATTGTCAGATATTTAAGCCATTTCCTTTTGAATGCTGTTATCATAAATAATACTACCTGCCTATTTTATTATTTCCTTAGGATGCATCCTACAACAAGTAATGCTAAATGAAGGGTATGATCATCTTTAAAGTAAAGAAAAAATAGTCACACTGCCCTCCAGAAAGACTGTACTAATTGACATTCCCACCAGCAGGGTTTACCTGTTTTGCTGCACCATAGCTGGCACTGATGAATATTATTTGACCATAAATTTGCTAATTTGATCATTTTTAATAGGCTATGTTTTTAATGAATTCTGAGCCACACTCATCAAAGACAGTAGATCAAGATTTTTTAAAAATCAATATAAATATGGAACAATGTAAAAATTCCAAGAGTGGTGAGTATATGATCATGTTCTTGGAATGCAAAAATTTATTTCATACAAAATCAAAATGCAAATCCTGTGTCTTTTGGGGGAAAAGCTCAGAATGCCATTTAAAGTATGAAACTTATGAAATATTAGTTTACTAGGTGAAAAGATACAGCAGAAAAAATAAATATAGCTAATGAAAATGTACATAAAATTGCTACTGTGGTTTCAGAAAACTGTGTTAAAGATGAACGTGGTGGTTAGATTGCAAGATTTGCTTGCAATAACTGTGCATAGAGATAGTACATAGCTACCTTGAAAAAGAACCTGTCCCTTGCGAAGCTCTCATTTTAGTTTGTGTGTGAGGACTGGCACGTCTGCCTTTTTGCAGTCTGGCTTTACTCGAGCTAAGTGTGTGAGGGCTGTCTGAATGCCAGATCTGAAGAGGCTGTGTTTCTCCCAGTTCCTTCTGCCTTCAGTTGGAGCTGGGCCCCCGTCTCTAAATCACATTCATATCATCAGTTCTGCAAAGAACTTGGATTGCTCTCCAGCTCACTAAGTCCCTCTCTTTTTTTTAACCACATAAAAGACAAGAATTGCCAAGAAGCAAATCAAGAGATATGTACTCATAATTCAAGGTAGCTTCAATGGAAACATTTTATCTTTGTTTTCCTAATACATTCTTTAAAAGGTTTTGTAGTTCAAAATTTCCCTAACTTCTTTCATGGGAAAAGAGATGGGAATCGTAGCTACCAATTGTACTATTTAACCAATGAGATTAAAAAATTAATAGCAAATGTGTTTTTTAAAGATTGTAAATTACATATAGAACTAGATAAAATAAACTTAAATGTTCGTTGACTGACTTTATGGGATTCTGTCAACATTACTTTTTGGTCACAGGTAACTTTTGTGTTTCTCAGGCAGAAACGTTCTCCACCAGTTTCACACAACTTTGATTCAGGCCCTATATTACCAGCCTGCTTCCCAGGACGGTGTCCCCTCCCACAGCCTAAGGAAAAAGGCCGGCACGGAAGGCCCCGCCCCCCTGAAGAGGCTCCTTGTTTCTCGAGTCGCTCCCCTCTCGTGGCGCCAACCTGTGTGGAACTCGCAGTTGCCCCGCGCACTGTCCCATCTCTGCCCCTGCTACAACCCACACGAAGAACGCCTCTGCTCTCCTCTCAGCTGGCCAGCTCCAGAGCCTGGCTCAGGGACGTCACCTCCTCCAGGAAGCCCTCGCCAACACACTGTCCCCTCTGGATGTGCCCCTCCTTGGTGTGCCCACAGCCCCGTTCTTTCAGCACCTCCCTCGAATTATGGCTACCTCAGCCTTTTCACTTTCACAGAGTAGGCACCTGGGAGCTTCCCCTACAACGTGAAGCGTCATCACTGTTCCTGCTGCGATTTTCTTGTCGCCTTCCTTCCGGAGCCTTCCGTAGGACTCGCTTCCACCTCCTGTCACCTGCAACCAGGCAGCACCTCCAGACTGTTCTGAGTCCCCTTAAACAGGACGGAACGACGCGCGCTCCTTTTCCACCTTCTCTGAGGGATTATGCTCCTACGCTAAAGAAAATAATCTCCTTCAGCTGAGCTCAGTCGCAGACGGGAGCCGGTCGTACACACGGCCGCCCGGCGTGCGCCGGGGACTGAGCATCGTGCGGGGAGCGAGGTGGGATTATCTTACGGGGCCTCGACGCGCGGGTTTGGATTAATCTACAGATTTTCCCGTGAAGCGCTGAAAGTGAAGGTCAGGGGAGCGGCGGAGAGAACAGGGACGCGAACTCGGGGGCTTAAGGCGGCAGGGCACGCAGGCAGCGCGGGAGCGAGGCAGGGACCGGCGGCGCCGGGCGGCCCGCGCAGCCACGCCCGCCCCCAGGCCGCGGGGCACGCGACGGCAGGCTCCAGGGGCCGACGGCCGGCCCGGGCTCGGCCGAGTCAGCCTTCCGTCCCCGCGCGGGGGAGCCGCCTTCACGCCCAGGCCGCGCCAACGCCCCGGCCCCTGAGTTTAAAGGGCGCGCGCGGAAGGAAAGAGCCGGCTCGGCCCAATTTGTTCAGCGCACCAAGTGCGAACGAATTCGCCCGCCCCTGCGCCCTACTGGAGTCGGGACACCGGGCCCGACCAGCCTTAGGACTCCAGGAGCCAGCGAACAGCCCACGCAGCTCCCCTCTCGCACCTCCCCGGCCACGCCCCAATCTTTCCTTCCCCACCCAATTGGGAGTCCGCGCTGCTCATTGGTCGCGCTCCCTGCCAATCCTGTGAACGTCGACGAATCCCACCCTAGGAAAGACAAAGATCGCTAAAAACCTTACACCTGGCCCGGGGGGAGCGCGAGCCTAACGCCCCCAAGCTGCCGGCGGCCCGGGCTGCTGGGAGACGTGGGAGGGGCCTCATTTGCATAACGGCCGCCCCTCGCCTCCCCGCGGGGACCGGGGTCCCGCCCCTCACCCAACTGGAAATCTGTTGGGCCAGGGACGGGTCACTCCGACCCAGGCAAGCCTGGGGCGGGCGGTCCTGGGAGCCGATTGGCTCCGGGCGTTTCCAGAAGGCGGCAGGGAGGCGGCTATAAGAGCGAGGAGCCGAGTGAAGGGAGCGGGAGACGCTGGTTGCGCTCGCGGCGTGTGGCGCGAAGCGACCGTTGGTTGACGCCGGGGACTTTCTCTGCTGGGTGCTCTCGCCTAACGTCGCTTGCCTGTCTTTCCGTCAGGATGTCTGCCCGCGGCCCAGCCATCGGCATCGACCTGGGCACCACCTACTCGTGCGTGGGGGTCTTCCAACATGGCAAGGTGGAGATCATCGCCAACGACCAGGGCAACCGGACCACCCCCAGCTACGTGGCCTTCACCGACACCGAGCGCCTCATCGGCGACGCCGCCAAGAACCAGGTGGCCATGAACCCCACCAACACCATCTTTGACGCCAAGAGACTGATCGGACGCAAGTTCGAGGACGCCACGGTGCAATCGGACATGAAACACTGGCCGTTCCGGGTGGTGAGCGAGGGCGGGAAGCCCAAAGTGCAGGTGGAGTACAAGGGAGAGATCAAGACCTTCTTCCCGGAGGAGATCTCCTCCATGGTCCTCACTAAGATGAAGGAGATCGCCGAAGCCTACCTGGGGGGCAAAGTGCAGAGCGCGGTCATCACCGTCCCGGCCTATTTCAACGACTCGCAGCGCCAGGCCACCAAGGACGCGGGCACCATCACCGGCCTCAACGTGCTGCGCATCATCAACGAGCCCACGGCGGCGGCCATCGCCTACGGCCTGGACAAGAAGGGCTGCACGGGCGGCGAGAAGAACGTGCTCATCTTTGACCTGGGCGGCGGCACCTTCGACGTGTCCATCCTGACCATCGAGGACGGCATCTTCGAGGTGAAGTCCACGGCCGGCGACACCCACCTGGGCGGCGAGGACTTTGACAACCGCATGGTGAGCCATCTGGCGGAGGAGTTCAAGCGCAAGCACAAGAAGGACATCGCGCCCAACAAGCGCGCGGTGCGGCGGCTGCGCACGGCCTGCGAGCGCGCCAAGCGCACCCTGAGCTCGTCCACGCAGGCGAGCATCGAGATCGACTCGCTCTACGAGGGCGTGGACTTCTACACGTCCATCACCCGCGCCCGCTTCGAGGAGCTCAACGCCGACCTGTTCCGCGGGACCCTGGAGCCGGTGGAGAAGGCGCTGCGCGACGCCAAGCTGGACAAGGGCCAGATCCAGGAGATCGTGCTGGTGGGCGGCTCTACCCGCATCCCCAAGATTCAGAAGCTGCTGCAGGATTTCTTCAATGGTAAGGAGCTGAACAAGAGCATCAACCCTGACGAGGCGGTGGCCTACGGAGCCGCGGTACAGGCAGCCATCCTCATCGGGGACAAGTCAGAGAACGTGCAGGACCTGCTGCTACTCGACGTGACCCCGTTGTCCCTGGGCATCGAGACGGCTGGCGGCGTCATGACCCCACTCATCAAGAGGAACACCACGATCCCCACCAAGCAGACGCAGACCTTCACCACCTACTCAGACAACCAGAGCAGCGTGCTGGTGCAGGTGTACGAGGGCGAACGGGCCATGACCAAGGACAATAACCTGCTGGGCAAGTTCGACCTGACCGGGATTCCCCCGGCGCCCCGCGGCGTCCCCCAGATCGAGGTCACCTTCGACATCGACGCCAACGGCATCCTCAACGTCACCGCCGCCGACAAGAGCACCGGTAAAGAAAACAAAATCACCATCACCAACGATAAGGGTCGTCTGAGCAAGGACGACATTGACCGGATGGTGCAGGAGGCGGAGCGGTACAAGTCGGAAGATGAGGCCAATCGCGACCGGGTCGCGGCCAAAAACGCCGTGGAGTCCTATACCTACAACATCAAGCAGACGGTGGAAGACGAGAAACTGAGGGGCAAGATTAGCGACCAGGACAAAAACAAGATCCTCGACAAGTGTCAGGAGGTGATCAACTGGCTCGACCGAAACCAGATGGCAGAGAAAGATGAGTATGAACACAAGCAGAAAGAGCTTGAAAGAGTGTGCAACCCCATCATCAGCAAACTTTACCAAGGCGGCCCTGGCGGCGGCGGCGGTTCTGGAGCCTCCGGGGGACCGACTATCGAGGAGGTGGACTAAGCTTGCACTCGAGTCAGCGTAAAACCTCTTTTCCTTTCTCTATTTTTTTTTTCTTTTGTTTTTGGTTCTTCTTTGAAAAGTCCTTGTGCCAAGTAAGAGATCTGTTGTTGGAAGTCTGTAGCCCGGTGTATGCATACGAAAGGAAAGGTGCAACAACTTAGTTTAATTATAAAAGGTTAATTCTAAAGTTTGATTTTTAAAAACATTATTCGAGGTTTCTCTTTAATGCATTTTGCGTGTTTGCTGACTTGAGCATTTTTGGTTAGCTTAGTTAGTGCATAGAGATTTATTTGAGATGGGAAACTTGAAGTTTGCTCACGTGCTCTGTGGGAGCTTGGTAACAATAAAATATATAGAAGCTTGAATTGTTTATTTTTATGTACTACTTTAAGACTAAAAATATTGCAGTAATGTTAAGGACAGGCATTCTTTTTGCAAATACATGCATAAATACAAATTTAAAGTAAAGCTGAACTTGATCTCAAAATTACTGTCTTGGAGTTTTCAATTTTCCCTCCTTACTGTTTTATCTATGTTGGTCTTTAACTAAGCAAGCTGTTGGTACCAGGTGAAATTTATCTAACCTTATCTTGTTCAATTCTCAGATGAGATTCCTGCTTTGAATTACCAGCAATTTAAGGGGAGAAGATCTGGGTAAACTTTTTTCCCTTTTTTAATACAGAAACCAGACTAGTGTCTTCCAGTGTGCCCAGATTCCCAAGGCTTGGCTTAAATGTTCAAGTGAAAATCCGCCTGAATATTCCAGCAAAATACAAGCTAAACTCTGGGGTCACGTATAAAATGATTCTTTCTCTAAACAAACAAAAGCTGGGGCAGGAGTTACCTTCTCATAATAGCCCAAGGTAGTGTGAAACAAGTTGCTTTCTGTGACATAGATGCCTGAAGCAAGAGACAGCAGGCAAACTTTAATAGTGTGACCAAATTTAGTCAAACTTGTTTTAACTTTAATTTTCTAGCAAAAGAGCTCAACTTCTGAGCTCATGACAAATTCCATAAGGATATGTTTCCAGTAGTTAAAATTTCTTGGGGGATAGGGAGAGAGAATACAGATTTTTTTTTCTGATTTTAGAATCATAATGCTTTTACAATACCTGCCTTAAATCGCTAGAATACATTTCTTTTTTTAAAAGACAAACTGCAACATAGTCCTGTATTTTGTTAATATGCAGCTTGTCCATTTTCCTATATATGTGACTTGAGATTGTTACAGATAGGAATATTGTACCCCTTTGGGACCCACTATCCTGGGCTTAAGCTTTAATCCACTTCCGTGGGAGAAGGGGGTTCCTGTTTATTTTTTAGTGGAATGACCTTTCTGCTTTGTTTCGATTTTTCCTCTTCTTCAAGGGGAACTTGGGAGAAATTCAGTAAAGCTGATTGAAAAATACATATCTAACCTAATGTTTTCACCTCATGTAGACACTTTGCTATCTCTTTCCAAGTGATGTAGATTTGCTTCATGTTGTTCATAAGATAGTGAATTATGGAAGTTGTATTTTTAACTTAGTAGTGGACTCTTAAATATCATGCAGAGAGATTAATTTTTGAAGTAATAGAACAACTAGAGAACAAATTAGCCTAAAAATATTGGACTTTGGTAATGACCCCGTCACACAAGAGCTGACTCTTACGTACATATAAGTTGTTTTCTTCTTTTGGGAAGTCTCACTTGGGTGGGGGGAGGAGATAAGGCAATTGTGAAATTGCTTCAAAATAAGCTTAAAACAATTTTTAAAGGTAATTGCTCTTAACACTCTGAAAAGCTGAAGATAACTCAGGTTTTTCAGTGCTGATGCCACGCTGGAAACGTTTCAGCAGGAGGCATTAAGGGTGTTTCATTGACTACAGATAGCATCACATAAATATTTGACAAACTACCTTGGTACTAACAGAATCAGGTGAATAGTAGCCTTAGAGTGACATTTAATGTGAATTTTACCAAGATAGTACCCATTCTATTAACCTTTTATTAGTCCTTTATTTGTTGAAAGTGTTTATCCCTTGCTCTAACCTCAAAATATAATGAGGTCTTTCTGTAAGTGCAATATGGTATTAATATGACTCATTTTAGACCTCACTTTAGAAGGGATTCGTTTCTAAAGTATCAAAACAGTGACCAGTGGTAGTCTCTCTGATCCTGTGGCCTGGCCTCTGGTAACTTGTTATAACACTAATATATATTTATGTAGATACTTTATTTTTGGTTATTTTGAAAAGTAATTTGTAAAACCCCTAGCCTTTGGGAGGGTTTTTAATTTAATTCTGTCTTCTCAAATTTACCTAAATATGAATATTACTAAGATAAAGCCACCAAAGCAGCCGTGTTTCCAGGGGTCACTTGAAACTGGGTAACTCTTGGGAACTCCTTAGAAGATGTTAGATCAGCCATAGTCAGATAACATTGGAAAAAGTACTTGATGTTAGGATGAGGCTAAATTACAGTTTAAGGAATAATTAGCATCACTTGAACTTGAAAGTAATGACTTATACTAGGGACTAGTGGTCATGACTAAAGCAAATGCAATGCATATAGGATACTAAGGGATTGCCAAAATACGCTTCTCAGTACAGGCACTTAAATTCTTACCCGAGTTTCTGATTAATGCATTGTCCTTGTTTTGAAGTAATAAAACTAGACACTTACTGAAATAAGACACAACAGGTTGTTTACAGTATTTGAGACGTGTGAAATTTCAAAACAAGCTCACTCTAAATTTTTTGTAGTATTAATTTTATATTTATCATTGAAATTAAAACTTGACTTGTACATTAGGAGACGTTAATTCCATGTACATATTTGAACTTATGCATAATAGGATATTTAATGAATCATCTATTCAATATGTCAAGGAGACTTAATGAGAATTTCTTTATCCTGTCTGTAATCTTAAACAGGAATACAACCTGGCTATCTAGATCAAATCAAAAGATTTCTTTTTATGAAGCTCAAATACTAGGCCCATGATGAGGCATTCACCTATTTTAAATTGAATGTAGTTTATAAAAGTTGTGTTGTGAGGCATGTTCCTCTTGCTTTTGAACACTGGAATTAAATTGAAGTTCTAAAGAATCTGAAATCCATGCCTGACAAGACAATTGCTAAGGGACTGTATATGTTTAGGTTAAAGAACAACAGGAATGTTCAATTGTTTCCGTATATTTAATTTATAAATAGGTATGAGAAGACTGTTTCGGAGGACTATCCTTAAGCATTAAAATTAGATACAGAATTTCATATCTTGAAGAAAAAGTATGGCTCTTTTGGAAAAAAAGCCAGGTATTTATTCTAGATATAGCTCTTGGAATGGAAATATTTTAGGGTATATGCATTTCTGAACTTTAATACAGTGATACTTAATGTTGAAATGTCTTTAGATCAAATAAAGTAGCCATAGGCTCCTTCCTCTGCCCCTTTCAGTATAGATTAGGTTGTTTGTGAATTCAAGATCAGGGAAATAAGCAACCAAAAATAGAGTTGCTGTTTCTAATACTGGCATGGCTGTTTTCTGACATGTTAATTTTGTTTTTTCTGATGTGTTAATTTTTTAAAGGCAGAACTATAACACTATGAAAACTTGTCCATTATGACTTTTTCATAGTATAAGCATGCATTATATTCAGTTAATGTTTTGGGCCTAAAACCTGAAATAAGCAATTTAGTTCTATGTTTTATGACCTTGAGAAGTTTCTCTTAGGCAAAAAAAAAATCTTTCCCTCACAGAACACTTGGAATTATTAAATATTTAGATGATACCTTTATCCCTACTTTATAACATCATGGATGGTTTGTTTCTAAAGGGAAAATTATAGTATTTCCATTTTAGGTTGTGAGCTTCTAATGTCATTCAAAAAAAGACAAAATTGGTGAAAAATCTAACCTAAGAAATGAGTAGGTCACTTTTTAAATAATGATTTAGAGCCATAAAAATAATCTTTTATTCCCTTTTGTTAGGGTCTAGTAATACAGAAGTATGAGATGGTCCCTTCAGAGTTATCAAAGGTTTCTTTGAAATACTATGTCCCTCTAGCACATTTGGAATAACTTGTCATGTAATTTTTATATAGGTCATGTTTTGGGTTCTCAACTCTGAGTTTTACCTTAGTTTTGTACTTTAGACAGCCTGAAGTTAAACTGTGGTGAAGTATAAAAGATCTTTGGTTTTCTACTAGCATTTCTTCGCTCATTGGGATAAACTGAAGAGGTTAACTGAAGAGTGGCCTTTTTAAAATTTTTATTGAGTTAATGATAGGTTACAATCTTGTGAAATTTAAGAGTGGTCTTCTTGATAGTGGTGGGGTGAATGGACTCCATCCAGAGCTCTCAGCCGTTCTCAGGCCTTTCTGGAGTTTCAGCTCATTATTTCTCCCTGTCCTCACCACCCCTGGTTATATACACTGCTTAGTGAAAAACTCTCCGTGACTTCCGTGTTCTTATTCCTCTTCAAGTGAGTCGTCTTCAAAAAACCAGCCTTGAGGCCATAGCCTCAAAGCAGCACTGCCAGTGTACAGGTGGGTTTCCATATATCCGAGCCAACTGGATCAGCTGCCAGGAATGGACTCAAGCGAGTGGAACGTGAATCTAGGTGATTACAATTTTATACCACTATAACCAGTGTTGGTGTGTGGCCAAGTCATGAGACTGGGAGGGCCAGGGTGGGGGAATGTCTATTGCCATATTTTTGAAGTTTATGGGAGTACACAATCACCAGCTATTTACTGAGCATCTCTTAACGTTTATTAAGCTGTGGGGATAAAACAAAAGCAGAATATATTAAGCATTGCCAATCATGTAGTGCCATCCAGCATTGCTTACATCAGTGTTGGAAGGAAAAAAATAATCAGAATCTGCCTATCAACTCAGTTGCAAGAAGGAATTACAAGACACATGATTTGAAAAGCGTAAATGTAAAAATATCAGTTGAACGTCCATTGACACAAAGCAAGTTTCTTTACGTTGGGCAGCACTAATTTTGCTTACTTATTAAGGGTAGCGCTTTACACGCTTTATTCCTCAAAAATCCTCATAACCCCTGACTAGGGTATCTTCAGAAGCAAGATCAGTGTTGTCTTGCTCTTGGTCCCACATCTAGTTATGCAGCAGAACCAAGTTCTGAAAACCTTATTTCCACGCTTCCTCCCCTCAACCCCCCCCCGCCCCCCCCCCCCCATCAACCTAGTCCCAGTCTGGATTTGAACTTAATCTAGTGCTAACCAAGTTTGGAACAAAAGGATCTTCCCTATAGAACTGAATCTAGTTACTCCAATTAAAAAGGAAACAGTAAAGTGGTTGACTTCACGGTTGGAAGGCCATGCAGCGCTGACCCTTTGAGAAGCATCACCTGGGCAGCTTTGCTATGGCTACGCCAATCAGCCAGCGCCGCACAGGAGGCGAGAGCGCGGACGGAGCCACGCCGGCGCCGAGGTGCCTCCGCTCCAGGTCGCCCGCCCGCCGCGGCGGAAGCACGTCCCCGCCCCGGTTCGCCCTCAGGCCGCGGGGTCCGGCGCCCGCGGGCGGTTGCCTCCGCAGTGCCGGGAGGCGGCCCCGGCGAGGCCATGCACCGGGTGCCGGAGTTTTACTCGCGGAGGAAGCGGCTGGACGGCCAGGCCGCGATGCGGCGGGATGTAAGTGCCGCCTCGGTCGCCCCCACGCTGGCGGCCGGTGACGGCCGGCCCGCCGCCGCCGCCCCCGCCCGGCCCGCGGCGCCCGAGACGGCTGGGTGGCGGGGCCGGGCCGCCCGGACTCCTTCCGCCGCGGCCCCGCCCTCCTCCGCGGGCGGGTTGCCGCCTGAGCCCCGAGGCGAGCGGTACTCAAAGAGCTACGGGCATATTTGCCTGCAAAAGCAGAACTATGAACGTGTACCCGGGAAACGGTCAGAATTGAATTCTGGCTCCCTACGCGGATATTTAGATAGTTATGAAAGTCCCACCTCGCCACCTCTAATTGGTTGGTTGCAATATAAATAGCCCTACTGGGGACGACGCCGTCCTGCTGTGGGTGGGATCCCCTGGTGGCGGGGCGGGGGAATGCTGGTGGGTTGTAGCCGCCGCTCGGTGAAAAGGGTAAACTTGTTCTTTGCGGACGTCCTCTGAAGGGCGGGCTCCGTGTTAAACAGGCTCCTCATATTAGGGGGTGTCTGACGCCTCTAGAAGGTTGAGGCTGCTCTGGGCGTCAGTTTATTGTGGTCTGAGTCCCAATTAATCGCTAAATTGCTATGATGAGCCCTGAGCTAGTGCGGGCTAAGTGAAGTTTTCTTCCTTCTCTTTCTCCCTTCCATTATTCCTTTCTACTGAAACTACACCTAAAAGCAATTTTAAAAAGGATAAAATCCTAGCTTCAGATTAAGAAAAGAGAACACTTTAAGATCCTACATCTTTATTGAATAGAGTTAAAGGGCGACTAGTGGAAATTATTATTGAAAGTTCATTGTGACATGTGGATTCCAAATTGAACTTTTAATTATTTTTGCTGCAATCATTTCATTTTACAGCAATTGGGATTACGATTAGGGATGTGGTACTGGAAAGATGAAACCAGAAGTCTTGAATTCAGAAGGTAAATTTTAACGAAACTTTATTATAGCGTTTATAAAATTTACATGTGCTTGGGGTAAAAAAAATAATTCAAGCAATACAGAAGAGTATAAAGAATAAAAGAAATATCTGCTGAAATCCTACCACGGGAGATAACCAGATGACGAGCAGCTTTCCAGATAGCACTTTCTGATAACATTTGGTGTTACAAGCGTTCTCCCTGTCTGTGTCACATTCAGCGAGTGTGATGTTTCAGGAGCTGCTCTGTGACACATCTATCTGACAGCAAAAACTGAAATCACTGCTCTGGAGAGGACAGATTATTCAGAAATACTGAAATAAATATTCTACGAAACACAAACTTTAGATTTTGACTCTAATATAACATTTAGACTTTATGTTTAATTGATGTTAAATGTCATTATATTTATAATGGAACTATAAATTTCACGTGCTTAGCCAACTGCATTCCTGACCTCCAGCCCCATTTGTCCCACAGCCTGAAAGACGTATCCGTGTGAATCTGTCACAGCAACCTCAAACACATCACCAGTTTTGCCTCTTTTATCCTGTATATGAGTGAAGGGCAATCCCAGCCATCAGTTAACCACCCAAGCCAGACACTTGGGAGTCAACCTAAGCACCTACCTCTCCCTCCACCTTCACATCCAGGTACCACATCTTGTCAATTCCATCTCTTAACTATTTTTCAGTCCTGTACCCTTCTCTCTATTCCTACCAACGTGGACTTAGTTCTGACTCTCACAGTTTCTTACCTGCATAACTATCTCTAATCTTCCTACAACTAGCTAATTGGTCCCCTGCCTCTTGTCTTCCTCTGCTTGAATCTAGTTCTATTGAACAGGTTCAATAAACATCTGGTAAGTGCCTGCTTTGTGAAGTTCTGTAGATAGCTCCAGGGACATGCAGATGAGTAAGACGGTTCCTGCCACTGAGGAGCTTACAGTGTGGTCGAGGGAGACAGAGTATGTGGCAGAAAGGGCCTTGGTGTCAGACAAATCTTGGTTCAAAATGTCAGTTCTGCTACTTACTGGCTGTGTGACTTTGGCTCAATTGCTTAATCTCCCTGACCTTGTTTCTTCACCTATAAAATGGGGATATTAACACTCACCTTCCATGGCTGTTGCAAAAATCAGAAAAATATGCAAATATTCAGGTCATAATAGGTGTACAGTAGACAGTGTCTCGTATTGTTAGTTTAGCTATACACTTTTAATAGAGTCAGCATTTTCTCAATGGAGATTAAAATTAGTTTTTTCTAATCTAATAATTTTACCTTGTAAAATTTACCATCTATTGCAGCGGGTGTAATATGTTCCCATTAACGTAAAACTCTATTTCTATAACTCAAAAAGGCAGTTTTATAAAGTGGTTAAGAATGTGGGCCTGGAGCCAAACAGTCCTAGATTTAAATCATCTTAAACACCTTTGAGCTGTGTGATTTGGCCAAGTCACTTAGTTTTCCTCAAACAGCTTAACACTTTGACATCAGTTTGTTCATCTGTAAAACTGGATTAACATGCAGGTGTTTCAAAGGGTTGGTAAACTGACTATCACAGTGTCTGGTACACAGGAAGTAGCTGATAAATGTTATTAGAAAGTGATAATCCGGAAAGCTGCTCAAAAAAAGGCAGGGGACCAATTAGCTGGTTGTAGGAGGATTACAGATAGTTATACAGGTAAGAAACTGTGAGAGTCAGAACTAAGTCTGTGTTGGTAAGAAGAGAGAGAAGGGTGCAGGACTGAGAAATAATTAAGAGATGGAAGTGACAGGATGTTTGGATGGAATTGACAAGATGTGGTACCTGGATGTGAAGGTGGAGGGAGAGGTAGGTGCTTAGGTTGACTCCCAAGTGTCTGGCTTGGGTGGTTAACTGATGGCTGGGATTGCCCTTCACTCATATACAGGATAAAAGAGGCAAAACTGGTGATGTGTTTGAGGTTGCTGTGACAGATTCACACGGATACGTCTTTCAGGCTGTGGGACAAATGGGGCTGGAGGTCAGGAATGCAGTTGGCTAAGCACGTGAAATTTATAGTTCCATTATAAATATAATGACATTTAACATCAATTAAACATAAAGTCTAAATGTTATATTAGAGTCAAAATCTAAAGTTTGTGTTTCGTAGAATATTTATTTCAGTATTTCTGAATAATCTGTCCTCTCCAGAGCAGTGATTTCAGTTTTTGCTGTCAGATAGATGTGTCACAGAGCAGCTCCTGAAACATCACACTCGCTGAATGTGACACAGACAGGGAGAAGGACAGCAAGATAGCTTTGGGATTAGACAGAAAGATAATCATGGGAGTCAAAGTACATGTTAAAGCACAAGAAAATGCGGTTATAAATTTTAAGTGCCAACGTTTTCTTTTCTCAGTCTTCATGTATGTATTTAAAGGCCATCTCAATCCTCTCTTCATATCATGAAAATTGGACCATATGTTTTACTTATTGACCTTATTTGTAAATGAAGTTAATTTGTAGTATTTTTCAAACTAATTTTCAGTGCTAATCTAATAATAACCCACCCCACGTGGCACTATTTCCTGTATGAGCCTACTGATAAATTCACAAGTAGTTTCACACTGACTTTCTTATTCATAAAATAGTCATATTCATAAACTAAAATTTCTTTTGGTTTGTTAGCAAATTATTCTTTTAAAAATGGCTTGATTTTATTTCCACTAATTTTGGAGAATATATGTGGGATGGTATGATTTAAAAGGTAGAATGTATGACATTGTTGAGCAAAAATAGCCAGATATAAAATTGTAAATACTATATGATTCCGTTTATATAAAAATTTAAAATAAGAGGCAAAACAGAACTGTGATGATAGAGGTCAGAATAGTGGTTACCTTTGGGGCGTTATTAACTCACAGCGGATGGGAAAAGGCACAAGAGAACCTTCGCAGGTGCTGGAAATGGCCTATGTATTGATCTGGGTGGTGGTTACATGGGTATACATATAGTAAAAAATCCATCCGGCTGTCCACTTAAGACTTATGCACTTTACTTCACATAAGTTATTCCTCAATTTAAAAAGTAAAAGAAAAGCAAACCCAAACTCCAGACAGTGTACACAAATTGCGGGCAGTTAGGAGAGATGGGGAAAGGAATACCATGAAGAATAGACGGGGAGCAGGCTTTTTATGGTGAAGCTGCTTTGTGTCTAAGCAAGTCTGTGGGAGACCCCTGAGTACCAGGATCACCTTGGGAGTCCAGCTGCTTGGGACAGTGCCAGGAAGAGCAAAGCAGACCTTTGTAGGTTTTAGGACAGACGTAGTGTTTGCATTTGATGGAAATATTGGTACTGATTCCCCTTTAAAGTCTAAGCATATCCTATCACAAATTAAAATGCAGGTTTGAAGTCAGAGAGGACTCGTGGGCTGGAACATGTTCCTCTTTTTTAGAGACAGTACTGCAGAGACTCATGTCATCCCCGTTCATGGTGATGAGACAGCGCAGAGGCAGAGGAGGTTGGGAGAAGACAGTGGTGGGATGGGAGCTGCGGAGACAGAAGGCCTGTGGAGTCACTGCTCTTGTACCTAGTTCTGTTCGGAATCGCTCCACAAACCTTTACTGAGCATACATGATGGGACTGCATCTATGCTCCAGAAAGCCTCCTTCCACGGTGGCATGGAGGGGCAAGATTAGAACTGGGGAGACAAGACCGTTATGCAGCAATCCCAGGGAGGGCTGACTAGGACCCCGGTGAAGGCTGACGGGAGGGTGGAGAATCAAAGACTCATTCTAGAGGCAGCTGGAGGTAAAAGGCCTCATGTGCAGGAGGAAGTAGCTGGTAAGCCCAACTGTAAGACAAAGGGAGGAGGCAAGAATGTCTGGGTAAGAGTGGATGATGATATTGTCCATTGAGATAAGGAAGGTGGGAGAGCTGGTACGTTTGTGGAGCGGGTGAAAGGTAACATGTTTACATTTTTAGACTTGGAGAATTTGACATACCTGCCTGTGAGACCCTCAGGTCAAGAGTTCAGTAAGCAGGAGTTTGGCCCTCACGAGAGAGGCCGGTGCACAATTAGAGTAGGAAGTGAAATGATTGAGGCCAGGAGCTTAGGAAATACCTACTTTAAAGAATTATGAAAAAATTTTTTTTAATTATTTAAAAAATCAGAAAATATGAGTAAGCAAAAACAGAAAAACTTTATAATGAGATAATAGAAAATATATCTGTTGGTCTCTGCCTCCTGTTCCTGGCACAGAGCTCCTAAAACCCTTGCAATTTCCTAAGTGATAGGAGCAGTAGGAGCGTTTCTTGTTCTAGGTGAGGTGACTCTTAGTGGGCTCCTGGATGGCTTCTGGATGGGGGCTGGTCCCCAGAAAGATCAAGCCACGGTGAGAAGCTTGGAATTTTCAGCCCTACCCCCATCCTCCAGAGACAGGAGAGGGGCTGGAAATGGAGGTAATAACTGACCGTGCCTCCGTGAGGAAGCCGCCATAAAACCCCAGTAGTACAGGAGTTCGGAGAGCTTCCAGGTTGGGGAACACGTCCACACCAGGAGGTTGACACACCCCGACCCCACGGGGAAAGAAGCTCCTGCACTCGGGACCCTCCCACACCTTGCCCTGTGTGTCTCTTCATCTGGCTGTTCATGTGTGTCCTTTATCATGTCCTTTAATAAACTGGTAAACATAAGTATGTGTTTCCCTGAGTTCTGTGAGCAGCTCTAACCAGAGGGGGTCATTGGAATCTCTGATCTGTAGCTGGGCCGTCAGAAGCACGGCTGAGACTGGGCTTGCCACTGGCATCTGAAGTGGGTTGGCGGGGGGGAGGCGGTCTTGTGGGACTGAGTTCTCAACCTGTGGAATCTGATGCTCTTTCTGGGTAGATCATGTCAGAATTTAGTTGAGTTCTCGAACAACATGTTGGTATCCAAGAATTGCTTGTTGGTGCGGGGAAAACCGTCTGCACATTTGGTGACCAGAAGTGTCAGAAATGAAGTGTTTTATGTGAGCAGCAAAGGAGACTCCCAGGGAAGAGAGCCAGGGGAGAACTGGGTTTTTCCCCTACTCAGGAAGGAAAAGGGGCCGGCCTGGTGACACAGCAGTTAAGTTCGCACGTTCCGCTTCTTGTCGGCCCCGGGTGCAGACATGGCACTGCTTGGCACGCCATGCTGTGGCAGGCGTCCCACATATAAGGTAGAGGAAGGTGGACACGGATGTTAGCTCAGGGCCAGGCTTCCTCAGTAAAAAAAGAGGAGGACTGGTAGTAGTTAGCTCAGGGCTAATCTTCCTCCAAAAAAAAAAGAAAGAAAAGAAAATAGCATATGATCAATATTTGGGGCCGGCCTGGTGGCGCAGCTGTTAAGTTCGAATGTTCCGCTTCTCGGTGGCCAGGGGTTCGCAGGTTCGGATCCCGGGTGCAGACATGGCACCACTTGTCAAGCCATGCTGTGGTAGGTGTCCCACATATGAAGGAGAGAAAGATGGGCACAGATGTTAGCTCAGGGCCAGGCTCCCTCAGGAAAAAAGAGGAGGACTAGCAGCAGTTAGCTCAAGCCTAATCTTCCTAAAAAAAAGGAAGGAAAAATCCTGAGTTTTTCCTTTATACCTGCCCAGCAAGAGTAACTGTTAGTATGTTAACATCTTATTAAATAGCTTCCCAAATCTTCTTCTATATATGTGTATACCTACACACACATTTTAAAATTTACTACATTCTGGATTTCCATTTCTTTTTTCTCATCACAAACTTGTACATATGTACTGAAAAACAAATACATAAATGTGCAAAGTAGAAAGTGAAGATTCTACTACACTTCTACCCCCAAAGACCACCAGTGCACCAATGTTAAGGCTTACCACCTTATTTTTATTTTTTTGTGCTCAACGTACTGGTTACATTTATTTTACAGCCTGTGGCCAATAATTCCAATATCTGAAATCTGCACGTTTGATTTTGTTGCCATTTTTTTTCTTACAGCATTATTTTTTAAATGTTTATAAATATAAACGTTTTAAACTTTTTATTTATTTTTAAAGATTTTGTTTTTCTCCCAAAGCCCTCTGGTACATAGTTGTGTATTTTCAGTTGTGGGTCCTTCCAGTTGCGGCATGTGGGATGCCGCCTCAGCATGGCTTGATGAGCAGTGCCATGTCCCTGTCCAGGATTTGAACCAGCAAAACCCTGGGCTGCCAAAGCAGAGCGCGTGAACTTAACCACTCAGCCACGGGGCTGGCCCCCTAAACTTTTTATACTAGAAGATTTAAAACATAGACAAAAGTAGGGAGAATGGTATAATGAACCCCAGTGTACCCATAAAACTGCATCAACAACCACCAAATTAAGGTCAGCTTCATACCATGTACCCCCATCTGTTCCTCCCCTTGATTATTTTGAAGCAAATCCCAGGAATCATATCATTTCATCTATAAATATTTCAGTATGTATCTCAAAAAAATAAATACTCTCTTAAAAAATGTAACTAAATTACTATTTACACACTTAAAAATATGAATGATAATTTCTTAACATCATCACATATTTAGTTTTATTCAGATGTCTCTTATTGTCTAATAATTTTTAAGTTGTTCCTATCAGGATACAGGTAATTTCCGTACATTACAATTGGTCTGATATGTCTCTTAGTCAGTGTGCGTGTCTTAAGGTTTTTTGTTTGTTTGTTTGTTTGTTTTTGAGGAAGATTAGCCCTGAGCTAACTGCTAGCAGTCCTCCTCTCTCTTTTTTTTTTTTTTTTTTTTGCTGAGCAAGACTGGCCCTGAGTTAACATTTGTGCCCATCTTCCTCTACTTTATATGTGGGACGCCTACCACAGACAGCATGGTATGCCAAGTGGTACCATGTCTGCACCTGGGATCCGAACCAGCGAACCCTGGGCTGCCAAAGCGGAACATGTGCACTTAACCACTGTGCCACCAGCCGGCCCCTTAAGGTTTTGATAGGTATCTTCACATGGCTCTCAGGAATAGCAGACAGGCAAAGAAAGAGGAACTACCCAAAGAGAAAGAGTGATTAGACAGGTCAGAGGAAAAACCTGGAAAAACCCTGAGACACAAAGCCTTCCGAATCAAAAGAAGGTTTTCTAAGAAATGGGATTGGAGGGGCTGGCCCCATGGCCGAGGGGTTAAGTTCGCGTGCTCTGCTTGGCGGGCCCAGGGTTTCACCAGTGCTGATCCTGGGCGTCGACTTAGCACTGCTCATCAGGCCATGCTGAGGCGGCATCCCACATGCCACAACTAGAAGGACCCAAAACTAAAATATACAACCATGTACTGGAGGGCTTTGGGTAGAAGAAGGAGAAATAAAATCTTTAAAAAGGAAAAAAAGAAAAAGAAATGGGATTGGAGTAGGGAGTGGTCAGAGCTCAGGGTGGAGCAGATACTGAGAAGCAGCCTTGGATTGATTTAACAAGTTAGGGATCGCAGGGGACCTAGATGAGGAGCAGTTTCAGGAGGGCAGTAGGATGGAAATCAGATAATAGCAGTTTGAGTGAATCTGAGATAAATAGGAGAAACTAGCAGAGAGAGTCCTCTTATCAGGAAGTTTACCAGTGAAGAAGGAAAGAGAGAGGGTAGCCTTTAGGAGATCCAGTGCCAAGGGAAGGGGATGTTTTTTCCTCCCCAAAGCTCCCCAGTACACAGTTGTATATATTTTTTTAGTTGTGGGTCCTTCTAGTTGTGGCATGTGGGACGCCGCCTCAACATGGCCTGATGAGCAGTGCCGTGTCCACACCCCGGATCCAAACTGGCAAAACCCCAGGCGGCTGAAGCGGAGAGCGCGAACTTAACCACTTGGCCACGGAGCTGACCCCTGGTTTGTTTTAATGGTAGGAACATCTCAAGTTTGTTTGTCTTGGGAGAAAAAAGAGATGGATTGGAAGGAAGGAGGATGGGAATGGGATCAAGAGCACAGATTAGCTTGGAAAGATAGAAGCAGCTTTTCCACTGATTGTGGTGGGAAGGAAGTAATACAGACGGGAAAGCTTGGGAATTGGAAGCTGTGCTGCTCTCCTTACTGAAAATAGGCCAGACCCTTCCAGGCTACTACTGGGAGGAGAATCTTTTGGTAGCAGTGCTGTTGACCCTCACTCTTTCCCCTGAGACTGCTGCTGTCCTTGGGGTTCACTCATCAGTAACTGCAACCACTGCCACACTGGGCTGGGGCCAGGGCTGAGAAAAACCACATTCACCCAAGTACCCTGACCCAGTACCCAAATTGGGCCATTTCCTGAAGCCCAGGGGACAAGGGAGCCAGGGAAGTCTTCCCAGGGGACGTGATATCCAAGCCAAGACCTGAGGAGGAGTAGGAGTTGAGAAGGCAAAGGGAGATTTGGTTGGGGAGGAGGAGAGAGCATTCTAGGCAGAAGGAACAGCGTGTGTAAAGGCCCAGACCTGAGAGGGCATGGGATGTATTTGAGACTGCGGGCAGTTCCATAGTCTGGGTATAGAGTTACAGGCGGGTATTAAGAGATTGATTAGAACCGCGTGCATGATAAATAGTTTGGAAGGAGGCAAGACTGAAGGCAGGGAGATCAAGGAAGAAACAATTGCAGAAATTCAGTTGACAAATGATGGTGGCTAAATTTAGAATGGTGGCATGGGAGAGAGAGAGGTAGGCAAATTCAAGATATATTAAAGAATTAAGTGATTAGTGGGCAGAGATGGCTGAGGGTGATGGAGGAATCAAGGATGACACCATTTTCTGGCCTGGACACCTGGTGGATCTTGGTACCCATTTGCTGAGATGGGGGAAATAGGAGTAGGAAATACAGGTTAAAGAGGAATGAGCTCAGTTTGGGACATACTGAGTTTCAGGTGTCTGTAGGATGCCTAAGCGAAGGTGTCCAATAGGCAGATGTATCCGTTTATAAGGCTACAGAAGGATCTGAACCTTAAATATAAATTTATGAGTTATCAGTGTTAGTGAAGTAGATGAAATTACTCAGAGAAAGTGAGAAGAGTAAGCAGGTGGAATCCTGAGAAAGGCCCTCATTTAAGGAGCATGCCCAGGAAAAGAAGCTTTTGAAGGAGACTAAGAAAGAGCAGCTACAGATGAGGGGTGGGGAAGGGAGTTTGGAGTGTCGTGAATCCAGATAATCTGCTTTGCAAAGCAACAGCTTGACCTCAGGGCTGATCAAGGTCTATCCCATCAATTTAACACCCTGGCAATCTCTTGCAGGGTGCTGATCTCCCTCCACAAAGGGTAGGCCACCTTTTACACCCACTAGCCAACCAGAGTTCACAGACTTCTGGGTATTCTCAAGTTCAGGTGGAGAGAAGATGATCGCTTTCCTCTCCCCTGCCTTGCAGTTCCTGGCGTCTTTCCTGGATGAATGACACTGGAAATCTTCCCCTTCAGAGAAGACCTAGCTCCCTATTCACAGGCAGGTCTTACCTTAGTTGTATAGATTATACTCTGGGAAAGATAGCTGTGTCAGAATACAGCAGGACACCCGCAACCTCCATGCAAGATATGGACACACAGCGACTGGCGGGGAAGGGGTGGTCATTATTTCTTAATAGGCAGTTAAGGAAGAGACAATGGAGAGTGGTTTGGAGGGAGACCTGGGTTCAAATCCTAGCTCTGCCACTTACTAGGTGGTCATCATTTGTCAAGTTACTTAACCTCACTATCAGTTCCCTTACCAATAAAATGAAATAATAATGCCTCATGAGGAATAAATGAGGGTGTTGCATAATTCATCAGCATGCATGCTTGTTTCTCTATCTGTCAGAGAATACCTTTGTTCACAGGCCACATCTGGGTTGGCCCATGAAGCATGCCACTCTACACTTTACACAGTGTCAGAAGTCCTATACCTTCTTGTTTCAAGTGCCCCTACTCCCAGCTGGGAGAGAACCAGCAGCCTGTAGGAATCTTTGCCAAGGCCATTGACTCCCCTGAGAACATACAGCCGAGGAAACGCTACATCTCCAGAAGCCCCAAACTTCTCTTGTTTTTCATCATGGCCTAAGAGAAGACTCTGATAACCACCAAAGAGCTCTGACTTGTGTGGAAGTCAAAGTGGTCCAGCCCTCTGCATTATAGTGACGGGTTCTAGAGGGAAAATATGATTTTTTTTTCTTATTTATTTCAGGGCAAAGAGAAACGACATAATTATGTTGTGATATTAGGAAGGCACATAAACGAAATGTGGTCTGTGAAAGGACCAGATTCTAAGTGGGTTGCCAGATTGAGGGGGAGACTGGAGACTGCAGGAAGGTACACAACCAGCTCAGACTGTGGTTTGGGAGCCGATCCCAGGTAATTCAAAGGACAGTTTTCAGTTATTACTAGTGATGCTTCTTACTGATTCCAAATGCACTTGAGCATGGGCTGCCTTTAGAGCTATGGCAAGTCACTCGGAAAGAGAACCCATCTCAAAAATTGAGCTAGAGGATGACTTCAGTCAAGTGAAAAGCCACTCAGACAAGTGTGGAGTAGGGAAGGCATGACCAAAGGTCAGAGAATAAGGATTAGAGGTTTAGCAGTAAATGCCAGACCATTGGCTAAGGACAGGCACTGCCTGCCACAAGTTTCAAACACTGGGGTGTGGATCAGACTCTCTGAGCCTTAGTTCTCCATCAGCAAAATGACAGCCATGTACTAGATGATCTTTTAGATGTTCTCTAACCCCAAAATTCTGTGATCTTATGATTTTATAATTCCAAGTTCATTGAATTCGTTCATAGACCTGATCTACAAGATAGTCTCAAATATATCCTTTTAAATTTCTTATTTTAAGCTTCTCTCAGCTGAATCATTTCAAGCAAACTAATTAGGCAAGGAACTTTGAGTTATAGGGTTAGGACTGGGAAAAGAGTAGGAGACGGCAATTTCGTTTGACGTTAATTGAGATTGGGTGTTTCTGTCTTCTCTTGTCTTCTAGAGAAGAGAAACCCTGGGGAGGGCTGGTGAAGTGAGAGTTCTCTAGCCAATGGCTTGTAAGTGGCCAAAACACTGTGATGATCCAAGGAAAAACGTGGAAACAACTTTGTAATCTTGTTTAGGATGATTATATTAAGGAAAGAGGTACTAGTCTGCACACTGACATCTAGCAAGCAGAATGCACTTCAAGGAGCCATTAGAAAATGTCTGACTCTTTGGGACGTTTGAGTATTTTGTTAAGGGCTATGAATGGAATAGAACAACATAGTATTTCTTCCTGTATCTCTCTATCAAATTCCTTTTTTAGTTATGCAGGTAGTAAATTGATACATTCTTGTTATTAAAAAAAATAATACAGAGGTATACGGATGTGGAAGATAGATTTCTTCCTTACCATCCCAGGTCTCTGCCCCATGACTTGACTAGAGATAGTCAAGGCCTTTAGAAGAGTTCACAGCAGTGACAACTGAGATGGCTGCTCTGGAGGCAGGATTGCCTGGTGGGGAGGCACATGGCTCTGTGGCTGGAGAAGCTGGGCCCCAATCTTGGCTTTGGCACTTGCTAAGTATCTTGGTCAAGTTACTTAATCTCTTTATAAGCTTTGACTTTTCTCATATGCAAAAATTGCAATAATGGTAATATTTTCCTCATAGAGTTGCTGTAAGGATCGAATGAGATGGTGCTTAAAAGTAATCAAAAAATCAGTAAATAAAAAAATCCTTCTAAACCGATCATGAGCTTTCTGTTTCTTGTGAAGTTACTGCAACCTTACCAGCTGGAACTGTTTTGTCTGTGGTAGTATTCTGCAGGCTACTGATACATAGAGGCTGAATATAAAGTCTGAAATGTTAATCTTTTTTCTAGATGATTGTTTTATCTGTAAATGCGTGAGTTGAGTACCACTGTACCTCAAATTCGCTTCAAGCTCCACTCGTAGTATATGCTTATCCTAAGATTCCATGAGCTGTAGTCATGATATGATTAGTTTTCCTCTGGGAAAGGGTTAAGTTCCTAATTTTCTTATTTCTCTTACAGTTTTTCATCTGCAGTAGATCTCAGGGAAAGAGGAAGAGGCAAAACAGTTCACTTTGCTGAAATTGATGGTCCAGCTTCAGACAGGTAGCTTACCTTCCCAGCAGGGAGGTGCTGCTCATAGCTCCTCTCAGCAGAATGGCCTAAGCCTTTACAAATTCTGAGAAAATACCATCCTGTCATCCTAGGTTGAAATGCAAATACCTATCAAGGAAAGAACATGCACTATTTCACAATTGTGGTGGGAGTTACAATAATCCCGACAAATGTATCCCTCTAATAATTTGGCTATTAGCAAATTTTCAGCTTTTTATACTTTTTTTAAAATCTGAAAATGGTACATACAGCATAAGTAGTTGATTTAAATGATCTATTTTGGATGGGTGGTATTTACATTTTATGTCAGGAAGTCTGTATTCCTCCTACCCTAGCACACTAAATATAATGTTTAATAAAGTGAATTCCAAAATGATCCTACATTAAAGAAACACATGCATGACACTCAGACTCTCATTAGGTTACAGTAAAAGCTTCATACACCTCAAGATAGAGTAAATACAATTAAAACCTTTCAAAGAACTACCAGAGACTGTCATATTCGAAAACAGGTTGACAGATAAAAGGCTTGCTTCAAGAGACGATAAATCACCTAAAGCCTTAGAGAAACGAGGTCAGCAAGGCAACGTTACACTGCATGATGCTAAATGTGAGTAAGTGTTTCCTCTTCCTTACGTCTGGGATGTGGTGCAAACCTCTGAGGCAGCTCTCTGTCCCTCTTTCAATTGTCCATCTTCTCTCCTTTCAGTTGTTGCTTTGCTTTTGCTACAAGGTACTGAGATGCAGAGGATCTGTTCTTTTACAACGTTTATGAGGTATGGAATGCTTGTGAGACACTTTAGAACTTTTATCCTTTATTTTGAAGGAATTCCTTCTGAGAAATGATGACAAATCTGACTTTTGGAGAAAGGGCATGGGACTGGCTCTAGGCAAGCCATCCTCTCAGGACTCAGTCTCAAAGACTGAGACCAAAGAGAGGAAGCCAGAAGTCACAGAAGCCCCAAATAAAATCCCAGGGCAAGGAGTGTGGAGAGCAGGTTGTCAGAGTCCCACAAAGACTGCACTGTGTTTATAGACTATTAAAGATATACCGATTTATGGGAGATCAGTCTTCTCCACTAGTCACGTGTGGCAGCCCCAACACGCACTAGGTGTGTGACTCTAGGTGAGCCTCTGACCTTTCTAAGCCTCAGTTTCCTCAGATATAAAATTGGTGCCTCCTAATGGTGACTTCATATGGCTGTGCGGGGAGGGTGCCTCACAGGGCTCCTGCACTTGTGAGTGCTCAGTGAGAGCTGGGTACCTGTGGCTACTGGCAGCCCTGCCACATCCCTCCGAATTCAGTGAAGCCTGCTTATGGCGAACACCTTCTCTGCCTGAATCTTCATTCCATGGCAGGAGCACTCTCAGCCTGACTACAGAGCAAGCTAGGAGCACCAGGGAGTCAGCACCCAAAAGCAGCCTTCAGTCAGGGCTGTGCCGAAGGGGGAGCTGATAGATAAATATCCCAGCTTCCATCTGTCGGGATAACTCTGAGAAGTCTCTGTGATGTCTCCCAGAGTCCCCCAGCCTGAAAGACATTTGTCGACAGTGATAACAAACTTGTTAACACCCTCTTTGTTGACTTCCTTCCCTTTGCTGTCTCACTTCCCCGCTCCCCTGCTGATATTTCCTGAGATCACTTCCAAGCAAACTGCTTACTCTCAAGTCTTTGTCTCCGGGTCTGTTTCTGGGAGAACCCAGCCTAGGACAGGTAGTTGTTAATATCATGAAAAAAATCTGCAATGCTCACCTTCATCCTGCCCTCACGGTATAGTTGAGGAAAGCATGCCAAAGAAAGAATTTCCATTTGGGGCTAAAAAGAAAGCAGCAAAAATCTTGTAAGAATATTTAGAAAGAAAACAACGGCTTCTAGTTTTAAAACAAATTAGATAGGCTTGTAAATCAGTGCAATCTTTTGGGAGAGCAATTCTTATGCAATTTAATATGCATATATACTGCATCCCAGCAATTTCACTTCTAGCAAGTTACTCAAAGATATGGCTATAAGGATAATTATGGCACAATGGCTATAATAGTTTTAGAAGACTTAAATATCTATCAATAGAGGACTAAATTGTGAAATATAGAATACTTATTCAGCTGTTTAAAAGAATGAGGAAAATCTATACATACTGTCATGGGGAGAGGTCCATGCTACACAGGGATGTGACAAAAGCAAGTTGCAAAGACTTGTGTATACAGCATTATCCCATTTGTTACCAAAAGTAATTTAAGGCATATATCCATGCTTATATACGTGTGTTGGTGGGGGAGGACATTATATATACTTGTCTATGCCTTAGAAAGTTTAGAAAGGATTCATGCCAAACTCTTCACAGTGGCTACCACTCGGGAGTAGGATAGTGACAAAGAAATGAGAGGAGAGAACTTTTACTTGCTGCATTTGTGTACATTTTGTTAAATGATGGAAACATATTGCTTGTACAATAAAAACTTTGTAAAAGTGGAAACTAATTCTTAAGCAAAACTATAATTTAGTATGTGACCTCGCCAAAAGTTTTGTTTACAAAAATCAGATTTCTTACATCTTCAAGAGGATAGTAGATAGAATTTTAAATGTTAAACTAGTCGTGTGATAACATGTATTTCTACTTATTCTTATGTTGTGTGCCTGTATATTTTTTATGAGAAGGTTTATGTTTGAAATATGTTAGCATTAATTTCCTTTTTAAAAAATCTCCCCATAGGAATAAGAATCTTGACAATTTCCTCATGGCATTATTGTACTATTTATCTCATTACTTGGAAAAAAACTCACTGGAAAAGAAACCCAAAAGCTATATGGTGTAAGTAGGATTTTGTAGTGCACTTTAAAGTTTTATCACTGCCAGTATTAAAACTAACTTTTGTCTAGAGTAAAGAAATGATGGAAAATTTTAAATCTTTGGAGTATACTAAAACATTTTATGTGGGAGGAGTCCACCAGATTTTAAAGCTCACTGAATAATTCAGATGGGTATTTTGGTAACAAAATATTCCAAATAATATAGATAGTGAAAATAAATAGTGCTGGCTTTCTAATAGAAATAAAATGAGAGCCACATATGTAATTTAAAATTTTACAGTAGCCATATTTTAAAAATGTAAAAAGATACAGATGAAATTAATTTTAATAATATATTTTATTTAACCCAATGACTCAAAAATATTCTCATTGCAACATGTAGTCAATAATAGGAAGTTATTGATGAAATGGTTTACTTTTTTTGGTAGTAAGTCTTTGAAATTCGGTGTCTATTTTACGCTTACAGTATAACTCAATTCAGACTAGCCACAGTAAGTGCTCAATAGCCACGTGTAGCTCATGGCTACCATATTGGACAGTGCAGATATAGATATTGTTTCTATGATTTTTATACTTACAAAGTTCTTGCCAAAGCATTTGTAAGCATCTAATAAAAAACCTAAGAATTTAAAAAATTAACAAATATGATCAAAATGATATTCCATATCACAGAAGAAAATAAGATCTTGTGGGCGACAAATGAACAATGTAACTGCTGTAGGCAGAGGTGGCTCAGAGTTACACAGGGCAAGAATCTGAGAACTGAGAGTCCAGAACAGAACAATGCCTCTCAGGCTGGGTGACCTTTTGCAAGCCCTAGATGGAACTTTCCAAGTGCCCCAGCTGCCCTGCCCAGTACATGCGGAACCAACCCAGTGATTTAGCTGTTAGGAATGCGGGTAGAGTCAGCAATTTGTTGCTGTAGCATGTTTTCAAAATGCAAAATCCTTGTGTACAACCAAGCAGCTTGAGAAACATTTTATAGAGAGATAAATGTATTTGGACAGCAGTTTTGTAAAGAACCAAATAAATAATTCAAATCCTCCTGCTCCATAAAGCCATCATAATATGCAACATCCGTGTTATTTCGGGGCTGCATTTCACAGCAGAGCAGCCAGAGATCATGAAGTGTTTCTATGTAGCAAGCAAAAGGGCTCCAGCCAGCTGTGGGCTCAAAAGATTAGAGTTGTCTTACTATCCCCCAAAAGAAACTTATTCGACTTTGGTGGCACGTTAGGTTATATTTTCTATGATGTCTTCTGATTCTGAGGGTTATTGCTAATCTATCAGAGACATTTATTTCATTTCTTAATTTACAGGAATAGATAACAGAGGAAAAAGGTTTCTTTTTTTCCCCCTGAAATACAGATGGGGTTTTAAGTCTAATATGGAAACAAGGGTGACAATTACAAACAGATTCAGAAAACGATGAGCCACTTTATAGGGAGTGGGTTCAGAGTTTGAAAAGGAAAAATTGAATTGCTTTCTCTGAGCCAGGGATCCTGGTTCAGTAGGGGCCCAGGGAAGTCCTCTAGACCCTGCCTCACCCCTGTTCAATCCCAGGTACCACCCCAGGTGCTTCTAAGTAAGAAAGATTTCTTAGTTGTTTTAAAAATGCGCTAAAACTTCCTAGAACACAGTGGTCTAAGGTAGACTTTCTTTGAAGGAATTGCTTATAGTATGACAAAGAAAAATCCAAGGCTTAACGTTATTGGTCCTGTGGTGTGATTCTAAAAAAATTATAATAACTTTTCATTTTCAGGCTTTCAGTAGTCAGTTAGTTTAACTATTATAATAGAAATAAATATAGATTGTGTTGAGATATCTGGACATACATAACTTTAAGAAAAAAATTGATTTTAGTCGAACTAGTGAGGTATACCAGAGATAATAATAGTATCTCCTTTACAGAGTTATCATCCAGATTAGATTACATAATGCATATTATCTCAGCTTGGTGGTTGGCACTTGCGAGGAAAGCCTACAGCCTGTGAGAGGAGAGCAGAAGGGTTGTAGAAGTTTATCAGAGATACACTTTGATGGTTTTAGATGACTAAAAGCCCTAATTCCAGAAAAAAGAAGCCCTACCCCATTTCACAGATGAGGAAGCTACTGCTCAGAGAGGTTAAATAGCTGGTTGGAGATTACATGCTTAGTTAGTGGTGGAGCTGAGATTAGAACCCAGGTCTGTCCAGAAGTCCAAAGCCTGTACCTAAACCACCATGCAGTGTGCCCACACCCCCTGCCAATCACCTGTGCTCTCTTGTCCAGAGTTTATCCATTTGTAAATAGGATGTATAGCTGCTGAACAAAGGCACAATTATGCATGTAGTTTTAAACATCATATCATAAGTATTTTTCAGGTTCTTACAATCTTCATAATAACAGTTTTAAATGGTGGTGTAACTTTCCATCAAGCCAGTGTATGTTGTCGACTTACTGACTTACCTATTAAGAGGCAGTATAGTGTAGTGGTTAAGGGTACAGACTTTGGTGCCTGGCTTAAATCCCACAGCGACTCATGGGTTAGGTTAATAAATGTCGAGTCCTTAAACAGTACCTGGCTGTATTACTACTCCTTTTATCCCTCTATTTTATATATTTTGGGAGGTTTCAGTTTTTCTGACAGAGAAATAGATAAACCAGAATTGCATTGAATATCTTCATGCATTAGATTTCTTCCCTAATTTTGAATAATTTTTTTAAAAGAATAAATTTCCAGGAGAGATGATTGGGTCAAAGTTTATGACCAATTGTATGACACTTGAAATTATTATCAATTTTTTTTCCAAAAGATTATACCTGGGCTTGCTTTAAATGCCAGTCTCTACCCAGAGCTACTGACCCGGCATCCTGGAGAGAGAGTGGCATTGGGAATCTGCACTTTTAGCAAGTACCCCAGGCAATTCTTACATATGTTATGACTTGAGAACCATTGGCTGAAAAGTTTCAAGGCATTTCTTGATTGTTGTTGTTTGGTTTGGTTTGTTTTCTACAGCAAAAGAAGAGCATTGGTACTGGCAGCTCTGGCAAAGTAGGGGTGAAGGGTGAGGGTCGGGGCCACTCAAAGAAACAGGGAGGCAGGCACAGTGATGGCCACTGGGGTGTGTGTGTGGGAGGGTGTTGGGTTACATGAAATTTGGGTATTTAAATTAGAACCCACTTTATCTATTCCGGAAACTCATTTTATCCCAGTGACTCACAAGCCTTGTCATCATGTGATGACATTTTGTGCTTGGAGGTATCTATATTATCCTAAACCCACTCCCTTCCCCCACAGCAAATGCTCATGTGGCCAGTCCAGTGGTTAACATCCGAAGGGGCAGTAGTTTGTCCCTGTTGTTTAGAGTGTATTTCATTTGGTTTAAATCTTTCTGAAAATTAAAAGGCAGAAAAAACCTAGTGACACTTCACTTTTCAATAGCAATCATTGGAATGCCTTGTCAGCAATATTGTTTCCTGCCGTGTTCGCTGCAAAAACTTCTAAAATTAGCCTTCAGACATGCTGTAGCCTACGAACAGATTTTCTTTCAGAAAGTTCATTTGCAATTCAGTTGGAACTGGGGCTGTGTTTTCACAGGAAAGCAAAGTTGTTATAATTGATGCCAAAGTTCCCAGAGTCGTAGTCCACAGATGCCTCCTTAGCAAACACAGAGCTGAGGCAGACACCGAGCCCCCAAACTTAGTAGGAACGTCAGGAGCCCAGGGAGCTGAGGTGGGAAAGAGTCTCCATGGCTGTTTTAGCAAAATAGCAGGAAAGGGGGCTGAAAGCTGCCTCAGAAACCAGGGTAGGGAATTTGTTAGTCAAGGTGTTCTGTATAAATTAGGACTGCCTGTGTATAAAATTAAGGATACGTAGCATAAACTGTAAAGAATCTATAAAAAAGATGCTGATTACAATGATAAGCATCAAAGGCCTGTGAGGACCTCCCTCTGCCACAGCTTGAATAAAATAATGAAAAGATAAGTGAGATATGTTGACTCATATTTCTTTCAAAATAGTTTATACTTCTGACTTTTTGCTAATTAATAGAGGCATTTGCCCAAATTACTCCAAATTCTCGTTTTTCTTTTCAGGGGCTTTGTGGAGAAAAAAGAGATGGAATTGGTTCTAAGGAAGTTGGAGGCAGCACAGAAATACTTGGCGGAGAAGTACTGCGTCCTCGTCCTGGGCCTGGGCATGCCGGACAAGCACCACATGTGCTGTGGGAGGTAAGCGCGCCCCCGTTTCACCAGATCTTCTCTTTGTACAGCCACCTCCTGAGACCCTTAAATGTGGCTCTGGGGGCCTGTGAGAAAGTTTCCTTTTTTATTGTACAGAATAACTGGGCTTGGGTGAGACTCTGTCCCAAACACATAGGATGTCTCGTTTGAGAGAGACAGGGAGGATGGGGAAATCCGGAATCTCAGCTGATACTTCACCAACCCTCCGCTGCCTGGGTTGGAACTTTTCTCTCAGGAGACGGCAGCTCAGTGGAACCTTGCTCTCAGCCAGGAAGGCTTCCTGCTGCCAGGCAAGGGCCGTTCGGCTGCCTAGGGCGGGAGGCCTGGTGATGAGCTGGTGTTGACGGGCATGTTGGGTGTGTCCCCTCTCCTTTCTCTGCCTGTTTTGTTGGCAACAACAGTTGTGGGTACAGGCTTGTAAGGTAGGGGTTATAAAATGACTTCATTTGTGGGAAGATCATTTTTACCTTAGGATGACAGTTTATACACTCCTGGAATTAAAATTTAAAATTGTCTCATCACAGGAAAGTTTGGGATCACAGTAGTGAAAGCTCCGATCTTTAACCCAAAATCTCCTTCTCTGAGTTTCACAACAGGCTCAAGATCCACACGGTGGTCAGGGCCAGCACTTTTGTTTTTAACTTTAGAGGAAAAGAACCCAATACGTGACTTCTCTTTCTCCACCTTCCCTACATTTTCAAAGCACAGATATTGTATGTGCTTTTTTATGTTGTACGTTTTCTATGTACCTTCTTCTATTCTGCTTACATAGTTTCACCTTCCACTTTGAATAGCAACTACAGTTATCCTGTTGTGTAATATACCAGTTTGATTAACCATTCCTTTTGTGTGGTTTCAGTTTTTCCCCCTTATAATATTTCTGCATTGAATATCTTTATATAAATTACTGTGTTCATTTGGGCTATTTCCTTATGGCTTATTACCCAGTGTACTACCTAGAACGCATGAACAGTTTTATAGCTCTTGTTACATATTGCCAAATTGTTCTCCAAAAGGGTTAAAATATTTCATATTACCATCAGCAATAAGCATACCTAGTTTTATTAGTTTAATTCTTTGTGTGTGTATGTGAGGAAGATTGGCCCTGAGCTAACATCTGTTGTCAATCCTCCTCTTTTTCTTGAGGAAGATTGTCGCTGAACTAACATCTATGCCAATCTTCCTTCACTTTGTGTGGGATGCTGCCCCACAGCGTGGCTTGAGGAGCAGTGCTAGGTGCACGCCCAGGATCTGAAACTGCGAACCTGGGCTGCCAAAGAGGAATGCACGGACTTAGCTGCTATGTCACTAGGTCAGCCCCAACTTTAATTTTTTTTTTTTTAAAAAAGATTGGCACCTGAGCTAACAACTGTTGCCAGTCTTCTTTTTTTTTTTCTTTCTGCTTTTTCTCCCCAACCCCCCCCCCACCAGTATGTAGTTGTATATTTTAGTTGTGAGTCCTTCTAGTTGTAGTATGTGGGATGCCGCCTCAACATGGCCTGATGAGCAGTGCCATGTCCGCTCAGAGAAACGTCCCAGAGAAACCCTGGGCCACCGTACCACTCAGCCACGGGGCCGGTGCCTTAATATTTTTGATCACTTAAAGGCATATAAAAAACTTAAAGATATTTTATTTGACTTTGCATATCATTCGGGACTGTGGAGTCTGTGCTGTTTTTCTGTGTAAAATAATTTGCCTGGTCCTCATTTAGTTTTAACCATTTATCAAGTGGGAACTTGGAATTTGTATACATAATTTAGGTTTCATATAGCAGGCATTGGCCGTTTGTTTTTCTGCTTTGTTGCTTTCCTTTTGCTATTTATGTTTTTACACATTATGAAAGTGTTTTATTTATTTGAACATTTCCACCTTGTTTCTGATGCTATTTGATGGTCATACAAGCTAATTCCTGGGTTCAGTCTGTTCACTCCTGGGTTAAACGCTTTGCCTTTCTTTCTTAGTTTTTAAAAATAGGCTTTAAAATGGGCCGGTCCTGTAGTGTAGTGGTTTACTTTGCACACTCAGCTTTGTCAGCCCCAGGTTTGCTGGTTCGAATCCCAGGCACAGACCTGCACCCCGCTCATGGGGTGTCCCATATACAGGGTAGAGGAGGATTGGCATGGATGTTGCCTCAGGGAACATCTTCCTCAAGCAAAAAGAAGAGGAAGGTTGGCAACAGATGTTAGCTCAGGGCCAATCTTCCTCACAAAAAAAAAAGAGGATCGTTAAAAAATGTTAAAGTCTTTGATCCATTTGAAATTTGTTTATCAGATCTGATGAGCAGTGAATCTAAGAAATTTTTTCTTTGCTAATATCCAGCTTTCCAATAATATTTACTGGTGATTTTTTTTCTACTGTAACATTTCTTGCTTATTAGTGTTGAATTTTTCTACTATTTTAACCCTTTGGGGAATTCTTATTGAGTTTTATTGATCAGTTTTTTGGTTTTAAACACAGAACTATATGGTTAGTATTTTGCTTTGCTTTATTCAACACATGATTGCATGCCTGCTCTTGGTAGTTGTGCTGAGTGCTGCGTGCAGAGAAAGCACTCTCCGCCCTCCAGGAGCTAAAGTCTAGTGGAGTCGTCAGGTGACTGGGCACAGGCACGATGGAGGTTTAGACAGAGATGGCACCCACCGCCCCCCCCCCCCAGGGTGAACCCCAGGGAGACTCTCTGTGGAGCGCAGGCAGTGAGCAGGGCTGCGACGGAGGAGCTTCAACAGCCGAAACCAGGACCTCACTCCTCTTACCTTCAGAGACCTTGCATTTGGCGAGCTTACCTGTTTGAGGTAAATTTCACTATTAGTCATATCTGCCGAGAACCTTTCCCTGTATATTATATTAAAATCTGTACATTAGCTTAGGAAATAGTGGCGTCTTTACTATGCTGAATCCTCTCAAAAAGCTGTAAGGTGTATTCTCTATTTATTTGTGTCGTTCTTTATTTTGTCCATTAAAGTTTTACATAATAATCTTTGAAGAAGTTTATGTGGTCCTAAGTTAGATAAGCACTCACGTATTTAATTTTTTATACCTATGTGGAGTTTTGGTTTATTTATTTATTATTATTATTTTTAAAGATTTTACTTTTCCTTTTTCTCCCCAAAGCCCCCCCAATACAGAGTTGTGTATTTTTAGTTGTGGGTTCCTCTAGTTGTGGCATGTGGGATGCCGCCTCAGCATGGCCTGATGAGCGGTGCCATGTCTGCACCCAGGATTCAAACCAACGAAACCTTGGGCGGCTGAAGCGGAGCGTGCAAACTTGACCACTCCACCACGGGGCGGCCCCTATTTATTTATTTTTAATTAGACAAATTCTTCATGAGCATATCACGAGGGTAAAAAGTTCAAACAATAGTCCTGTATTTAGTTGGTTTGTAGTTAGTTGGTAGACAGAGTTAAAGATGAAAGTCTCGGACGCCCTCCCCCTCGTCCTCTCACTCCCCTCCCAGAAGTACTGTTGCTTCTGCTGTGGTCTGTGTCCTTCTGGCTTCCTATCCAGTCATACAGTTGCACTTTCCTTGTTGTTATTGTTAATATGTGTAGTACGATAAGGCGGTATGTGTCATTCTGAAACGTGGTTTTTTCACCTACCAATTTTGGATATCTTTGAATATCCGTACACATAGATCTACCAGATTCTTTGCAAGAATGGAATGGTTCTTAAATTATGGATATTTTGGATTTATTATAATTAACTGATTATCAGTTCCCCTGTTGGTTCATGTTTGGTAATATATTTTTGATGATAAAAATATATAAGAATGCATTTGGCTTTATCAATTTATGTTATAACCTGTGACACATATGTTAAACACATTTCTTACCTATATAAAATTAGAGTTTATTTCTTTGAATTTTCTAGTTATATAATCATATCATCCATAAATGTGGTTTTTAGATTTAATTTTTTTCCTAGAGCCATATTTTTAATTTTTTAATTAGCCATAGGTAGTAGCATTTCTTGTAACTAATTCCATTAAAGAAGTGACTGAAGTCAACCTTACCTTTTTCTGTTTTAAAAGAGAATAGCACATGCTATTTATTTATTATGTTGACCCTTTGTTTAAACAGTGAACTATCATGTCAGGAAAACAATTCAGTGTTCCCCTATATGTTCAAATATAGTTTTGTTTTTTCTGTTTATAAAATTGATCCGTAGTCATGGAAAAAATTAAACAATACAGAAAAAGGCAAAGGTAAATCTGTGAAATACCATCACCAAAATAACTTATCAACATTTTCTTCATTATCTTTCCAGAAATCTCTGTATACACACTCACACACAATTTTACATAGATAGAATTTTATTCTTCTATAACATTCCATCTATAAGATATATATAATAATATACCTACTTTATAGACTGATTTTGAAAATTAAATCATACAATACACCTAAAACACTTAGAACCCTCCCTGGCATGTAGTATGCGCTCAGTGTATGTTAGCTATTATTATTTCATTTTTATTGTTATTACTACTAATTGTTTACAGTAAATATAGCTCCACAACATCCTCTTTAAAGGCTTCTGGTATTCCAAAAGTATTTTACTTATTGATGAACAGTTGAGATGTTTCCTTTTTAAATATTATGAATACACTATGAACTTTCTTATACCTGTATTTTATGTACTTGTCTAGTTTGTCCTAAATTCCTTACAGTAGAATTCCTGGGCCAAAGAGGATGCATGTTTAAATATGACACATTATGTTTAAATTTTAAAAGTCTTATTCAAGAACAGGTATTACTCTTTTTTTTTTCTTTAAGCTTTTTTTTTTTTTTTTTTGAGGACATTTAGCCCTGAGCTAACATCTGCTGCCAATCCTCCTCTTTTTGCTGAGGGAGACTGGCCCTGAGCTAACATCCGTGCCCACCTTCCTCTACTTTTTATATGTGGGATGCCTGCCACAGCATGGCTTGCCAGGTGGTGCCATGTCCGCACCCGGGATCCCAGCCGGCAAACCCCGGGCCGCTGAAGCGGAATGTGTGCATTTGACCACTGTGCCACCGGGCCGGCCCAAGAACAGGTATTACTATGGACAAGAAAATAAATGGAAAAACCGGTAATTTGTTAGAGTGAAGGGAGTATGTGTGATTTTTAAAATGCCTTGCATTATCAAAAAGTCATTGGATCTTTTGAGGTATAGAAAATGATATTTACTGTTTTCTAGTTCTCACTTGAGGCTCTTTGATTTGTCCCCATTTCTTTGTTACAATCTGAGAACCTAAAAACCTTAATGAATTCTGTATTTATACTTTGCTTTCTCATCCTATTTTTCCAGTTTCTTTTACTTTATTTTTTATCCTTACCCTATCCCTTACGAAACCTTTTACTTTATCTGCCTTTTGATGTCTTTCGTGTGAGCTTGGATTTCTACCCTTCCACATCGTGAATTCTACAACTATTGCATGTAGTTAAGAATGTTTTCAGTTTTTCTGAGTCTTGAATCCTTTTTCTGCTACCTACGAAAAAAAAAGTCAGGTTGGACAGAGACAGTATTGGGTTAATAACTTCCTTCTTTAGTTGGAGTAGATTTTCTCCAAGCTTCTCCAGGGTCTAAGGGGCAGGCATATATTCTCTCATTTCTCCTTGGCTGTTTGTAAGGACCTACGTTGGTCTGTAAAGTTTAAAAACAAAAATGTATATGAGGTTTCTCTCAAATGGGACTTGATGTTTATTGATATTTATATTGATATATTTTCAGTTCAGCCTCATTTTATTTGTTTTTTGGTTATATTTTGGCCTTGTTGGCCATTTCTCTTCCCTTCACCCTTCTTGTCCACGGTGGTAGACACACTTGATCCACTTCCCACGTCCGCCGTCTCTGATTCACTTTGTGTGATTTCCCATGATTTGGGAACGCCCTCTTAATGCATCTCCAGCAACATTCGTTCTTTATTTTACATCAATTCTGCTCTTCAGAGATTTTGCTGCTGTGTGCAGCTCTTTTATGGAGTTGACAAGTTTAGCACTATCTTCCAGCATGGCAGCCACGAAAACGTACCACTCAGTTCTGCTACGATGGGGGGCATAATTGACCAGTTGCTGCGCTCTCCATCTACCACCAGGCATGCACGGAGGCCACACTTCCGGGGGACTGTCTCCAGCCAATGTCTGAGTGCAGTAGGGATGCTAAAGTAGGCCCATTTCTACTAAACATGGGACTCCTCTGGTGGATGCCTTTTGCTTGAGGACTTCCCTTTGGCCTGGTCAAAACTTTCCTAGTGCTACACTGCAGTCTGAGACTCTTCCTACCCCATCTGTCCTGCCTTTCCTCTTTCCTTCACCGGAGTCAGACCTGCATCCCAGTGTGACAGCTCTTCTTGCCTTCTCCAGTCTCTCCTCATTTCCTGTCACAGTTGTTTTCTCCAATACATCTCTTATATGTCTAATCCCATCTTGGCATCTGCTTCTCAGAAAACCTGAGCTAACATATCCAACATTGTAGCATTTTTTTGCAGTCATTATTTTATTTTGTATCTTTTAAAAGTATAGTGTATCCTCATCTTTTTATGCATTTAGCTTCCTACAACCTGTTCCTTCTTATAATAATGCTCCTAAATCAGTGTTTTTCAAACTACAGGTCACAACACCTGATTAGATCTTGCAATTAACTCAGTAAGTCCTGGAGAGAATAGAATAGAATAAAAAAAAATCAGAGCACGTCATAGGCTAAGTATTGTTTAAGGAGACTTTTGTTTCAGTGTGTGTGTACTGGGATGTCAATGTTAAATATGTTTCTTGTTCTGTGTTACAGTCAAAAACGTTTGGAAGCCACTGCCTTAAAGCATCCTTTCTACACCTTATGTTTTCATGAGAATGCTTTTGGTTAAACTTTTGAAGCCGTGAGATAATGGCATTCCCTGTCAGCCAACAGTTCAATTTAGGCAGCTGTGTTGATTTGGAGGACCATTTGTATATATTATTGAATTTTCCCTTTATTTTAGACAGTAAAAGTGGAAAATGGGGAATTCTGCTTCTTATAGCATTGTTAATTCAAATCTAGAACCACTGAGCATCTGTGGAGAATCTTTAGCTAGAGTCAGATGCTCATGGGCATTAAGTGCGCCAAGCGTGTCTCTCTGCAAAGGGCAAGACTATGTATAACATTATGGAATTATTTCATTTAGTACCTCGAACAGGTGAGGTGTAGCAGCAGATGCAATAGAGAGATACTTAAAATTGAGGATTGAAATTTCAGCATCAAAAAACATTCCTGTGAGTTCATTGCCACAAGATTCCCCCCCTACAAGAAATGCTCAGGAAGGCCCTCATACCTGAAAAAAAAAAAGAAAGAAAGAAAGAAAAGGGGTTGCAAAATCTGAACAAAGGAGATAAGTAGAAAGACAAAATCAGAACATTGCAGCTCTCCATCAGAACAGGTTAGCAAATGCTTAAGTATAACATTAAAGATAAAGGGAAGGGAAACACCAAGAATAAATATAATCTTGTCATTTTAACCACTAACTCACAACACAAGAAGAAAAAAAGACGTGACAATAACAACCTAGAAGGGGAAGAGGACAGGGATAGAACCAACTTAGTCTAGGGAAAGAAGAGGCCATCAGAAAATGGACTGTCTCATCTATGAGATGTTTTATACAAACCACATGGTAACCACTAAATAAATAATTAGAACAGAGACACAAATTACAAATAAGAAGAACACCAACATAGAAAGCTACCTAACTGAATTGGTAGTCCAAAATTCACGGGACAAGAAACAAAGGAAACGCAGGAGAACTGGAAAATGAGCAATAAAATGGCAGCATTAGGCCCCCACATTTCAGTAATCACTCTAAATGTAAATGGGCTGAATTCTCCAATCAAAAGACACAGAGTGGCAGGATGGATTAAAGAAGAAGACCCAACAATATGCTGCCTCCAGGAAACACACCTCAGTCCCAAAGACAAACACAGACTCAGAGTAAAGGGATGGAAGATGATACTCCAAGTGTGAACACAAGAATAGTGAACACAAGAAAGCAAGTGTTGCCATACTTACATCAGACAAAGTAGACTTCAATGCAAAACAGGTAAAGAGAGATAAAGAGGGGCAGCTTATAATGATAAAAGGGACACTCCATCAAGAAGACGTAACACTTATAAATATATATGCACCCAACACAGGAGCACCAAAGTACATAAAGGAGCTATTAACGAAACTAAAAGGCGATATCAACAACAATACGATAATAGTAGGGGACCTCAACACCCCACTAACACCAATGGATAGATCATCCAGACAGAAAATCAACAAGGAAATTGTAGAATTAAATGAAAAACTAGACCAGATGGACTTTACAGATATATATAGAACACTCCATCCAAAAACAGCAGGTTACACATTCTTCTCAAGTGCTCATGGAACATTCTCAAGGATAGACCATATGTTGGGAAACAAAGCAAGCCTCAACAAATTTAAGAGTATTGAAATAATATCAAGCATCTTTTCTGACTGTATGCTATGAAACTGGAAATAAATTACAAGAATAAAGCTGGGAAAGGGGCAAAGATGTGGAGATTAAACAACATGCTACTGAAGGACAAATGGATCATTGAAGAAATTAAAGGAGAAATCAGATATAATCTGGAGACAAATGAAAATGAAAACACACTGTACCAACTCATTTGGGATGCAGCAAAAGTGGTCGTAAGAGGGAAATTCATCACAACACAAGCTCACCTCAATAAACAAGAAAAATCTCAAATAGGCAATCTCAAACTACACCTAACAGAATTAGAAAAAGAAGAACAAACAAAGCCCAAAGTCAGTGGAAGGAGGGAAATAAAAATTAGAGCAGAAATAAATGAAATCGAAACAAAAAAGACAGTAGAAAGGGTCAGTGAAACAAAGAGCTGGTTCTTTGAGAAATAAACAAAACTGACAAACCCTTAGCCAGGCTCACTAAGAAAAAAAAGAGGGAAGACTCAAATAAATAAAATCAGAAATGAAAGAGGAGAAATCACAATGGATACCACAGAAATACAAAGATTATAAGACAATACTATGAAAAACTGTATGCCAACAAATTGGACAACCTAGAAGAAATGGATAAATTCTTAGACTCTTACAACCTCCTAAAACTGAATCAGGAAGAAATAGAGAACCCAAAAAGACTAATCATAAGTAAAGAGATTGAAACAGTAATCAGAAACCTCCCAAAAGATAAAAGTCCAGGACCAGATGGCTTCTCTGGAGAATTCTACCAAACATTCAAAGAAGATTTAATACCTATCCTTCTCAAACTATTCCATAAAATTGAGGAAGAAGGAGCACTTCCTAACACATTCTATGAGCCCAACATCACCCTGATCCCAAAACCAGACAAGGACAACACAAAGAAGGAGAACTACGGGCCAATATCACTGATGAACATAGATGCAAAAATCCTCAACAAAATTTGGGCAAACTGAATACAGCAATACATTAAAAAGATCATACACCATGATGAAGTGGGATTTATACCAGGAACACAGGGATAGTTTAACATCTGCAAGTCAGTCAGTACGATATACCACATTAACAAAATGAGAAACAAAAACCACGTGATCATCTCAATAGACACAGAGAAAGCATTTGACAAGATCCAACATCCATTTATAATAAAAACTCTCAATAATATGGGTATAGAAGGAAAGTACCTCAACATAATAAAGGCCATATATGACAAACCCACAGCCAACATCATACTCAATAGGCAAAAACTGAAAGCCATCCCTCTGACAACAGGAACAAGACAAGGGTGTCCACTCTCTCCGCTCTTATTCAACATGGTCCTGGAGGTTTTGGCCAGAGCAATTAGGCGAGAAAAAGAAATAAAAGGAATCCAGATAGGCAATGAAGAAGTGAAACTCTCACTGTTTGCAGACGACATGATCTTATATATAGAAAAACCCAAAGAATCCATAGGAAAACTATTAGAAATAATCAACAGCTACAGCAAAGTTGCAGGGTATAAAATTAACATACATAAATCAGTAGCATTTCTATACTCTAATGACAAACTAACAGAAAAAGAATTCAAGAACACAATCCCATTCACAATCGCAACAAAAAGAATCAAATACCTTGGGGTAAATTTAACCAAGGAAGTGAAAGACCTATACAATGAAAACTACAAGACCTTCCTGAAAGAAATTGATGATGACATAAAGAGATGGAAAGACATTCCATGCACATGGATTGGAAGAATAAACATTGTTAAAATGTCCATACTACCTAAAGCAATCTACAGATTCAATGCAATCCCAATCAGAATCCCAATGACATTCTTCACAGGAATAGAACAAAGAATGCTAAAATTCATATGAGTCAGCAAAAGACCCCGAATGCCTAAAGCAATCCTGAGGAAAAAGAACAAAGCTGGAGGCATCACAATCCCTGACTTCAAAACATACTACAAAGCTACAGTAATCAAAACAGCATGGTACTGGTACAAAAATAGGCACACAGATCAATGGAACAGAATTGAAAGCCCAGCAATAAAACCACACATCTATGGACAGCTAATCTTCAATGAAGGAGCTGAGAACATACAATAATGAAAAGAAAGTCTCTTCAACAAATGGTGTTGGGAAAACTGGGCAGCCACATATAAAAGAATGAAAATTGACCATTCTTTTTCACCATTTGCAAAAATAAACTCAAAATGGACCAAAGACTTAAAGGTAAGACCTGAAACCATAAGACTTCTAGAAGAAAATATAGGCAGTACACTCTTTGACATCAGTATCAAAAGGATCTTTTCAGATACCATGTCTTCTCAGACAAGGGAAACAGTAGAAAGAATAAACAGATGCGACTTCATCAGACTAAAGAGCTTCTTCAAGGCAAGGGAGAACAGGATTGAACCAAAAAGCAACCCACCAATTAGGAAAAAGTATTTGCAAATCATATATCCAACAAAGGCTTAATCCCATAGTATATAAAGAACTCACACAACTCAACAACAAAAAAATCAAACAACGCAATCAAAAAATGGGCAGGGGACATGAACAGACATTTCTCCAAAGAAGATATATGGATGGCCAATAGGCACATGAAAAGATGCTCATCATCACTGATCATCAGGGAAATGCAAATCAAAATTACACTAAGATATCACCTTACCCCCGTTAGAATGGCTAAAATAACCAAAACAAAAAGTAACAAATGCTGGAGAGGTTGTGGAGAAAAAGGAACCCTCATCCACTGCTGGTAGGAATGCAAACTGGTGCAGCCACTATGAAAAACAGTATGGAGATTTCTCAAAAAATTAAAAATAGAAATACCATATGATCCAGCCATCCCACTACTGGGTATCTATCCAAAGAACTTGAAATCAGCAATTCAAAGAGACCCATGCACCCCTGTCTTCATGGCAGCATTATTCATAATAGCCAAGATGTGGAAGCAACCTAAGTGCCCACCCTATATATATATATATATATATATATATATATACATACAGTGGAATACTAGTCAGCCATAAAAAAGGATAAAATGGTCCCATTCACAACAACATGGATGGACCTTGAGGGTATTATGTTAAGCGAAATAAGCCAGACAGAGAAAGACAATCTCTCTATGACTCCACTCATATGTGGAGGATAAACAAACACGTGGACAAAGAGAACAGATTAGTGGTTACCAGGGGAAAGGGGGTCAGGGGGTAGGCACAAAGGGTGAAGTTGTGCACCTATAATATGTGCACCTATAATAATGTATAATTGAAACTTCACAAGGTTGTAAACTATCATAACCTCAATAAAAAAAAAAATTCCTGTGGTCCAAATATAGGAGGCCTTTGCAGGTCCCTGGAGCTGTTGGTAGGACGTCAGCTTGTTACAGACCCCACTATTTAGGAAAAGGGATATTTTCTCTTGACAAAATTTTCAAGAAAGCTATTAGAAGAAAATTAGAGTCAGCTTCACAATTTTCTATTCAATCACTTGTAAAATCACCTTTTCTCAACATTAACTCTAATCTCTTTTGTCTTCAAAGTGTCACTTCAAATTGAGAAAACTGGAATTTGAGGTTTGTATTTGTCAGCTTGGGCTACCGTAACAAATTGCCACAGACTAGATGGCTTAAACCACTGGAATTTATTTTCTCATAGTTCCCCAGCTGAAGGCTGCAAGTCGGAGATCAAGATACCGACATGGTCAGGTTCTGGGGAGGGCCCTCCTCCTGGCGTGCAGACAGCTGCCTTCTCGCTGGGGCCTCTGTGGTGGAGATAGAGCCCTAATCTCTCTTCCTTCTTCTTTTTTTTTTAAAGATTGGCACCTGAGCTAACAACTTTTGCCAATCTTTTTTTTTTTTAATTGCTTTTTCTCCCCAAAGCCCCCCACTACATAGTTGTATATTCGAATTGTAGGTCCTTCTCATTGCAGCATGTGGGATGCCACCTCAGCATGGCCTAATGAGCGGTGCCATGTCCGCGCCCAGGATTCGAACCAGTGAAACTGTGGGCCACTGAAGCCCAGTACGCGAACTTAACCACTTGGCCACAGGCCGGCCCCTCTCTCCCTCTTCTTAAAAGGAACAAATCCCATCATGAGGACCCTACCCTCATGATCTCATCAAAGCTAATGACCTCCCAAAGGCCACACCTCCAAATACCATCACACTGGGAGTTGTTAGGACCTCCACATACGAATTTGGGGTCAGAGGACACAGACATTCGGTCCATTACAAGGTTAAAAAAACAACTACTCAAAAAAAAAATTTTATTGCCCATAGTTAATGTTTAATCTTTTTTTTTGTGAGGAAGATTGTCACTGGGCTAACATCCGTGCTAATCTTCCTCTATTTTATGTGGGATGCCGCCACAGCGTGGCTTGACGAGCAGAGCTAGGTCCATGACCGGGATCTGAACTGCAAATCCTGGGCTGCTGAAGTGGAGTGTGCGAACTTAACTGCTACACCACCAGGCTGACCCCCTTAACGTTTAATCTTTAAAAACATATATATTGCAAACTAATTTTAGGATAAAAAGATCAAACTATTAATAATTATGTCATAATTAGAGACATTATTGTATCTTTTAGTTCCCTGGGTATAGAACCTCCACTTAAGTTATTATACTTTTACCAGTACATTTTCATTACAATGTAATTTTTATGCAAATTTTAAAGGAACTCATGGTGTTTGAAAGTAAGTGATTGCTTCAGTTTCGCACCAGCTCATTTCCAGGAGATGTTGTCTTTGGGCCATTGGACGCAACATCGCCTGCTTTCCACCTGCCTGTTGGATGGCAGTGTGGAAAAGAATCAGTGTGGAGCTCTCCACCCACCATTCACACAGCAAATTCCGTTCAGGTCAAAGAGCTGAACAGAGGATATCGAGGAAAACAGACTACAGCATGTTTCTCCTGTAAAAGTTCTTAACTGACCACGGGTGTTGATTATGTTCTTGAATGGAGCTCTTAATGTTCTTTTGGTTGTTTCTGTCTAGGAGAAGATGAGGACAATGTTTTTGCCAGTTATGAGTTATTGACTGATTTTAACATAGTATTATTTTACTTCCTCCCTCGAAATGTGAATATTCTCATGAGAACATTTTCGTGTGTATTTTCTGACTTTTCTCTCTAATACATGCACACTTAAAATTGGACTAGAACACCTTATGCCATTGAACTCTGGAGTTAAATTAAGGATTCAGTAGAACCAGCAATTAGGGGCTGTTCATTTCGTGCTTTCATGTTTCGTGAGAAGTAGGAGGACGTGCCTTTTTCTTCTGACTACATCTGTGACGCCCTGATATCACAAAGCTTTGGCAAAATTTTGATGAACATGTTCGGTGAAAGCTCTCTGTGTTTCCAGGATAGATAAGAAAACCTCCTCATGGTGCATGCCCTAGAGTTAGATCTGGCCTTTGGTTATGGCCAATTCTGGCTCCACTCCCACCTCTGCTTTAGGACTCATACCCTCCTCTTCTGCTGTCAGTGTAGCTGTCACCTGATGGGGGACCAAAGAGGCTGGCGGTGTGGGTGAAGATGGGGAGAAAGGGGTCTCTGAAGCTCAGGTGTGTAAATCATCCTTACCGCGTTCCCCACCTCACCCCCAGTCACGGGCACCAAGGCCTCTTTCCCCTCCCCCAAGCACATTCCTTTGAAATTTCTCTTCCCCTCTGCAGAGCATGCTTTGACTCTGATTTAAACCTGATTTCACTTAACGCTGCAAGGAGCCAATGGGAGCACAGCTTTTTTTCTCCCCAGCCCAGAACCGCATGGGCTTGGCCTAGGCTTTGCCTCCCTTCAGGAAAGACTAAAAATGTGCTATACTTTCCTCATTTTGGTTTAGAGCTAAGTGTCTTATGTAGTAAGAAGGAATAAGAAAGCATCATACCAGGCCACAGAAGATCTCTGGATTCACCACCAGGCTGGCTTTTCCCTCTTTCCTTCAGATTCTGCCCTCATAGGTGGAATGCACAGCGTCTCTGCTGACCAGCACGGTAGCCGTTTGCCACGTTGGCTATTGAGCGCTTGGAATGTGCTGGTCCATACTGAAATGTGCTGTAAGTGTAAAATATACACTACACAAAAAAGTTTTAAAATGGATAAAATATCTCATTAATAATTTTAAAATGTTGATTACATATTGAAATGATAATATTTTGGGGGTTTGGATACAATAAATATATTATTAAAATTAATTTTACCTGTTTCTTTTTACTGTGGCTACTAGAAAATTTTAAATTATATTTGTGGCTTGCATTATATTTCTGTTGTGCTGTTGTGCTGTTATAAATCCTGTTTCAATTCGTAGAGGATTTGGGGGGCTTAAATTTGTTATTTATACTCAGTAAACTTCTAAATTTATGATCGATTTATAATTATGGTGTACTTAATATAAGAATTATAAGATAAAAAAAGGAAGGAAGAAAAAAAAATGGCTCAAAATCTACCATCAAGATATGAATTTGCAGATTTAAACTGTGAGGTCCCCAAATGTCCTCATTCTCTGCCTCCGTTTCCTGGCCTCATTTCCGTTTCATATGCCGAGCCAAATCCGAGTGGGACGAAGAAACCCGCCACCCTCTGTGTTTCATTTCTGCAGTGCGCCTGTGCCGGTTTGCTTTGGGCTGGAAGAGAGAAAGAAGTCCTAGTTTTATGGCAACTTGAGGAAAAGGGGAGGAGGTTCATGGTACCTTCTAATGTTTAAAAAAAGAGCGAAAGAAAAGAGAAGGAGAGAAAGTGTGGGTTTCCTGGGCAATCATTCTGTCGTTTCACAAAACCTTGCTAAGATGGTGCTGCTTTAGGTTGTGCCAATGTAAGCGCTGCTCTGAACCTCCCAGAATGCAAGCTGACTTGGTATTCCAAAAACAGGGTCTGGTGGTGTCTGCTTCAGCTTGGCAGGTCTGCCTGGTCTCTGGTTTCAGCTGGCAGAGGCCATGGAAGAGCGGAAATTCCACATGTGCACCCTGTCAGGTTGAGGCTTCAGGTGGCACAGAAGGACTCAGGCTTGTCCTGAAAAGTTTCTGATGGGCTCTGTGGCTTAATATTTTTATCTGCAAAATATGCTAAAGGAAAAGCTTGTTTCCCTAGTGTTCTGGTTATGAAAATAAATGTGGAGATCTGACAGGCCCGAGTTTTAGTACAGACTCTGCACCTAATTAAATATGTCTTTGAACTTCAGTCTCAACCTCAGTTTCCTCAACTGTAAAGTGGGAATAACAATACTGACTACATCATAGGGATCTTATGAGAACTAAACATGATAATCAATGCAAAGAGCTTAGCATAGTACTGGGCGCATAGTCCACACTTAGTAAATGCTCACTGTAATAACTATTGCCTTAATTCTTTGTTGACTTGCACACGAGTGTGTAAATGAAGAGTCTGCAGGAAGGGAGGGACCTACTCCAGTAAAAGCTGACCCACCTCTTCAATGGTTCCCCCAAATAGAGGGCTAGTTGGGCCCATACGGACCATGAAGTCTCTGTGAGAAGGCTGGAGGTCCTGAGGATTTTGAGTCGTGTTTCCCAGACCCTGGGAGTTCAGGGCAGTTCTGGAGCATTTGATACCGAGGCCAGTTCTAGGAGTCAGTTACTCTGAGGAAGGCCTAAGAAAAAGCAGAAGCAAACCCAGGATCAACCTTGGAGTGCCCTGGGTGCAACCTTGGTCCCCAAGACTGATCCCGTGACTACAGGTGCATAGCCCTCGCCATCAACTCATCAACTCTCAAGTCCTCCCTAGACCATGCCTGCTTTCCTAAGGCTGGGAATCAGAATCAGAATGGCCCGTGTTGGGGAGGGGAGGCCAGAGCCACTAAGCATGCCCATGCCAGTACAGTATCCTTAGCATTGAATTTGTGTTGCAAGAACTCTTGGGCCAATGCCTGCCTTTAAGAGACAAGGCTCAGTCTACATACCTCATTCAGAAGGGAGAGCTCACTACTGTCCCAGTCAATTGCATGGCATAGACCTTTGTCCGTTTTGTTTCTGTTTCTTTTTGCACTCAATAGCCATAACCATTATTCAAGATTTTTTCTTTTTCTTCACTTTAGACTTACCCTCTAGTTCTTTACTTCCATACCTCGTCTTACCACTTCACCACCTTTCCACTCCCCTCACCTCCCCAACACTCAGATCACCAGAAGCATTTGGAAAAATACATTTCCTCGCTTGCTTATCTTGAATTTATATTGATTAAGTTTTGACCAAACACTCTAGGGGTTTTGATCTGGGTAACCTAAGAAGTTGAAGGAAAAGATATTGGGGCTCATCATCAATGACTTTTGATCGTATTTATGTGGCTAAATAGTCTTGGCCTTTTGAAGATAAGGGCTTATTACCTGGATCCCTGAAAAACTGTGCCTCCCTCTCAACCAATGGTTGTGATTTGTTGTGTTGCAGGGAGAAAATATCAGATACGCAAAAAGACTGGAAGTTCTTTGAGGTAAGTCACTTACGTTTGGGGGCTTCTCTCTTTGGTGTGAAACATGACGTATAGCAATAACCAATAGCTGTTTGTCAGGCACTTATTTTTAGTGAATATTCTTTCTAAAAAGGATGCTAACAAGCTGCATGCCACACCTTAAATTTTTGGCCTGATTTTACTCCTGCAAAGGTGAGTACATGTGTAATTTTCCACAGCTTTTCAGGAACTTTGAGAAATTGGGTCCTCTGGGTTTACGTCTACTTAGCAGTGTTCTAAAGACAGGTGGGAGCTTTTCATCTGGCTGTGGGTTGTGATTCTTGTCTCTTTTCTGTTGTAGTCCTTTTTCACTTTCTGTACATATGTAGCTTGGATTGTCTTCCGACGTCAGCACTTTGTAGAGATTGAGGAAGAAATAGGGAGGCTCTTTCGTACCAGTATGTTCAACATCCCTCGAAGGAAGCGAGAGGAAGAAGAATCAGGAGGAGAAAAGAAACGCATGACCTTTGTACAATTCAGGTATGATCTTTTGACTTTCCTGAGCTCAAGGACATTTCTAGAAAACAAGATGATGTGATCCAAATGTCACCTTTCTTTCCCCACAGGAGAATGATGGCAAAGCGCCCAGCGATTAAAAAAGCCATTAACATGCGCTCTCCAGTCATGTCAACTCTGCTGCCATCTCTCAGAGAAAAAGCTCAGAGTATCTTTGAGAAAAAGTATCATCAAGGAAGCATCAAACTCCCAGCCCAGATGCAGGAGCACATGGACAGTCTGGACTCTGTGCCCATGCCAGTGTAAGTGGCCCGAGGAGAGGGAAAGGGGAGCCTGAGTGTCGCTGCCCAGGTTGGGCCTGGGAGGGGCAGGGGCTCACATTCCACGCCTCTGCCAGACGGGTGCACACAGATGGAAGCACAGCCTTTCTCCCCACCCCTGCTCCTCTCCACCTGTTTCCTTTCCAGGGCAGCTCTTGGTGCACCCATCTAGACTAGAAAAAATTACTAGAAAGTTATGCTAGACTTCAAATAGTTCTAATTTGGAGGAGTGAGTAGCAGACTTTATAAGGCTGATATTTTTCCATTAGAAGAATCATCTTTGGGAAATGTGGGAAGGGGCAATACAAAATCTTGCTATGGGCTGAGGTTTTGAACCCATAATTTAGAGCATAGTGGTGGTTCATAGAAACAGGGGAATGTTCAAAGAAATAAAATAAAAATAGGTGTGTGTGTGTGTTTGTGAGTCTTAGCTTTAGTACACACACACACACACACACACACAATCATTCACCTTAGTCTTTGGCCTCACTGCTTCAGCTCTGCCGATAATTCTTTTCACAGAGTTGGCATCCTGGGGGAGCCTCGATGTCTGTTCAATCCCCATACTCTTCTCCCCCTTGAACCAGAAGAAAACATGAAACCATCTGGGAGACATCCTTCCCTGGTAGAAAGAAATAATATGAAGATTCAGGATACACTGGACTTAGTCATGAGAACACTATCCTTTCAAACAACATTCCCGAAACAATCTGGCACATTCCATTTCTGGAACTAAGTCTCTGTGTTTGAAGTAAACTACTTTGACTTAATCACTTTATGTAGGACTAATATTTGTTGTTATTAAACTTTTAAAATTGTTGAAATCACTTTGCTAAAAGTTCAACAATAGACTATTAAAGAATTCCAGAAATCTCTTGAAAAGCTTATTTTCCTGTATTTAATAGTTTGCTTTGCTCTTTACTTACTTCCTTGGCTTCTCTGTGACTATTTAGAGTAATGTATTAAAACTTTTAGCCAATGTTCTAGTGCACTAGTGAAAAAACATTCTGTTTATTCATTTCTAAGTTCATTTTTGCTTTATGAGAGAGTATCTTTGCCACATTTGAAAACAAAATTTCATAAAGAGGCAAATTAGAATGTTTTTAACATTAAATCTCTTTCTATGGCTATATTATTGTTGGCACTGGGATATAAAGTGTATCTGACTTATTTAAAAGCCTTTTTAGCATATATGCTTCATTCATTCTTTCATTTGTTCATTTAACAACAAATGCATATTAAGCCCCTGCTCCCTTCAAGCTGTGTGCTGGGTTATGGAGGGAAAAATGATCATCAAGACAGAGACCGTATCCTCCAGGTCTGGGTGGTAGAGAAGACAAATCAAATACACACCTGCTCACAATACAGTGCTGACATGTCAGAGGCCACAAGTGAGCTAAAGACCAAGGGCCCTGAGAGGACAGGGCGGAAGAGCTGTCACTTCCAGGGGGCCCTGGAGTGTTCTGACTTGAATGTGGCTTCTCAGGGGTAAGGTGGCACTGAAGGGGGACTTGAGTCAGAGCAAGAACACATGCAAAGGCACAGAGATGAAAAAGTGTGCCTGGTGACTGAGGAATGGTAAGAGCAGGGTGCATGCGTGCCATAGGGTGCATTAGCAGAGCGAGCTGGAAAAGCCAGCTAAGCCCTGGATGTCCCTCTAGGGCATGTGTTGGATGCTATCTGGAGGCAGTGAAGATCAGGAATCACTAATGAAACCAGGTGGAATACTGTATTGAGGTGCTGATCATAGAAGTTTATCATTTAAAAAGTCCTGTAGGAGTTTAGCCAATTAAAACAACTGGACTGAATTTATCTTTCTGTGGCCACAGTTTTATCCTCCAACTTCAAAATCCTCCTTTTAGCATTTAGCTAAAAATTCATTCATTTCAGAAAAAACTGGATACTTTCCCAGATTTAATATCAAGAGCAGAGGAACACCAGCTCCAGCCGAGTGATAATGTGGAGCAAATTCTGTGATACATGCCCTGCCTTCATTCGTTCATTCTTTAGTATCCAGGTCAATTCCTGTTATAGCTGCCAAGTTTTTATGAAAATCCTGGACTATGAGCTAACCTTTGTTGGACTTTTTGTTTATGTAGAAAATTTTGTTATAACCCACTCTGTTGTTACAAATTTTTATCTAGAATATGTTGAGATGGTTTTATTTTTATTTTTGTTTTTGTTTTTTGGTATTTTAAAAAATAAAGCCTGGGAATTGTCAGACTTCTGTAACTGTCTTGGCTAGAGCGCTGGGCTTTGCTCTGTTCTTCTCTGGACTGTGAAGCTTTGGTGTACTTCATTTATTAATTTGTTCATTTGTTTATTCATTTTTTCATTCTGTACATTACTGTATTCCCACCCTGTGCTGGGCACCACATGATGCTGGGAATTCAGTGTGGAAAAAATATAGTCTGCTCTGACTTGGCACTGACAGTCTCGGGGAAGACAGACAGGAGAAGGGGAAATCATCCCTAAGGAAGTGACATTTAAATCTGAGACTTGAAGACATATAGGAGTTAGAGAGGTGGGAAGTAAGGAGGGGACTATTCCTGAGTGTATCAGCTATCTGTTGCTGTGTAACAAATTACTGCAAAACCTGGTGGCTTAAAACAGTAACATTTATTCTCTTAGAGTTTCTGTGGGTCAGGCATGCGGGTGCAGTTTAACTGAATCCTCTGACTCTCAGTCTCTCAAAACATTTCAATCAAAGCATCAACTAGGGCTGAAGTCATCTAAAGGTTCAACTGGGGGTTGATCTGCTCCCAATATGACCCAAGTGGTTGTTGGCAGGGTTGTTTCTTGTAGGCTGTTGGACTGAGGACTCAGCTCCTTGTAAGCTGTTGGCTCAATGCCTCCCTAATTCTTTGCCACATGAGCCTCTCCATAAACAGCTTCATCAGAGTAAACAAGTAAGAGAGTAAGAGAGTGCAAGCAAGACAGAAGTTACAGTCTCTTACAAGCTAATGTTGGAACTGATATTCCATCACTTTTGCTCTATTCTATTCATTAAAAGTAAGTCACAAAGTCCAGCCCACTCTCAAGGGGAGGGGACCACACAAGGCCGTGAATACCAGGAGGTGAGGATCATTGGGGACCATCTTAAAAGTCAGCCTGCCACTCTGGCAGAGGAAACATGAAAGTCTTGAGGCTGGAAGCAAAGCTCTTGAAGTTGCTGAAATAAGGTTTTTGTGGGTCTAGAGAGGAAGGGTAGAAGGATGAGATATGTAGCTGGAGAACAGGCAAAAGCCCTATCATGAAAGGTTCTGTGAGTGTATTAAGGATACACTTAAGATCAATGTGGGTTCTTGCAATGCAGCTGTGCAGCTTGCACAAAGGCCCTCGCGAATGGGGTGGATGGGGGCTGAAATCCAAATACACTTCTTTACTGTGTTCTGGATCTTTCCAGAGGGAATCCCTTTTTGTAATTCACAAAAAAGCAGCCTTGAATCTTTGATGGTTTCTAAGCAGGCGCATTGTTAAAGCTTACCCAGAGGGTTTTTTTATATGAAATATTCAGCAATTAAGAGAATGAGAAGATAAGCCACAGGCTCAGAGAAAAATTTGCAAACACATATCTGAGAGAGCACTTGTATGCAAAATATATAAAGCAGTCTTAAAACTCAACAAGAAGAAAAAACACAAGCCAATGAAAAAGTGGGCAAAAGATATGAACAGAGACACCTTACCAAAGGAAAGATGCACTTGACAAATGAGCATGTGAAGAGATGTTTGACACCATTTGTCATTAGGGAATGCAAGGTAAAAAAGCAGTGAGATACCACTACACACTTATCAGAATGGCTGAAATCCAAAAAAACTGACAATGCCAAATGCTGATGAGGATGCAGAGCAACAGGACTCTTATTCATTGCTGGTGGAAATCAAAATGGTGCAGCCACCGTAGAAGACAATTTGGAGGTTTCTTTAAGATTCTTAACTTTCATAGGAAAATGTAAGGGACCCAGGTAGCCAAACCAATCTTGGAAAAAAAGAACAAAGTTGGAAGACTAACATGTTCTGATTTCAAAACTTACTACAAACCTACAGAAATCAACCCTGTGTCTTACTGGTATAAAAATAGACATTTAGATCAATGGAATAGAATCAAGAATCCAGAAATAAATCCATACATTTATAGTCAATTGATTTTTGACAAGGGTGCTGGGACAATTCAATGGGGAAAGAATAGTCTTTTCAACAAATGGTGCTGGGACAACTGGATATTCCCATGCAAAAGAATGAAGTTGGATCCCTACCTTACACCATATATAAAAGTTAGCTCAAAATGGATCACAGGGGCCATCCCTGTGGCAGAGTGGTTATGTTCACATGCTCCGCTTCAGTGGCCCAGGGTTTTCCTGGTTCAGATCCTGGGTGCAGACATGGCACCGCTCATCAAGCCGTGCTGAGGTGGCATCCCACATAGCACAACTAGAATATACAACTATGTATTTGGGGGGGGGGGGGTTCTATGGGGAGGAGAAGGAAAAAAAAAGGATTGGCAACAGATGTTAGCTCAGGTGCCAATCTTTAAAAAAAAAAAATGGATCATAGATCTAAATGTAAGAGTTAAAACTAGAAAACTCTTAGAAGAAAACGTAGGAGTAAATCTTCATGATCTTAGGTTAGACAATGGTTTCTTAAATATGAATGACACCAAAACACAAGCAACCAAAGAAAAAACTGATAAATTGGACTTCATCAAAATTAATAACTTTTGTGTTTCAAAGGACACTATCAAAAAAGTGAGGGTGATGGTTGTATAACTCTTTCACTATACTAAAAAAATTGTACATTTTAATGGTAAATTGTATGACATGTGAATTGTATCTCAATAAAGCTGTTATAAAGAAAAAAGTGAAAACACAATCCACAGAATGGGAGAAAATATTACAAATCATATATGTGATAAGGATCTAGTATTCAGAATAAGTAATAGACTCCACAATAAAAAAAAATAATCCAATTTTAAAATGGGTGAAGGATTTGAATACAAAGAAGATATACAAATGGCCAAGAAGCACATGAAAAAATACTCAACACTCAATTAGGGAAGCGCAAATCAAAACCACAATGAAATACCATTTCACACCCACTAAGATGGCTATGAGCAAAGACAGACAAAACAAGTGTTGATGAGGATGTGGAGAAATCAGAACTTTCACAGCATTGCTGGTGGGAGTGTAAAATGACGCAGCCACTTTGGAAAACTGTCACTTCCTCAAAATGTTAAGCATAGAGTTACCATATGACCTAGCAATTCCACTCTTAGCTATATACCCAAGAGAATTGAAGACATATGTTTACACAAAAACTTGCACACAAATGGTCACAGAGGCATTATTCCTAATAGGCAAAAAGTGGAACAACCCAAATGTCCAACAATTGACAAATGGATAAAATTTGGTATATCCATGCAATGGAATATTATGCAGCCATATAAAGGAATGAAGTACTAATTCATGCTACAATGTGAATGAAGCTTTAAAACTTCATGCTAACTGAAAGAAGCCAGACACAAAAGGCCCCATATTCTATGATTCCAATTATATGAAATGTCCAGAGTAGGGAAATCCATAAAGACAAGGTAGATTAGTAGTTGCCAGAGGCTGAGGGGAGGAGGGAATGGGGAGTGACTGCTAAGAGGTACAGGGTTTCTTCTTGGGGTGATGAAAATGTCCTGGGATTAGATAGTGCTAGTGGTTACAGAACTTCGTGAATACACTATCTCTAAATGGTACACTTTAAATTCACTCCAATAAGTGAATTATCAATTTAAAAAACAGGAAAGTCTGAGAAACCACCACATGACAACTAAATATAGTGTAATGTCCTGGATGGGATACTGAAACAGAAAAAGGACACTGGGAAGAAATTAAGGAAATCCCAATAAAGAATGGTTGTAATTAATAATAACATATCAATATTGGTTCCTTAATTGTGGCAAATGTACAATACGAATATAAGATGTTCATAATAGGGGGAATTCGGTGTGAGGTATACAAGAATTCTCTATACTATCCTTGCAATTTTTCTTTAAATCTAAAACTTTTAAAATAAAAATTTGATTTTAAAAAAATGTTCAGCTATTACTTATGTATAGCAGCTGATCATGTGGCTATGGAGGTGGACAACATGCAGTTCTTCATTCATGTTGCTCTCTGGGCAGAAAGGGAAAGATAAGACATGAACATGCTCAAAAAAAGAGGCTAGGAGTCAGAAATCAAGAAAAACAGTGCAATAGGGCTTACAGGAGAGAGCGTATCAGGTCGGGAGCTTGAGAGGTGAGTGTAGAGATGGCTCTTGAAGATGGAAGGAGCCTGGATTGGCAGAGATGGAGTGCGGGTACCAGGGAATGCTTCTCCGGGTGCTCACAGGGTTCAGACCTGAAAACGGGGTGGCGATGAGGCCTTGTGCAGTTGAGCTGGACTTGGGGTGGTCATGGGAGTAGCGAGGACTTCTCCTTTGCCAGGCAAGATGGGGTCTTACTACCTGACCTTTTGCAGGCAGATGCAGAAGTGTTTTTTTATTTGGACTTTGTTTTAAGGCTGCCCCCTCCAGGGTCCTATAACGTTTGAACCATCAGCCTGCCCACTATGTCATCGTTTCCATCTTTACATCTGCTTTGAGCTTCAGTTCCATCAGAGAGACAAATCATCCTATTTTGACTTGGCATATGGCATTCTGATCTCTCAGCTAATTTTTATATCAAGAAAGAAAAATAAATTTGACTCCCCCAGGCCCACTACCATTCAGCCCTCTTCTCTGAACAAGTTTCAGGTTGCAGAAAGCAAGCAGTTTCACGGGACTGAGAGCACAAGGAAAACTGTCCTCTGGTTGAATTTGCACAACGTCTCCAGAGCGGTCTGTGTCTGGCCCGGGTTCGTAAGCTTGTTCTCTGTCTCTGAGTCTGGGCGCACGCTGGTGGCTTTCTCTCTGTGGGGTGATGCCTGAGGCAGTCTAGGTGAGCCATGCCAAGCGGCTTGGTGTCCAAGACTACTTCCTCTGCACCTTGGCCCCCCTCCTCCTTGTACAGAATGATTTGTTCTCATTTTCTTTACTTCTCCTACCTCTAACCCAGAGGCTGAAGCAGAGCAAAAGAAGAATGCCTCAGCCCTCACGTTGAGAAGTCAGGCCACACCGAAACCTGGCACAAGAGTGGCCACCCAAACCTGGGACCTTCTCAGGAGTCACCTTTCCCTCCCCTGCTGGCCAGTGTCAGAACGTGGGAGCTAAATAGATTCGAAGTCCTAAGTCTGTTTGTGGTTGCTCCCTTATCAACCCATACTTCTCTTAGAAATAATTTTTAACGAAATCATTCCCCAAATTTACATAAGTAATCCTATTCAGTGTAAAAAAACACCTTAGAAAACACAGAGAAACAAAAATCTTAGAAAAGCACAAAGAAAAGAAGAAGCACTCATAATCTCCCCCAGGATAACTCATCATTGTCAATGTTTGTGAGTGTCCTTTCAGGCATTTGTGTGTATATACATACCAAAAAAATGGGGTCATGCCATGCACCCTTGTCGCAACCTCCCTCCTTCACGTGGTAATGCATCCTGAGCATTCTCCTAGTCAGCCACTGCTCAACTAAAACGTGGTTTGAACGGCCCTGTGATGTTCTATGGTATGAATATGTCACAGTGTCCTTGCTCAATCCCCTACTTTCTTTTACACACACATTGTCGCTCAAACTGCTGGTCATTTCCTTAGGATGAAGCCCTGCATGTGACATAGCAGCTTCAGAGAGCACACTCGTTCTCAAGACCTTGTCAGTGCCAAATTTCCTCCCAGAAGGCCAGCGCCAGAGCACACTGTCTCCATCCATGTATGAGAATGCTCCCCTCCTCACCCGGGCATTATCATTTCTTTGAATCTTTGCCAATTCTATAGTAGTGAAAAATGGAATCATATGTTTGTTCTAATTTTTACTTCCAATCAGTGGTAAGGATAACACCTCATTGTGTTGGTCATCTGTGTTCTCCTTTCATGAATAGTCACTTGCGCATATCCTTTGCTTGTTTTTCTATTAATGGACTCTATATTCTTTTATTGATTTGTCATTCTTTGAAGAAATTGCAAAGGTTCCTATGAGGAAAACAGGTTACAGAAAGGCCGAATATAGGAAGATCCATGTGTGTAAAAAACATATATACTTATATGTGTAGAAAGTCTGGAAGGAAATAACTAAATTATTAACAACAATTTTCTCTGAGAAGTAGGATTATGAATGATTTTTCTTTAAACATTCTTGGCTCACATGTATTTTCTATTTTTTTACAATATATGTATATTTTAAAGTGTCCCTGATTTCTCGCATGGTGGTGACACGTAGCACCCGCCCCCATCAGGCAAGACACAGGGACTCAATCCCCATGAGCAAAGATATGAATAGATAATTAGCCACAAAGGAGAGACACAAATGGCCAATTTGAAGAGGAATTCATTCTCACTACTAGTTGGAAGTATAAATTAGAACATACGATTCCGTTTTCACCTATAGAATTGGCAAAGATTCCAAGAAATGATAATGTCTAATGTTGGCAAATGGGTGGAAAGTGGCATTCTTACACCCTGATGGCCGAGTGTGCTCTGGTGTGAACCTTCTGGAAGGCAATTGGGCAGTAATATATTACCTTTTGAACATATTTGTGTGTTTTGTGTATTCCTTTAGGGCTGGTTCAAATATCTGGCTCCTTCATGTGGCTCATTATTGGTTTAAGACTTATTGAGGGGTGGATTCTGTCATTCCATCGAGCCCTCTGACCAGATAGACATTTCAGAAGTGCTTTTGAGGATGATTATGATAGTAATAAAATAAATAATTTATCATCTTGGATTTACAAGCAGTCATCAGTCATTTATTGATAGCCTACTCAGTGCTCAGTGCCATGCTAGGTCTATGAGGGACTGAAGAAGTATAAGGTGGAGTTCCTGCCCTCAGAGCTGAACTGCGGAGCCAGGACAAAGCACAGCAGAATGATAGAGCATGCAGGTAAGACTATATTGTGAAGTGGAGACCAAGGGCGCAGCCATCAGCCAGCTCAGAACCACCCATGCAGAAGTCAGGAGGGCCCCACATGGGAGGAGCTCACCCCGCATTTCCCCCGTTCGCTCCATGCTCCTCCTGCACCAGTGCTCTCATGGAACTCTTATCAAGTAGCAGAGCTGGTGCATCTGAGCTTGCCTGTTTTCCCCACCATGCAGTGATTTCTCTTTCAAAGTGTTCCTCAGGGCAACTCAAATAGTTGTTGAGGGAAAATTTCTCTGTGTAGAAATATTCCAGGTAATAAACGTAGAAGGAATGATAGAGTTGGTATATTACCATCTTGCAAAACCTTAACGGGATAATGGGTCTAGGCAATGATTACTGGTGGCAGCTAACATCACAAGAGACATCTATTCATCACGTGCCCCCAGATGAGAATAGACAACATCGCCTAGGAAGTGTTCCTGGCAAATAATAAAACCCAAATCAGATTGAGCCTCTAAATCTAACATTTGATTATAGGAAGTTCAGGGGAGGAGAAACATGTTAATACTACAGGGATTCCATCATAAAAATTCAAAATGGAGGGAACTCTACAGAAAAACTTACCCTATTCTTCACCAAATAACAAGGGGGAAGAAAAGAGGGAAGGGGAATCTTTAGATTAAAAAAGAAACTTAGGTGCACACGTTCCGCTTTGGCGGCCCGGGGTTCCCCGGTTCGGATCCCGGGTGCGGACATGGCACCGCTTGGCACGCCGTGCTGCAGTAGGTGTCCCACATATAAAGTAGAGGAAGATGGGCATGGATGTTAGCTCAGGGCCAGTCTTCCTCAGCAAAAAGAGGAGGACTGGCAGCAGATGTTAGCTCAGGGCTGATCTTCCTCAAAAAAACATAAATAAATAGAATTAAATTTTAAAAAATTTAAATAAATAAATAAAAATAAAAAAGAAACTTAGAAAACCGTCAGTCAAATGCAATGCGGGGATCTTACTAGGATCCTGATTTGAGCAAACCAGTTATTTTAAGATCTATCTGGAGAGATATATAGATGTATATGATATAATCAGGGAAATTTACCACTAAGGGGATATTTAATATTAAGAAATTACTGGTAAATTTATTAGGCGTACTAATCTTATTGTGTTTTTGTAAGTACCCCTGGTTTTTTAGAGGCACAAACTTAAATATTTACAGAATGAAAAAAAAGTCAGGCAACGGGAAGGAAGATGAGAAAAAATGAGTAGTTATCAACTCGCTGGAAACTCCCGGATGTGGTTGCAGGTTTTCTGGTGAGTATCACAGCCTCTTGCAGTCTTTTCCTTTGCAGCAAGCAGACCGAAGCATGAATGAGAAACAGACAAAACATACCCTCAAGAAAAAGAAAACAATAACAAATTGCAGATCCCCTGCATGTCAGACAACTGGAATCGACTTCAGGCTGTGCCAGCAGCAGGCTGCCAGGCCTCATGTGGGTCCATAGCGGATTTATAGCTCATTTCCTACTTCAGGGGAGTGTGTTCTTTTGTGAGGCACTCTGAGCCCACTGACTATGGATAAATGTGCTGGTTCCTCCCAAACACTGTTGCTTACCGTCGGAATAATTGCCTCCTCCCCCACACTCACCCTTTTCCCTTCACACGCATCCCTCATCACGCGCTAATAATCACACGCTGATGCAGACCTAAAGGCACGAAGGGAGCATCTGCTGGAGGACTCAAGAGGCTTATGTCATTGCACACAAAGAATAAAGTGAGGCGGAGCTCTAAGTGTCATCACAGGACTCAAGCTGTAGCATGTACCCATTAAAGAACAATTGGGTGGATTTTTAGAACTAGATTTTTCCATTAGCTCTCACAGCAAACCAGGAAGAATGGTGGTTATAGTTGCTGGCTTTTCAAATGAGGACCCTGAGGTACAGAGCTGCTGTCATCAGGCTAGAATTGTAAATTTGTCTTAGTAAATCATTGGTTTAGTGATTCACAAACGAACATTTATTATGCACCACTGCACGAGGCCCTGAGAATACCCCCCAAGACAAATCAGACATGGTTTGTGCCCTTCCACATGCCTGGAGCCCCTCCTGGCAGAGGGTGGAATGCAAGGGAGTTAGCAGGGACCAGGTTGTGGCAAGATGCTGGGATTTCATCTAAATGGGATGGGAAACAAATAGAGGGTTTTAGTCAAAAGAGTGACATGATCCAATTTATGTCTGAAAGGATTACTCTGGCTGCGTGTGGAAAATGGGCTGGGGGCAGGAGTCGGGAGTGGAAAATGGAGGCTAGGAGACCAGTTAGAGGCTATAAAGGTGGCCCAGGAGAGGGAAGATGGTGAGTTGGACTAGGAATGGATTCTGGACAAGGTAGAGTTGACAGGATTTTCTGACGGATTGGCTGTTGGGGATGGGAAAAGAGAAAGCAAGGATCATTCTCAACTTTTTGGCCTAAGCAACTGGGTGTTCAGGGTTTCCATAGGGGAGAGTGGATGAGGAGCAGGTTGAGAGAGAAAATCTTGAGTTCTGTTTTGGACTGTTAAGGTTGAGAGATGCCAACTAGTCACCCAAGTAGGGATGAGTCAGCCTTTGGATATAGAGATCCGGAGTTCTGGGGAGAGATGAGAGCTGGAAATATAGATGTAGAAGTAACTGGCTATGGGATGGGATAAGATTACCTAAGGAGAGAGTGAAGATAGGGAAGGCACAGGACCAGATGTAGGACACTCTAGATGTTAGAGGGGGCAGAGGAGGAGCAAGCAAAATGCTTCAAATCCCTTACAAGCTCCAACAACTCAACTTCAGAACCACCAGCCAGCAAGGTAAGAGGAAAACAAGGAGAGAGAGAAGTCATGGACGACAAGAGAAAAACGTGTGACACAAGTAGGGAGTGGGCGGTTGGGTAGAAATGCTGCAGAGAGAACTAGTAAGATGACAACAGAGGTGACCAGCAGATCTGGGAGCATAGGGGTCAACTGTGCAACTTGCAGGTGTGGAGCCCCCTTGAAATGGGCTGAGTAGAGAAAGTCAGTGACAAAGTGGAGACTGAGACTATGGACAATGCAAGGGGAGGAAAGAAACGGTGCAGTAGCTAGGGGGTGAGGTACGGTCAAAGAAGTGTAGTTTTATTTTGGGGTTGTTTTGGTTTTTAGCTTTTTAGAGATAGGAGATACTAGAACGTGTTTGTATGCTGATACAAAAGATTTCATGGAAGGGGAAAACTAACCAGTTCAGCAGAGAGAGGGAATACTCGTAGGAGCTGAGACCTTGAGAGCTGGGACTGGAAGAACAGGTTGGGGGTTGCCCTTGATGGGGAGGAAGAAATATCTGCAGTGACTTTCTCCAAGTTCTTCTGAGTCTCTTAGATGCCCAGAGGCCCCCTCTGTGTGAGCAGGGCCCAGTCTCTGAATATTTTTTAAAAATATTTATTTATTTAATTTTTTTTTTTGGTGAGGAAGATTGGCCCTGAGCTAACATCTGTGCCAGTCTTCCTCTATTTTGTATGTGGGGCACCACCACAACATGGCTTGCTGAGTGGTGTGTAGGTCTGCAAGTGGGATCCAAACCTGTGAACCCCAGGCCACCTAAGCAGAGCGCGCAAACTTAACCACTACGCCACCGGGCCGGCCTCAGTCTCTGAATTTTTTTTTTTCGAGGAAGATTAGCCCTGAGCTAACTACTGCCAGTCCTCCTCTTTTTGCTGAGGAAGCCTGGCCCTGAGCTAACATCGTGCCCATCTTCCGCTACTTTATATGTGGGTCGCCTACCACAGCATGGCATGCCAAGCGGTGCCATGTCCACACCAGGATCTGAACCGGCGAACCCGGGGCCGCCGAGAAGCGGAACGTGCAAACTTAACCACTGCACCACCGGGCCGGCCCCAGTCTCTGAATTTTTAATAGAAGAATTCCAGATAGCAAAAATGCTTAGCCCGAGAAGTACAATCCTAATGGTGGAGCTTCAGACACCGCATAGGAAAGACATAGCTGGACTGTGAAGTGTCTTTTTGGTTTTCCTGAAGCCACAGTTTTTGGTTGATTATCCACTCCACTTATGTATAAGACCAGCTGTGAAAATTTATCACTTCTTCCACTAGCATCCCTTAACCAAGTCATGGATCATCAAGCATTCAAATTAACACCAGAGCTCTGAGCTTGTTTAGCCTCTGTTGATCTTATTTTGTGCTCTGTGGGTTGTATTTTAAGACTGAGTTCATTTCTCTTTTAGAGCCACTGCCAGGGGAAAGATTTCTCTCCTAAAAATTTACTCAGCTTACCTTCATCAGAGAACAAGAACATACAACCTATCACGGTTTCTTCTTTTTCTTTTGCTGCAAGGAAACAGGGAAATAAATTTAATGCTTAATCATAAGAGCTTAGGGTTTTCGTCACTCAGATTTCTGTTTTTACAACTTTGTGTTGCTTATATCTTTTCTTGTTTGTTTCTTTTTCAATTAAACTTTTTATTTTGAGATAATGGCAAATTCACATACAGTTGTAAGAAATAATGCAGAGGGAGAGATCCTGCAGAGCCATTCCTAAGTTTCTCCCAATGATTCTATCTTGCAAAATTATAGCATAATTTCACAACCAGGATACTGATATTGATCCAGTCAAGATACAGAACATTCCATCACCACAAGAATCCCTCATACTGCCCTTTTATAGCCACACACTGAAACCCCTGGCAACTACTAATCTGTCTTCCATTTCTATAATTTTGTCTTTCAAGAATGTTATATACATAGAATCATACAGTATGTAACTTTTTGGCATTGGCTTCTTTCACTCAACATAATTTTCTGGAAATTCATCCAGGTTGTTGCCTGTATCAATAATTTGTTCCTTTTCATTGCAGAGTAGTATTCCATGACGTGGATATATCATAGTTTGTTTAATCCGCCCTTTGAAGGACATTTGGGTTGTTTCCAATTTGAGGCTATTATCAATAAAGCTGATACAAACATTCATATACAGGTTTTTGTGTGAGCATAAGTTTTCATTTCTGTGACCTTTTATAGTGAATTGTCTGAGGTCTTCTTCTGTGAGTGGATCATATACAATCACAAATAAAGACCATTGATTCTCTTCGCACTGTGATTGTTAGTAGCGCGCTATTATCCTTCATCTTCAAAGCTTCCCAGGCTCTAACTCCTCTTGTGGCTTGCAGAAAAGCACATGAAACTTGGAAGAGTTACATAGTTTGTTTGCGGGTCCAGTGGAGCCTGAATTCTGATATATGTTCTCAACTCCTGGCTTTTGTGTGGCTATTATGAAACCACTGCAATTCTTAAGATAGAGTTTGTTTTTGCTTCTTCTCTCCAGAATCCTGGTCTATATGAACTGTGTTTGACTTCAAGTTGCTTGCTTAGGAAAGCCTCAGAGATGTGGTTGGGTGTTCTTTCATGTGTGTAGGCAATTAAAACAAAAGTCCTAATAGAGATGCAAGTACAGTTGACCCTTAGACCACTTCATCTGGATGTAACATTTGAAATTAAGATAATCACTGCATGAAAGCATGGCTTTATACAAATGTCTGCTACAAGAGAATGCTCAATTCAGAGAAAGAGACAATGAATCCACCATGAAACCCAAGGCATATGTTTCTGTTGAAGCCACATCTGACAAACCACCAATCGAGGAATGGAGGATGAGAAAGCGTGTGCACCTGTTTGTTTTCAAGGTTCTAAAGTGGCACATACAGCTAAATACAGCTGTCACTCTCTCTGCTGAATTAGTATAATATCTAGCAATTAAATTCTATTTGCTCATTTATTTCATTCAGCATTTTGCTCATTCAGTGCCAGGGACTGGGGTGGGAGCCAGAAACTGGGAGATTAATAAGATGCTGTTCTTATGCTTGAGGGGCTCGCAGTCCAGAGGGAGAGGCAAATAAATGTCTAAATCGTCATGAGACGGTGTGCTAAGTGCTATTCCAGTCTGCAAGTGGCAGTGGTGCCAGCAGCGGCCTCCAGGGTGGCACCCTCCAGGTGGCAGGAGGGGGTTCACTGGTCTGGTTCGGCAGTGTGACCTTGTCTGTGGTTATGGCTTGTTGTCCACTCTCCCTTTATTCTTAGTCTGTTTCCCAAGCCTTCCCGGTGATTCTGCCCAATATGCTCCCGGTAAATTCTCTTTCTGCTTAAATCAGCCAGTGTTGATTGATAGGCCACTAGTTTCAGGTTCTTAGGAAACCTTCTAGCATTGTTTTATGCATGTAAATGCAGGACTAGCCTCACCAGTCACGAAAATGTTGAAATACTTCCATATCAGTTGGTAAATAGACACTGCCCCTAGCCCCCTGAGACCCCATCCTCCCTGGGCCCTCCCCTCGGACACTCTCCCCTAAAATCCACCATCTCCAGGGGTTACACCAGGCTCAAGTGCTTTGGAACTACAGGTGGCATTCTTTCTGATTGACAGGTGCCTCTGGTGATGCATCTAAATGTATACAGAATATATATATAAGTGGATGTATGGCAGCCGGCTCAGTGGCATACTGGTTAAGTTCGCATGCACTGCTTTGGAGGCAGGGGGTTCACCGGTTCGAATCCTGGGTGTGGACGTATGCACTGCTTATCAAGCCATGCCATGGCAGCATCCCACATATAAAATAGAGGAAGCTGGGTGCAGATGTTAGCTCAGGGCCAGTCTTCCTCAGCAAAAAAAAAGGAAGATTGGGAGCAGATGTTAGGTCAGGGCTAGTCTTCCTCAAAAAAATAAATAAATAAATAAAAAAGTTTTTAAAAAGTGCATGTATGTTAGTATATATAAGTGGCTATATATTCATCACAAATTAATCTCAAATGGGAACTTACTACACATTCTGTATGACTAATGTGAGATCTTTCCATATCAGCACGTGGAGATTCACTTCCATTTTCAAATGGCTTTTTGGTGTTCCATTACATGGATTTAACCATAAAGGATTCAGTCAATTTGGGGAGGTTTTAAAAAATAGGGGCTGGCTCTGTGGCCGAGTGGTTAAGTTCGCGTGCTCCGCTGCGGTGGCCCAGGGTTCGGATCCTGGGCACGGACATGGCACCGCTCGTCAGGCCACATTGAGGCGGCATCCCACATCCCACAACTAGAAGGACCTGCAACTAAGATATACAACTAGGTACAGGGTTTGGGCGGGGCGGGGGGGGGGGGGGGGCGCCGGGGGAGGGTTGGGAAGATAAAGCAGAAAGAAAAAAAAAAAAAAAGATGCCCTGCACTCACATCTTGAAACTACCTACAAGATGGAGATTCAGGACGTCCAGGGAGGAGTTGACCATACAAATGTTCCAGACTCTCAGGTGGTTCTGATCATCAGCCAGCTCAGGGATTTATTGGCATAAGCAATGCATCAGTTTGCCCTATAAATATGAAAACAAGAAGCCACTAAACTTCCTTTTTTAAAAAAGGCTTGTCTTCTCCTTTCTAGGACACAAGATATAAAATAAATAATACAAAAACTTGCATTTAAAGACTTCCAATACTTCAGTTTATAGTTGCCCTGGCTGGCTACCAGATTGTAATTTTTCTCTGTTTAGCCATAACTAATAGGAATGCCAGCCTAGAAGCAAGATGAGGGGCAGAGCCCTCTCAGTAAGTTCCAGATATCCAGGCCAAGCTTTGGCTTCCAAAGAACATTGCTGTCCGTCCTGTATTTAGAATAAATTCAACTTTGGTTGTCCTCCAGGAACTGAGTGGTGGCCAAGCAGCAGTATTTCTTCAGATTTGGAAATGAATCTTGATTGTTTCTTCATAAGTCAGCCTAAAGCTCAGATAACCAACTGCAGTTCTTGGAAAGGATTACAATGTGAACTCAGTTCACCACTCCCAGGCTCTCTGGAAGCCAGAAAAGTATATTTATGGGAAAGCGGTTTGTATAAATACTTTCTTCAGTGACCCGCATGATAGAGTTGAGAATAAGCTTCTTGTCCTTGGTGGATGATACCAAATTAGGTGGAGCTGCTCACAACCCAAACAGTGAGAACCAAACTCAATATGACCTTTTTAGATTGGCCTTAACGGACTTTTAAAGGAGGATCCATACCATAAATACGAGATGAGAAATGGCTCACAAGAGCTATAGTGAAAAAAAAGTTATGATGTTTTCATAGTTAGCAACTGTGTCACAAGAACAAAATTAGTCAGCAATAGAAAAACCACTGGGAAAACAAAAGAGCTTGAGGCAGGAATGTTAGCGAGGAAGAGAGAAGCAGAACTGAATACTCGTCCCACCTGTGGCCTTGGTCAGGCCTTACCTGAAGGGCACTCCCATCCAGCTGGGACCTTCATCCTTTGGGAAGTCTAGCTAAGAAACTGTGTGCCCTGAAATCGTTGGTGACTTATGAGATGAGGAGGAGTCTCTGGGAGAAATTTAGGCTAAGTGGAACTATTTAAACTGCAGAAAGAAAACTCAGAAACAACTTTAAAACTGTCTTCAAATATTCGTGGTATGATTATCAAGAGAGTGTTGACTATCTTTTTCTCTCTTCCACGGACGATACAACTGGAAATCGAGAGGTAAATACGTAATAATTTGGATTAAGCTGGAGCTAAGGATGCGATTGCTGGAGGCAGATTGGTGTACTGGGTAACTTAGTGTACAGGACCTGAGGTGTCCACAGCATGGCTCTGGAGCCAGACTGCCTGCCTGGGTTCAGATCCCAGCTCCGCCACCTACTCCCTGCGAGGCCCCGAGTAGGTTCCTTACCCTCAAGCTGCCTCAGTTTTCCCATATAAGAAGTGGGGAGGTCACTAGTGTCTGCCTCATGAGGTCGTGGGGAGGATAGTATGAGACGATGTCTTCAAAGCCCCGAGAAGTGTGTGACTATTGGCTGGTCGATAAGGATGTAAAACTTCTAGAATGGGCTCCTGGAGGGGATCCTTGAGTCTATTCCTAGACATTTAAAAGACTGTCTCAAACCTATGGTTAAATCTGTAGTTCTAATTCAAGTCAACTCTGTGAACAACACGTCGTGTCTACGTTAAACATCTCTCACAACATTTTAGTCATAATTTCAAAAATTGTCTCATTCTATCACATTCTTTTATCACAAAGCTATAAATCTTGTGTATCCAGCTGTGGCTGGCCTGCACGCCAAAGACATATTCAGTCACATGGATTGCGAGCCTGGACATGGCTCATGAAAATATTTGCTCCTTGGCCTTTTGATATTGCAGAGAAATCATCAAATAATCTTTATAACATACCATGGGGCATATTCATGCCTGAATTTTGTGTTAATGAGTCAGTTTAATTCACTTCAAATTAATTCCATTCAGTTGAGCTAACCATTATTGAGGACCTGTGCTAGGCCCTGAGAAAGACAAATAACTCTTGTTCTTTGCCTTTAGAGACCTCACAGTCTAATAAGAAAAGGAAGAAACAAAAGTACAGTCGTCCCTCCTGTCGAGGGGGTTTGGTTCCAGGACCCCTGCAGGTACCAAAATCCTGAGGATGCTCAAGTCCCTTATATAAAATGGCTTAGCGTTTGCATATAACGTACACACATCATATACTTTAAATAATCTCCAGATTATTTATAAAACCTAACGCAACGTAGATGCTATGTAAATAATTGTTATGTTGTATTGTTTAGGGAATAATTACAAGAAAAAAGTCTCTTCATTGGCCTTTTGATGCCATTCCCCTCCCGCCCCTGTCGGTTGGTTGAATCCACACATGCGGAACCCATGGATACTGAGGGCCAACTGCAGTTCATTTAACAGCATGTAATAGATGGCACATTTCAGTCGCAAATTTCCACAGAAGCATAGAGCCCTGATGATGATTTTTGCCTGGGAACCACCAAAGGCTCACAGAAGCCCAGACACTTAACTGAACCTTGAAGAAAGTGGGGAGGGGAGTGCATTTCTCAAGGTGAAGCTAAGAAGAGGTCTATGGTGGGACAGCTGCTGCTGGGTCCAGGGACTGGCATTCATTCTGGTGGAGTGAGGGGCATGCTGGTGCAGGGAAGAGGAAGCACACTGAGGGGACAGGGGACATTGATTCCAGGGGCTGATAGCATTGAGCGACACTTCCTGGCTCTGTTAGAGCCCTACTCTGCCTTGGTGTCCATCAGTAAGCAATCGTGGGAATGGACTAGGTCATCTCCCAGTTCCTCCCCTGCCCTCTGTGTTGGGAAGAAACTCCTGTAAGTTATAGGGACTCCACCTCCCTAATGGAGAAAAAAAATCCACATTTCATCACTGTGGTCTAAGAGAAATAATGTGCCTCTTTATACATCAGGAAGAGTTGGACAAGCGCTGGATTTAGAGCCAGGTTCTAGGCCTGGGTTCAAATTCCATTTCTGCCACTTATTAGCTGTGTGACTCTGGGTAGGCTGTTCGTTGGCACTCAAGTCTTCTGAACAAGGACTCAATAAGCCCGGCTCAGAGGACCCTGGTAAGGATGAGACGAGAGGCTGCATTTGAACGCAGCCAGCTTAAAGCAGATGCTCCACTGACACTTGAGGGATTTCTGTTACTGTTACCACTAATATTTTGCTTAAGTGGTGTTGGCATAGAACTATGACATTTCTAGATAAACATGAAGCAGTATTTGAGACAACAAGAACTCAGAGGCCATGTGTTAAAAAGGCACCTCCCCCTTACAGAAACATTTCAAAAGCACCACTGGCAGCTCCGTCAGAATCCTGGGGAGTGTGTGTGGTTTTTCCTACTTATTTATTGTTAACCATTCTCAAATATTTGGACCAAGACTGTTTTCTAAATAGAAAGCAGTAAATGCCAGAGCTTGTGTCCTGCCTGTGGTTAATGGAGTAGAGGGAACTCTTTCCTCGAACCCTGTTACCAGGGCTTCTAGCAATATCAGCCCAAATCACAGAAGTATGTGAGAAGTGGGCACTCGGCCCAGGTTATTCCTGTGTTCCAAATTGGTGACGGTATAGGACATTCTACAAGTAATGTGGGAAAATTCAAGAAATTCCGTACCCCTGCAAGTTATTACGAATTTTCCACTACAGCAATGATAGGAAGAAATGGTAGGAAGAGAGAATGAGGAGGCTGGCAGAGGAGGACCCAGGTGTCTCTGCAGGTTCAGGCCGAGAGGGGTTAGAGGATCTCTTCTAATCTCTCTTCAAGCTGCAGGGTTGTTCTCTTGCTGATGTTTTCCTAAATAATAAGACACAAAACCTGTTATAAATCAGCCCCTCCTGGGGTTACAAAGAGGGCAGTGATGGCGCCACTGACCCACCAATCCCTGCCCCACAGGCTCAGGATCCTGAGGGGACAAAGCTGCATGTATGTTCCCGGGCACCAGCTAGTCTCTGGACATGGCAACCGGCCCCAGCACCAGTAACAGGAAGTCTTTATTTTCAGGGCTGGGCTGGAGAGAGGCAGCTGAACAAGGAGTATTCAGTGTTTTCCTATGGTACAAGGTCAAGGCTTTTTTCAGAGCAAACGACAGATCGTCCTTTGTCCATCTGCAGCTAAGTGACACCCGAGGCCCCAGGAGAAATAGTTGGTGCCCATCACGAGACACCACACCCTCATCACATGCTTGTGTCAGACTCTAAAATGAGACCTGATGAACCAGGCCCGCGTCCCTGCCCCTGACCTCCGGCCAACAACTCTACTTTCATCCTCTTCCCTTCTTTGGTGTCTGGTTTCACAGATGCCAAATAAAAACCTCATTGATTCAGCATTTGGAATCATTGGAGCTGAACGAACTGAAGTTTTCCTTTGGAATACCATTAGTGAAGGGTTTGATAAATAAACGAAAAAGGTAAAAAGTTGTTAGAGGAAGAGGAGATTTAACCCAATTAAGATAATAAATGTGGGGCCGTCCCCATGGCTGAGTGGTTAAGTTCGTGCACTCCGCTTTGGTGGCCCAGGGTTTCACTGGTTCGAATCCTGGGCAAGGACGTGGCACTGCTTGTCAAGCCATGCTGAGGCGGCATCCCACATGCCACAGCTGGAAGGACCCACAACTAAAAATACACAACTATGTACTGGGGGGCTTTGGGGAAAAAAAGGAAAAAAAATAAGATCTTAAAAAAAAAAGATAATAAATGTATTAAAAAGACTTTAAGTAGGGTTGATGGTGGTAGATAGATTTTATGTTTCGGCCCATCTCCAACTGACTGGCACAACGTTGAGAAAGACTATGCATTAAAAAAAAATGAAGGAAGGAAAGAAAAGAAAGACTATACCTGGGTTGATTTAAAACAGTGCTGTGATTGATTAGCAATGTCTGCTCTAGGCTCAGGAAGGAAGATACAGGAGTGGTCACCAATAGGCCAGGTATTTGCTTCCTTAATAGTGTTCAAATCTCTTTTAGAAACAGTGCGGTGTAGAAAACAACAAAAAAAAGAAAGCCAGTAACATAAATTAAGCATTTATTATGTTCTAGGCCTATGCTAGATACTATAATTAATTTTTTCATTTGATTCTCATTGTATCCTGAAAAGTAATAATGATCATCCCAATTTTACAAGTGGAGAAATTGATTCCTATAAAGGTCAAGCTGACAGAGGCCACACAGCCAGTTAGTGGCAGAACCAGGTTTCAGATGCAGGTTTGGTTGACTCCAAAGTCCACACTCTCTTGAGTAAAATAAAAAGGGCTGCTGGTTGACAATACGTTAAAAGAATCAGTACTTACGAGATTGCAGTACGTATGGGAACACTTTCAGTTAAAATAGCTTGAGTGGAGGTAAAATGGAATAATTTAAAAACATTAAATTGATTCAAAAGAGGACAGGAAAAGAGAGAAAAGGAACAAAGAAAAGATGTAACAAATGGAAAACAACTAGCAAGATGGCAGATGTAAGTCCGACACGTCAATAATTACATTAAATGTAAATACAGTCATGCACCACATAAAGTTTTGGTCAATGATGGATCGCATACACCATGGCAGTCCCATAAGATTAGTACATACAGCCCAGATGTGTATGCTATACCATCCAGGTTTGTATAAGTACACTCCTTGATGTCCACACAATGATGAAATTGCCTAAAACTGCGTTTCTTAGAACGTATCCCCATCATTAAGTGATGCATGACTGCAGTCTAAACCACCTCTAGGAAAAGGCGGAGATTATCAGATTGAATAAAAAAAGCTAGATCCAACTATGTACCGCCGATAAGAAATAGACTTTAAATATAAAGACACAAATAGATTGAAAGTCAAAGGATAGAGATGGATAACTCATGGCCACAGTAATCAAAAGTATGCTAGAGTGGACCTCATAAACAAGGAATGTGGGGCCAGCCCAGTGGCGCAGCCGTTAAGTTTGCATGTTCCGCGTCGGCGGCCCCCCCTGGGGTCCACCAGTTTGGATCCTGGGTGCAGACATGGCACTACTTGGCAAGCCATGCTGTGGTAGGCATCCCACATATAAAGTAGAGGAAGATGGGCATGCACGTTAGCTCAGGGCCAGTCTTCCTCAGCAAAAAGAGGAGGATGGGCAGCAGTTAGCTCCAGGCTAATCTTCCTCAAAAAAACAAAAAAGAAAACAAGGAATGTTAGCATGGATAGAGAGGTACATTACATAACGATAAAAGAATAACTTTATGGGGGCTGGCCCCATGGCCGAGTGGTTGAGTTCGTGCGCTCCGCTGCAGGCAGCCGGTGTTTCATCAGTTCGAATCCTGGGTGCAGACATGGCACTGCTCATCAAGCCACGCTGAGGCAGCGTCCCACATACCACAACTAGAAGGACCCACAATGAAGAATATACAACTATGTACCGAGGGGCTTTGGGGAGAAAAAGGAAAAAAATAAATCTTCAAAAAAAAAAAAGAATAACTTTATGAAGAAGATATAAAAATTCTAAATGTATACGTAACGATAAGAGTTTGAAAATATCTAACATAAAAACTGATAAAAATGAAAGAAGAAATAGAGAAATCCATAATTATCATTGGAGAGTTCAACACTCTTCTTTCAGTAACAAGAAAGAACAAGTAGATAAAGCAGACAGAAAAACAGTGAGGACAGAGAGGACCTCAACAACACTATCAACCAAGTTTACCTAATTGACATTGGACATTCCACCCAAGAGTAGATACCCATTCTTTTCAAGAGCACATGAATTATGCTCCACTATAATCTGGGCCACAAGACAAACTTTAGCAAATTTCAAAGAATTGAAATCAAAGTATGTTTGCTAACCACAGCAAATTAAACTGGAAATCAATAAAAGAAAGAGACCCAGAAAATCCCTTAATATTTGGAAATTAAACAACACACTTATAAATATTCCATGGGTTAAAGAAGAGATCACAAGGGAAATTAGAAAATATTTTGAATTGGATGAAATAGTCTAAAATGCTGACATTTTACAAAGTCCACCTGGTCTGAATTAGTGTGGTTTGTCTGCAGGTTATAAGGCACTGTGCCATCGGGGCAGTTTTATTAAAATACAGGAGCAAGGACACTGTGCTCTCATCAGTCTCCAAAATGAGGAGCAGATGGGTAAAGTCTGCGGGAGCCCTCCCCTCCTGCTCCCCTTCTTCCTGCATCCCTGGCTCTGCCCCAGGTTCAGATCCCAAGTGAACACACACACAATGGAAATTTCACCCCAGGTGCCAAACTAGTGTTGAGCATTTCTGGGAGAGCATCTTGCCCATGATAACAACCACCATGCAGGGAACCAAGAGGCGGGAGGCTGTCTCCTCAATGAGCAGGAGTCAGCTGTCTTACTGGCTCTGGATTTAAATACCTTCTAATAACAGCACCAACCACGTGTCTTGCCCTGTTGCAAACTTCTGAAGAGAGCCAGAGGCCTGCGTGAAATTCATTCCATCATCATGGGTGAGACAGCTAGAACAAGGCTTAGACAACAGGAAAGACCAAGCTAGCTATGAGGATGTATAGATTACAAGTTCTTTTTTTTCTTCTTCTTCTTCTCCCCAAAGCCCCCTAGCACATAGTTGTATATTCTAGTTGTGAGTGCCTCTGGTTGTGCTATGTGGGACGCCGCCTCAGCATGGCCTGATGAGCGGTGCCATGGCCGCACCCAGGATCCAAACCAGCGAAACCCTAGGCCGCTGAAGCGGAGCGTGCAAACTTGGCCACTCGGCCACAGGGCCGGCCTCCAGATTACATGTTCTTAATAGTAATCGTAACATTTATGTACTGCTTACTCTGTCCCAGTCACTCTCTCTGTAAACCCACAGTAACCCAAGGGGTAAGACCATTTTGCAGAGGAGAGATGGAACCACGGTGAGTTAAATAAATTCTTAGGGTCCCACAAGCAGCAAGTAACAGAGCTGGGATCCCATCTAGGCAGTCTGCTCTGGCGACTGGGTGGCTCGAGAGCCATACTGAAATACATGGTCTCAATTAGTCCTCACAAGGACCCCTGATGGAGGCCGTATAATCAAATGGGGAAATGGATGTTGGAGGCATGCCATTACCTGCACAGATGAACTAGCAGACCCAGAGAGGTTAAATGACTTATCCATGGTCATGAGGCTGGTGAGGCCAGATCTCAAGCTAGGACTCAGCCCTTCTAATCCCCAGGCCAGTGCCCTTTGCTCCACACAATGCTGCCTTCCTCACCTGGTGCTTCAGGAGAATCATTTTCCTTTCCGAAGCACCAGTGTGACCAGCTGCAGATTCAAGGATGGATGTAATGAACAGAGCAGAGGTGGTATAGCTGGGACACAGTTCTGAGATCTGCTTGGTATGAGGGAGAGGGAAGGCACTGGGAATTACTGGGCTATGTGGGTCACACATATGAGTTGTGTGACCTCGAGCAAGTTACATAACCTCTCTATTTCCTTGTCTAAGAAATTAGGATAATAACACTAACAACCTCATGGAGTCACTGTGAATATTAACTATTAGGGCTAGTGCACAGAAGGCACTTAATCTTGTGGCTGGCCCATAGAAATGCAAAGGGAACGATGGCACACGTTTTCTAAGAGTTGTTTCTTGAGTCTGCCCAGAAAATAATTGCTTGAGTGCACACTCCTATAACTACAAACTCTGGATGAAAAAGGAAACTAAGTTTCTCTCTTCCCTTCTTTACCCCCTTGAGAGCTGTGGTTTCTGCCTGGCGTCTTCTCCACGTACTCACCAGCCTAGGGCTTTGAGACATCTGCCTGCCAGGGCCTGTCCCCACAGTCCAGCTCAGAGCCTTTGCTTTTCATACACACCCAGCATTTAGGAGATTCCTCCCTGGGTCCAGAGAGGGTGTGTCTAGCAGTGAGTTATTTCCGGAGTTCAGAAATGGGAGGATTCCCTCCAAATGCTTCCTAGAAGATGCAGAGCTACCTTTGGCAGAGAGGACAAGGGTGCTTGAAAGAAGGAGCTTGTGTTTTTGCTTCCTGGTTTGTACACTCAGCTTCTTCAAGAGGGGGTTAGGGCTTCATTTGAGATTTTTAGAGAGAGCATCTCTAGAGTCTGCCATGAGAGCTATAGGGAATTACTCTCAAGGTTTGGGTCCCTTCTGTTGGAAGCATCACAAGCTGCCCATTGGACAGATTGAAATGCCCCCTTCTCCTTGCACTAAAATGCCAGAAATGAGCTCTTGGCAATATGTACCAAGAGCCCTAGAAAAGTTCATTCTGCTCTATGATCTTTTATTATTTTTTTAAATGGAGATAGCTTTTATTTATTTTATTTTTTTGAGGAAGAGTAGCCCTGAGCTAACATCTGCTGCCAATCCTCCTCTTTTTGCTGAGGAAGACTGGCCCTGAGCTAACATCCGTGCCCATTTTCCTCTACTTTATATGTGGGACGCCTGCCACAGCATGGCTTGACAAGTGGTGCCATGTCCGCAACCAGGATCCGAACCGGCGAACCCTGGGCCGCAGAAGTGGAACGTGCGCACTTAACCGCTGCACCACCGGGCCGGCCCTGGAGATAGCTTTTAAAATTGGCCTTCTTTTGAGATACAATTTAGCACAGTGAACAAGAAAATGGACTCTTAAGCACGTAGATGGCTAGCTGGTTAGCTAGTTGGTTGAAAGAATATACCCCAAATCATTAAAGATGGTCTTCTCAAAGTGGTAAAATTATAGATGATTTTTTCCTTTTGCTTATCTGTATTTTTATAATTTTTCTACCATAAGGAAGAATTACTTGAGTAATTTCTCCAAATAAAATAACCACTTACTCTGACAAAGATGTTTCAACAGCATTATTTGCAGAGAAAACTGCAAACAACCTAAATGTTCACCAATGGGGAGTTACTTAACTAAATATGGTTCACCTGTATAACGATATGTAATGCATCCACAAAAAGGATGTTTCCAAAGAATGTTCAAGATCACGGGGAACACTCACAATATAGTGTTAAATAAAAACACTATGTATAATGACAGACCCAATAGAATGGGTAAAGTTGAAAAGACTGACCATACCAAGCACTGGTGAGGATGTGGAGGAACTGGAACCATCATACACAACTGGTGGGACTATAAAATAGTACAAATACTTTGAAAAACACTTTGACTTTTTTCAACATATAAATTTAATATATAAATTTAAGCAGATACCTACTTATGATCCAGCAACTCTACTCCCAGATATTTATTCAAGAGAAATGAAGACATACGTCCACACAAAGACCTGTAGGTAGTCAGTCCCTTTATTCATAGTAGCCCCCACTGGAAACAATCCACATGTCAATGCACAGGTGAGTAGATAGACCATGGCGTCTCTGTGTGATGGAATACTACTTGGTAATCAAGAGGGATGAATTGCTTACCTGAAACAATGTAGATGAACCTCCAAAACGCTATGCTGAGTGAAAAAAGCCAGACACGAAAGAATACATACTGTATGATTCCATTTATATGAAACACCAGGAAAACAAATCTAATCTATGATGACAGATAGCTGGTCAGCAGTCGCATCAAGCTGGTGATTGAGAGACTTGACTAGGAAAGGTCACAGAGAACTTTTTGAGGTAATGGAAATATTCTGTATCTTGATTGTGGTATTGATTCCAGAAATATATGTCACCACTATTTACAATGTGACTAAATAAAAGATATACATATATATATGTATATACGTACATATACCATAGGATCTCAATTTTAAAAATAAAAAGGGGGGCAGAGAAAGAACACTGGAAGCATATTTACAGAAAGGTAGCAGTGGCTAACTCTGTGCGGTTACAAGAAATTAAAAGTTATTTTAATAATTTTCTATTTTTTTCTAGATTTTTCTCCCATGAACATAATATAAATATTAGCAAATAGAACCTTAAAATAATTCAATTATTATTTAAGTTAAATTAATTGCTAAAAATCTTTTTACATCTTTAAAAAAATTCAATTATGTCTCAATAAAGCTGCAAAAAAAATTAAGGACTTTTTGGTGACACATGTCCATAGAGAGGTAAAAAATGAGGCAGTGGGAGGGTGTTCTCCAGCTCACTGGCTGCCTCTCTTTACCAAGGCAGTGGACTGCATGCCAAGCAGAGCATGTGAGAAAGTAATCCCACAAAGCTGAGCAACACAGCTCAGTAGCTGGCGCCTCCGAGAAACTGAGAAGGTTTGTGTGAGGTAAGCAGATTTTGCACAAATCTCCTACTGAGATCATTGAGCACTCACTGTGGACAAGGCCCTATTCCACCACCTTGAAGAAGGTGGAGCTAATGGGACTTTTGGCTTGGTCCTTCGGGGACCTTGACCTCAAAGGGGCTCTGTGGGTTGTCCTAACCCCAGGGCATGTGCCACCCAGTCAAACGAACATAAGGGGACAGACACCCTGGAGTGTTGCTCCATGGGGTGCATAACACTGGGAAGGACTCCTTTTTTGGGAGGATCCCTTCAAAGCTGGCATCCCCGATGGCCATCTCCTCCTTGAGCTCCAAAATGGTGCGGACCACAATTTCTTCCTCTTGGGTACCTCCCACTCCCGTAGCTCCTAAACGTGAAGGTACTCAATGACTGTTTTTTTACCAAATTAGGTCATTTTTATTTAGTTGATTTGGTGGGGTGAAGGGAGAGGAGCCATCTCCCTTAACAGAGGGTGCCAATGCCAGGGCCAAAGGAGAGGGTGGGGACTATGACCCTAACCCTCTCACAGGGTTCAGAGATCCCGGGATGCTTCTGTGCAGTCCTTGGGAAAGATAATGAAGTTGGCCCAGATCAGAGAAGCCCTTCCTCACCCTCTTCCTGCCATTGATGCCTCTTCCTCCAGGAGATCCATTTTCCGCCAGACTGGTTCCCCTTCCAGAACATGCTCCATGGTTTGGCTTCTGTTCCTAAAGAACTAGCCATTCTGGTTGAAATCTGGCCCATCTTACTCAAAGGATCCTCACAGTGGCTCGCTGTGTGTTTCCAGACCATGCTCTTTGGCCTTTTTCTAACTTCTCCACGCTGGGAAGAAAACTGAGGAAACTTGGCATCACTGTGCCTCATAGACCTGCCACCCACCACGGGAAATGGATGTGGCACTGAGAAACCAGGCTGGCCCTGCCCACAACACATAATTACTGGTTTAATATTTGCATGGTCCAAGCCAGTGCCAGGTCTCTTGTATTTGTAGGAGCCAGGACATAATCCCCCATCCTTTCTTCCAAAACAAACCCAGGAAGCCTTTATTCTCTGTGCTGACTTCCTTTGATGAGGTTTTCCAGGGCCTGATGGATGACTCTGTTCCCTCACCTTGGCCTCTAATTACTGCCCACACTTGCTTCCATCTGTTGTGGTTTCTGAGCTTGGAATGGAAGAGTACTTGGATGTTTTATCATCACTTTGGAACATGGGCCTAGACAAACACAGCCTTCCCTGTAATTTCCACTCCTTTAGATTTCTATTCGGCCTCAGTTTTTGCTGAAACAGCTCATGAGGCAAAGAATAGACAAGGTGTGGGCCCCTCTCCAGAGTGCCAGCTACCTCCCTGGCTTATCAGAAGTGAAATCAAGCGACTGAGCAAGTTGCCATCTTAATCAGCCATCCGTCAGCAAGGAAGTACACACCTACCGCGCGATGTTGCGAAGCCGCAGGGCGAGGGAGCTTCCCAGAGGTCGACGCATGCCCTCTGCCCCGAAGGGTTCGCCACGGAGACTGCACTCAAACGTACTCTCCGCACAGCCCCATGTGCCTGATAACGAACAGGTCCAGTTCTCAACCCAGGAGAGGACACAACGGCAACATGTGGGTGAATTTGTTGCCTGTGCAGTGACAGCCCTGCAGACGCTGAGCAGCTTGAGGTTGCTGGGGACTGGAGGGCTCCGGGGAGGTGAGCTAGAAGAGGAGCTATTTGAACTGAATCTTAGAAATCAAGGAAGAATGATTAGGTGGAGACAGAGGGAAGAAAATAAAGGTGCTCCACACCTCATAAAAGCGAGGGTGACCCCAGCGTTTCCAGGGACCCATGCTGTGGCGCCTCCTTTACTTTGAACTTCTTCCAGACTTCCTTCACCAGGTGTAACCGAGGCTGCAGGCCCACCCTTAAATCAAGAGATGATCTGGACCCCTGAAGGTGAAGAAGCCCCTAAATCCTACGCCCACCCCAAGTAGCCTGGGGTACACATACAGTCACTGAAGTACAAATAGTGCATGATCGAAGCTGAGGTGGTGTGGGAGGAGGGGGTCAGACAGAGGGAGACACCGCCGGGTGCTCAGGGCTAGTCGGGGTGGGAGATGGCAGAGCTGGGGAGACCCCAGAAAGAGCTGCCGAAGGTCAATGCCCAGTCTGTGTTGTGCGGTGTGAGGAGGTCAGACAGACAGACAACTCTGTTTGCCTTGTAGGTGTGGGTAGAGAGGCACTGGAAGGAAAGTTTTGACCCAGCCGCTGGGGTCTGCTGGAGCCTTGTAATCCAATAACAAAATTTTCCCTCCCTTCCACAGCTACGAGGGATTTCATAATCAATTTGTTCACGGAGGGAAAAAACAGGGAGGACATGTGTGGTGGGCTCTGTGACCTTGGCTCCCTGGTCAGCCTCAGAGCCTCTGCAGTATTTCCCTGCACTTCACCTTGGGTGTCCCAGTTGCTGTCAACCCAGAGCCAGCTCACGCTCTGGCACTCCCTGGCTGCGCTTTCTCTCCTTGATGCCCATGCTAACAACAGCCCAGGCAAGACAGGCGCCTCCCGGGCCTGCCCAGGCTCTGCCCTGCGTCAGGCCCAGGGAGGAGGAGAAGGCAGCAGCCGGCATGTGAGAACAGTGAACCCAGAGGAGGATGCCAGGGGGACTCCTGGGCCTGAGTTAGGAGCCCCGGGGCTGTCAGCCTACCTGGGAGCTGGCAGAATTTTGGTTTGAGTGTGGGAGTTGCTTTTGACTGATATCCAAGCACTGGTTCATCAGGATTGTGACTCTAAGAGGGCAGGCCTGTGCTCTTCACCACTATCTTCCCAGCAGGAGGCGCCTGATGGCACTGCCAGGAGCGGGTCCCCACAAAGGTTTCTTCAATGAAGAGAGAGCATAAGCTTTACAAGGGCAAGAGGTTTTGCTGTTTTGTTTATTGCTGTATCCTTGGTGCTTGTCACAGAGGCACTAAATAAATACTTGTTCACTGAATGAATGAATGAATGAATGAAGCATTTAAAAATCAACTGATGGAGGCTGGAAGCCTTTTTAAAAGGTAGCAACCTGGGGAGAGCTGGGGCAGAAATTTGGGAGAGCCTGAGTTCAAGATCCATCCATCCATTTATTGAGCATCTACTGTATGCCAGGCATAGTGATAGATATATGAGATGCGGAAATGATTCAGACATGATCTCTGTCTTCTAGACGGTCACAAGTGACTTTAAACAAATTAAAAGCTAAAAAATGCCTCTGGCGTTGGGCAGAATCAGTGAGAGTCTAGAGAAGTGGATAAAAGCATGAGTCACCGCCTCAGAGAGATTAAGTTTTAGAAGCTTCTCTAAACCTAAATTTCCTTATCTGTAACCAGAGGATAGTAATGGAATGATGATGATGAGAATGCTATGCAGTCCGTCTAGGCCCAGCAGATGACAGGGCCCCAGGAGGCCATGGAGGGAGTGCTGAATGCAGGAGCTGCCAGCATCACCCACCGCCCCCCAACACACGCACAAGCACTGGAAGCTTCTGCTCTTCTCCAGGGAATCTCTATAGTGTCGTCTCTGCATTTAGGGCCCTCCAAGGCCCTGCACTGAGCCCCAGGATGTGCTTCTGCCACCTCCCCAAGCACACAGAAGATGGCCAACAGTTTAATTGGGGGTGACTACTTGTGAGTTGTCAGTCTGCATGAAGGTGGGGCTAAAGACCACCTAAGAGTGCCTTGGTGACAGGCTCTGATCTAAGCCCTTTACCCACATTAATTCGTATAACCCTCACAACAAGCCAACGAGGTAGGTGCTGTTATTTGCCCCATTCTACAATTAAAAAGACAGGGGCACAGAGAGGTTAATAAGGCTTCAAACCCGGGCAGTCTGGTCCAGAGCTGGAGCTCTCGCCACCACTCTGCGTTAGAAACGACAGAACACGTAGAGAACCGCAGCCTTTACCTGTTATATAGCTTTGTCGAGAGTACTGGAGACCTACATACAGCTAAACCCTTTCACTTCTATGCCTGGAGACTTTGAAAATCTGAAGACTGTCTGGACACTCTTCCCAGAAAACCACACGATTGCAAGTGTAATTCTAGGGGTTTGTGGTCCCCTGAAACCTATCCATAGACCCATTACAGGCCTGTGCACTTGAGGTTAAGATTTCCAGTTTGGCCTGGAGAGGGAGTGTGGGTGTGGGAGGAGGGTCTGCTGGAGGGGACCAAGCAGGGACAGACTGGTTCTGAGAACCAGGCTCAGCTGCGCGAGGGCGCTCTGCACGCAGGCGGCCACAACGGCTGGCCGTCCAGCTTAGTGCTTCGGAGATGAAAGTGTTCCCTTCAAACGCTGAATCATCCATTGCTGTTTCTTTACATATTTTTGCAAGAAAAGAAGGCTTTATTTGGAATGATTCACCAACCTACTATAAATCAAGAGACATACAAAACAGACTTAAAGGAGTTACAGAAACTTACAGAGACCCGGGAGCAATAAAAATAAACAATTTCCAATGTCCCCATAGCGAGGCATGTAAACTCAACTCCAGAGAAAAGAACAAATGAGATCGACTTTTCAAGATGACAAATCTAGCTAACATAACACACAGCTATTTTCTTCTTAAAAAATTGAATCAAGGTAATAAATGAACAGGATTAAAAAGTAAAAAATTTGGAAAATCCAGCAATGAAAAGCAACAGCTGCATCTCTCCCCACCTTGAGTCCCAAACCCTAAAGGTAGCTACTTTTACTTGCTCTCTTTTTACTGCTTCTGGGAGCTACCTCCATATCTCTAAATAATTGGCTTGACTTCCCTGTTCTACTCACACAGACAAGGATTTAGGTTACGTCACCACCCCATGACATCCCTCCTATTTCTTTATAGTTAAATTACTATTTTTCCCCCTATTACATTGGTTAATGTAACTTTGAAAAATATAGTCTTGAGTCTCTGTCTCTTGCTCATTCAACTCTTGACAATCTCTTGTTTCCCTACTTTACAGATGAGAAAATAGAGGCTTGGAAAGACCATGGCTTGCTCAAGGCCACACAGTTGATAAGTGGGGGAGCTGGGGACAAGCCTGGCTATGACTGCTCTGGTCCCAGAATACTTTTGCCTGGCACCTATCACTGAAGTGGGGTCACCTGCTATTTTTATCCCTGTTGCTATGCAAAGAGAGTAGGCTCTCCAAGGACTCACTCTGTTAGCTGGTTAAAACACCATGTCAGCTAGTGGAGGAAGGGTGTCTTCGGAGCGGATTGCAGAGTTCTGTGAGTCAGTCCTGGAAGCCTGGGGCCCTTTTGAGTCCCCTCATTCTCTTGCTGCAGGAAAGCAGGATTAGAAGAGTTAGTCCAGGGTATTTTACAGTAATAGGAAGGGTTAGGTAGAAGGCAGCTCACTGTTATTCAATTGTGACAAAAGTGCACAAAGGTCTTGAGGTCAGTAGCTATTTGTTTAGTGTCCTTCCCCAAATCTGGGGACACGTGGGTGGTCTCTCTGATGTCATCCTTATGTGGGGTCTCCCTCTATGGAACTGTGGGAGACTGGGTTTGTTCTCATCGCTCTCTGATGGTTTAAGTCCCAAACCAGACCTGGGCACACCGGGTACTAATTGTAGCTCCAGCTTTTGTGGTTGATCTACTGCTTTATCAGAATAAAGAGCCCAAGGCCCACATCAGCACTAACGGTGTGTTAGTAAATGCTTAACGACTGGCTTCCCTCAGGGTCGGGGTGGCATTTGCCAACTTCCATGGTGTACATGCTCCCACCCCAAGGTCGATTTGGTGCCACCAACATGACTTAACTGAGCACGGAATCAGGAAGAGATGCACTGTAGCAATTCATTATGAGTATTTGCACCATATAGTCATAATAGATAGAATAACTTCAAAAGCACAGTAACAGTAAAATAATTAGGAAGTGATGACTTTTGAGTATTTATTACTGTAAAACTATATAATTGGTTTGACTGTAAGCTTTTATAATTTAATTTTTAATAATGGCCGTGTCTAATGACTGACTCACAAAATTCCTGCAAATTCAACAGCCGGCTCTCATGAGCTAGTACAAACCAGCTCCAGCATGCCCCTGCTCCTCGTGCAATTTAGCAACCGGCTACCTGGCCTAAAGCAAGTAGCGAGGAGGCGGCGATCTATTATAAGACTACAATATCATAAATGACCAGCCTGGAAACCTAAAATATCCAGAAGGGTGGGCTCTGGTTACCCTGAGACAGCAGGCCAGGGCGGGCCCAAATCTCTGAGAGATTTGAGTAGAGCTGGGCTGAACTTATATTCTATAGACCCAGATGTGCAAGAAAAGGCCAGCGTTCTTTGTCTGTGACTGTTCTCGTCTTCTCTAAGGCCTCCATTTCCTCTGGTGGGGGAAGAGGGCTCCCACTTGTCTGTGAAAGGCAACTTAAGGGAAACCATTTTCTTCTAGCTTGGAACAGCCTCTCCCAGGTCTCTCCGCCCCTCTTGAATAAAGATTGAGTCTCAGGTTTCTCCCCTCG